>NC_083408.1:47265985-48467235 GCF_020745735.1 Hemiscyllium ocellatum
AAAGATGATTATGTAAGACGGTACAAAACTTTTGTATGTACCAGTAGAATGAAAGACGTTTGTTGATATTATAAAGGTGTATAATCATAGAATCCCTACAGTGTATAAACAGGCCATTTGGCCCAACAAGTCCACACCAACCCTCCGAAGGGTAACCAACCCAGACGCACTCCTCTACCCAATTGCGCTACATTTCCCCGGACTAATGCACCTAATCTACACATGTAGCTATGTTTATATTTTTGTGTAATAATATTGTTCTTCCGTTAAAGAACATTGACAACCTTCTGCAAATATTTTCTGTGACTAAACACCAAGACAATAATAAAACTTAAATCAGGCTAGGTTTTTCTCCGCGTTCTGACTTGTCCAGGCTTCTTATCAGCTGTCTCAAAAAAATGTACTGTCTTCATGTGAGAAAGAAACACTTTAGAACAAAGAAGAAGACAGAGCTCAAACAGAAGAATGGGTTTAGGATGGAATAAAATAAAACCACATTAAATTCATATAGCATTTTGGAAGATGATATGACAACCGTGAAATGAATGTAGAACATTTAGGCCATCTCTTCAAGTGATAAATTACATATCGGCGCTGGAAATAATTTTTACAGGCTTTGTTATGTTTCCCTACTGGTTTGGTTTCCAACTGAACATTTTTAATATAGAGAGAATGCTGAAGTTTGCCAATCCTAAATCATTGCAAACAGCTGTTCCAGGAAAAACATTACCAATAATTCTGAGTTTTTATTATCCAAACAGATCTGTATTACAGACTACAGCGCTGGCAACATGGAGCAGTTCTGGTTTCTGCTCGCCAGCAAGGCAACAAGGTGTGAATTCTGCTCATCAGAAGGTTGTTCTGCTGACCTTATCAGACTCATTAGTCTTTTATTGGTAACTTCTCCCAGGGAGGCTGCCTGGAGGGTGCAGAGGTTGGCTGCAGCAGCTTAGCATGGCTGGTGGCCTCTTTGACATAGCTGGACATAACAGGAAATTTCTTTTTTCAGAAAAAAAGTCACCTTGCTCTGTGCAAACATTTGCCCTGCGTTCGATGATATAGGTTTTCTGGTCATTTGATTTTCTGCCATATCTGTTTTGAGAAATGTAAAAAATCTTCATTGCATTTAATGTTTCCAGCATGCATCAAATCTCGGAGGAAATTTTGCCTTTGCTTGCAAGGTGTTTGAAACCAGCAGCCTGTATAGTCGGGTTACATGTCCAACATTTTCATCACTTTGAGAGGGAAATTTTTGCAAATGGCGAACACAAAGAGGGTGCTGATGGAGTAACCCCTGACCACTTGTGTGTGGCATTCTGTTGAAAGTGTCTAAGAACATCAGCATAGCTGTATTGGAAGACCTTTCTCAAAAGCTTTTATATTTCTCTATTGTTATATTACACATTGTTATTTTTGAATGCCATAACATTTTTCTGACTGTAATCATGGGTTGGATTGTGACCTTGCTCACAATTATGGATTATGGTCTTTGAGGTGAAGTCCCAGACTTCTCCCAAGCATTTTGCAATTCTAGCAAAACCTTAATGCAGACAGTAGGGTCAGAATCATCATCATTGTTAGCACAGTCCCGGTGGAATTGCCACCACCAGCAGAGGATCTGACTTAATTCACAAGGCAAGGGCAAAATTGAGTCTGCGGCTTCAGCTATAAAAAAAAGTAGGGGCAAAGTTGAAGTATTAGAAATTCCCAGAATGACAGACTCAGCAGCTTTGGCAAAGGCCTACACAGGCAAATCACACAAATGCCAATGCTTGCATTCGTGTACTGCACATTGTGAAAATCTCTACTGCCTTTCACAGGAGTGTTATCAAACATAATTTGACACAGAGTCATATATGTGGGGTTGAGAGTGTGATGCTGGAAAAGTACCGCAGGTCAGGCAGCATCCAAGGAATGAGGCTTCTGGGCCAGGGGAACTGAGAGATAAATGAGAGGGGGTGGGGTTGAGGGGAAGGTAGCTGAGAATGCGATAGGGAGATGAAGGTGGGGGAGAAGGTGATAGGTCAGAGACAAGGGTGGAGTGGATAGACGGGAAAGGTGATGGAGAGGTCAGGAGGGCGAGTTTGAGTTGGAGGCTTCGAACTAGGATAATGTGGGGGGAGGGGACATGAGGAAACTGTTGAAATTCACAGTGTGGTTGCAGCGATAGGTAGACGAAAGTGAGGGAGAAGGTGATAGGTCGGAGAGGAGGGTGGAGTGAATAGACTGGAAAGGTGATGGACAGGTCAGGAGGGCCGTGCGGAGTTGAAGGCTTGGGACTGGGATAATGTGGGGGAGGGGAAATGGGGAAACTGGTGAAATTCACATTGATCCCGTGTGATTGCAGGGTCCCAAGGCGGAATGTGAGACGTTCTTCCTCTAGGCATCAGCTGGTAAGGGTTTGGCCTTGGAGGAGGCCCAGGACCTGCATGTCCTTGGCGGAGTGGGACGGGGAGTTAAAGTGTTCAGCCACAGGGCGGTGGGTTAGTTGCTGCGATTGTCCCAGAGGTGTTCTCTGAAATGATCCTCAAGTTGGCATCCTGTCTCCCTGATGTAGAGGAGACCACATCAGGTGCAGCGGATACAGTGGATGACATTGGTGTATGTATTATCACCTACCGTATCTGTTGCACTCGATGTGGTCTCCTCTATGTCAGGGAGACAGGATACCAACTTGCGGATCATTTCAGAGAATACTTCTGGGATACCCACACCCACTAACCCCACCACCCCATGGCTGAACACTTCAACTCCCCCTCCCATTCCACCAAGGACATGCAGGTCCTGGGCCTCCTCCATCGCCAAACCCTTACCAGCCGATGCCTGGAGGAAGAGCGCCTCATATTCGGCCTCGGGACCCTGCAACCACACGGGATCAATGTGAATTTCACCAGTTTCCCCATTTCCCCTCCCCCACATTATCCCAGTCCCAAGCCTTCAACTCGGTATGGCCCTCCTGACCTGTCCATCACCTTTCCCGTCTATCCTCTCCCCTCCTCTCCGACCTATCACCTTCTCCCTCACTTTCGTCTACCTATTGCATTCTCAACTACCTTCCCCCCCAACCCCACCGCCTTCCCATTTATTTCTCAGCTCTTCCCCCCCCCCCCAAGGCCATAAACCTCATTCCTGCTGAAGGGCATATGACCAAAACATCGATTCTCCTGCTCTTCAGATGCTGCCTGACGTGCTGTGCTTTTCCAGCACCACACTCTCAACTCCAATCTCCAGCATCTGCATTCCTCACCTTTTCACAAAGTCACCTATGGAGTTATTAGGACAGAATAGCCCAAAGGTTTGGTGAAAGAGTTAGGTTTCAAGGAATATTTTAAAGGAGAGAGGTGAACGTTAGAGTGGCTTCCAGGCTTTAAGAACTAGCCAGTTGAAAATATATTCATAAATGGTCCAGCATTGAAAATTGAGATTTGCTAGAGGTCAGATTTAGAGGAATACAGGTATCCCAAAAGAATCTGAGATTGGTTGAGGTTACAGGCAGAGAGGCTGAGATTTCAGCTCTCATAGATTCTCTACAATGTGGCCCAACAAGTCCTTTGGCCCAACAAGTCCTCACTGACCCTCTGAAGAGTAACCCACCCAGAACCAATCCCCCACCCTATTACTCTACATTTCCCCTGACTAATGCACCTAAGATACACATCCCTGTACACTATGGGCAATTGAGCATAGGCAATTCACCTGACCTGCACATCTTGGACTGTGGGAGGAAACTAGAGCTTCCAGAGTGAACCCATGCAGACACAGGGAGTATGTGCATATTGTCAGCTGAGGCTGGAATCGAACCCAGGTCCCTGGTGCCGTGAGGCAGCAGTGCTAACCACTGGGCCACCGTGCTGCCCTTGGGTTACAAATACAAGAGCAGGTGCATTCTGAAAGTAGTGTTTGTGAATGGCACACCATATTAATGTCCTCATATTTTTGGGATGAGCTGCTATTTTTGATATGAGAGCAAGGTAGTGAAGGGAGCTGAGATCTTGCTTGTCTTCAGTGAACTGCTCATTACCTCCTTGAGGAGCTAGTTCATAAACATTGGTGCGCCAAAATGTGATCTTCAAAGTGCAGGCCACTGAAGCCAAACAATCTGGATCATGTTATTGCACAGCTCTTGGGTTCACTGAGGAGAGCAATGAATTTTTTTAATGAGGAAAAGCAATAGCCACTGGAGATTTTTGTGTAAGATTATACACAGTAACTTTTAGTTCACTATTTAACCACACTATGCACCATGAGGCATGGCCATACTCTGCCATCAGCAATAGAGGCTGTCATGGCAATCACCTACTTTGTCAGTAATTGGCCATTGAACCCACTCTCACCACAGGCCCAGTTGATGATTGCTTTGTGGAGTCAGGACCTAATGTAGTGTTGAATTCTTCTGTGTTTGATTGAGAGTCTGATAACTGATTTATGCTTACTGCGCTTGATTGCGTACGCTTGGTGAAGATTGGGTGTAAACTTAGAGAAAATTAACCAACTGTAGAAACACACACAGATGTATATTTTTGCATAGATCTGAGACATAAAATATATTGCACCAGTAAATGATCCGACCATTATGTTTCTGATCCTGAATTTAAAACCAAGCACAGAATGCCAAGACTATGGAGGCATTTAAAACCAGGAGTTTTTTTTTAATTGATACATTGTCAAGCTATGAGTCAGAGTTGTTGGGTGAACAGGATTTGTTAAGAATTTATGGATGGCTTAAGAAAAATGCAAAATGAAAGGCAGGCTAGTGTGAGTCCAGAGATAAATGAGGCAGGGAAGATGGTTTCAGCAATAAGTGTGCTGAGGTGACGGTACAGAGGTGAAAGATGTTATGTTTACTAAACTTGTGGTTCAACCTCTGGCAGTTGCCAGAAAAAGGGCTGCAGTTCATGGATAGGGAACAGAGTTTGTGGAAGGGGCCAAATTCAGTAGTTTCAGTTGTCCCAATATTATGCTAAGAAATTGTTGCTTATTTGATGTGGCACATTGAAAAAGCAATGAGACAATTTACATGAAAACGTACAGTTAGGAACAGAAGTAGGCCTCAGCCCCTGAAGCAATTACTCACCGAACAGTTTAACTTCAGAAGTGGGAAATTTTCTAGAATCGATGATTCAGGATAGAATTAATATTAATAAAACATGGAAAAACCTTGGTGTATTCGGAAGAGCCACCATATGTTTGTTAAGGAAAATCATGTCTAATTAGATTGCTGGAGTTTTTTGGAGAGGTAGCAAAGAAGGTTGATGAGGGGAAGACTGTTGATATGATGTACGAGAATCTCCAAAAGACATTTGATTCATTGCCAGACATCAGACCTTTGACATCTGATATTTATATTATACTCCACCTGACAGATCTTCTACTCATTCACTTAGCCCTTCTGTTCTTGGTTTGCATCTGATCATCTTCCCACTTTACTACCTGTCCTCATGTCACCTGTATATTTAGTCACCATGTCTTCATTCCCTCATCTAAGTTTTGACATAAATTGCAAAATGTTGAGGGCCCAACATCGACATCTGCGGGACCCCACTTGTCATACACTGTCAATCTGAAAATGATCTGTTCATGCAAAGCCTCTGTTTTCAGTCAGCCATCATGATAGTATGTTACCCATTATAGTATGAACTCCTCCTTTGTGTACTAATCCTTTATAGAACCTTATCAAATACCTTCTGAAAATCCAAGTAGATTCTGTCAACTGGCTCCCCTTCAGTTAGAAGCAGTGGAGGGGTTGAATCAGCTGATTGTGAGGTAAAACTGGATATGGTCAACTTGCATGGGGAATATGGCATCATAATCTTGACAAGGTCCTCAAAAAAACACATCATCCCCCAGTATGAAATGGAAGTGCCAGTGTTGAGTGTGGGGGATTTTGTTTATTCTTAGTTAAGGTAAGGTTGTTTATCTCAGCTGGATAGCTGGTCTGCAATGCAGTGTGATGCCAACAGCATGGGTTCAATTTCCACACCAGTTGAAGTTACCAGGAAGGAATCTCTTTCTCAACCTATTTTCCCCTGCCTGAGGTGTGGTTACCCTCAGTTAAACCATCACCAGTCACCTCTCTGTCTAATGAGAGTGTAGTCCGATGGTCCAATAAGGCTATGCCGACTTTTACCTTTACCTTGCTTTGCTGCAAGTGTGCTGCCATTAAGCAAAGGCTGAGAACAAAACTCTCACTGCAAATTTTTTTAAAGAATTGAGAAATGGGGCTAACTGCCATTTTTGCAATGACAGCACTGCCAAGCTACCAAATACTCTGGGCCCACCACCTTACAAATGCCTGGAAGGAACTGATAATGGAATCGAACAACCAGTTCTAGATTTGATTAACGTAAAAATAAAGATTAAAGTTCTTTCCTGCACTTGCTCAGATTTATTTTCTTAGATGTTCATCTGAGAATGAAGTTAAAGCTCAATATTATTTTACAATATTATAAGGTAATTTATACCTCAACAAGGGCTTCACCTGATGAAGGAGCAGCGCTCCAAAAGCTTGTGATTTTAAATAAAACCATTGGATGATAACCAGGTATCATGTGACCTTTAACTTTGTCCACCCGAGACCAACACCAGCATCTCCACATTATGGGAAAGAGAAGTTTAACCATTCATTAATTTGATTCAGTTCTATAAATGTCACTGCCTAAATGAAAATTAAAGACTTGAAACTGCTATAGACTTGCATTTGCATTTTTTTTATTGGAAATATTACTTCATTTAGCAGTTTAATGTGATCCTTTCCATCAAACAGTAACATATCAGACTCATTCATCACTGGTTTGTAAGTAGTTTAATTGCTATAATCTTCCTCAGCTTTCCTTGAGCTTTTCAATCTTCTCTGGTAATGTAACACACCATCTCTCACCTCCCTGTGGTTTTACATTAGCTGACATTATCAAAACATAGTAGATAATTACGAGGACAATTATCAGGGCCTTGAATTTCCTCAGGCATTGAAACAGCAATACCAGTATAACTGGATTAATTAAGGCATCAACTGGAGTGGAAACTGGAAAAACCTACTTGTTGGTCTAAAGACCTGAGCATATTCTGTGCTGCTAAATTGCCGAGAACATATTATGGGGCTAAAACCTCATTAACATAAACATGATTGCTGACCACTGCAGAGCATTGCTGCTGATGCTTTAGTTACCTTGTCGCCAGTGTACCATTGCCTTTGTGGCCTTCTTTCTATGACAGATGAGTAGTGCATTTCTCTTGTGCATTTAAGATGTTTGCGAATATAAGCCCAGAATTACATACCAGACAGTTTAACTTCAGAGGTGAGAAATCTTCTAGAATTAATTATTCAGGACAGATTTACTGGTTACATGGAAAAATGTGGGTGGATTTGGAAAAGTCAACATGGATTTGTTAAAAAAACTCATTTCAAATTAAATTGCTGGAATTCTTTAGAGAAATAATAACAAAGGTTGATGAGAGAAGGGCTGGTGAGACCATGTACAAGAATTTCCAAAAGGCATTTGACACAGTGCCAGACATCAGACCTTTAAGGGAAGTATAGGGCATGGATTAACAGGGATAGTAGCAATGGAACAAAATTGTTGAGTAATGGCTAATAAAGACTAATGGTTAGTGGGTAGTTTTTGGGATGGAAGCAGATTTGTAGTGGAATTTCCTAGGGGTGAGTATTAGGGCCCTTACTTTTCCTGACATATATGGGCACATTGTCAAAGTTTGTGGTTAGCATAAAACTTTTATATAACATAAAACATAAAAGTTTTAATGTTCTTTGCAAATAGGGCAGATAAATGTTTTCACAAAGCGATACTTAGGGTTGGGAATGCACTGCCTAAAAGTGTAATGGAGGCAAGTTCATTTGAGGCAACCATGATGCTATTGGGTGTTTATTTAAATGGAAACAACATGCAGGGTTATGGGGGAAAGGCACTACATTAAAATGCTCGGAGGATCAGCATAAGCACAATGGGTCAAATGGCTTCTTTCTGCACCGTTACAATTTTGTGATCTTATGAAACAATTTTTAATTAAAACTTCACTACTTAGTTCAAGCATCACAACCATGCAAATACTGTTTAATAAAGTTGAACCCATTGATTAATAACTACATGGAAAATAATTTCCTGATTTTAAGAAAATGATGTGATCAAGGTTTTCAGTCGATGAAATAAACCTCAAGAACAGTGTTGGAGTGGTGGATAACAATTACCTGAGCATTGACATCAGGTTATAGCCTTGAGATCTGCTCTGTAATGTCAAATGATCTTAATCTTATTATGTCATTGATGCTGGTTCAAGTTATCTAGCTAATGGCTTTGTATGATGACTGTCTTAATGGTTATTTCATGTCTTTTGGCCTTATTGCTGCAAGTTGATAAGATATAGATCCCTGGTTTATTTCACAATTTATTGTCGCAAAAGTACAAAACACACTACAGTCTTAACTCAAGAATAAAACTTCAATAAAGCTACATCTTTACTGTACTGTCACTATGACAGTATGGTATTTGTTTCTGCTATTGCATAATAAAACTTGTTTTTTTTTATTCCTAGCAATAAATGACCTTAAGGTAGAAGAAGCACATCTTGAAGAATCACAGAAAAGGTATCATATTTCAGCTAATTATCCTGTTTTAGGTGAAAGATAAAATGCTGTTTCAAAATTGTATGAGGGTAAAATCATGTTTTTCAAATCTTTTCGGTATGCACATGATAAAGTATTAACCTCAAGTATATTTAGCATAAAAGAACATTGATTATTTGTGAAAGGTTACCCTTTCCAAGTCTATTATTGTGCAAAAGCAATAATGCTGCAGTTTTACATGGATCCGGCTCTGATGAAGAGCAAAGTGAAATGTGCACGTGGTTCATGTCAGAGGTTAGTTGGATCAATATTCTCCAGTGCTAACCACTCCAAATTAACAGGGTCGCTGGAAAGCATCTTATTGGCTTGGGAAGGTGCAAGTCCTCTTTTAGACTTACCTCTGTCAAACTGAGTCTCTGCGATTTTGCAGCATCCTACAGTATTACTGCAGAAGTTTGCTATTTCAGTTTTTTGGTTTACTTCAGTTGTGGATCTTTCTGCACGAATAATGATGTCCTTTCAATATGGAGGAAGACTGTAAATTTGCATGTGATTAGGCTTCAAAAATTTCTGACCCATTAGTGAGGGTAGTAAAGTATATTATACTTCACTTCGTATAACCAAGCAGTTTTTGTTATGAACATGATGCTCAGAAGATGAAAGAAAATATATCAAGTATTTAACATTGAGGGTGCAATTGAATAGTGACAGGAATATATCAACCACCATATAGGATCTGGCACTTGTAAAAACCATATATTTTTAGCTTCCGAGATTTTTGATTGTGGACTGAAACAGAAAAGAGCTGCTTTAAGGATTGCGACACCTTTTCAAAGTAAAGTAACCTGTATTCAAGACAAGTGCTGTTTACACACCTGGTGCTGGTTTGCAGGCAGGTTTGAGCCAAGTTTGAGGATAAATTGGAGTTAGGGTGTGTATGGAAAGAGCTGTGAGTGGCAAAATGTAGTTGATTGGTCTGTGAACTAGTGCCTAGTTATCAATGACAAAGACTTTCTGCCTGCCAGTAACAGTGCAATTGGTTCTCAGTTAGTTGAACAACAAGTGAGCATGAATCTTTTGGCAGAAACCATTGGAGTTCTGGAGAAGAAGGAGTTGGTTTTGCTCTGCAGTAAAAAGCTTAAGATACCCAGTTTATTTTCCCTTTCCGGTTTCCTTTATAATTCAGAACCGGTCACCTTGTGCCTCCTGGAACAACTCGTGGAGAAAGAAGATTGAGAAGTAGCATTATTCTGACCAGCACAAACCTATAGACAAGGACCATGAACTGTCTTCCCAGTTTTTGGCTCTATCCGTAAACCCATATCACTTTTCCATGTCTGTGGCTGTCTGTATGTGAGTGTAGAGGGGAAGTCTTTAAAGGAGCCAGAGCTTTAATAAGTAAAGTTACATATCAGGTGTTTATTATAGTTTATCTGTAGTTAGACCCTATCTATTTGTAATAAATAGTCAGCTTCGTTAAGTATACAAACGTGGTCCATGCATTCTATTAACCTCAGTTTAAAACACAAGTAAATTGGGGAATATTGTGTACTTCTATAAAATATTTAACTTTGTGATAACTCCAAGAATAGCAAAGCTTGCTGTCTAGAGCACTACCCCAGTGAGGCATAACACACTGTTGAGATGTCCTGAGCACAGGCTAAAACAAGCATTTAGACCTTGTATGTACAATTATATTAATATGCTGTATTCAGGTTTGAAAAATTGCTAGTTTTTTAAAGTAACATTTGTTCATATTTCTTCACCTTTGTGACTTCTATTGCATGATGGAATAGATTTAAAAGGTGATGCTCATTATTTATACAATGCGTAACATTGAAATAGTTCAAAATCATTCTGGTTAAAAATGGCTTGTAAATTAAAATGTTCAAAAACAAATAATCAACACAATAAAACTCAAAGTGGAAGCTTCAAGTTACTTTGAAGAAGTATCATTAATACCTCCAAACCTATCCTTTGGCATCACCTAGAGACTGGGGCCTAGATTTTCACCTTGACAGAGAACCTCCCTATCATGATGAAAATGGTAGAACTGGCTAAAAATTGTATTTCCCTGAACATGAATGCTTCCCATTTTCACAAGGAGTGGGAGGGGACTCATCAGGATTTTTGTAAGTGCAGTTCACAGAGGCAAATGTCTTATCAATTATCAGCTGGCTTCAATAAAATAGGATTTTGGAAGCCTTTATTACAATTCTGCCAGGAGAAATGCATTGGCAAATAAGCCCCACTACTCAACAAGCCATACCAAAAGTCTAAATGTTTCAATTGATCACCAAAATGGTGAATTTGTTTCTTTTTATTACTGTTGCCTAGAACAAAAGAAGCTTTCGATAGGTTTCTTCAATTAAGTCATATAACTCATTTATTAAAAATAAACTTATTCTTTAGACAACTGGTAAAACTTGGTATCAACTAAACTTCTGTGCAAAATTAAACTGTGTCCCTTGAATCCCAAAAACTCACATTTTGTACACAAACAAGGCATGTCAACTCAACTCTACAGCAATATTGTAGGCTTGGAGGGAGAAAAGGCAAATAAGTAACAACAGCCAAGGGCACCAATTCAGAAGATAGAATGGGGCAGCTTCTCATAATTCCTTTGATTCCCTGTCAACAGTGTCAACTTGAGGAATTATAGAAGACCTTGAGATTAGATTTCAGATTCGGATGAGATACATTAAAATTAAACAAAGAACTGTGGATGCTGGAAAGCTGAAACAGATCTGTGCAGAGAAAACAGAGTTAATGTTTCAAGTCCATTGGCCCTTAATCAGGACTGTGGCTGCAGAAACAAGTTTTCCAAATGCCTTGTCAAACACTAGGAGTGACAATGAAAGAAATGATGGTGAGCAAGAGAAAAGGAATCCTGTCAGACAGCAAAGCAGAACTTCTTCCAAGGTGGGCATACATGGAAGAGATCATCGTAGAATCCATATAGTGTGGAAGCAGGCTACTTTCTCCACGGCTAACCCACCTTGCCTGCACACTGTGGGCAATTTAGCTTGGCGAGTTCACTTAACATGCACATCTTTAGGCTGTGGGAGGAAAACAGAGCACCCAGTGGAAACCTACACAGACATGGTGAGAATGTGCAAACTCCATGCGGTCACCTGAGGCTGGAATTGAACCCAGGTCACTGGAGCTGTGAGGCAGCTGTGCTAACCACTGAGCCATCGTGTAGTAGAGAGTTCATAGAATCATGGAATCCCTACATTGTGGAAACAGGCCATTTGGCCCATCGAGTTCCAATTGACCCTCCAAACAACATCCCACCCGCCCCATTTCTGTAACCCTGCATTTCTCATGAATGATCCATCCACCCTGGACACTGTGGGTAATGTAGCATCGTCAGTCCACTTAAACTGCACATCTTTGTACCTTGGGAGGAAACCCCCACAGACATGGGGAAAATGTGCAAACTCCACACAGACAGTCGCCTGAGGCTGGAATCCAGCCTATGTCCCTGGTTTTGTGAGGCAACAGTGCTAACCATTGAGCCACCATGTTGTCGTAACACTTAATTTAAACACTAAAATTTTACAAATGATCTACAGGTGCTAGAAATTTTGAACAGAAACTAAAATTGCTGGAAAAACTCAGCAGGTCTTGCAGTATCTGTGGAGAGAAAGCAGAATTAATGTTTCATGTACAGTGATCATTCTTCAGAACTCATTTTATAGCTAGTTCATTGAAACAGTGTGCTTTTAATGGTTTTACTTTTGGTTTTGGCTGTTACAGACTGAGATTTGCTTTCTGCTGCAAACTTCAAAAACTCATACATCTAGGTCTGTGAAAATCTAAGACTGACTGATTGACAGAACCTTGCCATTGATCAATCCAGATCCAGTTTCAAATACTTCACAGTATAATCCATAACATTTGATTTATTTTATCTGGAAGTCAGCATTGATCTGGAAGATAAAACACATACCAGCAAGAGAAAAGGGGAAGTATACAGTGCCTGAAATGTTCCTCATCATCATACAGTCAAATTTCATATCAAATCTCTTGGAGATACTTTGCACTGTTACCTTAATTAAGGCTAAGTCTGGAATGCCTTCTTGAAATCAAGATTCAATTATGAGTTTTGCTGACAAGAGTTTATTTTCAACTTTATATACTACAATAACAGACTTCAGTGGATGCTAAACTTAAATTGTAAAACAAATAGACAATCAAGCAATCCAATTTTAATTACGATAAGACCACAAGGCATTGGAGCAGAAATTAGGCCATTCAGCCCATCAAGTCTAGCAGGAATATCAAAACATTGCAGATGGTGTAACTGGTGGTGGCCAAATCTAATTGTGAACATTTAGGTTCAGAATCACCCCTGGCAAGGCCAGAAATGGGATACACTAATCTGGCCAATAGCTGGTACACTAGTATCATAGCAACTTTGGATTCAACTGGCAAATTATACTATTTTGAATTACTGTTGTAGTTATTATTCCAGCTCCATTGTTTCTATTCTCTGAACCTAACATAACTTTCAATCCTTCCATAGTGCATAAAATAGAAAGTAAAAAGGAAATTTTAATCAATATATTCTGTTTGTAAATGGATGCTAAATATGCCTACTGTATGCAAATCCTTATCTTCACCATATATACTATTTACCTTGTTCCTATCTCTATATTAGTTCTAGTTAGGTACCGTAGATATCCTGAAATTAGCTGTTGTATCATCTGAACCATCATGATGACAAATTTGTGGCAGCATCTTCTCTCTTCTCTTCAGCTTTGAATTATGATCTGGCAATTATATGCTCTGTCTAGTTGTTGTGATCATTAATGTTTACTTGTACCCTGTCAAATGTGTGTCTCACCTGTAACAGTATTTGATTAGGTTTTTTTTTACATTGGCCAAGTCCAGTTTTCAAGATTATTGATTGGGGCTGAGAAGAGTGGAGGAGAATTTGGATTCTAGTGTCAGACATCATCATCTTTGAAGTGTTCTTTCTGTACCATAAAGGTCATTACTACTTCAACAAAGTGTATCTTTCTGATTTTAAATGCCATTAGTTTCTCAGTCTTCACATCTGAATTACCCTACACAAGATGTCATAAAAAGTTTAAAATGTTGTAATTACTTACTTACAAGAACTTCGTTCTAGTGGTAAACAGGCTTCACAAATGCATGGATGGCATTTGGGACGTGAAGTCTTACTGAAGTCTGTTACCAGCTTCCACGTTATAACCTTTCCAAATTTTGTACCTTCTACACACTTTAAAAGTATAATTCCAGTAGAACCATTACTGTCTCCACAGTTCCATATTTGTGTGTGTAAATTCATTTGATTTTCTTCGACTGAAAAACTGGGCAAATGACGTTTCCATCAATTTTCCATTTCAAAATTGAACCCTCTGGATATCCAAACACAATTTGATTTGTCTGTCGATCTCCAAGTCATCTAATGAATTGGAATACGTAGTATTTCAATGAGAGTCATTGGCAGTGTTCAAGCTTTTCTGGTTTTATGATACATTTGAGGTTATTTAGAATGAAAAATATAGTGTGTTCCTTTTGGCTGGATGAGGTAAGACTAGTAGAAGCAAGGAATTTCTGAGTTTGAAGATTGGTAACAGTTTGAGGAATGATCAACTTTTGGTAATTTGGCATTCTTGTAGTACTTATTTCTGACTGCTGATGGAAGCATGATATTAGTGGGATATTTTGTCTTCATTCACCCACCATGAAGGCTCCTCAACATCAGGCATTCCCTTTGGGCACATGCTCTTTATCATAGATGAATTGAAGTTGGAACAAGGGAGAGGTAAGGCACTGGTAAAATGCAGCAGATGCAGGAAATCTGAACTAAGAATAGAAAATGCTGGGAAAACTTATTAGGTAAGGCAGCATCTATGATGAAAGCCAGAGTTAATGTTTCAAGTCAGTAAGAAAAGGCAAGTTTGTCCCACGTTAGATAATAAACTGCACAAGTGGAGACACATCAATCTGCACTTACATGAATTATAAATGTGACCCTTGGTCCTCACGACACTATCCAGCTGAAAAACGTTTTCCACATTTCTACATTATGCAGTGACTTTACATTTCAAAAGTACTTAACTAGATGTGCATTCTTCAGTTGCTGCATATATTTAGATACTCTGCTCATAAGTGGGCAGCAGTCAGAGATAATTTTACGATCAGTCTTTCTCAATATTGTTGCCTGGGCCCTCCTGGTGAAAGTTTGAGCTAAGGCAGAGGATAGCTTCATTAATTGCCTCTCTTTAGGTGAATGGTAATCCTAACAGCACCACAGTAATCTTGCATCTAAACACACACACACACTGCGCTATCCTGTTTCTATCTTCCAATCACCTCTCAGCATATACTTCTGCAAGGCATAGCTTTTGATGAAGACTAAAAATTGTTTCTTTTTTTTTCACCACTCTGCCCTTTTAATGCCCTCATAACCTTTACCAACGCTGCAGAATTGGTTGTATTGGGCTGCTACATTTTTCACCTTCAACAGTAAGAAATTCTCTAGTGTGGTGGGAATCCACCATGTGTCTACCACCTAAACATCTGACCCATGATCAAGCAGAGAAGGTGAGATTGCAATAATCACAGGTCACAAACTGAAGTTATACCTACCACAATACCATCTCAAAGAGAATCAAGCTCTGTCCATCAGTGAAGGTTAACAGCAGCATACTTAAGAGATATCTCAGCTCTTATGAACCTACCATCGAGATTATATTGAATGGACATGATGGAAATAATCATAAATAGTTTTCTTTCTTAAGTTGTAGCTTCTAATTTTAGAGAACATTCAATGATGAATTTTAACATTTACTGTACATTACTTATAATTTGAATATTACATTTCATTTATAAAACAAGGTTATAAGCTCAATATCCAAGGTTGCTTTAATGTGTGGCTACAATGATTTACCTATGACAGGAGAATAACGCACAACATATTTGTCATAGCCATTATATTTTAATATTGCATGCTAAATCTTTAAAATAACATCAACAGTTATGGAAGGAGTCAAATTTCATAACACTTCATTAAAGCAAAGTACATGATTCTGAATATTATATATTCTCAGGACTGCATTTAACTGTGGCGTTTGACCTGGCATTTTAATAGTTGGAATATGATCACTCACTGGGTTTGTTTTTTGCTCCAAGTCAACATTTATCTCTCTCTCTTTACTATGTCTGGGTACATTTGTCCAACTTAAAATTATTCTTTGTAATTTTCTTAGTAACTATTTTAGTAAAAGTATTCTGACTGAAGTTATTCATTCCTGTTGCTATTTTGGTTCATGTTCAATCTCCCTTTTTTGGATTACATCTGTAATGCATTGGCTCTTCTTTTTCTGTCTTCCAAATTATCCAGTAATTTTTTTATTGGAAAGAGATCTTGCTCCGACATTGCACAGCTCTAAATGTCTGTTTTGTTATTTGTATTTTACTTGTCTGTGTCCAGATGCCAAGAATGTTGCTGTACCATAAGTGTAAGACCACATTGTGGTATGCTCCTTATCCTTTGGAAGAATCCCTTCCACATCATAATTGATATTATAATACCCACTCAAGTACTTTCTCTAGCAGGCATTAACTATTCTTCAGCTTCTAGCGGGTACTGATTTATAACCTTCACTCTAATTTCCACAGTGTTTCCCTTGACACACCCTCCAATTTACCTTCTATCAATCACTTGTCATCTTCAGCAATGGAGTGAACTACCAGAGACAGTACTTAAAATTATTTTTAGTAGCGACATGAGTTAAATCTTACAGGAATAAAGAATGGACAACTCTATGTTATATACATTGCTTATTCATAGTACACTTGGTAAGTTCCAAAGTGTTCATGTGACATCAATTAAATTGTATTTTACTGCAGTAAAACCCTTTTTATAAAGTTGTCAATGTGGGTTATGCAATCTCTGTAGGATTGAGTGTGATGTTATATAGAGAGAATAATTTATAGGGTTTTTCTGTTCATCAGAGAGACATAAGCCATATGTATGATATCAAAGTATATGGTATATTATTGTCATAGTGAGCAGCTACTGGTATTCATTCATGACAAATTTGTATTTTACACAGGCTCAACCTTGACTAAGCATTCTTTGATCTTGTTTGTTACATGCACATAATATCTGAATGAACATCCAGATCTAAATGACCTTTTTCTGCTAACATGCAATTGCAATTTGTTATTTTTCAGTGGCTTCTAAATATATCAGAATTTTATGGGTCATTACATTTTCCACATTTATGATGTTCACCTCTATATGACATGCAGGTGTACTTTAGTTGTACAGCCAAATGAACCTGGGGTTATTGAGAACATAAATTTCCATTGTGAGAATTTGAGCATTATTAGTTTAAAGGCATTCTTGTAGCTTTCATGTCATACATGAGAAATGTTAGGTCACATCTTGAAACAGCAAAGCTCAAATTTATTTCATTGCTCTACTTCCAAAAGATCAAAGATTTTTCTTGAGTTGTTCTCTTCTAAGGAAGAATCGAGCTTTGACCAGTAGTTAAAGTATTTGAAGCATTTTCCAAATGGTGAATTGTTCAGTTAAAAGAAAATTACTACATTTTTGGAACGTATAATCCAAAGAAAAATTCAAGGAATATTGTGAGGCAGAAAGAAATGGGCAAAAGCTTGTGTGTGATAGTTATCTCAACAAAAGTATGAACAAGTATAAAAATATTTATGGAATAAATGAACTGAATTAAAGTGTTGTAAAGGTGCATAACTTAATGTGAAGATAGTGCAAGCACGTCTTGTGGAGGATTTGTTTTGGCCCCCTCTTACAGTATTATTAATGAATTCATTTTGCATGAATTTATGAAGTTTTTTTAGTTCATTCATGCGGTAAGGATGTTGCTGACTAGGCCATTATTTATGGCCAATCCCTAATTGCCCAGAAGGCAGTTAAGAATCCAGCACATTGCTGTGGGTCTGGAGTCACATGTAGGCCAGACCATCCTCCCCTAAATGACATTAGTGCACCAGATCGGTTTTTCCAACAATCGATTCATGAACACCATTAGACTATTAAGTCCAGATTTTTATTGAATTCAAATTCCACCATTTGTCATGGTGGAATTCAAACCTGGTCCCCAGGACATTACCTGAGCTTCTGGATTTACAGTCCTGCAATAATACCAATAATCACCTCCCCATTGTAATTACACAGTAACTAGAACAGCTCTTCCCATTGTGTTTGAAGTGCAGGAAACTGTTAGATAGCATTGACCACACGGGATTTTGTTAATTTCGCTATGTGTATTATCAGTTTCAATAATTTACAACTCTTATTATTTTGATATTTCCACTCTTCAGTCAGTGTGGTATCTTGGTTCATTTCTTGTTAATGAAGGTTTTACTCAGTTAAAGCTGCTTTAAGACAGAAGTTTTGTTTATGAATCGAGCATTCATAATGAATTCCTAGGGGAAATATTGTAAAATGTATTTTGGTTTGGTTTCAAATCAAGGAACTTTAAAATAATAAAAATGCCAGCAATTGTTTGTAATCGTGTAATTCTGGTTCAACATCAGAATGGTGAACCTCATGTTAGAACTTCTGAATGAGGAACCTGGAGCACTGTGCTGTGTTGACTTTGAGATAGTTCAGAAGTTTACTAGGCTAATACCTGAAGTGGAGGAGTGGGGGGGGTTATTTCTTATTATGAAAAGTTGAACCTAGACTTGTATTCACTGAAGTTTGAAAAGTGAGAGTTGAAGCATGTCGGGTCTTGAGGGGCCTTGACAGGATAGATGTAGAAAGAGCAATGTACAACCAGGGATTCACTGTTTAAAAATCAGGGGTCACCCATTTAAAACAACTTAGGTGAAAAAAATATAATTCTCAGAGGATTGTGGTCCTTTGGAACTCTCTTTCTGAAGAGGTGATAAAAGCAGAGTATTTTTGAATACTTTGAATATTTAAAAGATGAAGTGGATAAATTATTATTGAGCAAGAGGGTGAAAGGTATGGGCAGAATGCAATCATAGATCTTATTAAATATTAAATAAGTGTTTGCAGATTGACTTCTCCTTCAAAGTTTCCTGTTGATCAATGATTATCTTTAAAGTACAATCACTTATCAGACTCATCTCACATTCACATCAAGCATGATGGCTGTGTCAAAAGCGGTCTTCTGCATGTGATTGCTTCATAGTTCCTTAAATGTATTTCCTGCATGTAGCATTCCAAAAACATGCTTGTGTGGTTTCTCAATTATATTTGAAGTTTTTATCTTCTTGGTAGATGAGGCCATGGGTTAATCGGGAGCTGAGGTTTTTGTAGTATTGCAAATTGCACATGTTACACATGAAGGTAAAAGGAATTGTTCTAAAGCCACATTTATCACACTGCACAGCTTGTGTTTGCTGCATTCCTTTTAGAACACACAATCATATCTGATAATTATGAGTAAGAAGTCTCACTTCCTACTCAGCATAGCGTGAATTATTTCACTCGGCAGAAGGTGATGTTTTCTCTGGCTTATTGACAGCCTGTAGCATATATGGACAGTGTTGAGATTATGATAAATTTTAAGTTGTGATTGTGCACCATGTTGAGGCAAAGGGCTTAATTCAGACATGTTGATGACATTGACTTTCATTCTGCACAGTTTGTTTTCTCTCTTGCCACAAATGAGCATCTCCCTGAAGAAGTGTGGCTCCCATATTAAAGGTTTATTATGTGAAAGATCTTTACTAGGAGCTGCCTCAGATTAATTGTGACATTATGTATAGCCTCAGAGACTCACCTCTAAATTAGCAGGCATCTGTGGTGACCCTCCTCCAGCAATTCATCTGCCAGAGGTCAAGAGCCCTGTTTTTGAGACCCTTTGCCTCTGTTTTCCTCCTCCTCCTCATCCTCCTCCTCCTTCATGTAAAACCCTTTATCCTGAACTGGAACTGCCTCCTCCCATTGTACCTCATCTTCCTTCTCATCATCCTACTCCTCCAATGATGCCATGAGCTAGCTTTATGCAACTGTTGATGTAGTGCTTCAGGGACACTGTTTGCAGCTGCCTAAAAGGTTATTGCCTACTTCCTTGCCTCCCAGAAGCTAATCATAGTACTATATTGGCATTTGCAAAGCTGAGGCTGTGAAATGCTATGAATTCCTCGGAATAAAAGAGTTGGGCAGCTTCCAAAGTATCATGCAGGTACAAGTTGCAACATCTTGCTGTGGTCACGAATATGTGCAGGGAAGGGAATGATTTTTGTTTGACATAGGTTGATGAGTTTGTGTTACATTGGCAAGATGGATGCACTCTTAAGGAAAACAGGCTCCCTGGTTTTCTGCATCTGCGATGTGCCATGTCCTTGGCAGAGTGAATCTGCTCCCCAACTTGTGCAAAAATGCGACTGCCTGGTTGCATCCACATGAGGCTGATCGGGAGGTGCAACACAGAGGTCTGCAGCTGAACCTTGGAAATATCGCTTAGCATAGACATTCAGGACAATTTCAAAGCAGGGCTTGCAGGCCAACAGGTGCCAACTCTTCTCACACCATGGCCCAAGTGTTGGTTATTAATTCCCTGGTCAATTTGAACTGCCTTCTGCACTGGGGTTCAGTCATGTGCAGATACAACATACACAATAGTAAACCTTGAAATTGAATTAGAACTGAGTTGTCACTCCCCCCATCCCCATACCCTCCAAGTGTCTGGTGTGCTCTGAGTTGTTTCCAACTCCTCATCTTGTCTCCTGTCTCTAGCTGCATGCTGCTCATGACTATGTGCCTCTCTAGTGTGTAGCTACTCTCCATGTTGTGTACTTTATGTCACTTACACTTGTCTGGTACACTCTCGATCCTCTCACTTGGGTCCCTGTGCTTACGTGGGGAAAAAGACATTTGCCCATCTGACGCTTCAGGCACCACTCTCCAATTCCCCTGCCTGTCAGGCACAGACCTGCTGGATTTTCTTGAAGGACTCTAACAATTATTTAAACATTTTAAAGCTTTCCAAGAAGACACCTGAACTCTCCAAGGTGATAGATACTTGGACTTTCCAAAGCACTCTGACGGGTTTCAGTCTTTTGTCTTAAGAGTGTAAAGCTCACAAGCTGTGTTCTAGAACCCCCACAGACAAAATCCACTTCCAAGTGAAGGCAGCAGAGCATTGAAATGTGCCATTGCATTCGGGAGATACGCATGCATAAACTCTGCCCTGATTCCTTTCACCCCTTTGCAAAAATGGGGTGGATTTCTGGGTTCAGGATCCAACACCATTTTGGATAAGGTGCAGAGCACTTCCTACTGCTCAAAGATTCAAAACAAAGAATTCCATGGAACTATATGGGCTAAAGCCGAGGAGTACTCCCTGGTTCCGAGCCAGTGTTTCTTTAATTGCTGTTCGTGCTATTTGCAAATTGGCAGCCACATTTCCATATGTATAAGTGCACTTTGAAAAAACTTAATTGGACAGAAAGCATTTTGGACATAAAGCACGTTGGGACATCAGTAGGTCATGAAAAGGTGCTATAAAAATTCCAGTATTTCTTACTTGCACCATTACTAAGACTATTTAAATTGTTAAGAGTAATTTAGAACACAAGTTGGTCATACCACTGCTATTATTCACATGTGGCAACCATCCAGAAGACAGAGCACTGTTTCCAGTCAGTAATTTATTCAAAAAGATGTTCTTCATTTAAATTTTCCATCGGGTTAGAGCCAGAGCTCCTGTAGAGTGAAGGTCAATTCACAAGGTAATCAAATATCACTCCCTTCCATTCCTATTTCACTCTACCTATTAGAGATCTCAGCCATGTCATTTTTGTTCTCAGACTATTTTTTTTTTGCAAACTGTTCTGACTGACATTCTAAAGGACTCGCAACAAAGACTTGGCACCTGTACAAGCCAGACAGATTGCACCTGAACAGAGCCAGGACTGAGTTCTTTTCAGGACATTTTACTAGTGCCACTGGAAGCGCTTTAAACTAACCTGGCAGGGGTAGGCAAACCAAGAGAGAATAAAAGAGAAAAATACTAGGATTCACAAAGTACTTGGGAGGTCTAGCTGGCACTAGGATAGAGAAGAGAAAATTAACAAGTGAAGCCAGACTAAGGGAGAAAATAGTTAAGTCTAAGTCAACGTTACTGTGCATGTATGTGAATGCACTGAATATACTACATAAGATTGGGAAGTTACAGGCACAGATTACCATCTGGCAGTATGATGTTGGTGATAACAAGACCTAGCTCAAGGAAGAACAAGACTAAGTGTTCAGTAAAAGATACAAAAGGAAGGGGAGCAATGGCACTATTGGTTCAGGAGAGCATTGCTGTGCTCGATAAAGAATATATCTCAGATGGTTCAAGGAGAAGATTAAGTTGGCTAAAGCTATTAAACACAAAGGAGACAATTAAATTGCTAGTTGTAGTCTGTAGGTCACCAACTCATAGAAAGAATGTGGACGAACAAATCTGCAGGGAAATTAGAAGTGCCAGTAAGATAGGGTAGTTAAAATGATGGACTTTAATTACCCAAATGTAAACAGGGACGCTGGTAGTGTAAGGGGAAGTGAGGAGCATGGGTTTCTGAATTGTGTGCAAGAGATTTCCCTACAGCAGTGTGTGTTCACTCCAATAAGAAAGATGCATTGTTGAACCTGGTTCTTGGAAATGAGGTGGCCCAAGTGGATCAAGTGTTAATAGATGCCAATTAGGAGACAGTGATCACTGTATCGTAAGGTTAACAACGATGGTGGAGAATGATGAGCAGCAAGTCAGAATAAGAAAAATCAATTGGCACAGCGCTCAGTTTACTGGGGCAGGACAGAGCTTTTACGATGGACTGGAATTGCTGGATATGTCGAAACAGTGGGCTCCCCTCAAAGAAGACATAGTTTGAGTAAGTCAAGGCATATTCCTTCAAATGGGAAAGGTAGGACAAACAAATCTGGGAGATCCCTAGATGACAAAGGAGATAGAAATTAAGCTAAAGAAGAAGTGGCTTATGATAGATGTTAGGTAGGAAATACAGTTGAGAACCAGAGAATACAGAAGTTTCAGAGGGAAATGTAACATCAAATGAGCGAAACAAAGAAGAATTATGAGAAAAGACAGGCAGCCAGCATAATGGGATATCCCAAATCTTCTATAGCTGTATAAATAATAAAAAGACAGGTAAAAGGAGGAGCAGAGAACAGAAAGCAGATTTACACATGGAGGTGATAGGCTTAGCTGAGGTGTGAAATGAATATTTTTCACCTGTCTTTACTAAAGAGAGAGATGCTACCCAGACCATGACTGGGTTACTGAGAAGGAAACCATCACTTGAATGGTTCAAAATTGACAAGGAAATAGTGTTCGATAGACTGCCAGTACTTAAATGTTGACAAGGCACCAGCACTGGATGAGATGCATCCAAGCATATAGAAGGAAGTGAAAGTTCAAATTGTAGGGCCATACGCCGTCATCATTCAGTTTTGCCTAGACTCTGGAGAGGTGCTAGAAGACTGGAGAATTGTAAATATTACAGCCTTTTTCAAGAAAGAAACCATTACAGACTACACAGTTTAACTTGGATGGTGGAGAAGCTTATGGAAACTATTATTTGGGGTAGAATTATTTGACAGACTGAGAAAAATGGGGTTTATTAAGAACAGGCAGCATGGAATTCTATAGGGGAAATTGTGTTTTACTAGCTTGATGGAGTTTTTGAAGAGGTACTGAAAAGGCTCAATGAGGATAATGCTGTTGATATGATCTCCTTTAATTTTCAGAAGGTATTTCATGCAGTGCTGCGTAACAGTCTAGTGAAGAAAGTTATAGCTCATGGAATAAAGGGACAGTAGCAACACAGACATAAAATTGGCTGAGTGTCACAAGAAAGAGTAATGGTCAATGGATATTGTTCAGGCTGGTAACAGGTTTGTTGCGCAGTTCCCCAAGGGTCAGTAGTGAAACCCTTGCTTTTCCTGATATGCAATCAGTAATTTAGATCTTGGTGTGCCAGCCACAGTTTCAAAACTTGAAAGTATTGTAAGCTGTCAGGATGATGGGTGTAAAACTCCAAAAGTACATTGTGGAGTGGATGGATAGGTAGTTGACGAATAGATAGAAATGAGGTTCAGTGCAGGGAAGTGTGAGTTGATGCATTTTGATATGAAGAACATTGAAAAACAATCTAAATATAGGGGTACAATTCTAAAGGCAGTGCAAGCACAGAGTAACCAGGCTGGGCATGTGCATAGATCATTGGCATTGGTAGAGCAAGAGAGCAGGAAGTAAAGCATGCAGTGTCATTGGTTTTGTTAATAGGGGCATGGTGTACATGAGCAAGGAGGTAATATTGAACTTGTATCACAGTCTTGTTAGGCATCAGCTGGAATATTGTGTGCAACTGAGTAGGTATGTTATAAGAAGGATGTGAAAGAATGGAAAGAGTGCCCAAGTGATTTACAAGAAAAGTACCAGGGAGGAGAAATTAAGGTTATGAGGATAGATTGAAAATGTTGGGATTGTTCTCCGAGGAGAAAAGAGGAGATCTGATAGAGGTTTTTAAAATCATAAGCGGGTTAGAGGGGATAGGAGGAAATTGTTACAATTTACAAAAGTATCAAAAACCAGAGGGCCCAGACTTTAAATGATTTGCTGAAGTAGCAAATGCCGGTGAGAAAGTCTTTTTCACAATAATCAAATGAGTAGTTATCGTGTCAATGTGTCATACAGCACGGAAACAGATTGTTTGGTCCCACCAGTCCATGCCAACCATAATCCCAAACTAAACTAAGTCCCACTTGCCTTCGCTTGGCCCATATCCCGCCAAACCTTTCCTCTTCATGTACTGATCCAAATGTTTTTTAGATGTTGTAACTGTACCACTGTACTTTCGCTGGAAGTTCATTCCACACACAAACCACTCTGTGTCAAGAAATAGCCCCTCATGTCCTTTTTAAAACTTTCTCCTTTCACCGTAAGAACATGTCCTCTAGTTTTGAAATTCCCCATCAGAGGGGAAAAGACACCTGCCATTCACTTTATCTATACCCCTCATGGTTTTAAAAACTTCTATACCTCAACCTCCTACACTCCTGTGAATAAAGTCCCAGTCCCTTCTAACCTCTCCCTATAACTCAAATGTTCCATTTCAGCAACATCCTGGTAAATTGTCGCTCAACCTTCTCTAGCTTAACCATATCCTTCCTATAACAGAGCGACCAGAATTTGACACAGTGCTCTGGAAGAGGCCTCACCAACATCCTGTACAACCTCAGCATGACTTCCCAGCTCTTCTACTCAAAGGTCTGAGCAATGAAGGCACATGTGCTAAATGCCTTCCTAATCACCCTGTCTATATGTGATGTACTTGAACCTCTGTTCTACAACACTACCCAAGGCCCCTACTTTTAATTGAATGAGTTCTACCCTTATTTCATTAAAATGCAATAGGTCACATTTATCCAAATTAAACTCTACCTGCAATCCTCAGTCCATTGACCAAATCGATCAAGGTCTCTCTGTTATTGGAAAGCTTTGTCTGGAAGTGTGGAGGAGGCAGGTTCAATAGAGGCATTCAAGAGGGTATTGGATGATTGCAGTATTTGGATAGAAATAATGTGCTATGGTATGGGGAAAAGGCAGGGTATTGGCAGTAAGTAATGTAGCATTTTTGAAAAGGCAGCACAGACCTGATGGGCCAAATGGCCACCTACTGAACCAGAACAGTTGTGTTATTCTGTGATATTTAAAATGAGGCTATAAAGAGGGCTAAACCAATGCCAGCGACTGAACCCAAATTGATCATCAGTGATTAGGTTAGTGCTGAATAGGTGCGACTTCATAGCATTGTCATTGTCACTTTGCTAATGTTTGGAATTACACTGATGGGAGAGGACAGGGTAGACAATTTTCCTTATTGTCTGATGGATATCAGTGTTTTAGCCAAAGGTGATGCTTCAGATTGAGATAAAAATCAATGGCAAACAAATGGAGTTTGTAGGAGAGATCTGAAGACAGTAGTCTTGCTCTTTTAAAATTGTCTAGTTTGAACATTTGTTATCACAAATGGCATTTTTAAAGGAAGCAAACACATGTGATACATGACACAATGGTATTTCCACTCATCAGTAAATTAACAGAACTGTTTAATTGCTGTATTCATAGAGGGAGAGTCAAACTAGAGGGATGGAAGTCAAAAGAAAGGAGGGTAGTTGAGGAACACTGGAGTTACTTATATCAACAGATCAGTAAGTAATCATTTGGTCATGAAACTCAAGTAACTTGGAGAAATTTATATAAGCTTTGCTGAAGTAGTTGATTCTTTGTGCTGCTGAGATTAAGCAGTCCCTATGGATCTATAAATTCACCCTAGGTATTGCAAAAGCTGTTAAGTCAGTAATAGCCACAAGATTTTGAGTGAATCTGCTTGGAATGTTTCTTCACGTCAAACTCATTTTAAGGTTAATTGTGCAAACATATCAAGGTTGAAAATATAATTTCTGTTTATATTTTACAAAGGTTGGGAGCATACAAATGAAATATCAACATTTCTTCCTGATAGTCAGGCTTTCTGATAATCTAATCAAATATTGCTGTCAGAATCAACATTTTAACAGTCCATGTCCTTTTCGCTAAAATATTTCCCTCAGTGCTCTGAAATATATTTGTGTACATATGCAGAGTTCATACTCAATACTTATCTGTAAAGTTCTGATCTTTTAGGCAAATAGACATAGTTAATAGACATGCTGAGGGAGCCATATATGTGGATATGTGTTTGTGCGCTCCAGTGTTTAGCAAGACATTGGTTAGCTCAGCTGGCTGGAAGGCTAGTTTGCAGTACAGAGTGATGTCAGCAGCGTGGGTTAATTTCCTACATGGTTTGAGGTGACCATGAAGGAGTGTCCTTCCCAAGCTCTCACCTCATCTGAACTGTGGTGACCCTCAGGTTAAACCACCACCAGTCATGTCTCTCTGATAAGACAGCAAGTGTGAATCATTTGATGCATTTTGTCCTGGGAAATTAACTGTTGCAGCATTCTCAAATTCAGGAAGTAAAGGCAGTGTTATGACTGGTCTGTTCGATATTATGATATAGGAGATGTTTACAAGATTTTACTGAATAAATTACTTATAACCTTATTTCTGAGTCACAGAAATAAGTCTGGTATGTTTCCTTTGAAGTTCTTTGTCCCCTTCTGATTCAAGCGTGTTCTGTGCAGAAAACTTCCAGTGATGAAATTTCCAATGGTTTTAATTATCAATCATACATAAAACGTAAATACAAGTATCTGTATTATCTATTTTACCACATTTACGTGGCTACAAAACTAAAGTTTTCAAGCGGTCGAAGCCCGTTTAGAGGTCAAATTTCTGTGATTGTGAAACAGTCCCCTGGTGTATTTTAATTGTACTGGGCAAGTATTTTTGAAGATTTGCATTTTCCTGCATGTCATCTCTTTTGTGTCTCTTTTAACACTTATGGATCCCAATTTATGAAAGATGAAGTTAAAATGAAGTTTTTTCTGGTTTATGGCCAATATGCAAATGTGTTTCTGAGCTTTTGACTCTTTCGTGAGATTATCAGCATTTTTTAGACTGTGTTTTTTAGATTGGTATACATGTGGGGAGAGCAGTTGAGGATATTTAAGAATGGACTTTAGAGAAGTTAAGCCAATGTCCTAATAAAGACCAAAATTCACTGAGTATTTAATAGGTGGAACGAGATATTTCAGATCACGAAAGAGCATTTTGGTGTTAGCTGGATTTATGAGATAACCTGAGTCCATAATTATTCCTTCTGAAATATATATTGCAAAAGCCTAGACTCTGGAATCTTATTCAAGCCAATCATTCCAGAAGTGAAATGATGATGGTTTATGACTGGCATTGATTATTCAAATGAGGAGAAATTGTCCAAGATCCCAAGGCATCATTGGGATTCATGTGCAGCAAGTGGTTTACTAGAAAATGACAGTGCAGCACAATTTTCTGACCAATCTCCTAACGACCCCAGTAACTGTCTGAGGCTGACTAGACAACTCACATCCCTCATCATATTTTTGACTCTAAGGTGAGCTTACAAATCCAGATCTAAGACCATCAATTTCTACTTTGAAAACATCACTCATCTATCCCAGCTATTGTTACCTCCAGACTGCCCATTCTAATGTACTCCCACATTCTACATTCCATAAACCTTAGACCATCTAAAGTTCTTCCACCAGGCCTTACTCCACATAGAATCCTATTTATTCATCACTCCTTTGCTTCTGACCAACACTGGTTTCCTGTTAAGGAACACCTCAAATTTCAACTTCTAACACCTTTTATTTTCCAAAATTCTCTTAATTGGTTCTTCATATCACCACAATCTTCTCCAGCCCTGCAACTTGCCAGTATATCTGGACTGTTCCACTTCAGTGCTCTTGAGGATCCTGATTTCTACCACTGGTGGCCATGCTTTCAACCACCTAGACCCTAAGCTCTCTCTTTTAACTCATTCATACCTCACTTTCTTCCTTTAAGGCATTTCTTAAAATCACCTCTTTGACCAAGCTTTTGGCCATCTACTCTAATATTTTGTTAATGTGGTATTTTGTTTTGTTCACAATGTGAAGCTCCTTCCAATGTTTCATTCCTATAAATAAAGTTATTGTTGTCATGTTATTGTCTCAGTAACACCTATCCATGAAACCAATAATTTGAACACTGTGCTCTGTGCTCTCCAGCTTTCCCCTGTTGTATGCCTCATTTCCCACTCTCCAACTCAAGTACATATACAGGCGGACATTTTGCAACTAGATGTTAATGAGGGAAATATTTGTGAGTTTGTGTCCTTTGAATGTGGAACACAAAGGATTCTTGTTAGGTTACTATTGTCAGTGCGAGCTCCAAACGTTAATTTTGCACCAGAACTTGTGCAAGCACTTATAAAGCAACACCTTCCATGTAGACCAAACCGCACATTGTATAGTTCTTAAGGCAACAACCTTGTTTCTGAAGTTCTGTCTACAAAAAAAAATAACCAGTCAGATGCTAAGGAGTTTTACTCCAAAGTACTAGCACATTAGGAGCGTTTTGTGCATCCTCCTTAGGCTGACTCTCCAGACGAGATGGGATTATTAGCCAGGGGCAGATATTCTGACAGGCTGTTCTGGACTGTCCTGGGATGGAGCTCCTTCAGTGCCTGGATAGTATTCCTCCTCACTCTCAGTGCGCAGTAGGACTTCCCTGACTTTATGCACAGAAACACCTAGAGGGAGATAGAGGTGAATCATCCATGCATATCCAGAAGCCAAAATGTGATCTGAGAGACCTGGACCTGATGTCAAGCACTGGACCAAGCATTCAGAATTTTTGTCTGTAACTCACTAGTGTATTTACATCTGTGTATTTAGATATACCCACAGTAATCTTGATTCAGACTTTGTAACTTTCTTCTATACTCTGTTCCCACCTATTAATGTATTTTTCCATATTGTGACTGTCACTGTCTCCCAGTACATTGCATCTTGCTTTTACTCTCTGATATTATTTCTTTATTCCCACATGCCTACCCAGTCTGTTTAATCCCCATTCTATAACACTAGTAAATCACCAGAAAATGAACACAAGCTTGATCTATTTAGATGCAACCCTTCCAGCCTGTACAGTTCCCATCTCTAACTGAGCTAATCTCAAGTCCAAAGAATCTAAAGCCCTGATTCCTGCACCATCTTTCCAGTAAAGCATTCATCTATTTCTACTGCTGTTCCTAAGTGTATGTGCACATGACACTTTGCATAATCCAGAGATCTCTACTTTTGAGATTGTTTTTGCTCACGTGTTACCTAACTCCCTAAAGACTACCTTCAGGGCTACATCACTGTTTCTGCCCATCATTCGTACTGACATGGACCACAACTGCTGACCGATCACATTTTCAGTTCAGGACCCTGCAGCCATGCAGTCACATCGACCCTGATACCAAGGAGGTAACACAAGATCCAGGATTCATGTCTGTGGCCACAGAAATGCCTGTTTATTTCCCTAATTATAGGTGTATATGTAGTCACCTATCACCACTACTCTTCCAGATTACCCTTCACCCTGCTGTAAAGCTGAGCCACCCAATGTGGCATGGAGTAGACTCTAGCTGCACTGCCTTGTTCTCATCAGTATTCAGGATACTGGTTAGAAGGTGGAATGCAGTCAGGGAGCTCCTGGACTAATTGCCTGTTAATCATACTTCCTTCTCTCTCTGCAGTAGCTTAAACTGAGGGATTTGTTTTTAATTTATGGAATGTTGGGCCACCATTTATTACCCATTCCTAGTTGCCTTCATGAAGATGGTGGTGAGTTGCCTTCTGGAACCACTGCAGTCCATGTCCTGAAGGTTCATGGGTGTCCAAATGTCCATTGTAGGTAGTGTTCCAGGACTTTAATCCAGTGACACTGAAGGAATGTGAATGTCTGTGGACGTGGTGCTGATCAAGTGGGCTGCTTTGCCGAGGGTGGTGTCGAGCTTCTTCGCTGCTGTTAGAGCTATGGTCATCCAGGCAATTTGGAGAATTTGATCATACTCCAGACTTGTACTTGTGGGGCTTTGGGGAGTTTGTGCACTCTTGAATTTGGTACTGCCTCACTATTTCCCTGCTAGTTAATAACTTTGCTTATGCTAGTAAACCTTACTTCTACTAATAAACTTTTAACAATACTAATAAACCTTCCTACTATCAATAAACCTTACCAGTAACAATAAATCTTTCTAACACTGATAAATCTTACTAATATTTAATATATTGAACTCTTGCCCGTGCTGTTCATAGCCCCAATGGTCTCTCTCTTCAACTGACCTCTTGCCCTATTTCTTTGTGTTTATAGTCTCCCTGGTCTCAATCTTAGACATCATTTTATTCCCACTAGTTTTTCCAGTATGTTTTCTTTGTAATTGACTTAATATATTCCTTTGTGGCAATGGGCCATGGTTCTCATTACTTCAGGTATGTCATTTTGGATCTTTTAATTATTTCACGCCTTTGCCATTTCCTTATTCCCCATTAAAAGGTCTCCTGTCTCAGCCTCTGAATAAACTACATTGACTTTCACTGCTTTCTTTTTTGAATACTTGTATAACCTCTTATAATTTGTGTTCTTTTTATTTCTGTTCAGTTTACCCTTATATTTATTTACTCCCTCTTTATGAAAATTTCAGACATTCTTTGCTGGAATATAAATCTTTCCCAGTCCCCAGGCTTATAATGCTACACAATAATATTGTAAGCCTGATCTTTCAATTAAATGCTATCTTTCCAATGCTTCAGTTGGCCATCTGTTGTCCTCTTTTCCTGTTTGATTGTTATTTCTCAATGAAATGTAGATTTGTTGTGGATTATGAAATATTTATTTAAACATTGATATAGAGTAGAGAATCTTAGAATCCCTACAATTCGGAAACAGGCTGTACGGTCCAACAAGTCCACACTGACCCTCTGAAGAGTAACCCACCCAGACCCATTCCCCTACTCAATTACACTACATTTACCCCTGACTAATGCACCTAACCTACACATCCCTGAACACTATATGGGCAATTTAGCATGGTCAATTCACCTAATCTGCACATCATTGGACTGTGGGAGGAAACCGGAGCACTCCGAAGAAACCCACGTAGACACGGGGAGAATGGCCACAGACAGTGGCCCAAGGCTGGAATCGAACCCGGGTGCCTGGCACTGTGAGGCAGCAGTGTTAACCCATGAGCTATCATGCTGCCCCAAAGAACACTCTAATTTTCTTCCACAGTGAGTACTAATGTAATGAGGTATCGTGACTCATCTGCTATCAAAACCTTCCACTTTGTCTTAACCAATTTGCCACGATCCACAATAATTGGTTTTATCGAATTCAGTACTCTATTCTAACTCATTGAGAACATAAGACCATAAGACATAGGAGTGGAAGTAAGGCCATTCGGCCCATCGAGTTCACTCCGCCATTTAATCATGGCTGATGGGCATTTCAACTCCACTTACCCGCATTCTCCCCGTAGCCCTTAATTCCTTGTGACATCAAGAATTTGTCAATCTCTGCCTTGAAGACATTTAGCGTCCCGACCTCCACTGCACTCTGCGGCAATGAATTCCACAGGTCCATCACTCTGTGGCTGAAGAAATGTCTCCTCATTTCTGTTCTGAATTGACCCCCTCTAATTTTAAGGCTGGGTCCAAGTCTCCCCGTCTAATGGAAATAATTTCTTAGTGTCCACCCTTTCCAAGCCATGTATTATCTTGTAAGTTTCTATTAGATCTCCCTTTAACCTTCTAAACTCCAATGTGTACAATTCCAGCATACGTTCCTCGTATGTTAGACCTATCATTCCAGGGATCATCTGTGTGAATCTCCGCTGGACACGTTCCAGTGCCAGTATGTCCTTCCTGAGGTGTGGGGACCAAAACTGGACACAGTACTCCAAATGGAGCCTAACCAGAGCTTTATAAAGTCTCAGTAGCACATCGCTGCTTTTATATTCCAACCCTCTTGAGATAAATAACAACATTGCATTCGCTTTCTTAATCATGAATTCAACCTGCATGTTTACCTTTAGAGAATCCCCGACTAGCACTCCCAGATCCCTTTGTACTCGCATTTGCTCACATTGAACTTCATCAGCCATTTCCTGGACCACTCTCCCAAACTGTCTAGATCCTTCTGCAGCCTCCCCACTTCCTCAGTGCTATCTGCCTGTCCACCTATCTTCGTATCATCGGCAACCTTCGCTAGAATGCCCCCAGTCCCTTCATCCAGATCATTAATATATAACGTGAACAGTTGAGGCTCCAACACCGAACCCTGCAGGACACCGCTTGTCACTGGCTGCCATTCCGAAAAAGAACCTCTTATCCCAACTCTCTGCCTTCTGTCAGACAGCCAATCCTCAATCATTGCCAGTAGCTCACCTCGAACACCATGGACCCTCATCTTACTCAGCAGCGTCCCGTGTGGCACCTTATCAAAGGCCTTTTGGAAGTCTAGATCGACCACATCCACTGGGTTTCCCTGATCTGACCTACTTGTCACCTCTTCAAAGAATTCTAACAGGTTTGTCAGGCACAACCTCCCCTTACTAAATCCATGTTGACTTGTTCTAATCCAACCCTGCTCTTCCAAGAATTTAGAAACCTCATCCTTAACGATGGATTCTAGAATTTTACCAACAACCGAGGTTAGGGTAATTGGTCTATAATTTTCCATCTTTTGTCTTGATCCTTTCTTGAACAATGGGGTTACAACAGTGGTCTTCCAAATCATCCGGGACTTTCCCTGACTCCAGTGACTTTTGAAAGATCTCAACCAATGTCTCTGCTCTTTCCTCAGAACTCTAGGATGTAGCCCATTGGGGCCAGGAGATTTGTCAATTTTAAGACCTTTTAGCTTTACTAGCACTACCTCTTTTGTAATGGCAACCATACTCAACTCAGCCCCCTGACTCCCTTTAATTGTTGGGATATTACTCATGTCTTCCACTGTGAAGACTGACGCAAAGTACTTATGAAGTTCTCCAGCTATTTCCTTATCTTCCATCACTAGCCTTCCAGCATCAGTTTGAAGTGCCCCAATGTCTACTTTTGCCTGTCGTTTGTTTCTTATGTATTGAAAAAAACTTTTACTATCATTTCTAATATTACTGGCTAGCCTACCTTCATATTTGATCCTGGCCTTCCTTATTTCTCTCTTTGTTATCCGCTGTTTGTTTTTGTAGCCTTCCCAATCTTCTGATTTCCCACTGCTCTTGGCCACTTTATAGGATCTCTCTTTTTCTTTAATACATTTCCTGACTTCCTTTGTCAGCCATGGCTGTCTAATCCCTCTCCGGATAATCTTTCTTTTCTTGAGGATGAACCTCTGTATTGTGTCCTCAATTATACCCACAAACTCTTGCCATTTTCATTCTACTGTCTTCCCTGCTAGGCTCTGCTTCCAGCCGATTTTCGTCAGTTCCTCTCTCATGCCCTCATAATTACCTTTGCTTAACTGTAACACCATTACATCAGATTTTGCCTTCTCTCTTTCAAACTGCAGACTGAACTCTACCATATTATGATCGCTGCTTCCTAAGTGTTCCCTTACTTTAAGATCTTTTATAAAGTCTGGTTCATTACATAGCATTAGGTCCAAAATAGCCTGCTCCCCTGTGGGCTCCATGACAAGCTGTTCCAAAAAGCCATCCTGTAAGCATTCCATGAATTGCCTTTCTTTGGATCCACTGGCAACATTATTTACCCAGTCCACCTGCATATTGAAGTCCCCCATGATCACCGTGACCTTGCCTTTCTGACATGCCTTTTCTATTTCTGTTGCGCCTCTGGTCCTGACCACTGTTAGGAGGTCTGTACATAATACCCATTATGGTTTTTTTGCATTTGTGGTTCCTCAATTCCACCCACACAGACTCCACATCATCTGACCCTATGTCATTCAGTGCCATAGATTTAATTTTGTTCTTTACTAACAAGGCCACCCCGCTCCCTCTGCCCACCTCCCTGTCTTTTTGATAAGTTGTAAATCATTGGATGTTTAACTGTCAGTCCTGATCCCCCTGCAACCACGTCTCTGTGATGCCTACCACATCATAATCATTCACGATGATCTGTGCCGTAAGTTCATCTCCTTTGTGACGAATGCTACAAGCATTCAGGTAAAGTGCCTTAATGCTAACATTCTTATCATTAGAGATATTGGAATTCGTAAGATGTCCTAAGTTATCCTTCCTTTTTGTTGCATTCCTATTCTGCCTCAAGGTTACATCCACCTGGATACATGCTATCCTCCTGCTTATCTTTCCATTTAACTCCATACTCCCTGACGCTTTCACAGAAGTTTAAAGTCCTACTGACCACCCTATTTATCCTCTTCGCTAGAACATTGATACCATATCGGTTCAGATGGAGACCGTCCCAACAGTACAGATCCCCTCGGTTCCAAAACTGATGCCAATGCCCCATGAAATGGATTCCCTCTTTCCCACACCAATCCCTTAGCCATGTGTTTACTTCCCTAATTTTCTTATCCCTATGCCAATTGGCACGTGGCTCGGGCAGTAATCCGGAGATTATGACCCTTGAGGACCTGTACTTCAATTTCCTTCCTAGTGCTTGATAATCCCCAACAGGTCCTGCACCCTAGCTTTGCCTATGTTGTTAGTCCCAAGGTGGACCACAACAACTGGATCCTCCCCCTCCCGTTCCAATATCCTCTGCCGCTCAGAGATGTCCCGCACCCTGGCACCGGGCAGGCAACACACCATGCGAGACTCCCGATCCGGCTGTTGGCATTAAAGCCAGGGTGGAAAGTCTGGTTAAGGGCCAGTAACTCAGAAGCCAGAGTTATCAGACAGATAGATTAACTGAGATCTTAAATTGTCAGAGCACCTGAAAAGACATTCACCCGAAACAAGAAGATATCGATCTTACACCAGCTAATTCATAAAATTGAGTATGATTATCACAGAGTATGAGACAGCTATACCTAGACTACATCAGATAGTATATAGTATATAAAGTGGTACAACTATTCCAAGCATGTGCAACACTATCAATCTAGTGTTAAACTCAGGAGAAACAGTTAAGAGTTTCAAATCAAGTGTTGACCTGCAAGATTCAGGCATTGAGAAGGTGGTCCAGGTAATGATAATCGCAATACAGCAATAATAATGTTAATGATTACAAAGGCTACCTAACTAAGTAAAAGTAAACTATTGGAATAGTGTATTAGGAGAACCTTGGGGAGGGGGAGGGCCAGTATGGGAAATGTGGTACAATGAGATTTATGTAAATGATGATGTAATTGGTAATTTGACTTTGAGGGCAGTCATAGGGAAGACACCAGTCTGGAATGAGAATATGAAGAGAGTACTTTAGGTATTACAGTAAGAAGCTGTATTTAATAACCTTCAATATGCAGATATAAATAAGGAAATGTTACACCATACCTAAGGACTTGAAGAAATTTACTTAGTGATAAGCAGCAAACTACCTCAAAGGTAATGAATGTGCAGACAGTCTCAGTCCACCAATACTCCAAACTAGTATCTCAATGTGCAGGTACCAGTATTGACTTAAAGCGCAAGAGACAGCAGTACAGATACCCAGATCTCATGATAAGCAAGGTCAATGGTAGAACAAGTGACTCAGTGGTTAGCATTGCTGCCTCACAGCACCAGGGACCTGGGTTCAATTCTAGCCCTGGACGACTGTCTATATGGAGTTTGCACATTCTCCCCGTGTCTGCGTGGGTTTCCTCTGTGTGCACCGGTTTCCCCCCACAATCCAAAGATGTGCAGTTTCAGAGTGTTCAGGGACATGTAGGTTAGTTGCATTAGTCAGGGGTAAATATAGGGTAGGGGAATGGGTTGCTTTCAGAGGATCAGTGTGGACTTGTTAGGCCGAAGTGCCTGTTTCCACACTGTAGGGATTCTGAAAAAAAACACCCAAATGTTGAATCCACGGTAGCAGCATAAACCATGAAGACAGCACAAACTGCTGTCAGCACAAGGCATCGTTTGGTGTGACTCTCACAGGCAGCAAAACCTGGGGAATATCCATCACAAGCATTAAAGCTGTTAAAGCAGGAAACAAGGAGCCTGGTTTTAACTCTGTCAAACTGCAGGGGAGACACAGGGAATAAGAAAGCAAAAGAAGAACTGATTAGTTGCACAAGGGAATCACTGAGGTGAATTTAAACAAGCAGCTGTCTGAGTGTATTAGAGAATGTAACTGCATTGTTCACTTAATGTCAGGTTTCTATTGTCCAGTTATCTCCAGCTTTCCAAATCAACAGTAGCTAGTAGAAGAACTAAGTGCAAGATAATCAATGGGTTTGAATGAAATGGAGGAATTTGTGACTGTAGGATTAATTTTTGTTAGTGGGGAGGGGTGCATGGTAGCCATGGGTTTAAGTATTTGGGTCATAGCACGCTTTGACGTTGCCTGGTTAACCTGCTGACCTCTCTGGCCACCAGATGAGTTGCTGCAGGTACCTGGTCACATCAGGCTCCCCCTCTGTAAAGCAGTCCTCACCTTCAACCTCCTGTTACTTTACTCCTCTTTACAGTGCTATGTTGTATTAGGCACAACAAACCACCACCATTGTGGACACTGTTGCTGATACACCCCAAAGGACTCTTACAACTTTGTCTAGGCACCAGTTTCATGTCATCGACAAACAAGTGACCTACCTTGTGCTCACAACTCTACTTGTAAATTGCTTCTACATCAGTACTAGGGCTACTTAGTGGTACCATTAGTTGTATGCCTAGACAATGGTTCTTGTCTTCCGGGAGACACCTCCTAACTCTGCTCGGAGTGTGAAAATCAGTGTGGGGGAGGAGCTGTGACTGGTTCAGAATTGATGCATCATGGATACCGAACTGGCTCAAAGGTAGAAGACAGAGGGTGTTGGTGGAGGGTTGTTTTTCAGACTGGAGGCCTGTGACCAGTGGAGTGCCACAAGGATCGGTGCTGGGCCCTCTACTTTTTGTCATTTGCATAAATGATTTGGATGCGAGCATAAGAGATACAGTTAGTAAATTTGCAGATGCACCAAAATTGGAGGTGTAGTGGACAGTGAAGAGGGTTACCTCAGGTTACAATAGGATCTGGACCAGATGGGCCAATGGGCTGAGAAGTGGCAGATGGAGTTTAATTCCGATAAATGCAAGGTGCTGCATTTTGGGAAAGCAAATCTTAGTAGGACTTATACACTTAATGGTAAGATCCTAGGGAGTGTTGCTGGACAGAGACCTTGCAAGTGCAGGTTCACAGCTCCTTGAAAGTGGAGTCACAGATAGATAGGATAGTGAAGAAGGCGTTTGGTATGCTTTCCTTTATTGATCAGAGTACTGAGTACAGGAGTTGGGAGGTCATGTTGCGACTGTACAGGACATTGGTTAGGCCACTGTTGGAATATTGCGTGCAATTCTGGTCTCCTTCCTATTGAAAAGATGTTGTGAAACTTGAAAGGGATCAGAAAAGATTTACAAGGATGTTGCCAGGGTTGGAGGATCTGAGCTATAGGGAGAGGCTGAACAGGCTAGGGCCGTTTTCCCTGGAGCTTCGAAGGCTGGGGTGTGACCTTATAGAGGTTTACAAAATTATGAGGAGCATGGATAGGATAAATAGACAAAGTCTTTTCCCTGGGGTTGGGGAGTCCAAAACTAGGTTTCAGATGAGAGGGGAAAGATATAAAAGAGACCAAAGGGGCAACTTTGTCATGCAGAGGGTGGTACGTGTATGGAAAGAGCTGCCAGAGGATGTGGTGGAGGCTGGTACAGTTGCAACATTTAAAAGGCATTTGGATGGGTATATGAATAGGAAGAGTTGGAAGGGATGTGGGCAGGGTGCTGGCAGGTGGGACTAGACTGGGTTGAGATATGTGGTCGGTATGGATGGGTTGGACCGAAGACTGTTTCCATGCTGTACATCTCTATGACTCTATGACTGATGTGGAGGTTACAAAGAAGGCAGCTGCGATTACTGCAGCTGTTGGTGTTGCTGCTTCTCTTGTTCCTATTCAGAAGTCCAAAGTACAGCTGTTTAAACTGTTCCTGTGCTCCTGAGATGACGAGGAAACCTAGTAAAGTCCAAGATAGGAAAAACAATTTCAAAAATATTCAAGTTCTGTGAGCACAAGGATTTTACCGAGACAGGGAGGCAGCTCGGCTTTCTAGCTAATTGGTTGCAGAAAGAATTCCCACTTTGTGGAACTTAACTACATTAGAACTGGGAACAGAACCACTCAGCCATTCAATACCATTCGGTGAGACTGTGGCTGATCTTCTTCTTTAGCACTATTTTCCTGCATTATCCCAGTATGGTAATGTTGTTAATATATTGATCTCCACAGCCTTCAGATCAGAGAATTGTAATGATTTTGATTGAAGAAATTCTTGATGATCTCAGTCCTAAATGGTTCACCCCTTGTTCTGAGACTGGATCTCTTGATTCTAGATCTCCCAGCCAGGGGAAACATCCTTCCTACATCTATCCAGTGGATCCCTGCAAGAATTTTGTAAGTTTTAATGAGATCACCACTCATTCTCATAAAATCTAGAGAAATGGGTCCAATATATTTATTATTTCCTCACAGGAAATCTCTCCATCCTACTTATTTGATTCGGACAGCCTTTGTTGCACTTCCTCTGAGACACATATATCTATCAGTAGGTGAGGAGAATAAATAGCACATAGTACTGAAGATGTGCTGTCACCAAGGCTCTATTGTAATTGCAAACATTTTTACTCCTACAGTCAAATTGTACTGTAGACCAGCATATGATTTATCTCCTTATTTTTGTGTTGGATCTAGCTGTTAACTTGCAGTAATCCATGAATAAGGACAGCCAAATCCCTTTGAAGTTCAACATCTTCCTGCAGCCTCTCAATATATTCTGAATTTCTGTTTTTCCTACCAAAGTAGATAGTGTTACATATCTTAACATTGTATTTCTTCTGCCATATTTTTACTCACTTTCTTAAACCCTCAAAATCCCCTTGAAGCATCTTTTCCATATTCATTACTTCATATAAGAGTTACAGCTGGAGGCAGGGAAATTATGATGCGGTGAGGCATGACTTAGGATGTGTGGATTGGAAAAATAGGCTTCAAGGGAAGAACACAAATGATATGTGGAGATTGTTCAAGGAACAGCTATTGGGTGTCCTTGATAAGTATGTACCAGTCAGGCAGGGAGTAAAGGGTCTTGTGAGGGAGCCGTGGTTTAATAAGGAATTGGAATCCCTTGTGAAAGAGAAGAGGGCAGCCTATGTAAAGATGAGGCGTGAAGGTTCAGTTGGGGCGATTGAGAGTTATAAGGTAGCCAGGAAGGATCTAAAGAGAGAGCTAAGAGCAGCGAGAAGGGGACATGAAAAGTCCTTAGTTGGTAGGATTAGGGAAAACCCAAAGGCTTTCTATAGGTATGTCAGGAATAAAAGGATGACTAGGGTAGGTATCGGTCCAGTCAAGGATAGCAGTGGGAAGTTGTGCGTGGAGGCGGAGGAGATTGGAGAGAAACTAAATCAATACTTTTCGTCAGTATTCACTCAGGAACAGGACACTGTTGCTGATGTGAATATTGAGTCACAATTAATTAGAATGGATGGCCTTGAGGTATGTAGGGAAGAGGTCTGGGGAATACTGGAAAGGATGAAAATAGATAAGTCCCCTGGGCCTGATGGCATTTATACTAGGATCCTCTGGGAAGCTAGGGAGGAGATAGCGGAGCCATTGGCCTTGATTTTTATGTCGTCGTTGTCTACGAGAATTGTGCCAGAAGACTGGAGGATAGCGAATGTGGTCCCCTTGTTCAAGAAGGGGAGTAGGGATAGCCCTAGTAACTATAGGCCAGTGAGTCTCACTTCTGTTGTGGGCAAAGTCTTAGAGAGAATTATAAGGGATAGGATTTATGAACATCTGGATAGGAATAATGTGATCAAGGATAGTCAGCACGGTTTTGTGAAGGGCAGGTCGTGCCTCACAAACCTTATTGAGTTCTTTGAGAAGGTGACCAAGGAAGTGGATGAGGGTAAAGCAGTAGATGTGGTGTATATGGATTTTAGCAAGGCATTCGATAAGGTACCCCATGGCAGGCTAATGCAAAAACTACGGAGGTATGGCATTGAGGGTGCATTAGAGGTTTGGATTAGGAATTGGCTGGCTGGAAGGAGACAGAGGGTAGTAGTTGATGGTATAGGTTCATCTTGGAGTGCAGTTACTAGCGGTGTTCTACAAGGATCTGTTTTGGGACCATTGCTGTTTGTCATTTTTATAAATGACCTAGAGGAGGGGCTTGAAGGCTGGGTGAGCAAGTTTGCAGATGACACGAAAGTCGGTGGAGTTGTGGACAGCGAAGAAGGATGTGGCAGTTTACAGCGGGATATAGATAAGTTGCAGAGCTGGGCAGAAAGGTGGCAAATGGAGTTCAATGTAGCTAAGTGTGAAGTCATTCCCTTTGGTAGTAGTAACAAGAAGATGGATTACTGGGCTAATGGTAGGCTACTTGGTAGTGTGGATGAGCAGAGGGATCTTGGTGTCCATGTACAGAGATCTCTGAAAGTTGCCACCCAGGTAAATAGTGCTGTGAAGCAGGCATATGGTGTACTGGGCTTTATTGGTAGAGGAATTGAGTTCCGGAGTCCTGAGGTCATGTTGCAGTTGCATAAGACTCTGGTGCGGCCTCATCTGGAGTATTGTGTGCAGTTTTGGTCGCCATACTATAGGAAGGATGTGGAGGCATTGGAACGAGTGCAGAGGAGGTTTACCAGGATGTTGCCTGGCATAGTAGGAAGATCGTATGAGGAAAGGCTGAGGCACTTGGGGCTGTTCTCATTGGAGAAAAGAAGGTTTAGGGGAGATTTGATAGAGGTGTACAAGATGATTAGGGGTTTAGATAGGGTTGACAGTGAGAACCTTTTTCCGCTAATGGAGTCAGCTGTTACGAGGGGACACAGCTTTAAATTAAGGGGTGGTAGGTATAGGACAGATGTTAGGGGTAGATTCTTTACTCAGCGGGTTGTGAGTTCATGGAATGCCCTGCCAGTAGCAGTGGTGGACTCTCCCTCTTTATGGTCATTTAAGCGGGCATTGGATAAGCATATGGAGGTTATTGGGCTAGTGTAGGTTAGGTAGGCTTCGGTCGGCGCAACATCGAGGGCCGAAGGGCCTGTACTGCACTGTATTTTTCTATGTTCTATGTTCTATATTTCCTGCTAGATTTGTATCAACCTGATGAGTTTCACAGCTTGGAAAACCTAGAAACTGACGGTTGAAGCTAGAATGCTGTGCTAAGTCAGATGTAATTGCCTCCTCTGAATTAGAACTTTGGCATTTCCATATTCCCTTTTGCTGCTAAAGCACTTGGATAAAAGTAGAAATCAGCAAGATTGTGTTGCAAGATCTGTCATGCTGGCATTTTGGGGAGGATTTAACCTCAGAGTGCTTGAACTCAAAGCTTGCCAGTTACCATTCTGTCTAACGCTTCACTTAAGAAATATGACCACAGTAGGGAAAAATTGATTAACAAAACAATGGCAAAAACATGAGCACTATTAAAAGGAAATGGCAGAGAATTGATGTCATTCATGTTATGAAAATAAGTTCAGAAAATTGGAGAAATGTTAGATACATTTACTTTGTCTTCCAAAGATTAAGACAAAGATTCCTGTATTGTGGTCAGTGACTGGTAAGATTCTACTAATAACCTCATCCAATTCTGCAATTTCTTTCCCTGGAGTATGAAATGAAGCATTGCATTGTCATGGCTGATGATAACTTTTAATAATATTGTCAGTCTCCCTTTCGCCATTTATTGATATACTTGTGTAACAGTTGAATTTTTGGGAAGGTTTATGTTTTTGAGGGGTTGACATTCATGCTTGATTTAGGCCCAAGTGAAATCAAAGCAAGATTGTTGCCAGAGATTAAAGGAGAAACCAAACAAATTTATATTAATTATCATCGACAATCTGATCACTTTAAAATTTAGAATACTTAAAATAAAGCTTCAGTGTATAATTGCTTCAAGGAATTATTTATTGGTTGTTTCATTAGTTTTTATACATTTACAATGAAAGCAAATCATTATCATCTCAAGATTTGGAGATGCAGGTGTTGGACTAGGGTGTACAAAGTTAAAAATCACACAACACCAGGTTATAGTCCAACAGGTTTAATTGGAAGCACACTAGCTTTCGGAGCATCGCTCCTTCATCAGGTGGTAGTGGAGGGCTCAATCCTAACACACAGAATTTATAGCAAACTTTACAATGATGTAACTGAAATTATACATTGAAAAATTGATTTTCTGTTAAACCTTTCATCTGTTTGAATACCATGATAGTTTCACTTCTTTCATGTGTAAATCACAAAACCTTTTTTTAAAGAGTTGCATTCTTGGGTTAGCTGTTAACAATGGTGATAGCTGGACAATGTGGTGATGTAAGCCCCCTGTGTTCTCTGTCTATGCCATGATGTTTAGATTGATTCTAATCTAAAAAGTGAACTAACGGAGTTTTACATGATTTCGTGCAGTTTTTGTGCAAAGTGCAATGTAACCCTGCAAGTACAAATTCGCACCACAAAATATATGTATGCATGTGGGTCTTTGTCTGTCTCTCTGGGTTGGGGATTGTGAGTGTGTGTGTGTGTGTAGTGCAGTGCAGAGTGTCTTAAGTCTGTGAGGGGGTGCGTGTGGGAGTGTGTGTCTGTAAGGGTGTGTGTGTGCACATCTGTGTATATGTGTATCCATATGTATGTGTATGTAGGAGTGCCTCTGTGTGTGTGTATAGTGCAATGGTGGTCACCTGTAGTGTGACATGAACCCAAGGTCCTGGTTGAGGCCCTCCCTATAGGTATGGAACTTAGCTATCAGCCTCTGCTCGGTCACTTTTCACTGCTGCCTGTCCCGAAGTCCGCCTTGGAGGATGGTCACCCAAAGGTCCGAGGTCGAATGTCTTGGACCACTGAAATGTTCCCCAACTGGGAGGGAACCCTCCTGTCTGTTGGTTGTTGTGCTGTGCCCATTCATCCGTTGTCATAGCCTTTGCTCGGTTTCCCCAATGTACCATGCCTCAGGGCACTCCTGCCTGCAACGTATAAGATAGACAACATTGGCTGAGTTACATGAGTACCTGCCATGTACAAGATGGGAGGTGACCCCACACATAATGGTGGTATCTATGTCCACACTCTGACATGTCTTGCAGCGCCTACCCGTTACAGGGTTGTATGGAGTTGTCCTGAGAGCCGGGCAGCTTGCTACAAACAACGATCTGTTTGAGGTTTGGCGTTTGTTTAAAGGCAAGTAGTGGAGGTGTGGGGAAGGTCTTGGTGAGGTGCTCATCCTCATTGATAATGTGTTGCAGGTCATGAAGAACATGGCATAGTTTTTCAGCTCCTGGGAAATAATGAACAACGAAGAGTACCCTGTCGGTTGAAGCATGTGTCTGTCTCCTGAGGAGGTCATTACGGTTCCTTGCTGTGGCACGTCAGAAGTGGCAGTCGATGAGTTAGGCATCATACCTTGTTCTTGTGAGGGCATCCCTGAGTATTTCCAGGTGTCCCTCACATTCCTCCTCATCTGAGCAGATCCAATATATGCGTTGGCTTGTCCATAGGGGATGGATGTTTTAATATGTTTTGGGTGGAAGCTGGAGAAGTGAAGCATTGTGAGGTTGTCTGTGGGTTTGCGGTAGAGTGTGGTGCTGAGGTGTCCATTCTTGAAGGAGATGCATGTGTCCAAGAATGAGACAGATAGTCGAGAGTAGTCCATGGTGAGTTTGATGGTAAGATGAAACTTGTTGATGTCACTGTGTAGTTTTATCAGTGACTCCTCGCCATGGGTCCAGAAGAAGACAATGTCATCAATATACCTGGTGTATAATGTTCGTTGGAGATTCTGCATAGAAAAGAAGTCTTGTTCAAACTTGTGCTTAAAAATGTTGGCATATTGGGGTGAAAATTTGGTCCCCATGGCTGTTCCGTGTGTCTGGATGAAGAACTGGTTGTCAAAGGTGAAGACGTTGTGATCAAGGATAAAGCGGATGAGTTGTAGGATGGTGTTCGGAGACTGGCAGTTGTTGATGTTGAGTACTGAGGCTGTTGCTGCAATGCCATCATTGTGGGGGATGCTGGTGTAGAGTGCGGGAACGTCCATTGTAACGAGGAATGTTCCCGGTTCGATTCGTCTGTGGGTGCTGAGTTTCTGTAAGAAATCCGTAGTGTCACGACAGAAGCTGGAGATCCCCTGTACAATAGGTTTCAGATGCCTTCAACATAGCTGGAGAGATTCTCACATGGGGTTCCATTGCCCGACACGATGGGACGTCCTGGTGTGTTGGCTTTGTGTACCTTTGGAAGGAAGTAAAAGTCGCCTACACAAGAAGTACATGGGATGAGGGCACGTAGGGAACTTTGAAGGCCTGGATCCAAAGTTCTGATCAGTGTGTTTAATTCACAGGTGTGTTCTTTGGTCAGATCATCTGGTAGTTGCCTGTAGTGTTCCTGGTTGTTCAGTTGTCGGTACACTTCCTTGCAGTAATCTGTTCTATTCTGAATGACGATGGCTCCTCCTTTATCTGCTGGTTTGATGACAATGTTGTGATTGGTTTTGAGTGCCTGGATGGCATTGCGTTGTGAACGGGTGATGTTTTGCTCTACCTTGTGGGTACAGCTGATGAATCTGGCATTTATATACTTCCTGATGGTTTGAGCGTTCATGTCAAGCCCAGGGCAGTGGCCCTCCGGTGGGGTCCAAGTTGACACCTTCTTTGGGTTTACACTTGGATTCTAAGACCCATGTCGAACTTTGCATATGCAAAATTACAGGTTTTAGGTTTTAGGCCCAAAGTCATGAGGTTCACATGTACAGGAGGTTGATATTTGCGGTACTTATTGTAGCACCATTTATATTGAAAAGTAAAGTTTGAAATATATATTTTTACATAAATATATATACACACACACACAAGCTTAGTTATGATTTCACAAAGAAAAATCCAGCCTTGGCAGATCTTACAGTTTCTGGAAGTTTTATGGTGGTAAACTGTCCCTAGATTTCTAAACTTGCAGCAGTTATTCTCTGGACCGTTCTCTTCTTACATACTCTTCATTTTCACTGCCTCCTTGCATTTTTCTGATTTGTGGACTTCTGATTCATTTACACTTAAAAATTTAGATACTAACATAAGTTTCAATGGTGTGACACTCCATGGGGACACGTTTTGGATGTATTCCCTCTGAGATCACATTTTGAGGAGGAACTACAAACTGTTAGTGGTAAATGTGAGATTTTTCATCACCTCAATAGTTTGATATCTCTGTAAAATTCAGCAAGAGAAACCAATTGTTACGCTCCTGTTATAATTTGACATGCAATATTTTACTCCTAACCTGTAGTTACATCTTAATGAAAGAGATTTTAGGAGAATCAAGTACAGATATTGCGGTTGAAAAGTTTTGAGCATCTGGCTCTTTTATTGAAGGTCTAAATTATCAGCCAATTCATCATTAATATCAGAAGCACTTTTCGATGTTGAAAGTGGCAGGTGATAAAGTAGCGACCTTTCATGTAATTTTATTTAAGCTATTAAAACAACATGGTCACAATTGTTATTCAAAGAATTTTAAGTTGATTACACAAGTGACTAATTAATGATCTAATTAATGCACCCTGGTGTTTATATAGACATTTTTACTATAGGGAACCCTTTGAAACACTTTTTACTGCAAATTAAGAGTTCTTTTTCATAATTTTTTTTGCATTTTTACTGCTATATAAACCAATCCTGATGGTCTCCATTAAAATGATGTAGATCTATGTGTAAATGTTTAATGTGTTATTCTCTTGAGGGACAGTAAAATGATCATTATTTAGTTGCAGACTAATGTGAGCTCGAGGGACCAAGACTCATCAGAGCTAGTGAAAATTAAGCTGCTAAAATGTTTATCCTACCTTCCAGTAACTTAGATGATTGAAGAAAGGTGCATGTTCTGCAGGATTCTATTGTTGCTCTGGTATAATACTAAATGTTTACTTTAGAATTTAAATATTTCTGAAAGACAAAGCCAATAAAGTCCAACATAAAATTAAAAATAACCTTCAAAGGATTGCTATGTCGAAAAACATTATATATTAATGGAACCAATATGTATCTTAAGTGAATATTTACCATGTTGACAAGTGAAGGAGAAAGCTGTTTAAAGATAAAACTTGTGGCAGGAAGCAACAATGATGAACCGAAAGGGAGAAAAATAAGAGAAAAATTTGCACAACACAAAGACATAAATAAGTCGCAAAGTTGCCACACTGACCATACTGATTAAATAGTCTTTCTGTGGAATACATGAATTACATTTAAAGTATAGTTCTCAATGAAATTCCAATGAGAAAACAATTTGATGTATTATTTCTTGCCATCATATTGAATTTGGGTCTGACATTTATGTAGATATTGAGATCAGTAACACAATATTGTATTTCACTGCATTTCAACTGAATGGCACCTTAGTTGTCAAAAAGAGCATGAGTTTAAACAGATACCAACTATTTGAAGTGCATGAATGAAAGGGAAAGTGTGTAGTTCAGATTTTATGTGTCTGTACTTGTTTATGTTATGCGCCTGGAGTCCCTCACCTTTGGAGACGAATGTGGTCTTGATTTCTAGCTATACTGAGTTTTTTTCTTCGAGAGGAGTGGTGATATATATTTAAATCAGGATTTTGATAGCTCTTATTTCAAAACCAGGTTTGTGGGCTGGTTATATGGCTATTCCAAATATCTCCTTCTGGAAACACTGTAGATGTATGAAGGTTACATTATACTTGACAAGGGTTGTTGCCATGAATGTTGAAGCTGAGGGAAGTAGTCACAGTAATTACAGAGTATTGGCTACTGACTTTGGAACAAGCCCTCAGGGAAACTACAGCCACTAGCAGGTTTACGTGTTGACAGTTTCTTTTTTCCTCTTTTTCTCTTAGCTTTGAAGAAACAATAAGGTTCTTTGGAGTGAAGCCAAAACCTGGGGGGAAAGATATTACTCCAAACTACATATTCATGCTGTGGTTTGAATTCTGTACTGATTTTAAAAATACTTGGAAACGTGAGAGCAAAAACATCTCCAAAGAAAGGTAAGAAAGAGATTAAATAAAGCATTAAAAGTCTATTAATTTCAAGATTAATTCATTTTAATTTTTACATATATATTGAACCACCGTGTTACACTCTATTTATTTTATTTGTTTTTTTTATTAACTTGGATTAAAGAAGTTCAATCCCCTTGGGTATATTGAAAAAGTTGCCAAAGTCTGTTATACCCACAAGGAAGATAAACACACATAATCTGATAAATTACACTTTCCCAACTCCTTTCAATTACCTGCCAATAAAGTGGAATGAGAGCTGTGCTAATTTGTAACAGATTGCTTCACTAGTGCATTTTTATGTTGAACCAGCCTAAATGAGCTGATATTACTGTCGCAGACAGTACCGACAAATAAAAGCAAATGCTTTTCCAGTTATTAAACTTCACTTGCTTCAAAGAGAAACCCCCCAGACCTAGGCCACACTTAGCACAATGTCAAAGCCCCACACTGAATTTATGGCAGCACATCTGACCCCAGGTACCCTGCTGGGGACATCAAACTGCGTGACACTGCTTCTCGCAACAGTTTCCTGATTTTATTGGTTTGAGAAAGAATAACCTTACCCCATATATGCTTTTAGGTAAGGTTTCATGAAGGTTTTATGTGAGGGTGTCATTATGACCAAAAGATTAGCATTTTCTCAGTTTTATGACAAAATCACATTTTGCACTATTGTATATTTTTGCTCTGATTTAACATTTCAGTTTTCTACCAAAATGAATGGTGAATTTTGAAAATATTAAAGCTGAGCCTTTATCATACGCTCTTTAATAAAAATGAAGCATGTAGAAGAATAGTTAGTAAATATTTAGCCTTTTCCCAGTTGTAAAGCATTGCTTTCTAAACAATTTAGCTATGTGAATTTAAACATTCATCTGTAGTTCCAATTGTTTCGTGGTTAACAAAAATGCTGTTCATAAAGTTGCTGCATAAAATTATATTGAGGAAATTTTCACAGCATTTCTATTCCATACTTAATACAGTGGCCTGGAATCTTATAAGCTAGGTAACTATGGAAGTAAAAATAAATATTATTTTCTTTAAATTCTTTTATTGGCTTATATCTCAATTAGTGCCTTAAAAATTGCTATTCAAGGGAAACCAGATGGATTTAAAATGTTTAATGTCTAATTCTGCAGACATTCTTGGGAAAAGTTTTTTAAAAATTGAAAAATGAGCACGTAATATAACATAACACAATTCTGTTAACTTATTAAGTTCAAAATTACTTCACTGCAAAGGCTTATTTGCAGAGGTTATGGCATAGCTACCTTGTACTAAGTGGCCATGCCTACTACAGTGTCTGAAATGGGGAAACTAAGTTTTCTTCTTGATCCTGTCCTGTATGGATAATAAGAATCTGATGTTCAGCTGCTCCTTTAGGGTTAAAGATGGAATTTATCAAAAACAGAAGGGATCCATTTGTATATATAACTAAAAATGGGAGTTCCTTGAAATGTTGTTAAATGGGACAACAGAAAAAACATCCACATCTAGAATGTCTTGTAAAGTCATGACCCTTAGCGACACTGTTTTCCTAAGTGTGAAACTGTTGATTTACCACCCAGTTTACTAGAAATGGATCAGAATTAGATTAATTGGTGTAATCTGCATTCCCTGCTCTGGCATTTTTTTTCTCTGCAAGCTATTTCCCATTCTTACAAATGAATGTTATAAAGTATTTTTTATGGATCAAATTTACTCAAATATGTATCTCCATTATAATAGTTTTCCTTCTTATATAAGTTTAAAAACAACCAGTGAAGTTGACTTTGATGACCTAATAGTAAAAGACAGGTAGTAGCATGGAAAATGGGCTGCTGACTCACAAATCTCTGATCATATCTCATCGGACAACATCAAGATCCACCATAATTAAAGAAAAATTAGCTGTATTTAAAGTTTCCAGTAGTTTGAGCACATTGTGCCTGTTAAAATCTTGATCCAATATTAGATGGGATCGAGCTTGGGGATATGGATTCAAGAATTTAATGTCTGTTGATTTTTCGTCTGATACAATGTATCAATAACTACAAATCACTAAGGACACCTGTGTTTTTTGATCATTTCAATTTAATTCCTATTTCCTTTTCTAACACCTGTATATTTGGACCTTATTTTGTTAGAAGATTCAAGCAGAAAGGAATAGGAACTATGTTTTAGTTCACACAGAAAAGGACCATCTCTCACAGTCATGTTGGAAATAATATTCATTCAGAAGGGGAAAGGTTCATTTGGCTGATTTTCTGCTGTCCCGCTCTGGTCACTGGATAGAAGTACTGGTCCCACATCAGGCCCAGATGTACAGGGGTCCAATACAAAAGGTCAATACGCTGGTCAAAAGCCATACTAGCTGTGCCCAGAGGCAGCTCTATACCATGGGTTAGAATTTGAGATTTTCTGGCTACAGATGAAGAACTGCAGGCAGAATGTCTCAGTTAAGTTATAAGGTTCTCTTGAAAATAAAAAAATACAGAACTCTGGTCTGGCAAAGAACTTGAGCGACTGTCTGAATGACTAGAATCTAGTATCAGGTCACCTCAGCATATTTTCTGGGCATCCACATGCTGGTGTACTCCAAAGTAAATTACATCTCATTTGTTTGACCTCCATCAGGTTTGGCCTTATGACTGGTGGAGGCCAAATTCTACCCCTCCCAAAACCCTTGAATGGGTGTGAAATCCTGAAGAAACACAAAGATTTGGAGACCAGGCAATCTGAATCTCTGCCACTATTTTTCTGATCTTTCCTGAAAGCCCTCCTCCTGAAAAAAACCTCAACCCTGCCGTATTCACACTGAAATATATAGATGCTATCACAGTTTTACAAGACAAAGAGAAACAGACAAAACAGCATCATCACTTTAGAAATAATTCTCCCACATGATAATATGTGTAGCCTTGATAATCCTGTGATTGCAGCTCCAGCTGCTAGGATAGAAAATCATAATTTCCTCTATAGTACATTCAAAGAACTATCACAATACTTCCTCAGAGCTTAATCCAAAAAAAAGAGTTTTCAAAGTATGGGATGAGCATTGTCCCAATACTTTAATAGACAAATACGCCTTACAGTACAACACTGAATGGTATAGACCAAGAGGTTAGTGGAGTTTGTTCACTCTTTTAGTCTGTATTTAATAGGTAGTCTCAACTAAGATGCTACAACTTGCCTGAGCATCTCCCTTAAGAATGGCAAGTTAGTGAGGGTCCCATATTTGTGATTCCTGTTAAGCTTTAGTTGATCATCTTCCCGAAAGAAAAAAGATATCCTTGTCTGCTAACTCAAACATTACATTTTCTGGATTTTCACACCCAAAAGTAAAATAAACAAGAAGGTGATTTGCAACAGAATTTATCTTACTCGTTTTCTGAAGGGTCTCCTGCCAAATTACAATGGAAATTCAAGAGACCAACTCTAGAAATTCACTTTCTTAATAAGCAGGCAGTATTCAAAAATTGTTTAGTGCAACAAATAAATTGGCAGAGATGGGGTAAGAGTTACTGTATGATGACAGTATTATAGTTTGAAGTGCTGGTCCCTTTAAACAGCAAGCTTCAAGATCAAAAGTCCTGACCTGAGTAGTATTATTGATCCTGAAAATAGGTATCGTCATGAAACAATCTTTGCTTCATTGCTTGTTCATTTTAAATGTGTTTTGAAATCCAGTTCATTTGAAACTGCTGGTAGGCTATTTCTTGCAAGACAGTTCCCTGATGATATCTCAGAAGCCAGTATTCAAACTGAAGAATGTTATTAAAAGCTGTTTGTTAGAGTTAATCATATTCTTTTGATAGCAGTTAGATTTTTTTGGTTTTGTTGTGATATAAAGTCATTCAAGGTGAAGTAATTTTAATTTATCTTAGTACAGTTTTACATTTATTATTTGTCATTAAAAATTAATTAGATGTTTTAATCAATAATTTGCCAGGTTTAAAGGCCTAATCTGCAGATTGTTAGCAAATCTATCTGTTCTAGTCGAGACATGTGCTCTTTCAAATCCATAAGGTCACAGAGTTATTGGAAGTAAAAACACCAAAAAGTTTCACTAACAAGGATGGTATTCAGATCTGAATAATTCCAAGCTCCTTGGGACATTATGCAGAAAATAATTTTAGTTGCTGTTGACTCAAGCTGAGCAAAATCACACAATTAAACTACAAGAGAAACAAAAAGCAGTAATGGATGAAACAAGTGCTATGTAATGAGGGTTGTCTCTTAGGCAGTCTGCGATGAAAGGCAACCAGTCATTTCAGACATGAGAAAGTAGGCGTCTAGTGGCAGACCTTTCACTTGATTTTATAGAGTCTGAATGAAAAGCAGGCTGCCAAGGACCCTGATTACTTTCTTTCTGGGAAAGAATTCAAAATGTGAAAGGTGAATTGATTCATGTCTCTATTTGCCTGCAATTATGAAGGATTTTTACGCAGTGGGAATATGTTAATTTATAAAGGAAGCAATGCTAAACTGTTCCCTAATATATTTACAGATGAGAATGCTCCTTACTACAGTGGCAAAACCATTTGTAACTTTGTTTAGTTTTACGATCCATTTGAATGTCTTTTTTTTCTCTACATAGTTATAGTTTATTTGATACATACATCAAAGTAATTACAAGATTGCTGAAATACAGTTTAAATATGATGCCTGTTTCTAAGGAACACCTTAAACAAAAGGCTACATCAGTGATAACACCTCAATCATGTACTCCCTCCAGGAAATTAATGGATATTACAAGTTAGAGAATTCCAAACTTACATCCAATCTGAGATCTGTGAGCACTATTTCTTTGTCGGAGATTCAAACTCTCAGAAACTTCTTTTTCAAGACGCAAGACACACCAAAGTATTATTTCCACTTCTGAGGTAATGATCATCCCCCTTCTAGCAGAGAGATTTACTCAGTAGAAGCATAGATCAGAGAATTGAGGGCTGACGTTTTATTTTGATCTCAAACTCGGAATTTAGCTTCCCTGTTGGGAGCAGTGTATTATAGAATCTGTATAGAAGGCATTGAGATTAATTCTAACACTATTTGCTCTCTTGAGGAATGATATCACCTTCCCCCTCTGGGTCTTTTAATAGGGCTTTAACTTTCTCATCTGTAATTGGCATTCTGCCTTCAAGTGCAGTTGCATTGCTGAAATCATGTTGGAATCAATTGCTGGAGTCGTGTTTCTGATCTGTTCCTTAGTCTCGTTAGCAAATTAGAAACGATTTGATGGAGAAACAGTCTTCATTCATTCTAAATGCTGTTATGTTCTTCAAATGAGATGTAACTGAAACACATTTTCATGATCTTCACATTTATTCTTATGAATAAGACCTACCAGCAAGGCCAATATTTGCTGGCTTCCTTTATTTGTCATTGAGAAATTGATAGTGAGCCTCTTCTTGAGCTATTGCTGCTTGCATGGTGGAAATGCTCCCACAATGCTATTATCAGTTGATGAGTGTCAGGATGTTGATGCTGAAACAATAAAGAAAGGAACTATTGTAAAAATTCCAGAGAAGATGCAGTGTTATTTAGACAGAAGCTTGGAGAGTCAATTCTCATTAGTAGAGATAGAAGATTTTGGAGGAGCTGCTGAGAAACCTTGGCAAACTGCTGCAATGCATCCTGTGGTGCTACATGCTGTCCCTATGGTATACGTGTTGTGGGGAAGAACTGCACTTAAATTAGTGAATGATGTTCCAAACAAATGGAAGACTTTTCACTAAATAAGAGTTGAGCTTCTTTCGACATGATACAACTGCATGCATCCAGAAAATGTCAGCATTTCCCTGCTTCGTGCCTTGTTAGGCCTAAATCAGGAGCTGAGCAACTCATCACTGGACACATGGCCCCTGACCCATTCGAGTAGCCACTAAATTCATTTGGTTATTCCAATTAAATTTTTAGATCATAGTGACTGTTAAAATGTTGATTATGTGGGACTCAGCAATAGTAATGCTTTGATGTCAAAGGGGAGTCCATTAGTCTTCTTGTTGGAGATGGGCGTAGCTTGGCACTTGACTGGCTTAAACGTAGATTACTATTTATCATACTGAACCACTTTACCCACACCTTGCTGCATACAGGCAAGGATTATTGAATGATCTGAGAAGTTATAGATAGTACTGAACATTGAAGTCATTGGAGAACAAAGTCAGTTTTGATGGACAGAACGGTTATTGATGAATCAGCCAAAGATGGTTTTTCCTGGGACAGTTCTTGCAGAAATACAGAATAGCCTCTACAAAGCACAACTGGCATCCTTTGTGACAGATATGACTCCATCTCCTGGACACAGTACGGTGATGATGCAACATGATACAAAGAAGAGTTTGCTCAGTCTGAAGGTGGGAGCTAGGTTGTAAATTGTCACTCCTAGTAATGCTGACATGAATAAAACAGAGCTTCTGTAACAAAAGGAATGCAAGAGAACAAATTCAAGTGGATATTTCCTTGTTGTCAATTGTCATAAAACTCATATATTTCACTAATATTCTTGAGGGAAGGAAAAACTGCTGCCCTTATCGGGACTAGGCTACATGTGGCTCCAGACCTTCAGCAGCTGCAAATGTGTTGCTGGTCAAAGCACAGCAGGCCAGGCAGCATCTCAGGAATAGAGAATTCGACGTTTCGAGCATAAGCCCTTCATCAGGAATAAGAGAGAGAGAGCCAAGCCGGCTGAGATAAAAGGTAGGGAGGAGGGACTAGGGGGAGGGGCGATGGAGGTGGGATAGGTGGAAGGAGGTCAAGGTGAGGGTGATAGGCCGGAGTGGGGTGGGGGCGGAGAGGTCAGGAAGAGGATTGCAGGTTAGGAGGGCGGTGCTGAGTTGAGGGAACCGACTGAGACAAGGTGGGGGGAGGGGAAATGAGGAAGCTGGAGAAATCTGAATTCATACCTTGTGGTTGGAGGGTTCCCAGGCGGAAGATGAGGCGCTCCTCCTCCAGCCGTCGTGTAGTTGTGTTCTGCCGGTGGAGGAGTCCAAGGACCTGCATGTCCTCGGTGGAGTGGGAGGGGGAGTTAAAGTGTTGAGCCACGGGGTGATTGGGTTGGTTGGTTCGGGCGGCCCAGAGGTGTTCTCTGAAGCGTTCCGCAAGTAAGCGGCCTGTCTCACCAATATAGAGGAGGCCACATCGGGTGCAGCGGATGCAATAGATGATGTGTGTGGAGGTACAGGTGAACTTGTGGCGGATATGGAAGGATCCCTTGGGGCCTTGGAGGGAAGTGAGTGTGGAGGTGTGGGCGCAAGTTTTACATTTCCTGCGGTTGCAGGGGAAGGTGCCGGGGGTGGAGGTTGGGTTGGTGGGGGGTGTGGATCTGACAAGGGAGTCACGAAGGGAGTGGTCCTTGCGGAACGCTGATAGGGGAGGGGAGGGAAATATATCCTTGGTGGTGGGGTCCGTTTGGAGGTGGCGGAAATGGCGGCGGATAATACGTTGTATGCGCAGGTTGGTGGGGTGGTAGGTGAGAACCAGTGGGGTTCTGTCTTGGTGGCGGTTGGAGGAGCGGGGCTCAAGGGCGGAGGAGCGGGAAGTGGAGGAGATGCGGTGGAGGGCATCGTCGATCACGTCTGGGGGGAATCTGCGGTCCTTGAAGAAGGAGGCCATCTGGGTTGTGCGGTGTTGGAATTGGTCCTCCTGGGAGCAGATGCGGCGGAGACGAAGGAATTGGGAATATGGGATGGCGTTTTTACAGGGGGCAGGGTGGGAGGAGGTGTAGTCCAGGTAGCTGTGGGAGTCAGTCGGTTTATAATAGATGTCTGTGTTGAGTCGGTCGCCCGAGATAGAAATGGAAAGGTCTAGGAAGGGGAGGGAGGAGTCTGAGACAGTCCAGGTGAATTTCAGGTCGGGATGGAAGGTGTTAGTAAAGTTGATGAACTGTTCAACCTCCTCGTGGGAGCACGAGGCAGCGCCGATACAGTCATCGATGTAGCGGAGGAAAAGGTGGGGGGTGGTGCCAGTGTAGTTGCGGAAGATGGACTGTTCCACATATCCTACGAAGAGGCAGGCATAGCTGGGGCCCATGCGGGTGCCCATGGCAACTCCTTTAGTTTGGAGGAAGTGGGAGGATTGAAAAGAGAAGTTATTCAGGGTGAGGACCAGTTCAGTCAGTCGAAGGAGGGTGCCAGACCTTCAGCAACATAGTTGATGCTTAACTGCCCTCTGAAATAGCTTAGCAAGCCACTGTGTTGTATCAACCACTAGAAAGTCACAGATATGGAATAAAACCAGGCAAACCACTTGGCAAAGTCCTTTTGGGCTAATGGCAAAATTGGGAAAGTTGCCTCACAGACTAGTGAAACAACAGCCGTGCAGCCATACTCACAGAGTCATACCTGACACACAATGTCCCAGATAATGCCTGGATATGTCTTTTCTCATTGTCAGGACAGACCTCATAGAGGTAATGACAATAGGTCAGGGTGCACAAGAAATATCCAATGGGGGAAGGGGGGCAAGTATGAGGATGAGGATTTTTCAAATCCCAGGGGTGTGGGATCTGGGAAGGGGCAATGTTTTGGGTTTGGCAGCATGGTAGGAGCATGGAAACCTGCAGCCGTGTGGGATAGAGGTGTAACAGGCCGGGTTTTCGGTAGTGTAGAGATTATGAAAGAGGTGTCTTTGGGATTATGAGAGATAAGCTGGGCATCAGTTGAACAGCTACTTGGCAGTTAAACTTAGTTAACTAGTCTAACATTTCCTCAGTAACTTACTTAACTACTGCACGACTCTTTGAACTTTTTGATTTAATCAAGATTTTCAGAAGGGTCCAGACAAAGAGGAATACCCGAACAAGATCTAAATTTCCTGGACAGTTCTTTGAGTCTGTTACAATGAGGATTCCACAGGCTCCCTTTTCCAACTCCCAGCAAGGCTTTGATATTATCTGACCATTAGAAAATTCTGGCCCATTGTTCATTAAATTTAGCAACAAAAAAAGGCAGCTGATACTTATAGAGTGTTGATGAATCAATCGATGTTGACTATTTCTTTACCCATAAATCTAAACTGGTCTAGAACATTGTGTTTTTATAGTGGTTGACACTTTAGCTCCTTAAAGCACATTTTTTTTGTGTGTGTTGTTGAACATCCTGTGGCTTTAATTATTAATGCCCTGTTTTCCTGTCCAACCTTGAAGTCGTGATCAGAGGCAAGGAAGAAAAGGAAATAAGTGTATACTATAACACAGGATAAAAATAAATTTATATATGAAGTAAGATACAGTGTGAGGATAAAAATGTGTAATTCACCCTTTTTGTATAATTCATACTTTACTGTCATTCAATTTTGTGTATCAGTTTCTAACCCTGCTACTTGTGTTGATTCTTACAATTTATTTATTCTTGATTCAAATGGGTTCTAGGTTAAAAGGAAACAAATTCTTAAATATTATACTGTTACTACTACTAAGTAAATAATTACACACTTAAAGCGAAACTGCAAAACAAAATAAACAGTATATTATTAATATGAACTTTTAGTACAGGTGTGATTTGAACGTAAATGGTTGAAATGTTTTTCTCGGAAAATGATGTGTAGTTGTTTCAGATATCACTAGTGTTCTTTCATTAGTCACACTGAATTGATAAATTCAGATTAACACATATTATTCACCCTCTCCAGGTGATGATTGATGATCAAATTTTTCTTTTAAAGAAATGATTATTGGAGTTGGTTAGATTTCTCATTTCTTCAACGGCGTTTGTAAGGCTTTCCACTAAAAGTATATTTTACTGATTAAATCTCCGATTATTTTAGTCACTACAATAGATTAAATAGAAGGTCTTTGATTGCCCTTGAAATAGCTCCTAATGAAGTTAATATTCTGAAACTTTTCACAAACCGATTTAATGCTTCTTTAATAACTACTTTATGGGGAATGGGAATACCTAGATTGAAAATAGAACTATCAAAAACGTATTGAGATGAACATGGTTCTAAAATTAGGGTAGCACTCTTTATTAAAATTAGGCAGTATTTAGAGATACTTTATTCAGAATGTGTTACATAACTTTGCATTCCTCAGCACTGATTTTGCTGACATGGAGAAGCACATGAATTTACCCTGAAAATGTACTGACAAAAATTTCTAGACTCTATTGAGTCGGCTGGTTATTAACATTACAAATGTCGTTTATACACTTATGGACTATTAGTAATGATTATCTCCTAATTTTTGTTAAATGCATGAACTATGATCTTATTATAATTACAATAGATCGCATGCCAGTCCACCACTGACTTATCATTTGAAGGTCAATTGTTTTTAATTATTGCTTCTTATTTTTCTAACCCTTCAACTGCCTTTGTATTGGAGCTGCAAACTTTACCGAACAGAAATCGAGAACAAGCCAAGGTTAGGAGAGGATTCACAGATTCAAAGCCATCAATGGAGCCAAGAATGTAATTCTATTTATTAAAAGATGGTATGATCTGGAATAGTGATCAAATAAACAGATAGCGTTTGGGCAATAAACCAAAGAACTTGTAATCGGGTGAAACCAGGTAAGGAGGAAAATTGCAAGACTTAAGGAAGACTGGTGGGGAGCCTTAAAAGGAATTACAGAACTGGAGCAGAATTGTTGAAAGTAGCAATCTCAATTTTCAGGAAATAGCAATGAGAAAGCTAGAATAAATGAATAGAATAACTAAGACTAGGAGTAATGAGCTAGAAGGCCTGAGTATAGCTAACTAGCTTGAAGGCTTGCTCATTGAGTGCACCAGAACCAGGAAACATTATGACACACTGAAGGAAAAGTAGCTTATACTTGAGGGAGCAATCAGGCTGTTTGAATCAGATCTAGAAAAACAAACACAGGGAAAATGGAACTCGGAGTGCTCATTATTCTCAGTGGAACTCAGAGAGGAAGTGGAGAAAACAAATCCACCTTTAAATCAAAAATGAACCCGCTGCTCTGGCCACCATCTTGGCAGTACTGCACCAAACTTGAAAGAATTTTTTTGCTTCAGAAAGAATTTTAATCTAAAGTACTGTCTACAAAATTAATATTGAAAAATATATTTAAGGCATACCTTATTTGAAAAAAGAGATCTTTTGTAAGGTGATGGAAGGTGTCATTAACAGCACTATCAAGCTTACTATCAATAACTTGCTCAGTGATACCCAGTTTGTGTTCTTCCAGAACCACTCAACTCCTGACTTCATTACAGCATTGGACAAAGATCTGAATTCCAGGGGTGAGGTGAGAGTGATTATCAAGGCTGAGTGTTGCGCTGAGGAGCCCTCACAAGACTGATATCAGTGGGAATCGGGGAGAGGGGTGAGGGTCTCTTATTGGTAGCAGTCATACTTGGCACAAAGGAAGAAGGCTATTATTAGTGGAGGTCAGTCAGCTGGATCCAGGACATCCCTACAGGAGTTCCTTAGGGTCATGTTTTCTAGATCCAGCCATCTTCAGCTGCTTCATCAATGGCCTTCCCTCCATTATAAGGTCAAAAATGGAGTGGTTTGCTGATGACTGCACAATGTTCGCCATTCATGGTACCTCAAATATAGTCCATTCCTAAATGCAGCCAGACTTTGACAATATCCAAGTTAAAGAGTGTGGTGCTGGAAAAGCACAGCCAAACAGGCAGCATCTGAGGAGCAGGAGAACTGACATTTCAAGCATCAGGAATTTCTGATGAAGGACTTATGCTTGAATCGTCGATTCTTCTGCTCCTCGGATGCTGCCTGACCGGCTGTGCTTTTCCAGCACCACACTCTTCAACTCTGATCTCCAACATCTGCAGTCTTAACTTTCTCTTAATATTCAAGTTTGAGCTGACAAGTGGCACGTCACTCAAGTGTCCGGCAATGACCATTTCCACAAAGAAAGAGTCTTAACTATCAGCATTACCATCACTGAATTCCGCCACTATCTATCCTGAGGTTTACCATCGACCAGGAACTGAGCTGATTAGCAATATAAATACTGTCAAAGACTGGGAATCCACCAGCAACTAAGATGGCATAATAGCTCAGTGGTAAGCATTGCTGCCTCATAGTTACAAAGGACCCAGGATCGATTCCACCCTCGGGAACAATCTATGTGGAGTTTGTATATTCTTTCTGTGTTTGTATGGGTTTCTTTCCACAGTCCAAAGATGTGTGGGTTAGGTGGATTGGCCATGCTAACTTGCCTATAACATCCAGGGAAGTGCAGGCTAGGTGGGTTAGCCATGGGAAATGCAGTGTTACGGGGATAGTGTGGGAAGGTGGGTCTGGGTGGGTTGCCCTTCAGAGGTTCAGTGTGGACTCGATGGGCTGAATGGCCTGCATCCACAATGTTTTCTATTAAAAAAAAGGTAGCTCACCTCCTGCCTCCTCAAAACAGGCCCTCCCATCTACAAAGCACATGTCAAGAATGTGATGGAATATACCACTTGACTGGATGCGTGCAGACCCAATAAGACTGAAGAAGCTTGACACGATCCAGGACAAAGGAACCCATTTGATTGGCACCACATCCCCAAAATCAACTCCGTCCATCATCGATTCTCAGCATTGACAGTGGATAACATCTACAAGATGCATTACAGAATTTCCCCAATGCTTTGGGAGCACCTTCCAAACCCATGATCAGAAGGATATGGTCAGCAAATTCATGGAATACCATCACCTGCAAGTTCCCCTCAAAGCCACTCACCATCCTGACTTGGAAGGATATTGCTGTTCCTTCAGTGTCACTAGGTCAAAATCATGAAATTCCCTCCCTGATGGCATTATGGGTTTGCCTACACTGTATGGGCTACAGTGGTTGAAGAGTGATTCTCACAAGTCTCGAGGGCAATTAAGAGATAGACAGTAAATGATAGCCCAGCCAGCGACACTCACATTCCATGAATGAATAAAACAACGTCCAAAGCTGAAGATGTGCAAAGATGTGCCTCCCTAGCAATAAAGCCTTACATGTGAGATATATTATCTGTACCATTTTTGTTGAACCACTTTTATTACACTCAATAAAATCATTTTATTTCAGTCTTTCATGTCAAAGTCAGAATATGCACATATAAAAAATGTTAAGTAATATGGCTTACCAGGAAAGATATTTATTGGCTTAAAATAACTGCAAATTTGTGAGCACATTGCAATAAATACAAACAGTCTTTGTGGAAAAGTTTCTGTAATCTATCAATGCTAAGTGGAAAGGTTCTGCCATACGTTGACCAAATTCTTCACCTAGAAAAGAAAAAAAATTGCCCAGCTTTAAATTATGAACTGTATCATGTTCTAGTTTAAATTTTTGCACCTTTTAAAGTACAGAGTTATAGAAGTCAAAATACAAAAGGAGGGCATTTGGTTCACAATTTTTACATCTGTGTTGGTGTTAACTCATCAACCAAAGCTATCTATTCTAATTGAATTAACTTCCCTTATCCTTTATCCTTTATCTTTTTACTTTAAAAATTCTTGTATAATGCAGTTTTATATTGTGATATGTTTATTGATGGTACAAATGCTACTTTTGGTAGATAATGTCAAATTTTAATAGCTTTCTAGCTTTCCCTTCATTCTTTTACTGATAATCGGGATTTTTTTGTCTCCTTTTCACTATTTCCCTTTTTATGGTTTTAAAGATCTTGATTTTTCATCTGTGAGAAGATGGAAAATTCTATCTTTTCAACAACTCATCATCACAATATCTACATCATCTCTAATTCCTGCTGTAGTTTCAGTGAATCTTCACTGGATGCTTTCCATATCCCTAAAGTCTTTCCTACAATAGGGAGCCCAGAAGGACACATAATCTTCTACAGATGTGGCCTAACCAGTGACCTCTACAAATTCAACATTATTTCTTTCCCTTTGTGTTCAGTTGCCCCATATATAAAAGCCATAATTCCATTTGCCTTTTTATGGCCTTTCCTACCTCCACTTCAATCTTTAAAGAACTTTGTCAACAATCTTACCATTTAGAATGTAATTCTCCTCACTTCTTTTTCCCCTAAAGGTTACCACTTCCCATTTCTGAGCATTGAATCCATCTGTCCTTCATCTCCACACTCCACTAACCTAATTTCGTGTTTCTACATTTTCTGTGTCGTCTTCAAAACTCTCCTTTATAAACCTGTTACTGAAAAAAAAATCTGTTAGTCAAAAAGAGTAAGTTAGTATCTATAATTAAACAAAGATCCAAAGAATAAGGTCAATATACAATACTTTACTTTGGAATTAATGCAATATAGAAGTTACAGCATGGGTACAAACGTATAGGCAACAGAGATGTGGTATGTTAACACATTTGTCATTAATGGTCAAATGCAAATGTAGACACACTAAGAATGGTTTTGAAAAAAATAGGACTCACATTTGAAGTAAATATTTAAGACTCAGGTATTTAGAGGGATTTGTTTGTGTATGTTTTCAAAGTACACTATATGCTTGATTGATTTCCATTATTCATTCCATTATTCCATTGTTTTTCCATAAGATTACACCAAACGGTCATAGAGTTGTACAGTATGGTAACAGGCCCTTCGGACCAACGCATGTATGCTGACGAGATATCATAAATTAATTTGCCAGCACTTGGTCCATATCCCTTGAAACCCTCCCTATTCATGTACCCATCCAGATTCCTTTTAAATATTGTAATTGTGTCAGCCTCCACACTTCCTCTGACCGGTCATTCCGTACACCCTCTGCATGAAACGTTGCCCCTTAAGTTTCTTTTAAATCTTTCCCTTCTCACCTTAAACCTATGCCCTCTAGTTTTGAACTACACCACCTTGGGAAAAAGACCTTGGCTATTCACCCTATCCATGCCCCTCATGATTTCATTAACCTCTATAGGTTCCCCCCCAGCCTCCAACAGCCAGGGAAAATAACCCCAGTCTATTCAGCCTCTCCCAATAGCTCAAACCTTCAAACCTCAGCAACATCCTTGTAAATCTTTCAGCACCCTTTCAAGTTTAACAACATCCTTCAACAGGGAAACCAGAATTGAACGTAATATTCCAAAAGTGTTGCGAACAAATGTCCTGTACAGCTGCAACATGGCATGGCCTCCCAGCTGCTATACTCAATGCCATGACCAATAAAGGCAAGCGTACCAAATTCTTTCTTCACGACCCTTTCTACAAGCAACTCTATCTTCCAGGAACAATGAACCTGCACCCCGAGATCTGTTTGTTTGCTATCACTCCCCAGAGGCTACCGTGGAATGTCTGCCCTGATTTGCCTTTCCAAAATACAACAGCTCACATTTATCTAAATTAAACTTCATCTGCCACACCTCAGTCCATTGGCCCATCTGATCAAGATCCCATTGTGATTTGATTAGATTAGATTAGATTACTTGCAGTGTGGAAACAGGCCCTTCGGCCCAACAAGTCCACACCGACCCGCCGAAGCGCAACCCACCCATACTCCTACATTTACCCCTTACTTAACACTATGGGCAATTTAGCATGGCCAATTCACCTGACCCGCACATCTTTGGACTGTGGGAGGAAACCAGAGCACCCGGAGGGAGCCCACGCAGACACGGGGAGAATGTGCAAACTCCACACAGTCAGTTGCCTGGGGCGGGAATGAACCCGGGTCTCTGGCGCTGTGAGGCAATAGTGCTAACCACTGTGCCACCATATCGCCCACAGTTGTAATCTGAGATGATCTTCTTCATTGACACTACACCACTAATTTTGGTGCCATCTGCAAACTTACTAACCATTCCTCCTATATTCACATCCAAATCATTTATATAAATGACAAAATGCTTTTACATAAATGACAAAAAGCAGTGGACCCAGCACTGATACTTGTAATCTAACCTTGCTAATCAGTTTACTATGCAGAATCTTGTTGGAACACCTTACTGAAGTCTATATTGTCCACTGCTCTGCCTTAATCAATCCTCTTTGTCATTTCTTCAAAAATCTCAATCAGATAAGTAAGGCAAGATTTCCCATGCACAACACCATATGACTGACTCTAATTAGTCCTTGCCTTTCCAATTACACGTAAATCTTGTCCCTCAGAATCCCCTCAACAACTAACCCACCACTGATGTCAGGCTAACTGGTCTATAGTTCCCTGGCTTTATCTTACCACATTTCTTAAATAATGGCACCACGTGAGTCACTCTCCAGTCTTCCGGCAACTCACCCCTGGTATTGATTTTACAAATATCTCAACAAGAGGCCCAGCAATGACTTCCCTAGCTTCCCACAAAGTTCTAGGATACCTTCAATCAGGTCCCAGGGATTTATCCACCTTTATGTGTTTTAAGACATCCAGCACCACCTTCTCTGTAATATGGATGCTTTTCAAGATATCACCTATTATTTATCCAAGTTTTCTTGCTTCCATACCTTTCTCCACAGAAAATACTGATGTGAAATACTCACTTAGTATCTCACCCAGTTCCTGTGGTTCCACACATGGATAGCCTTGCTGCTCTTTAATGGGCCTTATTCTCTTCCAAGTTACTGTTTTGCCCTTAATGTATTTGTAGAGTCTCTTTGGATTCTCTCTAAGCCTATCTGCCAAAGTTATGACATGTCCACTTTTTGCCCTCTTAATTTCCCTCTTGGATATACTTCTACTGCCCTTAAACTCCTCAAGGGATTCATTCAATCCCAGTGTCTACACCTGGCATATTTTCTTGACCAGAACCTCAATTACAGAAAGGGAGGGCTTGTTGATTCCAAGAAAGAAAAGGTGTTAAAAATAACAAAGGATTCAGTTAAAATAGTTTCTGGAGTCCTTGTAAACTTGATGCTAAGTATTCTTTCACAGCAAACAAAAGGACAAATATTATGGTGAGCATTGCAGCCAAACCAGTGAATTACAAACCACAGAAACCTATGGTCACAGGGTAAACTGCTAAAGTTATATCACACCAAGTGTACTGATCCAGTTCTGCTCAGCAAGTTATAAGGTGACATTTGCATATCATTGGATGTTCAAGATATAGCTATGAGTCTAATCTCCAGAGTCAGAGGTCTGAGTAATGAAGAACAACAAATTTTAGCTTCTAACCTCAAAGAAAGAAAGCCTTATCAAACAACATCTACCACTCTTATTGAATTAAACTTCCATTTGAATTTTATCTCTGAATCCTTTCTTTAGTGTCCCATAATATTTGAAATCCAAAAACTTATTTCAAATAATAAGAGACACTAAAGAAAGGATTCAGAGATAAAATTCAAATGGAAGTTTAATTCAATAAGAGTGGTAGATGTTGTTTGTATGGACTTTAGTAAAGCCTTTGACAAGGTTCCACATGTTATACTACTAAGTGAAGTTAGAACACCTAGAATTGATGGTGAGCTTGCCAATTGAGTACAAAATTGGCTTAGCAGTAGGAGTCTGGAGGATGTGATGAAGGGTTGTTTTTCAGATGCCTGTAACCAGGGGTGCAAAACAGGAATCAGTACAACGTCCCCTTTTATATAAATAATATGAATGAAAATATAGGAAGCAAAATTGATAGTATAGTGGTCAGTGAAAAAGGTTGTCTAATATTACAAAAAAATCTTGATAAATTGGGTCAACAAACTGAGGAATGGCAGATAGAGTTTAATTTAGATAAATGCAAGATGTTGCATTTCAGTAAAACAAACAAGGCTAGGACTAATGATAGGGCACTAGGTAATGTCGGATGCTGCCTGACCTGCTGTGCTTTTCCAGCTCCACACTCTCGACTCTGATCTCCAGCATTTGCGGTCCTCACTTTCTTTCCCTGGGTAGTGTTGTAGAATGGAGAGACCAAGAGGTTAAAGCGCATAATTCTTTGAAATTTGCATCACAGGTAGACACGGTGTTTAAGAAGGTATTTAGAATGCTTGCCTTCATTGTTCAGACATTTGAGTACAAGACTTGGAACGTCATGTTGAGGTTGTGCAGGATATTGGTGAGACCTCTTCTGGAGGACTGTGTACAGTTCTAGCCACCTTGCTAGAAGGATATTATCAAAGTGGAGAGGGTTTAGAAACGATTACCAGGAGTTGCTAGGATTGGAGTGTATGAATGTGGGTTTGCTCGCTGAATGAATGAATGAAAATGAACCTTCCAGCTCAGCGAGCAAACCTACGTCCAGAACCTCAACCTGAGCTACAAATCTTCTCAAAACTCGCTAGCATATATGGGTGCAATATGCTAAAACTGGCCCAAAAATGGGAACCATGCAACAGAGCGCCACCCGCTAACAGCTGTACTTCCTAAGGAATGCCTAAGGAAACAGGTACTACCTAAATGTCTTAAATACAAACCTCCCCTGAACACCTCACTAGCCAAAAGAATAGCAGAGCAAAATGGCTGCTGAATGCTTAGATTAATGATGTCCATAACAGACTTTGTATATACTGCTGGGAAATTTCATGCCAAACAACTTTACTCTCTAATGCAACAGCCATGAATGGACAGGCACAGTACAACAAGCCATAGACATTAGACAGTAACAAACACAGAAAATGAAAAAAAACACAGAAAATAAACCAGGCAAACTTACACAAAATAACAACACAGAAGCGTGGATTTAAAAAACCTTATCTGACCAGCCTTTAAAAGACACTGAAAAATCCGTCTTAGTAAGAAGATTAAATTCCAATTTCTGGGATGCAGACAAGAAAGATTTCTTAGCAGCATTAGAAACAACATGAAACAAACAACTCACAGAAAAAAAACCAGCAAACCATCAGATAGTTGCACCAGATATTAAGTAGGAAAAAGAAAAGAAACCCAGTCAATACACAAGAAAGGAAAGCTCTAAAAGACTAAAAAAAGATAAAAACATTGTTATCCTACATGCAGACAAAGGACACTTGACAGTCATTTTAAATCATAGATACTATATTGAGAAAGCAAACGCACTATTTGCAGATAATGAAAACGAACCTTCCAGTGAGCAAACCTACATCCCCAACCTCAACCTGGGCTACAAATCTTCTCAAAACTCACTAATGGAGAGTTTGAGTTATCAAAATAGGCTAGATAGGCTGGGACTTCTTTCACTCGAGCATGGGAGGTTGAGGGATGATCTCATTGAGATTTATGAAGTTATGAGGGGCTTAGATATGGTAAATAACAAGGGTCTTTTTCTTGGGGTGGTGGAGTTTTTTTTGCAATAAGTGGAGAAAGTTTCAAAAAGGCAATGAGGAGCAACCTTTTTACGCAGTGGTTCATGTGTGGAATGAACTGCCAGACGAAGTGGTGTATGCAGGCGCAGTTACAACGTTTAAAAGACATTTGGACAGGTACATGAATAGCAATGGTTTAGAGGGATATGGGCCAAATGTTGGCACATGGGACTAGGTTAGTTTGGGACCATGCTCAGTGTGGGTTAGTTGGCCTGACAAATTATTGACTGAAGTTGTTGGTGAACTGTAACCTCTGCCCTGATGTATGTAAAGTGGAATGAAAGGCTTTGGCTGATATGTATTTTTTATATTTCCTGTCATTTTGTTATGAACCAGGGACTTGATAATGGACCATCTTTCAGATAATAAATGCCCCAGTAAGAATATGAATGACTTCATACAAAAGGGCAAGTACATCTTCAGGGAGGTTAAATGGTTTCACAGATGAGCAACGGTGCTTCGGTAATACCTGATGAAACTCTTCCCATTAACCTTTTCCTCAGCTCCCACACAAAGAGCACCTTGAGAATTACAATCTTAGTATGAAATTGAACTTGTGGATTATTCAGGAGTCAGTTCCTCTTACCTTGAAGCAAAGGCTATCAACCAGCTGATGCATGACTGAAGAACTTATCAAGAAGGTAAACACATGCTGCATGTGGGAAACCTAACCTCTTACATTTTCCTCCAAAACTCTGTCCCCCCACGCATGTGATCCAAATCTACCCCAGGTATCCAGTCTGGTAGATCTCAGTGAGAATTTTTCATTTTGTTTATCCAAAGAGCCACATTGTAGCTTGTGCTGCTCACACAGGGCACAGCACTTTTAATGATCGCTAGGAACCATGGATGACAACTTAAAAGCCTGCAGAAAGTTTGTGGGCTGTTGTAAGTGTAATAAATGCACAACACTTACCTACCAACCACAAAATCCTTTTTTCACTATAATCATGTATTACACTGAAAATGTTTTGGTAAATCATTCTACTTAGGAATGTAAATGATGATAAATACACTTTAATTCTCAACAAATAAGTGCCTAAAGGTCACTTCTGAGTCCATTCATACTTGTGTTTCAATGTCAAATCTGAGCATACAGATGGGATTACAACAATTTTCAATGTATAAAGCACTGATTAACTTAATAGCAAGGCAGCATTGCTTTGTGACCCCATGCAAAATAAATTGTTTGCTGGAGATGTGTTAACATGATGGTTTGCAGTCACTTCTACTCTGCCTGTGGTGTGCACATTGTGTTCCCCTGCCCTGGCTGTCATTCCCCATCTCACACGCTGTTGTTATAGTGAGGGCAAATACAATTGATGGAGTGTGTTTTGTGGTTTTCATACTGAATTCTTGAGTTTCCTTTGGTATGGCTGACCACGGGCATAATGGTAAGAGATTTATACTGAGAGTAAATTGTATGTTTTGTCCCTAGAGTCTTACACACCAACTGTATGTTAAATCACTTTCTGATAGGTTAAATCAAATTCTTTATCCAGTGATTAAAAGATTTTTTTGGCGTTAACCCCATCACTTTTCAATAAATCATTCGAGCGGGGCATTAATTTAATTATATTTATTTGCAGGAAATTTGCCTTTTCAGTAGCAAAGGATACCAATTTAGCTGAAGTTAAATAAATTCCAGATCTGCACAACTGTTGTTTGTACAATATCATCTCATCGTGTTCCCTCCTTTTTATGTATTTCTACACCTCTTGTCCGTCTGCATTCACATTATCAATGCTGATGCTACTTGAGCATCTTGGCAGCCTGTCATTAAAGTAACTGCGGCTCAGCAGGTGAGCTCAGCATGCCCTGATCATATTCATGCCAACCAGCTGAAAACAGCAGAACGTACAACTGGCAGGCCATTAAAAGCACCTTAATTGGCCTTAACAATCAACAACAGGCTTTGCTATGAAATTTTGTTGAGTGCTTCACTTTTTTTAACAGGGTTTTTAACATAAAACAACGGGTATTGCTGAAGCTGACAAAATTATCCTTGTGTGTTTTCCTCTGTTTTTATTTTGGTTATCTGCTGTTTTTAACATACATCCTTGCAGTTGTTGCTGTTCATTAACATCAGATAACACACTGTTGGGATAATTTAGGAAATAGGACAGGATGCAATAAATTGTAGAAAACTATTAAGTCGGGCAGATTGAATAGGTAACATACCTTCAGCATCATAAGGCTTGATTTTCATAATTTGCCATTTTCCCTGTGCATGTTATAAACTTATCCTGTGGTTGTGTTGCTAAGCCTACATGATGGCATGCGTACAATCTAAATGATATTAGTTCTGGGTGTTTGATGAAGAGATGTCTCACTGTTACTCTATTTCTGACTTCTATCTTATGAAGGAAATCTTGCATTAAATATTAAGCAGCCAAATTTTGACGAACGTGCCGAAGGCCAAAGCAAACCAATGTTCTCATTCTTTAATCTACATATGTGACAGAACTGTTCATTCTTTTCCACTCTTGAAATGTGGCCAGTCCTCCACACCATCTCAAATTATCCCTCATCCCTCATAGTGTTGTTTAACCAAGTTTGTGACTACTAGAGTCAACAATCATTGAGTGCACTTCGCAGTCGATAGAACCAATCTCTATTGCCACCTGGGAACTGCTAGGTTACAATGCAAACAGGCTATGTGTATACATACTTGGATACATAGAGTTCTGCCTTACATATAGCTTATTTCTAATATGTGAGAGTTCACATTACTTTCTTCTATATTAAGAACATGCAAACATAAAAGAGTTCAGTAAACTCCTGGAACTTTTAAAGTGTGAACACAGATGATTTCAATATGCTGTTGAGTCAGATTGAGTTTGATACCACTACACGGTGGCTCCACATTAATACAAAAATGATGGCCTAATTGCATTCCAAAAATGTTTTCTTTTCATACATATCCAAATTCATTTTATAAATGGAGAAATATCAAAAACACACAATCAACAATTATCTAACACGTAGATCAAATGCATGATGTGGTAAGTTGTGAAAAAAGAGGGAGAATGGTCATCAGCAGGGGATGTGTATAATGTTCTGAAGTAACTTCAGCAGTGACACTAAAGACCTATAAATCGATGCAGTAAACCCAAATGTGCAATATAAAATAAATTATTCTTTTATACATGGTAAACCATTAGCAAGTATAGTTTTAATTTTTATTGCATAAAACTATAATTTACACATATCAGGAGAGAAGTGTCTCATCCAGTTAAAACTGAATTTTATGAGGGATAATATTGTGTTTCTTCTTCAAGAAATGGGTCATTGGTTGTGCTTGTAAACATAAGGCACATATGGTACCTATCTATAAATCACATCCTGTTTTTAAATGCCTGGATGTGTTAGATCTACACAGAAGTCATTCTGAAATATAAGCCGTATCTCATGCCTTAAATGATTGGTGCAACTTCACATGAAACTCATGTAGTAAATTCCTTCGAATTATTTATCAACAGTTATAATAAATTTTGGATATTCATTATTGATTCATGTGAAAGTGTAGAAAAGATTATTAGTTCATCATTTTGATTAATCATGATGCAAGTTTCATATATGGTTAATCAACATAATGAATAAAGGGGGAAATTTCTTTTGTACTTTCAACATCAATGAATAAGTGCACATGGTGCTTAGTATAATTCATAAGTGGAAGATTCCTAGTTGTAGCACAAAATGCATATCTGAGATTGCACTAGACTAACTTCATTCATAAGCATGGGTTTATATTGTTGGTAAAATTAAGTTTTTTTAAAATTGCAACTATTGCCTTAGACTAGATCAGAAAAATATACTACATATTTAATTTGCAAGTTTCTGTTAATATAGGACTGATTCATTTGTTGAGCCTAATGCAACAAAAAAACTTATAAGGCGTTGATTTGGAAATCCTGGACAACAGTTCCATTTACCCCTTCTGCTTTTGCCTTCTCATGTGAAAAGATCATAATGGACTTTGCTATGTAAATGTGTCATTTGAATTTCAAAATCATAAATAGCACTGATACGTGCATGATGTATGTCAGTATGTTTTATCACTGTATAAAGCTAGGTACTCAACTGAGACCTTGGCATTGGCATTTAGTTGCCTGCTTAGTAATCTTAATCTTTTGTGTAAAAGCTTGGTATCAGTAAGTTTAAAAAAAAATTGGAGGCAAGAAATCTAGTTACACTTCTATTTTTATGTCAACTCAACAAGGGTTTCCAATAATTTTCAATTGTCTCTATCAGTGCCTTTTCCTACACTTCTTTTAAATAACATTTATACATAGAAATTGTGTTCTAAATGCCGTAATCTGGCAATTAGTAATGCTTAAACTATCCATTTTACACCAATTGAGGTGATTATTGCTTCAGACATGTTACAATCTGGAGGGAAGTAGTTAGTAGTTAAGTGTGCTGATGCATGTAACTTTTCTTTTAGAGGCTCTGCTAATATAAAACTAGTCAGTCTGATTCATAGTTTGCCTGTTACTTAGTATCCAAGCACTCACCATGTAAAGTACAAATTTTCTAATAACTAATACTAAATATATTTTCTTCATTTAAGTGTAAAATGTTACCATAAGCCTAAGTATTTCCTTCAGTAGGTAACTGAAATATATTTCCTTATTATAAGAGGATAGTATAAAGATTGAAAAATCAGTTGAATATTCACACTGGAAAAAAACTGAAGTATGAAAATAACAAAACTCTTTTTGCAGTCTCAGATACTTACAGGGATATATCCCTTTCAGATACAAAACATAAAATATTGAGCTTAGGAATTTCAAGCAATTGTAATAAATCTTATAATAGAAATTGTGCAAGCAATGTTTGCTTAGAATTTTACTAATTTAGAGCACCTATTGGAATGATTTGTTGAGGAATAAAACAGAGCAAGATTTCTGAGATGAGAAAGCTTACTTTTACATCATCCCAGGTTCATTTTAGGACTTCACACACATTTTAGTGTTGTGAGAAGCAACATTGAATTTCCAGCATTGTGGAGTGTGAGTATACCAGAAGGAGTAATTTATTAAAGATGTTGAAACTTTCATTGCTTCTATTTTGTGGTTAAAGCTTACTGACTTAATTATACTTTCTTTTACAACAAGCTTTTATTTGTATTATTCATTGGTTTTCATTTTCATTTTCTCTGGAAGCAATTCATATCAGAACAGATGCTTTATTAATTAAAGACACAAGGGAATAAAGTTTTATTTTGAGGTTTTATTTTGTTCTCGTACACTGTCAGATGACCTAGATAAAGATTTTGTTTTAGCCTGCTTTTGATTTCAACCACAGTCTAATGCTACATTATAGTGTTAAGAGACTAAAAGTATAAAAATGTGACTGATTTTCAAACAAGCAAGCAAAAATGGGTGGTTTTGAATTGTGAGAAATTTAAGAATTAATAAATAAATGAAAATAATGCATAAATGTGAAGTCTGTCCTCATAATAATGTAACTGAAGCATATGGACTCACTGCTGGATCGCCTGCTAGTGTTAACAACAAACTTTTGAGATGTTAGCCACAATTGCAAGTGGGGATCCAGAGATACTTTTGAAGTGAGCACATATGGGGTATTTACATGCAAAATGTAAATCTCTGATGTGCAGAGACATACTGCCCAGATCCTTCTGTGGAAGCCACTGACCCCACTGTTGGAGGCTTGGGTTGGCTGCCTTGACCTTGCCCAGAAATTTACTCAAGGATACTAACGCCAGTTAATCACAGGTGTAGGACCTGGGTTGAAAGTGATTAACAGCAGAAGTTGTATCTGGAAGGTCTCAAAATGTATTCAAAAGTAAACTTATTGAACAATTAACAACCCCCCAGTGCTCATCCTTCCTCATTTAGGGTCCTCCTCTACTATTGGAGACAGTTTTAACACATTTGATTGAATTGAATGTGCTCCACTATCTTCACACTTGACTTACTAACCTTGGAGCATATTAGAAATATCAGTCATTTACAAAGTGAAATTCTATTTCTTGGCAGCTGGTGGCTTTGGTGGTTGTTTGAAGTTGTTTCCTGGTGATGGAGATCTCCAATTATCCACTGGTTTTCTGCTTTTGCTTTTAGTTTCAGGTCATAGCACTCAATGTGGATAAGTGCCATGAACTTGTCTTAGCAACTTGTCTTTCAACAAAACCTATATTGTTTATTTGAATTGTTGTTTATCTGAAATACATCTTGATTGTTGTTAACCAATATAAATGTTTAAAGTTAAAAATCACACAACACCAGGTTATAGTCCAACAGTTTTATTTGGAAGCACTAGCTTTCTGAGTACTGCTCCTTCATCAGGTGTCTAGTGCTTCCAAATAAACCTGTTGGACTATAACCTGGTGTTGTGTGATTTTAACTTTTTACACCCCAGTCCAGCACCAGCATCTAGAAATCAATATAAAGGTTGATACACAGGGAACAAAAAATGTTTAAGTCACTTGCTGTAATGTTGAATAATCTGCAAAATGCTGTACAGTTCACTATTCATTCACAAACAAAACAGGCATATAACAGGTGACCAGCATGGAACTCACTGGGGAAATCCTGGGTAGAACAATGTGTACTATTGAAGGAAAGTAGCACATCAGGTTATTCTCACCTTTATGACTCAGCTTTTAACACATTCAGAAACATTTGTTACATGGGTAATGTATGATGGATGATTAGTTAATGGATCATTAATTGTACCAAACTAAAGTACAAAATTTAAAAGGGCAGCTCAGGTGAGTGGACTGCACTGTAGCTGAAAAGAATTGATTATATACATAATTGGTTAGGATTTACTATGCCCAGCAAACAAACTACACTTACTGTTTGTTCAACTTTCTCTCACTCATTAAACTGCCATGACCTATTGCACTGGAAATTCTTGTAAGCCGGAGATCCAAACTGTGTGGCACCTTCCGCAGGGCACCTGGAATGCATGTGAAAACAAGTCAAATAATTACACAATAAAAATAAAAGAATGCAGAAACTGAAAATCTGAAATAAAAACAAAAATACTGGGAGAAACTCCCAGCAGGTCTGAACTCATCTGTGGAGAGAGAAAGAGTTAATGTTTGAGTGAGATATGATTTGTTTTCAAATAGTTACACATCTCCTTTAGGTTGAAATAATGGTTTACTTGTATGTCTTTCAGTTTAGTACATTACGTTCACTGTTCACAATGAATATGCTGTGCATGAGCTGATCATTCCTCAGAACACCTCCATTTGGTTCACAGATTAGATTAGATTACTTAGTGTGGAAACAGGCCCTTCAGCCCAACAAGGCCACACTGACCTTCCAAAGAGCAACCCACCCAGACCCATTTCCTTACATTTACCCCTTCATCTAACACTACGAGCAATTTAGCATGGTCAAGTCACCTAACCTGCACATTTTTGGACTGTGAGAGGAAACCGAAGCACCCGGAGGAAACCCACACAGACACGGGGAGAATGTGCAAACTCCACACAGACAGTCGGGAGTTGAACCCAGGTCTCTGGCGCTGTGAGGCAGCAGTGCTAACCACTGTGCCACCGTGCCACCCCATGATTTGACCATGAACTTCCTGTTGCTTGTCTCTTTAATTCTCTATGTAAAAACAATGACTGCAGATGCTGGAAACTTTAATTCTCTAGATTGTTCTTTCTCTGATTGTTCTGTCCTCAGCGTTCACTGTTGCAGTGAGATCTAAGTGTAAAACCAAGAAACAAGATGCATTTCATTTTCTAATCACAACCTTCCAAACTCAACATGAGTTCAATAATTTTAGATTGTAACTTCTGAAACAGTTTGTTCTTTTTTAATTCATTAATTCGTGGGATGTGGCATCACTGGCTGGCCAGTATTTATTGCCCGTCCCTGGTTAAGAAGGTGGTGGTGAGCTGCCTCCTTGAACTGCTGCTGTCCATGTGTTATATGTTGAACCACTGTATCCTAAGGGAGGGAATTCCAGGATTTTGAACCAGTGACAGTAGGGGACAGTGATATACTTCCAAGTTAGGATGGTGAATGGTTTGAAGGGGAACTTATAGATGGTGGTGTTCCCATGTGTCTGCTGCCCTTGTCCTTATAGATGGAAGTGGTCAGGTGATTGGAAGGTGCTGTCGAAGGATCTTTTGTGAATTTCTGCAGTGCGTCTTGTAGATAATTTGCATTGTTGTTACTGAGCATTGTTGGTGGAGGGAGTGAATGCTTGTGCATGTGGTCTCAATCAAGTGGGCTGCTTCATCCTGGATGGTATCAAGCTTCTTGAGTGTTGTTGGGCTGAATCTACCTAAGCAAGTGGGGGTTATTCCATCACACTCCTGACTTGTGCCTTGTGGATAAGTTTTGGCGAGTTAGGAGGTGAGTTACTCGCTGCAGTATTCTGGTCTGTAACCTGCTTTTATATCTGCTGTGTTTATGTGGCAAGTCCAGTTCAGTTCCTGGTCACTGGTGACCCCCAGGATGTTGATCATGGATGAGTCAATGATGGTAACACCATTGAATGTCAAGGGTCATGGTTAAGTTGTCTCCTACTGGAGATGGTCATTGACTGGCATTTGTGTGGTGCGAATGTTACTTGCCACCTGTCAGCCCAAGCCTCGATATATTCTAGAACCTGTTGCTTTTGAACATGGACTGCTTCACTATTGGAAGAGTCATGAATGTTGCTGAATATCATGCAATCATCGGCAAACATTCTCACTTCTGACATTGTGATGGAGAGATGGTCATTGATGAAGTGGCTGAAGATGGTTGGGCCTAGGACACTGCCCTGAGGAACATCTGCAGGGATCTTCTGAAGCTGAGATGACTGACCTCCATCAACCACGACCATCTTTCTGTGAGGCAAGTATGACTCCTGCAGAGAGTTTGTCCCCTGATACCCACTGAATCCAGTTTTGCTAGGGTTTTTGATGCCATATTTGGTTGAATATGGTCTTGATGTCAAGGAATATCACTCTCACATCACCTCTGGAATTCAGCCCTTTTGTCCATGTTTGAACCAAGGCAGTAATGAGGTCAGGAGCTGAATAGCCCTGGCAGAGTCCCAACGGGGCATCACTGAGCAGATTATTGCTGAGCAGGTGCTGCTTGATAGCACTATAGCTGACACATACCATCCCTTTACCAATGATTGAGAGTAAACGGATGGAGCTGTAACTGGCAAGGTTGGATTTGTCCTCATTTTGTGCACAGGACATATACGGGCAATTTTCCACCTAGTCAGATATATGCCAATGTTGTAGCTATACTCGAACAGCTTGGCTAGGAGAGCAAAAGATATTGGAGCACAGTACTATTGTTGGAATGTTGTCAGGGCCCGTAGCCTTTGCAGTATCCAGTGCCTCCAACTGTTTCTTGATATTACATGTAGTGAATCAAATTGGCTAAAAACTAGTATCTGAGATGTTGGGGACCCCTGGAGGAGGCCAAGATGGATCATTCACTTAGCACGTCTGACTGAAGCTCACTGCAAGTGCTTCAGCCTTATTGTTTGCACTGATGTGCTGGGCTGTTCCATCATTGAAGATGGGGATATTTGTGGAGCCTTCACCTTGAGTGAGTTGTTTAATTGTCCATCACCTTTCTCAACTGGATGTAGCAGGATGACAGAGCTTAGATCTGATCCACTGGTTGTGGGATCACTTAGTTCTGTCTATCATTTGCTGCTGATGCTGTTTGGTAGCTTCACCAGGTTGACACCTCATTTTTAGATACGCCTGGTGCTGCTCCTGGCATGCCCTCTTCAATGCTCTCCATTGAACTAGGGTTTATCCCTGGCTTGATGGCTTCACCTTTGTTGGTTGTGGTTTTCCTGCTATAGCATTTTGATTCACTTTTTGCTTTTGGATAAAAATTGCTCATGATTTTGACATTCACATCTCTTTCAGACATAGCTTTTCTCCTCAAATTGCTACACTCGCTTTGAACTTGCACCATCAATGCTCCAATCAACTTTTCCTGCTTTCCATCCTGTCACAAACTGTCCTTTTCTTGAGTTTCCCATCCTCCCCCTTTCACTTAATTCAAGCCTATTACATCTCTAACTATTTCCCAGTTCTGATGGAAGGTCTGATGGGCAGGAATTTTATTGCCGACTCCCAGTCCTGCCATCAAAGTGAAATATGCTCAGGGAACCACTGATCCCAGGGTATAATCCAGAGGTCAGTGAACGGGTTTCCATTCAGACGCCATCCAGCACTGGGACATCAACAGTCCCATTGTCAGAGGGCAGCTCGAGAAGGTTCATTGGTAAACAAAATGTGCTCACAGCCCCTGGGTCAGTTTTTTAGAGGGAGCCACTCCACAGAATGGCTAGTAGTGGCAGCCCTAAGCCCTCTAGAAATTACAGTGAGCAGAGTGAGATATGATATGAGGTATCACTGGACCCCTGGCTTGCTGCAGGGTGTTTTGATCCATCCATCAGGCTTCACCTAGAATGCTTGACCATATATCATATCAAATTTCCTTTTTCTGTGATAGCTGCTTTATTGGGTGACCCTCTGCAAGTGGATTTATATGCTTCCAGCATCCACCACACCCCCCCACCCAACTCCACTCCCATCCAAAGGAGCATCCTTCCTGTAATAAGCTGAGGATTAAAAGTTGGCACACACATTATTAATATGATATATATAGACTGAAGTGGGCAAGTAAAAAATGAGGTCTGCAGATGCTGGAGATCACAGCTGAAAATGTGTTGCTGGTCAAAACACAGCAGGCCAGGCAGCATCTCTGGAATAGAGAATTCGACGTTTCGAGCATAAGCCCTTCATCAGGAATGAGAGAGAGTAGCCAAGCAGGCTAAGATAAAAGGTAGGGAGGAGGGACTTGGGGGAGGGGCGATGGAGGTGGGATAGGTGGAAGGAGGTCAAGGTGAGGGTGATAGGCCGGAGTGGGGTGGGGGCGGAGAGGTCAGGAACGCTGAGGACCACTCCCTTCGTGACTCCCTCGTCAGATCCACACCCCCCACCAACCCAACCTCCACCCCCGGCACCTTCCCCTGCAACCGCAGGAAATGTAAAACTTGCGCCCACACCTCCACACTCACTTCCCTCCAAGGCCCCAAGGGATCCTTCCATATCAGCCACAAGTTCACCTGTACCTCCACACACATCATCTATTGCATCCGCTGCACCCGATGTGGCCTCCTCTATATTGGTGAGACAGGCCGCTTACTTGCGGAACGCTTCAGAGAACACCTCAGGGACGCCCGGACCAACCAACCCAACCACCCCGTGGCTCAACACTTTAACTCTCCCTCCCACTCCACCGAGGACATGCAGGTCCTTGGACTCCTCCACCGGCAGAACATAACAACGCGACGGCTGGTGGAGGAGCGCCTCATCTTCCGCCTGGGAACCCTCCAACCACAAGGTATGAATTCAGATTTCTCCAGTTTCCTCATTTCCCCTCCCCCCACCTTGTCTCAGTCGGTTCCCTCAACTCAGCACCGCCCTCCTAACCTGCAATCTTCTTCCTGACCTCTCCGCCCCCACCCCACTCCGGCCTATTACCCTCACCTTGACCTCCTTCCACCTATCCCACCTCCATCGCCCCTCCCCCAAGTCCCTCCTCCCTACCTTTTATCTTAGCCTGCTTGGCTACTCTCTCTCATTCCTGATGAAGAGCTTATGCTCGAAACGTCGAATTCTCTATTCCTGAGATGCTGCCTGGCCTGCTGTGCTTTGACCAGCAACACATTTTCTGAAGTGGGCAAGCCCTACATTTCTGCAGTGATGTTGACTCATACCTGATAAACAAGTCATGGAGTCACACAGCATGGAAATAGATCCTTCAGTCCAATTTTGTCCGTACCGATCAAGTTTCCCATACCAAACTAACTCCACCAGCCTGTATTTGGCCCATATGCCTCTTAATGTTTCTTTTCATATATCTGTCTTTTAAATGTTATAACTGTACCTGTATCTACCACTTCCTCTGGCAGTTCATTCCATACGCGAACCACACTCTGTGTGGAAAAAGCTGTCCCTCAGGTCCCTTTTAAACCTTTCTCCTCTCGCCTTAAAACTATACCTCCTAGTTTTGAACTTCACCACTCTAGGGGAAAAAAAGCTTTGTTATTCACCTCATCTGTGCCCCTCATGATTATATAAACATCTATAAGGTCACCCCTTAACCTCCTAAAGTCCAATGAAAAATGTTCCAGCCTATATAGCCTCTCCTTCTAACTCAAACCCTCAATTCCCAGCACCATCCTGGTAAATCTTTTCTGAATCCTCTGCATTTTATTAATATTCTTCTTATAACAGGAACACCAGAGCTGCACATAATACTTCAAAAGTAGCCTCACCCACGTCCTGTACAACCTCAATATGTCATCCAATCCAATACTCAATGCTCCGAATAACAAAGGCAAGCATGCTAAATACCTTCTTAACCACCCTGACTACCTGTGATGAAACTTTCAAAGAACTGTATTCCTGAACCCCTAGGTCTCTCTGTTTGATAATACTACCCAGGACCCTACCACTAATTGTATAAGTCCTGCCCTTGTTCGTTTTACCAAAATGCAACATCTCGCATTTATCACATTCACAGTGTTTACATGGCATTTTGAGCCAGTTTATAGAGGGAAGATTTAGCTCAATGTCACTATATTCAGATTTAAATGCAAATGTGCACTTATCGAAGATATGCATTAATAGTCAGCATTTGAAGTGAATTCTAATACATTGGTCTGATTCTATTAGACGATTGTAAAAATGCATATAAGGAACAAGTGCGCTTCTGAGTAGATCCAGGTTGGTTTTCAGTGATGTGTTCTCTATTTGTAAGTTAAAAAGATATTATACAAGTAAGGTATATTGCCACATGGAACTCCTTACTCTATAGCCCTAATTATTTTCTGACTGCCCCGTGATTCTTTTGATCTGTCGGTTCCACGTACTGCGTGCTCAATTTAACACTTGACTAACAAGTAAGATCAAATAACAAGATTAAGTGGTTAATTTTAGTAAACCTGGACTTGTATTTAGTTTGCCATTACTCATAAGTGCACCGGAATACTATCGTTAATCACCCTAAATTGAATTCAGAGCACATTTTCATATAATATTTTTTAAGTACCTTGGTCATAGTGCTTGTTCAACAGGTTTGAGCCCCACACCTTCCTTCAATAAAGATGGATTGCACCAACCAGTTGAATTAACATGCACATTCTAAAAGTCATTCAGTGCTCAAAGACTGAACAGCCGTGGAGTAAAGCAAAACACAGTTACATGTCTCATAAATATAAACAACAGCGATAGTATTAAATATAAGGCTATATCACACAATGTCTGCAATTTGAATTTAGATTGGTTAATTTAACATAAACAGTTAAACTTGGATCTTCAAGAAACTGAAGTATGATGTGTGTTTTAACACCAATCTGAAATATAGTAGCATTTTTCTGCTAGTAAGGTACTCAAAAATTGATAGAAAACACACACACCAAGTTTCTGCACTGGACAAGAATTACTATGCATTACAAGAAAGTAGACTTTAGCTACAGGTAAATACTTATAAACCAGCAGCATATAACACTACTATTTAACGCTTTAATCATTGACACATGACCACCACAGATAGTCAGACCAGGTTAAATAGGTCATGACAGAGGGGAAAGACTCAAAAAACAAGTCAGTAGTCTCTGTTCTCAGGTTCTATTGTTGAAATGATAGTTCTGACTCTTGTACTAATCAGTATGGTGCTGAGTCATCTTTTTCCATTGGTTGGCGAGAAGCTCAAAGTGACCAGTTCATTTATCAAAAGTCTCTGACTTAACAGTTAGAAATAATAGCTAATAACAGCTGTTGCAGGAGCGACAAATTAAATTACTTCAGGTTTAAAGTTAGTTTTGACTGCAAAGAGCCCATTCTTTAACAGGAGTATCACAGGACCATGGAGCTAACTAGGGTTATTTGGCCTATTTGTCTTGGTACTCTCTACTACCATGCCTTCAGCAGCTTCCTGAAAAGGGCTTATGCCTGAAACATCGATTCTCCTGCTCCTTGGATGCTACCTGACCTGTTGCGCTTTTCCAGCAACACATTTTTCAGCTCTGATCGCCAGTATCTGCAGTCCTCACTTTCTCCCTTGGTACTCTATATCTCAAATTAGGTGCAAAGCCACAATTTTAACTTGCCAATGGCTTTATGGGTTTATTTAGTAGTCTTTACAACATTATGAAAGACATACTACTCATGCCTGAATGTTTACAGTAAAGATTGTCCATGTCTGCCTGGATATGTTTGTTTCTCTGCTAATAAGATAAGTAAAAGGTGCAATTGCATCTGCTAATTGAATATTATATTAGCATTGGCTTAATGGCAGGAGAGAGAAAATGATGGTGGAGATGGTGATCCTCGGACTGGAGGCCTGTCACCGCAGTGTTCCATAGGGATCGGTTCTGGATCCTCTTTTGTTTCGCATTTATATAAACGATTTGGATAAGACTATAGAAGGCATGGTTAGTAAGTGGTTTAGTAAATAGTGAAGAAGGTTTTCTAAGATTACAAAGGGATGGGGGATTTCAAGTCTAGGGGGCACATTTTTAAGGTGAGAGGAGAGAGATTTTAAAGAGACATGAGAGGCAAATCTTTTACACAGAGGGTTTGTGTGTGGAATGAACCTTCTGAGGAAGTGGTGAATGTGGGTACAATTACAACATTTAAAAGACATTTGGATAAGTACATGAATGGGAAAGGTTTGGAGGAAAGACTCAAAAAACAAGTCAGTAGTCTCTGTTCTCAGGTTCTATTGTTGAGATGATAGTTCTGACTCTTGTACTAATCAGCATGGTGCTGAGTCATCTTTTTCCATTGGTTGGCGAGAAGCACAGCAGTTTTATATAAAACCTATAAAACTTTTATATAAACTTTGAGCTAGTCCTTCCATTTCTTTAATGGTTTAAACTGCTGTTATAGTGACAGCAGAAATTTATCTTCATCATTTCCAACCACTGTGTTTTATATTAAATGCTCACTGTTGAAGTCTGACATTTTTCTCATAAGTTGCTAAATTTAGCATGAATTGACAAACAGTAAATCACCTGCATTAAATAAGTTCTGTTAAATATCTTCTGAGTTCTAGCCTGAAATTTTTTTTCTGTGTTAAATAAAGCAAAAATCAGTACATGAAAACTGTAATTCAAATATGTTGCAGTATCCATTACAGATTTGAAGGTAGATTTTCCAATTTTTCCGCTTGGGTTTATTGAGTGTAGAATTTGGAAGGGAGTTCATGTTCCAGCTAAAGGAGCCTGCCCTTTTTGGAACCATTAACAGAAGAGTAGTTTAGATAAGCTATATCATTAAGTTATTAATTGCCTGCCTGATTTCCTCCAATTTCTATGAACAGCAGATCTAAACAATGCAGAAAAGAATAACCTTCCTGATGAAGGGCTTTTGCTCAAAACGTTGATTCTCCTGCTCCTCGGATGTTGCCTGACTGGCTGTGCTTTTCCAGCACCACAGTCTTCGACTCTAATCTCCAGCACCTGCAGTCCTCACTTTCGCCTAAAAGAATAATCTTGTCAGCCCAGATCATCCATTGGCCAGACAGTAATTTTTCCAACATAGATTGGAATTGGCACCCTACTACACTGGCACCCAACCAATTTGATACCATACCAATCTGATACCATACCAATTTGACATACTACCGTCCCCAACCAGCATCTACTCTCCTGGCACCCTCCACTCCTGGCATCCTAACTTACAGTAACATTGTCGACTGTTGGATAAACCCATCTCGTTCACTAACGTCCTTTACAGAGAAAACTGCTGTCCTTACCTGGACTGGCCTAGATGTGACTTCAGACCCACAGCAATGTGGTTGACTCTTAACTCCTCTCTGAGCAATTAGGGATGGACAATAAATGCTGGACTAACCAGTGATGCCCACAAACTATAAATGATTTTTTTTTAAAAGCCTTATATATGGAAACAGCTGTAAAAGTGGCTGTCAAGACCTTTAAAGTTCAGAATACAACAGCTGACTGCTGCAAAAGGGGGGCATGGTTTGCCTTTCTTTGACAGCTCTGTGCTACAAAAGAACTGTCAGAATGGTAGCATGTCTCTGTATTTCTGTGGGAGCCCTGAGTGGAAGCTCCTCTCAGAATCTCTTCTTTTAAAACAAAAGGGCCAGCGTGAAAGTCTGTGTGAGGTTACCACTCACCAGAAAACCTGACCCAATATATTTAATTTAGTTAATATTTTGTTTGAGGTTCCTTTAAGATCATTGTGACATTGTGGTGCTTTGTGTGTGTTTGGTGATTCAGAATTCTGAATAAGATAGTTTTACAGTACTGAGAGTGGTGTCAATGATTAACCAAGCAACCATGACCTAATGATGGAGCATAGCTTTCCAGTTCTATTGTGGATATTTAGGAGTCTTCCCACATAGCAATTCGACTGCAACCTGATACTCTTTTGGGATCATGGTGCTAGCTAAAAATCACGTGGAATCTCAACAATACTCTCAGCCATGGTATTTGGGGGAGACTTGGGGAGTTGCATTTCTGCAAAACCCCATTTACAAACTTAGGAGTTTCCAAACCTTAGTCCACACCACCGACTATGTTCCCTGGATTAAGCAAGTGGTGTCTTTCTTTACAAGGAGAAATGAAGTAATTTGTAATAGACAAATGGGAATTCTATAAATGTGGGTTTATCATACACTCAGTTTGGAGGTTTTTAAAGATAGTGGACCAGATTTCACTCTATTAATAGTGGTGAGGTAGTTGGTATTTTCTGTTACTACACAGTGGAAGTGACAGTCTGGAGTACATCTGCACAAATGTGGAAATATATACGTTGTCAATACACAATGCCCTCTGTAGATTGTGCTGCTGCAGTCTTTGTCAATGGTCTCCCTGTAGAAATCAGTATCATTGTGTGAAGTACCCCCTACCTTTTATGCTGCTGCAACTTTGAGTAATTTAAGTAGTTATCACTTGCATGTTTAAAAACTATGAGCAACATTTCTGGACCTGAAAAAAGTATTCTTCCATGTGTGAAGTTCCATCCTTTCAAAAGACATTTAATGTTGCAGCTTTAAAAGAAAATAAACTAAATTGTTTTATATTTTATTTTACCTCTTCCTCATTCCCATCAATATTTCTCAATATATATTACATTTACAAAAGCAAAATATTGTAGATGCTGGAAATCTGAAATAAAAGCAAAAGAAATTGGAAGTTGTATGCAGCTCAGGCAACACCCGTGAGAATTGGAAATAATTGTTCAGGTCAATGACCTTCCCCCAAACATATTTGCTCTGTGTGCAATAATGTAATGGCAATTTGTACTTCAGCTTATTTTACTTGCTGCTTTTCCATCTGCCTAGTCTGTTGAGGATTCTTCAGCCTGCTTTGTTGAAAAATGTCCCTCTGCTTACTCTGTTTGCTCATGACATGCCACCTCTGCAGAGGGTGCCAGACTGTATGGAGAACCCAGTTACTGGTAACTCCATTGAGAAATCCAAAATGGGGGCTGAACACAAGGTGAACATTGCATTTCCAAGCTGGATGCTAAATTTCGTGCCCCTGACTGATAAAAAATATACTTCCACCTGTCAAACCTAGTCAGTTTTAATCTGGACATTTACATCTGTTTTCACTTTTGAATCAACTTTGGAAAGTTAAACTGGAGAACAAATGCATTCAAGTGATATTGGAACCAGTAATGGCAAAATCATTCCAATGTATGCATTGGAAGAAGGTGGGATTTGCTGACCTACTTAATAAAATTGCTGAAACTTGCGATATGAATGTTTAAATATTCCCTTGATCCACTTCTTGAGGGTGGTGCTTTCGTATTCTAGGTGTACTGAATAGGTGTCCACAGTGCCCATGCACTCTTCTGGAGGAAGCTACTTCAGATGCCATATTAATAATTGTGATAGTACATGCACAATCGACAGATCATGCCATCTGTCAGTATGTTTGGTACCAGCATTTCATGCACCAGCTGAAATTGTCTCTTGATCTGCAAATGGTTTTGGAGGACAACCTTGAGGAATGCTTGGCCTAGAACTGCCAATTTCTTAGTATGCCATCTCAACATGGGTGGCACCTGCCTGAGGTTGCTAGTTGACAGGCAACAATGAGGGAACGAATGTGAGGGTGAATGTTGTCCAGCTGAGAGTGTACAGTAGGTTCATGTTCCATAGAGGAGTCATCACTACCCTTGGATGGGGACCTAACAGGCCTGGTCGTCTGTTGGAGGGCAGCTTATTAGATTGCTGTACACCTTTTCAACATCACTGTTCCCAGGTTTGATAGCAGCAGTCGGAACTTAAATAACAAGCTGAGCTTGATACCAGAAGTCAATGCAAGTCAAATTGAGTTCTCGGTGGTGTAATGGAAACTGAGACTGTGTCTCAAAAGCAATGAACTCTAGTCTCTTTGCACTGTTCCATGCCAAGTCGGTGCTGAACCCCTCCATGCTTCATAACTTTGCATGCAAGCTTTCTAGCAGGTCTCCCATTCCATTAAGCATTTGCACGTAGTAAAACACAGTGGATGCTGGAAACATGAACTAGCAAAAGATGTGAAGCACTCAGTACATAAGGTAATGGGTGTGGTGAGAGAAGCAGTTAAAATTTAAAGCCATTGAACTTTTGTCAGAACAGAGCTAGAGATGTAACAGCTTTCAAGCAAGTGTAGAAATAGGAAAAAGAGTGAAGAGAACAAAAAGGAAGGTCTGTTACTTTATGGATGGCAGGAGAGATTGATGAACAAGAGATGGTACTGCAAGTCAAAATCAGATCATTATTATTAATGTAAATAAGCACAAAACAGATCTTGAGAAGATGCCATTGAGAGTGACAGAATAATAATCTGTATCTCCTTAAGAAAATTAAGACAGCGATAGAAAGGCAAATGTGTGGAAAGGTGACATGAGAAGAGAGATGTTGGAGGTAATTAAGGAGTTATCAGCCACTGCTGCTTAAGTCAGATCTCACTCCACTATTCAGAATGCTTCATGCAAAAGATCAGAGTAGCATCTCTCCCTTATCTGTGCCAAATTCTTCCCAAATTTCCCAAGATTTGTGCTTCAACAATCTGGACTTTGAAGTACTGGGTCAAGAAAGGTACAAGGAGATAGTTTTGGTAAATTATGGTGAGGGAGGAAAGCCAGATGTGCAGATCATCTACAATTTGTAAATCCAAAGAGATGCTGCATGATAAAGTTTTAATTTATTTGGATAGCTAAGATACCCATTTGCAAAGCATTGATACTACTTTAGACATGGCCCTGCAACACCTAGTGGGTGGAAAAGTACAAGTTGGAATTTTTAGAAGTAGCCTTGAATATGTGTAAAAATGCATTATAGACCTGTCAAAAGCAACAGTCAAAATGACTTGTCATGACAAACTATTAGAAGTGCCATGCAGAGCTGTCATGAGGCATTGTCAAAAGTGTCAAAAGGACCTGGCAAGTGGAGTCATAAAGTCATAGAGCATCCGTCAAGATGAACTTTCAAAATTGTTTAGAGGAATTGTCAATAGGAACAGTTAAAGTGTCAAACGGAACCATCAAAAGCAGCTGACAAACAGCTGTTACGTTTTTTAAATGTTCAACACTTTAACTCTTCAAAGCAAGTTATTAATTTTAAAAGTCACTCCTTGCTATGTCACTTTGTCTGTTGATGTAAGTACCATTATGAGACTGGTACTGCATGACTGATTTCATATTCTTCCATTGTCCCAGAAGGATGCCTGCAATGTCACAGTTTGATTGACAGCTACAAATGGTTATAGACTCGTTGAAATGGGACAATGAAACAAATATTTGTTATTGACAGAGTTTGCATGCTTGAATGAAATGTTTGTTATAAGGAAGGAATACAACGGTGTATTCAGAAGTATGATCATTTTTTTCAATATAGTGAAGTCTGCAATAAACATTTGGAAATTCATTTTATTTCATCTTTTATGGTTTGTATTATAGGTGTAGAGGCCAAATGGTGGTGGGTGGGGAGAATGGGTTGACATGAGTTGGCCCAAAGTAGCATGTTGTGTTATAAAGGCCCATACAGGTAGAGAAGGGGAGAACTTGGCATAGAGGTATAAAGGATCATGAGTTTGGGAAACAGATTGTTATGGAGGATCACGAGGGGCTCTTTGGGATGGGTAGAGGAGAATAGGTTCACCTGGACGATGTAAGGGTCATGGATTATGGACAAGCGATGTGTTGGCCTGGTACAGGTTATGAGAGGAGGCATGCGTTGCATGAAGGAGGGCTGAAACCTGCTACACTGGAATGAAAACCCCAACTTCCAGGTTGCTTTCTCCTGAGTTACATATGCAAAAATGTTCTGATTCTATGCTCCTAAACCAAGAGTGAAAATCCAGGCCTTTTCCTTTGAACTTTACCACAATTTAGACCACTTTGTGATTAATTTATTTTGACCATAAAAAGATTTAGTCTTATAAGTTACAGAATCTGGGTGTTGTCATACTGATGAACCTGCCGCTGTTGTGCTCTGTCAGCCTTCAGGAAGTCCATAAACATTCTTCAAAGTTTTTTACAAATAAAACCATAAGAATGATTCATCTCAAGAGCATCTTTTGGGTGCATGGTATTCCTTCATGAATATGAGTCAAAATCAACAGCTTGTTCATTTCGTTTTTCAGACAAGGTTCTTGTTGCAAATTTTCTAAACCAAAATTCTTTGACTAAGTTCTTTGTAACTCATTTCACAAATTGGGAAGTGAGGACTGGAGTTATTGTTTGTGTTAATTTAATTACTTACATCATCTTCTGGAGACATTTCAAAGTTTTAAGCGGCGTCACTGTCAGTCATGACTTTTCATTTAATCTTCCACTATTTGTGAATTGATGAGTGATGAGGCTACTAAGATGTATTCTGTCATTAACATGCATGCAACTCACATTGTGTCATTGGAATTTATACATTCTGTTATTTGTGTACTCAGTTTTGTGAATCTGTTACAGTTTGCAATGCTGCTTAATCATTGTTGATATTTAAAATCATTTTTATTCTGGGACCTGGTAATCTGTAATTAATCTTCTAGAATGTGAGTAGAGCCAACATTCCCATTTCATGAGAAAGAAGTTTGGCCAAATTGAATCTGTTATCAGTTAGTCAATCTGATATGATCCTGCTGCAGGCAAAGTGCCTTTAAGTGTCAAATGAGTGAAGGTTTGAATTCATTGCAATTGTGCTGAGTCTTGGCTGCCAAAGATGGTTCTGTTCAACAGAACACAGCAATTGTAGTGAAACATTCCAAAGGTCTTTATTATATTATTGCACTAAGAGTATTGCAGACAGCTGGATTAGATAGTCTATCATATACTTTGTGCCTAAGAGTGTAACTATTCTGCATGTAATGCCTTAATCCTCGTGGGTGCCACATATTCTGAATCAGTTGTAAAATGATAAAACTGCACTAGAATATGTCAGAGAATGAGGAGAATGCAAGAAACAACGTGTGGTGAAGTATCAAGATACCTTCTCTTCCAATGTGATATTTGTTTATTAATTCCAAATTTCCCGAAGTTTAGTTGAAAAACATGGCTTATGAAAAGTTGAGCTTTATCATGTATGAGGGCTGTTTGAGATTCTGAAAGTAATTCTGGTTTCCTTTAGTGACATGTCTGAATGCATTTGAAAAAAACTTTCACATTGGAGATAAATGTTCATTATTTGCAGCAAAATCACAATCACAAGCATTGTGTTTGCATTTGCAATGTGACTTTAAACAGTGGACTGAATCATTCCACCATAGCTAATGAAAACTTAGACAATAACTTCTGACCTTATTTCAGGTTGAAGGAGGCTCAGCAGTCTGTGAAGAAGATAACTTCAGAAAAGAAAGTTGAAACAAAGAAAACAAACCCTAACAGCCTGGTAAGATTATGATTATTGGTAATCTATGTCAGTGTCCCTAAAACTCCTTGATGCTGATTTAGCATTCAAGTACACTGCTAAAATCTAAATGCATCTAAAACAAATTACATTATCCTACTCATTTTTATGTAAACATTATATAAACAAAGCATTTATGGCAAAGAATTGAGTTGAGTTTATATTATAAAACATATTCAGTCTTAGCATTTCCTGTGGAAAAGATATTCAGACTTGTAGATCATAGAATCACGACAATGTGGAAGGAGTACAAACAGACCTCTTTACTCTAAACTTATAGCCCTGCATTTCCCATGGCTAACCCTATAACCCCGCATTTCCCACGGCTAACCCTATAACTCTGCATTTCCCATGGCTAATCCACCTAACTTGCTCTGGACACTTTACCCTGGCCAATCTACCTAACCTGCACTTTGGACTGTGGGAGGAAACTGGAACTCGCAGAGGAAACCCATACAGTCACTGGGACAATGTGCAAACTCCACACAGACAATTGCCCAAAGGTGGAGTCGAACCCAGGTCACTGGTGTGTGAGACAGTGGTGCTAACCACTGAGCCATGGTGCAAAGGGAAGGATTCCAGAGGAGGAAACAAGGCATAAATCTGCAGAAAAGTATGAGGCTTTTAAATTGGAACGGAAATAAGTTCTAATGGATATTTTCAGTAATACAAATGTTTTACCAGGGTAAATGTTGAAATAATTGCTGGATGACAGTTTCTAACAATCTAAGAAATCAGAGCAGAGCTAGACTGTGGACTCATTCAAGCCTGTTTCGCCATTCGGTAAAATTATGGTTGATCATTGGCCTCACATCCAACTGCCCACTTACAACACGTACCCTCGAATTTCCACAGAAGCCAAAACTTTGTCTGTCTCAGAGCTAAATATATTCAGTGAGTGATGGAACATCCACAGTCTTCTGTGTTAGAGAAGTCCAAAAATTTACAACCTTCTGACTGAAAAATGCCTCCTCACCTCAATTCTACTAGATCAGCCTCTTATTAAAGAACAAAGAATAAAGAAAATTTACAGCCCAGGAACAGGCCCTTCGGCCCTCCAAGCCTGAACTGATCCAAATGTGCTGTCTAAACCTGTCGGTCAATTCCTAAGCATCTGTATCCCTCTGCTCCCCACCTACTCATGCATCTGTCCAGATGCATCTTAAATGAATCTACTGTGCCTGCCTCTACCACCTCTGCCGGCAACACATTCCAAACGCCCACCACCCTCTGTGTGAAGTACTTGCCGCGTGTATCCCCCTTAAACTTTCTACCTCTCACCTTGAAAGCCTGACCTCTCATTATTGAGTCCTTCACCCTGGGGAAAAGCTTGTCTCTATCCACCCTGTCTATACCCTTCATGATTTTGTAAACCTCAATCAGGTCCCCCCTCAATCTCCTTTTTTCTAATAAAAATAAATCTAACCTACTCAATCTCTCTTCATAGTTAGCACCTTCCATACCAGGCAACATCCTCGTAAACCTTCTCTGCATTCTCTCCAAAGCATCCACATCCTTTTGGTAATGTGGCGACCATAACCATATACAGTATTCTAAATGCAGCTGAACCAATGTCTTGTACAATACCCCGTCCAATAAAGACAAGCATACTATATGCCTTCTTGACCTGTGCAGCAACCTTCAGGATACAATGGACCTGAACTCCCACATATCACTCTGCCCATCAACCTTTCCCAAGGCTCTTCTGTTCATTGTATAATTCACTCTAGAATTAGTCTTGCCTAAATGCATCACCTCACATTTGTCTGGATGGAAAACCATCTGCCACTTTTTCACCCAACTCTCCAGTCTAGCTATATCCTCCTGTATTCTCTGACAGTCCCTTATCCTTTCTGCTACTCCACTAATCTTTGTGTCATCTGCAAACTTGCTGATCATACCAACAGTGCCCTATCCCAGATCAGTTGTGTAATAATACAAGTAACAGTGGCCCCAATACTGACCCCTGTGGAACACCACTGGTCACCTTTCTCCATTTTGAGAAACGCCCTTCAACTATTACTCTCTGTCTCCTGTTGCTCAATCAGTTCTTTATCCACCTCGCTAGAACACCATGTGACTTCACTTTCTCCCTTAGTCTACCATGGGGAACCTTATCAAATGCTTTACTAAAGTCCATGTATATGACATCAACAGCCTTTCCTTCATCTATCAACTTGGCCACTTTCTCGAAGAACTCTATAAAGTTGGTAAGGCATGATCTCCCCCACACAAACCCATGTTGGCTATCATTGATAAGCCCATTCTTTTCTAAATATAAATAGATCCTATCCCTCAGTACCTTCTCCCACCACTGACGTCAGGCTCACTGGTCTGTAGTTACCCGCAATATCCCTACTACCCTTCTTGTACAGGGGGACAACATGAGCAACCTTTCAGTCCTCTGGTACCTCACCTTATTTAAGGATGCCACAAAGATATCTGTCAGGGTCCCAGATATTTCCTCTTTTGCCTTCCTCAGCAACCTGGGATAAATCCCATCCGATCCTGGGGATTGTTCACCTTAATAACCTCTAGCCTACCCAACACATCTTCCCTACTTATGCCAATGTGATCCAAACTAATCAAACCTCTATCTCTAATCTCAACATTCATCACGTTTCTCTCCTCAGTGAACACTAATGCAAAGTAATTCTGAAGCTGTAACCCCCAAGTTTTAGTTTCCCCAGCCAAGGGAACACCCTCTCATTGTCAGCCCTGTCAACACCTTGTATGTTTCTCTCTCATTCTTCTAAACTCCATTGAGTATAGGCTAAATTTCTGCATCATCTCATCATAAGACAACCCATTCATCCCAGGAACCTAGTGAATTCTCGCTGTCATACTCCAATTGAAGTGCATCCTTCCCTGTATATGGAAACCAAAACTGCACAATGTTTCTGCTGTTATCTCACCAATGCCTTGCACAATTACAGCAAGACTTGTGCTTAAGTCTTATGTCCCCTTGTACCATTATACCTCACATCCCTCCAAACACTGAAGTTTTAAGTTTCACCCTTTATAAAAAAATAATCTGCATTTTTATTTTTTCTACTGTTAAAAACTTCGCAAACCCCTATATTTATTTCTCTGACACTTTTATTGTTCAGTCACTAAGGCTGCATAGAGATATAGACAGGTTCTCTGTTTCCTCTTCACAGGTTACATTCACACCTTACTTATATTGTTGACCGAATTAATACTTCCCTCTCAATCTCTTTGTTTAAGTCATCTAAGTACATGTGTAAATATTTGAAGCCCTAGCATTGACCCTTGTGGCACACCACCAGTTTAATTTTGCCTGCTACAAGACAAATTGAGGTTTTTTATCAATGTGATTGAGTGTTGCCCCAGTTGAAGAGATTGGGGCAACACTCTACAGTTTAATCTACATGCATGCCATTGTAAAATACATTACACCACTGCCTACAATCAAAGTAAAATGTCACAGGCTCTGAAGTACTTTGAGATGTTCTGAGCTTGTGAAATGCACACTGTAAATGCTAATCTTTTCAACCATTTTCTTGAAGTAAGCAAGTTTGCAGGATTGTCCTGATAGATGCAGTTGTTATCAAATTAATACTTTACTTTTTGCTTAGTTTTGTTGGACATTTGTAAGCAATTATTTTGATCTTTTGATGTAATGGAATTATCCAATTTTATCCAATATCTTTGAATTATTCACTACAAATTCCAGACATGGTAAAGTATTCTGTACTCGGAAGTGTTCATTACTGTCTTGGGAATACAAACAACTTTTGTGGCATTGATTTTCTTTGGTTACAGAATGTTCTAGTTAATTGTAGCCCTTTTCAGATAATCAAGATAAACTGTTAAAAGTTTGGAATTTTTAATTGTTTTGTGTGACTAAATGATAGTAAATGTATTCTCCAGCATTTGAACATGTGCACAGTCTGTACCACAAAGGATTTGGAGTATTGTATAATCAGTCTCAAGTGGGTATACAAATAAGAAGAGTTAAAAGCAACTTGGAAATTATAGAAAAAAAATTCTTATTTTCTAAGGAATGCAATATTTGGATTAATTTCAACCTATCTGGTTGTGAAATGGATGCAGCAGTTGGGAGATGTATTATTAAAAGTGAACATTTTCATTTGTTAAGCATGCTGGAACCATGTCTGCCCACATTTTCTGTGCTCGCTGGATTGGAGTGTTCTCTGAAAGCAAGGGGATGCCTCGTGTCCACATTCAAGTTAGAGATTGATGGTGCAATTAAGACTTTATCAAAAGCACACAGTCTAAAACTTAACCATTGGGTAAAATATGTTGGAATTGACTTGGTACCCTGACTGACATATAATGGTTTCCAAGTACTCTGGTCATAGGTTTTATGAGGAGAAAGTGAGGACTGCAGATGCTGGAGATCAGAGCTGAAAATGTGTTGCTGGAAAAGCGCAGCAGGTCAGGCAGCATCCAAAGAGCACTACACTCTTGACTTTGATCTCCAGTATCTGCAGTCCCCACTTTCTCCTACAAGATAATCAATGTGAATGTCTAACTGCTGTTCAGGACAAATATAGTTCACACCAGATTTCATCATTTACAGGAAAATAAACAAACTTTTCTTTAACAAATCACAAAAAAAAGGATGATGAGTCTATTGCTACTTGAAGCTATGTTCCTTTAAAATCCCAAACACATTCATTCATTTGTTCCTTCAGAAACAGGAGAGACAAAAAAGAAGCAGAATGTTTGACATGAATGCTGTAATTGGAAAAATATAGCAGAGAAAAATAAGTGATGTAGTTCAAGAGACAAGACTGAAGGGTTATTTTTCACAGTTCTTTAGATTGAAGAAATGATGATACAATGTTGGCTGCAGAATAGTGCTTGAACTTTGATTCAATAGCTGATTGGGAACACCTAGGTATTTATATGTGAGGTTTTTTTTCCACTCTCGCAGAGAGAAAATGTGACAGATGCTTCTTGTTTTCAGGCTTCTGGATCTCTCTAGTTTCACTGCACTGTCAGGTCTATAACAAACTACAGCTGTAACAATCTGAAGGCTGCCATTAAACAGTTTTCAGTAACTCCTGGTGCCACACTGTCTCATAAAGTAACCAAACCAGTACTGTGGAAAGTACACCGAAAAATCTTCCCAACAAGAAAAGATGTTTTGCAAACATTTATGTCGCATTATTTCCTATCCTCACCTCATATACGTATAGTTAATATTCGCCCACGCCACAGGAAGAAAATAGACAGTGACAATTCCCAGTGTTAAAGTCACAACAAACACCTGGCAGGTCCAGCCCTTGCTCCTCCAAACCTCCATGTTGTCAGTGATCCCAAACAACTCAGGGTACCCTCCATGGGCAGCGGCTGCCTGCTTCCTTTGCCTGAGAAAATTGGCATCAGATGTACACCAGCCTCAACCCATTATTATGGCACATCTTCAACCCACTATAAACATAGCTATGAACTTGGGTACTCCACTTTGCAGCACCTTTCTTTGTAATGCTGTTGCCATGCCATTTTGCACACAGGGTAGACACCCATCTGTTAATGTTAATTTCTCTCTGCACCTTCTCGACAGATGTAACATTGTATCCTGCACTCTGTTCTGTTACGGGTGCACTTGTATAGTAGGATCTGCCTGTAACAGCATGTAAGACAACATTTTTCACCATATGTCAGTACATATCACAGTAATAGAATCAGAGAGTCATAGAGCTGTACAGAATGGAAACAAACCCTTCAGTCCAACTCGTCCATGCTGATCAGATATCCTAAATAAATCTAGTCCCACTTGCCAACATTTGGCCCATATCCCTCTAAACCCTTGTTATTCATATAGCCATCCAGATGCCTTTTAAATGGTGTAATTATACCAGCCTCCACCACTTCCCTTGGCAGCTCATTCCATACACGCACCCCATTCTGTGTGAAAAAGTTGGGCCTAAGGTCCATTTTCAATCTTTCCCCTCTCATCTTAATCCTATGCCCTCTAGTTTTGGACACCCCTACCCTGGGGAAGACCTTGGCTATTCAACCTATCATTGCCTCTCATGATTTTGTAAATCTCTATAAAGTCACCCCTCAGCATCAGATGCTCCAGGGAAAATAGTTCCAGTTTTTTCAGCCTTTCCCTCTCAAACTTTTTCAGCTCAAACCCTCCAATTCTGGCAATATCCTTGTAAATCCTTTCTGAACCCTTTCAGGTTTCCCAACATCCTTCCGATAGCAGGGAGACCAGAATTGCGCACAGTATCCCAAAAGTGGCCTAACCAATGCCCTGTACAGCTGCAATATGACCTCCCAATTCCTATACTCAATGCACTGAACATTAAAGGCAAGCATACCAAATGCCTTCTTCATTCTCCTGTCTACCTGGGTCTCCACTTTCAAGGAACTATGAACCTGCACTCCAAGATCTTTTTGTTTAGCAACGCTCCCTAGGACTTAAATCAAATCAAATCATCTCATTGATTGGAGCAGGATGTTAACATTCCCTGTGTAATCCCAACTACAAGTGAAGCTTATTAGTTTGACCCTTTTTATGTTTGTCTTTTTGTTTAATAGAAATTAAGGTTAAAACTGACAGGAGCCTTCATGACATCTGAAATTTCATCATACAAGCCTGATAAAGTTTCAGGTTAGTGTAGGTGCTATAGAAACGATAGCTAACGTTAAGATAGGGTGGGAACATTGTGTGGCATTAAGAATGGCCAGCCCCACTCGCTTCATTCTTGTAGTTGTAACTAAAATGACAGTCACTTACAGAGCTAATGATGAAAAGCAAACAATATAATGTTTTTCCAATGAAGTTTCACCCATGGCACCTATTTGCTCTCAGAAGTGTAGGTACAGTCCCAGGATCTGCAGTTGAGGTGGATGGAGTTGGCATGTTGGCCTTGTAGTTTTGGTTCAGTGATCCCATGAACATTTGTACTTGGACATGCTGGTAGTGTACAGGCTTACCTTTCTCAGCGTAAACTCCCACAGGGTGAGGGGTTGCAGGCAGAATGGAGCTGGACAGGTTGAGCACTTCTCTCAGGACACTTCAGGAGACATTTAGGTACTTGCATGTGATTCCTCCTCCCGGGTGTGTCATATTGTCTCCTTGTGTTAACCAGGCAATTGGGGTGAGGTCTTCCATCCACCTCCGTGCCGAGAATGGCTGCAGCAATAGAATCAGTGCACATATCTGCCCCTATATTGAGTGGGGGGAGACAAAAATGCTGCACATGCTGGAGCCCAAAGTAGACAAGCAAGAAGCTGGAAGAACAGACCAAGTCAGGCAGCATCAGGAGGCGCAGAAGTCAATGTTTCTGGTGTAACCCTTCTTCATTACTGAGTGCGCTGAACCTGAATCTCTGTGGCAGCTGCCAACCTGACCTCGGAGGCAGCCAGATGCCCACATGCTGTGATGTGCTGACCACCATGTACTGCCATATCTAATCCAGCCGATTAATGTCATGAGGTGTCAATGTCTGAGCTGGTGGAGAGTGCAGGAGACTGCCTTGCCGGTCCTTCCTCTAGGGGATCAGTGACTTCTTCCTCAGAGCTGGAGGAGAAGGGAATGTCCTGAGGGGCTGCTCTCTCCACAGCAGAACTGTGCAGATGCTGTTGATTCCCACAGGAGATAAGAGGGAGTGGGTTGCAAAATAGGCTTAGAAATTCAGTCACGTTCATATTACACTGCCACTGCTGGTGATGGGAGAGTCAGCACTTGACAATGAATCGGACATGATGTGCAGGACACAGAGATCACAGGATCATTGCATGAGCAGTCTCAGTCCACTCCCACTAGCACAAGGACTCGGTCCTCATACTGAGTAATGAGACCAAACTCAGGCACCCAACACCCTTCTTGGTTCTCGCCATCCTACTTTCCCCTGGAATGAAACAAAGGGAGAGATTAAATGAAAGGGAAATGGCTGGCACAGCCCTTAGTACAGGTGAGAGAAAGGTGGTGAGGCATCCTGAGAGCACGATTAGACAGCACAAAGCGAGTTCAGGGTTTGAGTTATTGGGCCGGGCGAGCTCAATTAAAGGAAGATGTTGAATTTAATAAAGAGAGTGAAGGACCATGAGCCTTGGTGGGAAGTGGGTCTCCTAGCAGATAGAGTGAGTTGTGACTTAAAAGTGAGAAGATGATGGCACTTACCATTGTGGAGTACACTGGGTCTTTAGCTTTTTTTCCTGCCCTGCTTGGTATTTGTCCAGCCAGAGGACACTGCAATGATCTGGGTCCTCAGATTAGACTGGCAGGTTGTGTGCTGTGGTTTCTTCTGGTGGTCCTGAGGGAAAAGGCTGACTTGCTTCTTCAGCATTCCATCCACCAGGATCACCAGGTCCCTGTCAGAAAATCAGCCTGCTCCAGGGATCCATACTATACTCTCAAAATGCAGGTTAAAGTCTCACTGTGGTAGTCAATGGAATTTAAAATTAATTCAGATTTTAATTTCAAAACTGGTATTAAAAGCTAGTCTCAGAAATGTTACATTGAAACTGTCATCATAAAAAGCCATTATGTTATCTTATGCTTTTCAAGGAATAAACCTTGTAGTGATTGGAACCAGGATGACCTCGTTGACAACGAGCTTGTTTGACTGGGGTTGTTAACTTTGGCCAGTCAGGGAGCCCTGGCTGACTAATAAAAACCACAAAAAATTTAATAAATACACAAAGCCAAGAGCTTTAGAATCTCCTCAGTCCCGGTGACTGACTCTGAGCTGGCTGGTTCCTGCCGGTGAACATTGTACAAGTAAATAAAGGGTGACTCGGTGACAGGATACCAGCCTCTGTGCATTATTTTAATGGTGACGGGAGTAAACATGATGTGCCTGAAGAAAATTCGCTGGCAACAGTCATCTTGGAGTTGGGGGCATACGCATTTCTGACATCATGCCTTAACTTGGAAGATTAAATTATTGGATTTTGCTTTTTCTTTCCCCGGGCAAATTACATTGGAGCAATGAGTAATCCTTCTAACTGCTCGTGACCCACAGCATTTTTGGTTATAAGGGGCTTAAATTTCCCAGAGTCACTGGACATAGTGCTTAAATGTTTCTTGCAGGTGGGCACATGCCTTAGAAAGGAAAAATGTGTGTTCTGGCTGCCCCAAGTGATCTACTTGGGTTGCAGACTCAACAAAACCGTGTTATACCCATTGGAAAATAAAGATCAAAGGACCCCCTGCCTCCCATGTCTATACTGGAGCTTAAGTATTTCCTTGGGTTACTGAATTATGTTGGAAAATTCATATGTAACCTGGCCTCCATCTTGACACCTTTACACCCGCTATTGAGAAAGGGTCAGGCTTTGGAAATGGTCGCAAAGCCAAAAGTACCTTTAGGGAAGTGAAACAGCAGCTATCATCATCGAAGATGTTGATCCACTACGATCTGAAGTGAGAGGTAGTGCTGACATGTGATGTCTCCCTGTACAGTATCAGGGTAGTGTTGGCTCACTGGTGGCCCAATGCAGAGGAGCCCCCAATAGTGTAGTTTCCCGGACTTTGGCTGATGCCAGACAGAAATATGCCCAGATAGAGAAGGAAGGTTTGGCAGTCATCTTTGGTGTGAGGAAGTTCCACCAGTTCCTTTATGGACAGGAATTTGTTGTAGTAACAGATCACAAACCCGTGGGAGGGCTACTAAAGGAAGACAAGGCAGTGGATTCAGCAGTGAGTCCTTATTCTCAGTGCGTACCAGTACAAGTTAGAACACCACCCAGGAAGCTAAGTGGCTAATGTGGATACCTTGAGCCTCCTCCCATTGGCATATACTCCACCGGTGGTACCTCACCTGGAAGAGTCCATTTTGGTTTTAAACTTCCTGGACACCCTTGCCGTCACTGTTGATAATATCCAACTGTGGACACAAAAAGATTCTGTCCTAGAAAAGCTAAAAGAGCTCGTGGTTATGGGAGAGACAGAATTGCCATCGCAACAAGGATTGAAACCCTTCTGGACACAGTGAGACCAGATCATTATAGAGGATGACACATTACTGTGGGCAGCGAGGATGATTGTCCCGAATAAAGGTCACCGCCAGATACCGGCTGAACTCCACCAGGGTCATCCGAGGGTTTCCAAGATGAAGATGCTGGCAAGAAGCTATGCCTGATGGGCAAGGTTGGATGTCAACATAGCTGCATTGTGGGGCAGTGTCCAGAATGCCAACAAGGACAAAAGTTGCCACCATCGTGGGAATGGCCGGAAAAACTCTGGACTCGGTTGCATGTTGATTATGCTGGACGTTTCATGAGCTCAATGTTCCCGGTCATTGTGGACACCCATTCAGAGTGGTTAGATGTGCATAAGGTTTATTTGGCAAATCGAGGGATGATGATTGAGGAACTGCAAACATTGTTTGCAATACATGGGCTCCTGGAAATTTTGGTCACAGACAATAGGACGTCGTTAACCAGCTGGGAATGCGAGTACTACCTAAACTCGAATGGCATTCGGCACATAAGGACAGTTCCATATCATCCATTGTCCAGTGGTTCTAGCAGAAAGATCGGTCCAAACATTAAATGTAGGCTTAAAGAAGCAACCTACAGAGTCACTTAATGCCAAACTGTCCCGGTTCTTGGTTGATTATAGGACCACCCCTCACACAGCAACAGGAATAGTTCCAGCAGAGTTGATGATAGGGAAATGGCTCTGTATCAGGTTAAATCTGATATTCCCAGACCCAGCAGGAGGAGGTTGAAGTGACAGCAGGGACACCAATGCCAGTCACATGCCTCCTCGAAATGAGAGACACAATTTAATTCAGGGAATGAAATTTGGTGCTGGAACCATGGAAATGGCCCTGTGTGGGTAACAAGGGGAGGTTGATGCGAGGTCAGGGCCAGTCACTCACAAAGTTCAGGTCGGTGAGGCGGTCCTGAACAAACATCTGGATCACCTGAAAGCTGTTACTTCAGAAACTGGGGAAGAGCAAAACATACCTGGTCCTCAGAACAGCCAGGAGGCCTGGCAGAAACCATAGGTTCTCCCCCTCCCTCTAAGTGCCGAGGAAACCTCCGAATCCAAGATGGATGCAGCCTTGATATTGTTACTGCCAGGAGAAGAGCAGGGAACCCTCCCCAGGTACTCTGGATGCAAGAGATGTGATACATTCCAGTACACACCGTCTGTGTCAGGATCCGGACCTGGGGCAAAAACATGGCAGGAATAGCTCCAAGAGGAAGACCAGGCCTACATCCCCAGATTTGGGAGTGGAGGGAGGGACGTAGTGATTGGAACCAGTGATTGGCCCTTGTTGACTACGAGCCACTTGATTGGAGTTGTTAACCCCAGCCAATCAGGAAAGCCCTAGCTGACCATTTTAGACAGGGGAAAATAAGCACTACCAGTGTTTGGTGGTGGTGTGGGGTTTACAAAGGAACAACAGTGTAACCAGATTTAGAATCTTCGCAATATATAAAAAAAGGGATTAGAATCTCCTCAGTTCTGAGGACTGACTTTGAGCTGGCTGGCTACAGCTAGTTTGCTGGGTATTGATAAGTAAAGGGTGAGTTGGTGACAGGATACCGGCCTCTGTACGGTTATTTCAAATCTACTCTCTTTTCCTAGTCTGATATATTTTAACTGCAAAAAAAACACAGCAAATGGTCAGCAAGCTGCTCAATTGTAACAAACTGCAACAAAAACATCAGAACAGCATAATACAGAATGGACCATCTCGTACTTATGTAGGCATCACAAACAAAAATGACACACCCGGCCCTGTCAACGCTGCAGAGTCCACCTCACTACCATTTAGGGGCCTTGTGCGAAAACTACAAGAGCTGTTCCACAACCAAAATCCCAGAAACCACCCACCAACAAAACAAACCCAGCAAATGTAGTAGCATAGCAGTAGCATTTATTTCCCATTTCTAATTGCCCTTGAAGAAGTAGTGGTGAGACATCTTCTTGAACTGTTGCAGCCCATCTCGTTAAGATACATCTACATTACTGTTGGTAAGGGAGTTTCAGGATTTTAACCCAGCAACAGCACACGAACAGTGAAATAGCTCCAAGTCAGAATTTTGTGTGACTTAAAGGAGTGCTGTTCCCAAGCATCTAATGTCCCTGTCCTTCTAGGTGGCAGACATTATGTGTTTGCAAGGAGCTGCCAAAGGAGCTTTAGTGAATTGCTACAGTGCATCTTGGATATTATACATATGGCAGTTGCAGTGTTCTGGTGATGGAGCAATTTTTTTTGTGGGGTACACAGGGCTTCTTTCTCTTGATTGTTTGTCAAGTTTGTTGACTATTGTTTCAACTGCCTGATAAGTGGAGATGACTCCATCAACTCCTGACTTGTGCCTTGTAGAAAATGGATGGAGTCTGCGAAGTTGAAAGGTGAGTTATTGCAATATTCCCAGGCTTGACTCGCTCTTATATTCATGACGGTTATGTGACTAGTCTATTTAACCTTCAGGTCAATGGTAGTATGCAATATAATTATGGTGGGATATTCAATAATGATCATTCATTGAATGTCAATAGATGGTTAGATTTTCTCTCTTATAGTGGCACTTCTTTTATGTGAATGTTTCCACCTACTAGCCTGGACATGAGTGGTGTCTGGGCCTTATGGTATGTATGGTAACATCTTATGGTAATGTGCTTTATAGCCTGCATATGGTGCTGAACACTGCCGTCGCCAACAAACATTCCTATGCTGATCTTTCTTATTGGGAACAAGGTTATTGATGAAGTAGCTGGAGATGGTTGGGCCTAGGACATTGCCATGATGAATTTCTGCAGCACCATTCTGGGGCTGAGTTGATTGGTCTCAAGCAAGTTCAACCATTTTAATTTGTGTTAGCTATGAGTGAGTAATAGGACGACAAAAATAATGTTCAGTCACAACCCCAGCCTCTAAATCTGTTATGTTTGCTGCCTCAAAGGGATCCCAATGCTAGGTGTTCCTTCCATGATCTTAATATAGGACTAAAATGTAAAAGGCAAGTCATAGAATAAAGAGTACAAAACTGAAAATTAGTTATTTTTGGACAGAAATCTCGTTTGGAGTTGAGAGGCAATTTCAAATCTTGAATTTTAAATGTAACTTTACTCAAATCCGAGTGAACACACTAGTTAATTAATGTGGATTTTGCAATTGACAGTGAGTTGTAGTCCAAGGTTTGGAAATGACAGTGAGCTTTCCTTTTTCTCTTACAAAACAGAAAGAAAGACTACGCCAAAGGGAGGCAAGTGTCATCACGGACTGAAGGAAACCTCAAAGTGAAAGAGTCCTGTGACTTGATTATTGCATTCAATCGGAATTTGAGGGATGTTCCTTGAAAAACTTGCACATCTTCATGCTGCTTATCCCCCAATGCCAACACACCAAGGAGGTTTCCAATTCCATGACAACATCAAGAGAGCCTTCACACATTCTTGATTATGGTTGTCACAGGACCTATATGTTCCGCCCTCACCAAAGTGAGATTTCAGTGGTTCAAGTTGTGTCTAATTGTTGTATATCCCATAGAATTCCAGCAAAGGGATTCTGGAATCTAAAAAAAATCAATGTGCTGTCACTTCCAAAAGCTATTCTCTCTCTTGCAACATCAGTGGATTATAGTACGCTGTGCTACAATGTGACTTGGGGTTAGACACAATGTTCTTAAAAATTTAATCAAACATTGAAATTGTATAATGTTCCAGCTGTAGCTGCTACAGAGTTCAAAAATAATGTAAACGTTATGTTTTTGCAATTACGTGTTCTTTTCAATGCTTCCTGCATCTCAGTGTAAGATGCAAAACGTGTTTGACCAACCAAATGAATAAACCGACTCTGTAATATCCCCCTCATTACCATGCACATTGGCTTTCAAAGCATAGATTATCAATTATGCACCTAGAAGCCTATTTAAAAAGTAATCCAAAGTCAAACTTATTAAAGTTTCAAGAAAAGAAAGTGATTTGGAATTGAAACACATCAATGCCCACTGGGTGTTTTGTTTCTTTTATCTCTGCCAAGAAATACTCAATCAAAATTGAATTTCTTGTCAATAATATGAAGGAATAGTGTGAATAATGTTCATGCCAACAGTTATGCGATATATCATGAATTTGAACATTCACTACATTTTGAGGAAAGGAGACTTTCAGCAGGTTCTGAGGTCTGGATGGTTACCAGGATTTTTAATCTGCCTCATTACCCAATTTCTCATTATTTCTCCATCTCACACAAACTGGGCTTTTGTCTGCCAGTCCAATAAAAGATTGCTTCCTAACTGCTTGTTTGGATGGTGCCCTAACCTCAGCAAGGAAGGACTCCAGTTTGTGGACTGGCGACAGTGAGTGTTAGAAATGTCGGATCTGAAGTCCGATGAGCGTAAATTGCTTCATCTTATATTATCACTGATGCAAAGAAAGCTAGGAATTTTGGAGAGACCAAATTTACTCCTGGCAAAAATTGTATTGAAGCCAGCAACCACTACTTAAAGGTAGTACATCTGTGCTGATAATCATGTCCTCCTTCACTTTCTTTCTTAGGGATTTCAATCATTTCAAACTTTTCTGTTCAATATCATTCTTCCATTCATAAAGACCTTGAATGTACTTGAGATCTCTACCTTCTACATTTGCGAGAAGCTATAATTAACATGTCAGCCTACATAGCTTTCAACAGCCAGATGTCAGCTGTATTGCAAACTGACCCTAACCTACAGAAGAGCTACAATATTTTTGAAGTGACCTGGCAGATCACTATGTATTCTGCAATTTGAACACATGAAGCTCAACTGCCCAAAGGTTTTGTAGTAATTCTTATAGAATGTTAAGAAGGCTTGCAAATATTCTTTTAAAATATTGCTTTCAGCAATAATTTATTTTATATATTATGTTATTATAAACCATAGGCCTGGTATAACCAATACATTCTGGCCAAAATTAATAAGTAAAATGTTGGATTCAGTTCCCAGAAAGATGGATGCTGTTGCTGGTTTTCTGAAATGCAGGGAAATTGTGACGGTGTGGAGTATGGAGCTAAAAAGCAATACCTATATTCAATTTATGTTTTACAGTCCCTAAAATAGGTTCCATTCAATGTTTTAAAATTTATTTTGGTATACACAATTGATCTTTGCAAGGTTTTGAGAAGAAAATGCATCTTTAATCTTTGGGATAAAAACAACTTTTTATTGTTAGCGCATTTATCAATATAATATTCACATCACAAATTCAAAGTCAATATTATTAACTGCTGTAGTTTTAATCCACATGCATAAAATAGTTCTCTTGTTGTCAAAGAGCTAATAAATTGTGTGATGAATTAATGTATACAAAAGACATATGGAAGGGAGACATGTCCATTCAAAAATAAGCAGAAAAATCTAAACAGCACTTGATTGCATTTTGTTCAGCAATAGATATTGCTGAACATTAACTTCTAATATATTTTTGTATAGAATATGTGTCATGTGAATGACATGGCAGCTTGATCCATTTGCCATAAATAAAACAGGTTAATAGGTAATATTTACTATACCTTTAGAATTATGAATATAGTTTATAATAATATCAATGTTCTCAGTTGACTATCTCCAAGTATTTTAATAATGATTATTCAAAATAGAATTATTTTATTAAAACATCCTATATGTAGGATGGAAATCCAAGATGTATAATATATGTGGGGATATAGTTGTGAAGGTTGTTTACTATATTATGCCTTTATAGATCCGTTTGTGGTTTGGTGTGTTAATAACCATAGAGAACATGAATGCAGATTCGGTTCTTGGTTTGTCTTAAGTTCTGTGGCCACACACAGGATAACTGAAGGGGTAATGGAAGAATCTTCAGTGTCTTTGAGCTGATGAGGGGTAAAACTAGCCTGAAATGTCACACATGATTGCTAAATGGTGACCCCTTCTGGAATGTGTGAGAGCAGGACTGAGCTCAGCCATGATGCCTGGCATTGGCCTCTGATAACCTGCCAAAATTTATTGTCTAGGCTTGCACTTTTTTAAAAAAGATCAATTGAACAACATACTTGATGACTCACCATACCCAAAGAATTCTACATTCCAACATGAAGCAAAGAAATTGTGAATGAAGTGAGTGATATTAAATCTCATCAAAATGTTTTTGTTATTTTCTTTAATTCAGTAAAGAGCCCTGAACATATTTCTTTAATCAATTTAATTGCTTCTTTTTCCTTCACCTGTTAAAATAGTAGTTATTGATTTCCTAAACATGTGGCTCCTTGATCAAAAGGTGTTAATTTTATTCATTTTATACAACTAAAATTCTAACTATGATGTACAATTAACATTGTGTAGTAATGAAACAAATGTTTTGTTTAAGTCTTATTAGAGATGGATTCAAACATAAATACTTACAATTTTTATGGCCAAAAACTGATATTCAAATATACTATTCCTAAAAATAATATCAGCTGCAAGAGATATAGAATATTTGTTTAATTAGCAAAGAAAATGGAACAAAATTCTACATCTTTGCAACTGTAATTTTAAACTGCATTGTTTAAAGGATTCTTTACATTGAAATATCGAAACTAATAATCTAAGGATATATTGATTATAATCTATGTGAACTATTTTGCAGTTTTGAACAAAAGTATCCTGTATGTGCCAGGTGCAGCAAAATTGTAAACTTTCCCTCATAAACAATGTTATGATTTAAATCCACATGGGTTTATTACCTGTTGATAGCTGTATGTTAATATGTGCTCTGATCAAGAATACTGCTACTGACTTAATTTTTTATGCAAACATATTGATTGTTAACAAAATGGCTATTGTTATGTTTCAGCTGGATATGCTTCTCAAGTTAACAGATTTGAGATCTCAGTCACACTATTGCAAAAACCCACATTTCCTTTGTCTTATATAAAAGAAATATACTCGTGTCCGTTAACATTGTTGCAAGCTCTATTTCATTTTACTCAGTAGTCACCTTAGATTTATGATTGTCATGAAATGCGCCTACCAGACTTTATTACTTTCAATCAAAAGCATTGTCTGTAGATATTTCTTGGTGCACTTTAGAATAAAATTACCAATTTCTTAATATCTATGTTAATCAATTTATGCTTCTGATACAGTTGTCATAGGAATAGGGATTGGAAGGTCCATGTAAAGAATAACAAACAATAAGAAGATTGATTGACAGTAAAACAATGGCAGATGAAACATGTTGTGCCTGAAATTATTGTAATCACAGCTGAAGAAAGTTTAGCGAATGTCATTATCCTTTCTGTAGCATATTAAATGTTATGAATAATTTTGCACAATATTTTATTTGTTTATTAGTTCTGGATGATGTTGCACAACACTGTTGATCTCAAAACACTGAATAATAAGCTATGCAATGCTTTAGGAAAATGAAAACAAAAGGAATGTAACTACTTTCTTTACAAAATGTGAACAAAATCCTGGTGATAAGTTGTTATGAAGTGCAGCCATTAGTATTGAAAAGAGCATGGTGGAGGCTTGATATATAGTTCTAAATTGGAAACTAAACTTGAGTAACATTTTTTGTCATAATCTTGATTGATTCCAGAAAGTAATTGAAAAGTGGCTGATCTAAAATTGTTGCTAAGATCCAGTGTCATTAGATCATCCGTTGTGTAACTATTTTCTCTGACTTCAAAAAGACATGTTGCCATTAGCAATACAAATTAGAAGCTCACAATGGGCCACTGAACTTGTAAGTGACCTGTGAGCTGCAAAGTTTGGCCAAGAGTTTAAACTTTAACTTGGACAAGTTCTAATATTTGAAACCTAATGTCAGTCAGAATAGGTACAAAAGTTAAATCAGGTCAGTACTCAGACTTGGTCTAATTTCAAAAGCATGTCAGCCAGGATGTATGTTTGTTGATGTAAATGATTCTAACAGAATTGGTCCAGTTGAGACATATTAATGTAAGATCTTTTAAATTTAAAGTATTCAAAACGAATATAAAAAATAAACCAAAGACATTCGGATGCTGAAGATCTGACACAAAATCAAATTCGAAAACAGTAACAAAATTGCTCCTCCAGCATTTTTTGTTTTCTATCCAAACATAATATTGACCATTCAGTCCCATTTGTAAAGAGGAGGACACTATTAATAGAATCATAAGCTTAGATCTGCATTTGTACCTCAATTAAAACTGTTTTGCTGTGTTCTTTTAATTGTGTTTCAACTAAATAAACCAAATTCATATAAATTGTGATGATTAAAGGTTGATATTACACTTTATGAAGAATGTCTTTTACAAACAGTGATGACTTTATTGGGATCTAATAAAATGCATGAGCTATTTTGTAGGTATTGTGATGATTTGGTGGATGAGTTGGTGTAGATCATCCAAAATATATTTTATAAAGGAGAATGTCTGAAGTAGATTGAATTGTTCTAAGTTTGATTCATTGGAATTTATAATTTGTCTTTTTCTGTAAAACTACATCACAGTTGAGTTTATGTTATGGAGTTGTATTGGGAGAGCAACTGTTAACAACTGATCATGCTAAAAAGTATTTAGTAATGCTGATTGCAAGAACTGTTCAAATTGTTTTTAACAGAATTGACTGTTAAACATGTAATCTTTGATTAAGTTACCAGAAATTACATGAACTAGCCCTATTTGTTTCATACACAGTTATACAATGTGTTTTGAAGTACCCTTGGTGAATGATATGTTTCAGCCCTTTAGTCGTAAATTAAGTACATTTTATGATGGAAAAGAAACCACAGGAGTGAGCAATGTATTAAAATCACAGCAAGGAACAAATTCCTAGTGAGAATAAAATGGAGCTCAGTACTTAGGAAGGTAGATTTTATTTGTGTACTAAGAGTTAACATGGCATATAAAACGCTTGGAATGAAATCTGATTCTATTCAATTACAAAATCTTTATGACTTCTTGGTTTTGCTTACCATAACTGGATGAGGCTCTGAAGATAAGCTAATTCAACAAAAGCCTGCAGTTTATGCCAGAAAATGAGTACAGCAATTACAATGTACAATAAGCATTAATACACACAATGCTCATTGTTTAATGTTATTGACTCAAACTAATTAATTGCTACTAATGATGCCTGGCTATAGCAAGCAGAACTGTCATGCTTATAGCAGAGCAGCAAGACAAATAGGCTGCATTGCCTTCTCAGTGAGTATGTGCCTCCACTGTTGTGTATGTTTTCCAGACTCATGCAGTTAAATAAGAATGTGATTTTTTTTTCCCCCATTTACTTCAAAATGTATCCTTCACAAGCCTCAAGAGAACCGGTATGAAATGAGTTGGCTTCCAAATTTTCTTTTTGAGTATTTTATATGAACTAACTGCTCAAACTTTGAAATTCTTCCCAGTGACATCAAGCTCAAATTTATTTAATTAAATTTAGCTAATACTATTTTGTATTCACATTGTATAATGCAGAAGTCACAAGTTTGAGAACATTATCTTTGGTATGAATAGTTTACACTTCACAATGGAACATGCAACTTAATACTTTTATTCTAAAATGAAGACCAATCTACCACAAACAGGGGTAAATAGCCTGGTTATTCATTACCATCTTTCATTTTTACTTTGTTTTTATCATTTATTGTCATCATTATCTATGCTCTGCCCAAGATAAGTCCACTCTTCATATTGGTCTTTCCGTGTCTCTTTATCCTGTGCCAGTCTTTTCATTTGCCTACTTTGTTTTTCAAACTGAATAGAATTGATATCCTCTTTCCTCTCTTTTTTTATCTGCAATCTCCCCCTCCATAATATCTCTTTATAATCTGTTTCCTATAGAGATGTGTCCTAGCCACATTCTTTGTCTTTTCCTGATTACGTTCAGTAAATTTTATTCATTTTCCTCAGCACACCTTCATTTATACCTTTTTCTGTATAAACCCATCCTCTCCATTTTATTCCGAGTCCCATTTCAAAGCTGTTTAGCAATTTGACTCTATCTGTAACATCCACATCTCAAATCTGTACAAAACACTCCAAATGAATTTCTTTACAAGACACTTGTCCAGTTCACAACCATCTCCTCTTACCAAATATGGCCTTTCCCAATAGCTTCCTTGCTGTTATTTCTTTGTTACACCTTCTGGCTATAGATACGATACTTCCTGAATACTTGAATTATTTGTCCTTGTTCTAATATCTTCCTTTATGAATATATAAATATATCTTGGTGATTTGACTTTAATTTTGTCAGTGTTCAGTTTCATTCCAAAGTTCATGTCTGCTGTTACGGACCTTATTGACTCTTATAATCTTTCTTCTGTGCTTGCTGCCAAAGCAGTACCATCTGCAAACCAAATGTTCGTCATACACCAGTTATGTGTCTCAGTTCTTTCCCTTGACACTCCAGATGTTGTGCTCTATGTACCTGAGAGAACAACTGGGATGTTCTGAGGTGTGCTGTTTTCAGCATGAAAGAAACTCAAGGATGGCTGTCATTCCTGCTGTGTGGAAGCTGCAGGGTTCTTTTCCCCACCTCCTCAGTGTAAAATACTTAAGGTGAGGATTTCAATAATGTGGAACTTTACAGACAGTAACCTATATCCTACACATTTGTGTCACTGTACATTGATGTTTCAGTGCATTGAACGGATTAATCGACTAGCTCAGTTGGCTGGATGGTTGGTTTCAATTTCCAACAGTGCAATCTCAAAGTCCTACTTCTTTAACCTCTCCCCTCCGCTGAGGCATGGTGCCCCTCCTGTTAAACCACCATCAGTTATCTCTCTGATGAGAGACAGCCATCTGATCCCCTGGGACTATGGTGGCTTTACTGTCCAATGTGCTGTATGTTCATCCCAGAAATGTAATATATAAAAGAAGCAAAATGAAAAATGGTAAATTCTTTACAGTGAAAAGCTGCAAGTCCACTGTATACACTATTAACGATACTAAATAAGGAGACAAAATACCGTCGTTTGTTATAATTGTGGTAGTAGTTACACTTATTGGTCTTTATTTGTTCTGCTTGAGGACACACTTCAAGTATCACAAAAAAAAGTCAAATTAACACACACCCAAAGGGAGACTATAAACATTGAGGAAAAACAATATTGTATGAAGCATTGGATCTGATTTCTGGCCTCACTACCTGTGTAGTAATAGATGGCAAGAGTGGATTGTATACTATCTATAGAACCTGCCTGATATCCACTGCATTAATTAAAATGGTGAAAATTGGTCAGGTCGAATAAAGCTATGACTAGCTACATCATACATTATCACACAGACCATGAAGCTGAAATCCTATCCCATAGTGCTGCTGTTCAGAGTTACGTACATAAGACCTTTTGCAATCTGCATGTTAAAGCTGCCTGTTGATTAGTAATATGTTTTAATAACAGATCATGTTGAATATTTAATAGTACTGAGTGGTTTGACAAAAACACTTTTGTTTCTCTTTGAGTCTGAAGGTCGTGTACACATTCAGTGGTCGGTTATAGATCTAGGATACTTACAATGCAACTAATCTCCTGCTAGTCAAAACAGTGAGTGTAAATTGTGTGAGAAGGTGGATGTTGCCTGGCCTTGTTGGATTTCCCACCTCTTTTTACTCCTACATATATGTCAATGAAAGTATACGTGATGATGTGCTGCAAATTTCAAAGCTAAACTATTGGATATTTTCATCAGTTGACGTGGACTTTAACTTCAAGCTGCTAGAGATAGCTTGGAATTATTTTAATTAATCTACAGCAAACAATGCCAAATTTACCTCCCTTTACCAACCATGTAACATTATGGGCTGAATAAAATCTCGCAATGAAACAGAAATTAATTATTAAATACCCATAACTTTCAGAACAAAAGCCTTGAAATAATTATTTAAATATTCATATCCTTCTTTTTGACTATTCACATTCCACACAGTGGAAATTATCAACTTAGGGGTTTGGGTTTCAGTCCAGTTCCTTGAACAAAATAAAGATAGTGGAGGATACAAACATGTATAAATGTGTATGTCCCAATATTTTTGCCTATGAAATATAATGTGATAAATTGCTGAATGATGTTAGTAGTAATAACTGGTGCTTTAGTTGAGGTCTATGGAAATGCAACGACACTGTTTAACTCTCTGGATTCTTTTCTTCTTAATTGATGGCTGCAGGTCAGGACAGTTGAGGGTAACTGTCATGGTGGTGAATCTCTTAGGCTTGCAGAAAGAGCAGGACTGGAAGGAGCCCTCCTCCTTGCGGACATGCCTTGGTATGTAAAAGGAATTGCACTGGCCGTAGCAGAACCTATTGATGATGGTGCGGCTGTTGCAACCCTCTTCGTGGATTGTTTGCTTGAGGGGCTGTGTTTTGCACCAGTCCCGTTTCAGATACTTCCTCTCGGTGACGTGCAGCGCCTCATGACTCGACTCCAAGACCTCATCTACGTTACTCCGGTTCCCAGCCTGCTCGGAATTGTTTGGCTGCCCTTTGTCTGGGGATGGGATTACCCCTTGGGAGCTACGATTCCTCTTCTTCCCAGCTCCCTCGGTGGTACCCAACAGAAAACCCCACAGGAACAGAAAAATACACAATGCGCACAGAGTTCGGGTCATTCTGGGGAAAGAGCACAAAATGTATTTAATGATGTGCCCATTTGTAATTACTTGTCAATGTTGTTTTAATGCATACAATGACTTCATGCTTGATTACATATTGTTCTTGAAGAAATTATTTAATCCTAAATCAATCCCTTCTTCATAGCATAATCTAAGTGTATAAATATTGACACTATGAATCTATTTCTCCTCAATTTGCCCTCTAATAATGTTCAAACATATCACAAAGTAATGTTGCAATAAATCACTACTGTAAAATCTATTATTATAATACTCTCACACAGTTTTGCTGCGCTGCTTGTACTTTTGAAATATTACTAATTTGGGATGCATTTGAATACAGATTAGCCATTTATCTAAACAAGATTTCTCATAAATAATGCATGACCACTTTTTGAAATAGTGAAAATAGGATTTAACAATATCAAGTTAAAATATAGAACATTTAATGATTATTTTTATAAAACACACTTTTGTTTCATAATAAAATGATCTATCACCACATTTGATGCCACATAGAATATAATTTGATGACAGTGACAAACAAAATGTTGAGTATCTTCTGTTCAGATATAAAGGTGGTGATTCATTGTTTTGTGCTTTCTAAATGTTTACTTATTATTTTTAAACTTTTGAGGAAAGACTACATTAAATCTTGTATTTAACCATGGTCACAACTTTGATCTGAGCAAAATTGTTACATTTGCAGTCAGGCAAGCTGATCCTGTCAATCTAATACATCTCTATGTCTGGATCCAGTACTCAAGTAGCAGTCACAGTAAATTGAACTGTAAATAATTGGAAGGGAACTGTTGTATTCAGCAGGGGATTTTTAATATAAATGCCCCTGAGCCTTCCAAGTTAAAGTCCCCTCCAATTAAACTGAAAAATATTTTGGGAATGATTTTCTCACTTATTGTGTGTAGCACAATTGAAAATAAACCTTCTACAGCATGTTTACAATATCGCGAAACATGGAGACATCCTAATATCTTGTATGGGTCAGGAATACACAGTGCATTTGTTCATAGTTAAATTGTATTTGGAAATCAAGCTTGATTGAAGTAATATCTAATCTATCTCCTAATTTTCTACAAGACCTGAGAAGAAATTTCCTTTATCATCTATATGTGATTGCCTGTGTTCTGACATTGAATGTGCTATGTAGAGTCCTTTGTGAGGCAAACTTCATGGGTTTCGTCGAATGAATGTATTTGGCAGGCTTGAATCTTTGTTTACAAGCAATGTTTAGTCACTACTAACGCCACAGCATACCCACTTCACCTGCAAATGAAGCCTATTATTGGTTAGAATAATTGCAAGCTAAATATCAGAAGTGAAAAGCTCATCAAATTTACAGTACATTGTTTTACTAGCAAATGTTCATTGGAACTAAATTTATTTGAGTTTACATTTCCTTGCCTTTATTTATTTAAGGTTTATTATTTTTGTAAGGTTTGTGAAGGTTTGTAGCTCAGGTTGAGGTTTAGGGTGTAGGTTTGCTCGCTGAGCTGTAGGTTTGATATCCAGACGTTTCATTACCTGGCTAGGTAACATCATCAGTGGCGACCTCCAAGTGAAGCACTGATGATGTTACCTAACCAGGTAATGAAACGTCTGGATATCAAATCTACTGCTCAGTGAGCAAATTTACACCCTAAAAGTTTATTATATCTACCATTTCCCAAAGCAGACTGATTTAATACTGACAGTTAGACTTTGTGTTCCTGCCTGTATCATGTGAAGAGATGAAGAAGCAGACCAAGATCTATTTCAAACAACCCAATCATTGGGCAAGTTGATGTCTGACCTGTCAGAAGTTCCTCTTTTCATTGAATAATATGTTATATTGACAGCACTTTTGATAATAAGCAGTTTGATAATTATGAAATAATTAAAAACAATGACAACATAGTTGTCTATGTAGCCTGAAGGAATTGAGAGAAGATTGCCATGTAATACAGTATGGTACTGAAGATTAAGCTCTAACTGGCATTTTTGTGAGACTAGAGGGTAGTCCAGCCATCTAGGTAGCTAGAAAGATAGAATGATTGAACATCCTCATCATGTCAGTAAATCTGGGCCATTGTCCATGTTAAAGGAAGGTTCATTTATTAAATCAAAGGCATCATTTAATAGTCTTCCCCTCCGGCTGAGTGCAAAGTTTTCTTCCTAAAATAATCTCAGAAAACCTTTATCAAATTATGAAAACCACAATATCTGAAAACATGAAATGGTAGAAATTTGAAACAGTAAATTTTACTATGAAATTGATACCTTTTTAAATTTGCTTGAAATTTTACAATGTGACTTGGATAATGTTTTTGAATTTCAAAGTAATCTGGCATCTTTACTTGGTAAAGAGACAACTCTATACAATTGGTCTAGTACTGTAGTTTTGCTAGATTAAACTCTGGAGTACAATTACTATCATTTTCTTTCTTTTTAAGTTATAAGTATACTTTCTGAACCAAAAGAAAGCTTACAGTCCAGTATTCTACTGAGGATAAATAAAAACTTGAATGAGCTCATAATTGCTGTTTGACAAGTTACTGTAGTCCCCAGGCAATTACTTAAAATGGGCATCAGCTGCATTACTGCTGATGAATATGAAAAAGACCAGGATAATAGTAGAAAATATTTGCATATCTGGCAAAACGTTTGACACAATCACAATATTTGAGGACCCTTACTCTTTAAGAGCTATCCATTCTTTAACCAATCAAAACTGTCAACCGCAGCCTCAAAACAAACACTCCTATACATGCATGGACTGAACAAACACTAAACAAAATAGAAACCATCATCAAGCTAAATATAGATTATACAGGCTGTTTGGAAAATCAAAATAATCTTTCCATTAAAATCTATGATTTCCCCTTCTTTCAAGTTTCTAATTGCACCTTGAACTTATCCTAAATGGATAGCCATTTCGTAAAGAAATTTTAAATTTATTAATATAAGTCCTTCCTGGTACCAATCTTCCTGGTTCCGTCAGATCCAAACATCACGTGAGGCAGATATTACTTGTTTCAAAAGGTCCTAAGAATCTGTTCATTAAAACTTCTTACAGTATTCACAAATTAAATATTATGCTTCTTTAAGAACTAAAAATATATTTCAATAACTTCACTCCACCATTATGGTGAACATTCATGTATTTATGCCAGTTGAAATTGTGGTTTTAATTTACATTTGTAGTTTTTCTTGGTTGACTTTGCTGGTTCATTCTTGAGAAAGAAAGAAGATTCGCTCAAATTCAATATTTTCTTTCAGATTATCTCCCCATGAAGATTTCCACTCGTGAAAAGATCTTATCTTCCCTGGCCAATAATTCAAAGGCATGAACTTAAGTTGGTATAAGAAGAAAACAAGAGTAGAGATATTTTGAATTAATTCATTTTATTTTCAGCAATTTGTTAATTTTCTAAAAGGTAAAAATGGATTAAACGTTTAACAAAATATTTATATTATCTCCTTCATAATGAATGGTATTTATTTCAAACAAGCTGTTAGTTCACAATTGTATGCTTTAAAACAGGGTTTTAAATCATTTAATCATTTTATTCAGAAATTATAAAAATTAGTGAAGGGAATTTGATTAAAAAAAAAGGGTATGTTGAACTCAACTGGGAAGACCTACTCGTGCAAAACATGTACTGCCCAGGGCAGTGCATGTATTTATTGCCCCCTTGTGCACTGATTGATTTCAGTACAAGACACATTCCAGATGTGCTAGAAAGAAATTTATTACCCTCTTAAACTACTTATTGTTTTCAATTACATATTATTTCAACCGGGCCTATGCAGTGACTCTGAATGGAGTGTATTACAAGTCAACATAACACCTTCCTATGCAAGCAACTACAAGATAATATATTGAAATATACTTTGAGATGTCATACAGTATTTTAGTTTGTTAAAGGTTGGAAATCCTTAACGTATTTAAAACTCTTTTTGATTCTTGGCTCTTCATTCAGTGCTTAAAGATTGGAAGTGGCATTGCACTTGAAAAGGTCATGGAGACTAACAGGGTTAAGTATTAATGTTAGTACAAAATCATATCAGCAGTTTGTATACCATCCTAGATTACGTATTATTATTTTGTTTTGAACCAGTTACTTAAACTAGTTGACCTTTTCATCTATTATACTTGTCATCATCATGAATAGCTCTTAATGGATCCAAATACTTATGTGAGTTCCTACCCTTTTTTAAATTGCAGTTTTATGACACACTCATTAAAGTGAAATTTCAGTGTTAAGGAGTGAAACTTTTTTTGGTTTTCCAATGTTATCATTAAGAGACCACACTTTCATGAGAAACGACATAATCAAAAATAGAGCAAAACCTTTTTTAAACTGCCTCAACTTAGAGAAGTATCCAAAATATACTTGTGCATACATTCACCTCACACCAATCATTCCCATGTCATATCTTGATTAGATTGTCAGCAAGTGCTGAATTGAAAATCACTAGAATTATACTAGGGCTAAAAGGGTTAAATTATAAATACAGATTACCTAGAATTCTCATCTACTAAAATGAGTGGAATGAAGTGTGATCTATTTGAAGCACTTTAGCTAATTAAAAGAGTTAATAGTTCCTCTCAATCGGTCCTGTTGCCTTTCAGGGACAGTTCTGAATGAATGAGCACAAGTTTGAAGTGGTGGAAATCTGGAAAAAGTCCTACCAAAAGCTGTTCAGGGTGAGGGTGTGTCATTTGAAAATTTATAAACTATAATTGATAGATTTTTATGAGGCCAGGGCTTTAAAGGAGGAAGGTGGATGGGATTAAGATGCATATCAGACATGTTCTAATTTAATGTCAACAAAGACTTACAGCACTGAATGGAATGTTTCTATTCCATATACTCTTATGTTTAAATTTGTCGAATGAATTTTATTTAAAACTTTTTTCGGGCATCAGAAAAGGCATATTCCCAGTTTTAACCATCTATTTCAAAGTAAAAGAAGAAACTTGTATTTCTATAGCACCTTTCCAGACCTGAAAGCATCCCAAATTGCTTTAAAGTGAATGAAATACTTTGGAAGGGTAGTCAGTATTGATACTTAAGAGTTTTAATACAGGTCACACAAACAAGAATTATATAAGTGAAAAGATCATCTATTTTAAATGATGGTTGTGGGTTGCATATTTGCTAAGACAGTAAAGAAATCTCCCTGTTTTTCTTTGGCAACATCCACTTGAAATGGCAAATGAGGCTTCAATTCAAAGACACATTTGAAGGGTTGGTACCTCCCAACAATTCAGCATTCCCCCTGTACTTCACTGTACTTTCCAGCTCCAAGTTTTGGAGGAGGACTCAACCTCTGACACGAGGCAAGACTGCTACTTGCTGAACCAAGGTTGATACCTACCACTTTTTCAATTATTAAATGATGTATAGTTTGCTAATAAAAATAGAAGAGCCCTTCAAGAAATTGAGTAATACAGTCGATTAATGCTGAATGTTCAACTTTTGAATCTGAGTTCAAATTTAACCTAAATTATTGTGGTGGATGGAAGTTTTCTCTTAACTGATGGCTGTAGGATAACTTCAGGCATGGAGCCAAAACACAAAAACATTCATATTTAGCACTAATTTGACTCCCAGAACACCCAGCTGGCTGGCTTGGAAAACATAACAAGAATATAGGAGGATGCTTCAAGTTACAAGTATGTGGGTGAAGGAAAATAGAAAAATCTCTGCCCTACCATCTAGATATTTCTGACCTGAGAGCAATGGATACTAACAGGAGGTTGCTGAACTGGCATCTGACCAAGTATTTTTCAATTACTCCTCCGAAGTTGCACTCATCCCTCGATTAATTTTTTTTAACGTTCTTGTTAAATATTAAAAGACATGCGCATTAATTGTTCTGTATTTTCAGAATTAAGTAATCCAAAGTAAAAGAATCGACATGAAATATTCCGTTCCCTTTAGCTGCAATTAGTAGTGAGTTACCTTATTAAATGGTGGGATCCAACTTTGTGGTGCCACCTTTTGATATTATATTGTAGGAGAAAATTCTCTCTCCATGCTTCCAACTCACTGCCTTTATTCCTGATGAAGGGCTTTTGCCCGAAACGTCGATTTCGCTGCTAGTTGGATGCTGCCTGAACTGCTGTGCTCTTCCAGCACCACTGATCCAGAAAATTTACTACTACCTACTGCTCAACAAAGCATCCCTACAGATTACTATAATTTCAAAATGTGCGCAATGTCAAGAAAAATACCAATACAATAAAAAAGGAAATGAAAATGTTTACTCAAGTGCTAGGCATACAAAGAAATGTACCACATAATAGAAGTATAATATACAGTATAGATAATTTGTTTTGTGGCATTGTCTTTCACTTATTTTCTATTTGCTTTTATTTATTTATATTTCCTCATTTACTGCCCTTTTTCTTTGGCTTATCTTTTTTGTACTTCCATTTCTTTCTGCACATAACGTGAATAATAATTAGAGATGCCCATGTTCGTTTGGAATCTCAAGGGACATTTAAAAACTGCGCAATAGAAGAATCTTTGTGTATTAATACATATTTTACTGTTTTCATGTCCACGTAAACATGAGAATCTGTACAAACATGGATTCACATTTCTCATTCCAATCTGACAATCTGGTTTCATGCTATTAAATGCGTTATGAGGTCCCGAGTGGTATGATTGCTTACATTGAGAACAGAAAACATTAAGTCAAAACCCCCAGAACTACTCATCTGCACCTCCTTGTGGGAAGCTTCTGAACTGCAATTGTAGAGATATTGGAGCAGTTCGTCAGAGAATCGGGGATCTCAAAAAGGAAAACATCTACAAGTTGGGGAGAAACTATGTTGTTTCTTGAAAGGAAATAAGATTTTCCATTATTGCTTTTTGAAGTGATTAAAAGCTAGCTCACCAACAGTTATCATCCTCATTTATTATTGCAAATGAATAATAAGTATGACTTTATGAAGAAGGACCCAGGCGATTTTATTTTCTTTTGTAATTTGCATTATTGCACTATGTTCCCTACTTTTTAAAATGTGTGGTCTAGAAAATAGTTTTTTTTTAAAAATTGCATTTGTTTTTTTCTTTCCTGTATGATATCGATATAACATAGCCACTGTAACTGGCGAGTAGCCTGCACCTGATCTGCCTGGCGCACCCACCAAAGCGAATCCACTTTTGCAAAACGATTTAAAAGAGGCACCATGCTCCTTGCATTAGGAAATAAGTGATTTAACATCTGGGAATAATATCTTGCTGAACTTACTTTAAGATACATTAATAAGCAGCCCAGCTATAAATAAGTCTCTAAAACCCTACTATTTCAATTATGTTAACACCTTATTCCATTGATATATTCCACTATATTATAATTTTTGGACTCTCACAATGTACAAATATATTTCCTATATAATCAGTTACTGCATTCCAGAAGTATTCCAGTGTAAAGATTTTTGAGAAATTTTGAAGATATGCTAAATTTCTAGGTAAATGTAATTTATTGTCTTTTTGTCTGCTAATATCTTTAGGTTTAAATGTTTTAGGTTATTCTTTAGCTTCTGTAGTAAATTAGTGACGACGTAGAATTTTAATTTCATAGCAAAGGGAATAAAATGATAAACCTGAAGAACAATGGCCGAGTGATCAATTAATGTAACAGAAAGTGTGTATCTATGTACAAAGCTTGTACAAATCACATTGTACCCAACCTAGAAACAACCCTAAAGTTCAAAAAGGCATTTAGACCACCCTTTACATATTTCCAAAAAAATGAAAGCTGGGAAATTTTCTTAAAGAATTGGAAGTTCTATGTACAGACAAAAGTTTAAAAACTACACCCCTATCTCTTTAAGCCAAATTGTCTGAATAAACTCTGCACAAAAGCGGTTTCCCTATTCGCTGCTAAGACACAATGAACATTACTATAACAACAGAACGGAGAGCTGTTTCTTGGCAGATACTAGTGAAAACATGAACTTTACTGGCCCTAGTCTCCGGAAAAGTAAAGCAGCAAATGTAAACATAACCATGCACTTTAAAGTTTGGCATCTTAGTGGTCAGAGCTAAAGGCTTCTCTTAAAAGATTGCTTTTCAAATCTAGACACCATGACTTGGATTATAAAATTGACATATGTTGTGCAACAAAACTCATCTGTTTATATATGTAAAGTAATGAACACACAGAATTTAATTTCACAGCAAGAGGGGAATATGATAAAACATGTGAATAATAGTTCACCGATCAATTAATGTCAACACAACTAGAAGACTGTCAAATTCCTGTGCACCATTTTACTTTCTTTAAAAAAAAACTGCAAGGTGAAATCCATTTACACAAGTTGACAACTTTTGGCAGTGTATGCTCATAGAGGTTAGTATGTGTAAGTTATGAAGGAGGATGGAAAAGTGCTATTTTGAAAGGATGGGTCACTTATTACATATAAAATTATGACTTATTCTAATTCAATTACACACTCAGGTTTAGATTGCAATATACAATTCCTGTCTGCAGTAGTCAGCATTGAAACAATGTCATTCCAGTACATATGTGTCCACAATAGTATGCATTTTGGACCATTGATGTAATAATGAAATGTAAATTCCTTAACAGTACCGCCGAGTATAATCTAATGGTGAAATATTATGTTAATGTTGCAAAATCATAATCTGTTTTTCAGAATAGTACTATTCATATTAATAATAATATCTGTAAAAATTTCATGAACCATGCATGATAAAACCTCAAGCATTCCAATCAATAAGGCCAGAAAATTAAGTCAGTGTTGCCACACAAGTCTTAGCAAATAGCATTGAATTCTTATCTCCTTGTTTATAGCAATAACGTAACTGCTCTTGAAATGAATTACTTGGTGTTTCCACCAAACTTGAAGGACTGTAGGTGCGACAGGCTTTCACGCAGCCTGTTCAAATTTTATAGGCAATAGTGGTTTCTGATACTCATGAGTAGGGAGTAGGTGTTGTTAAACATGTGTAGATCCACGGCAAAAGGGTGAAAACGTGAATTTCACATCCTTGGAATTACTCAATAAAGGAAAGAGCGATGCAGCTAGTTGGAAAAAGTGAATTCGAATTGCTCTGACAATAAATCACGATATTATGGCAATACTTTTGAAGTGTGTGATTTTAAATTTAATGTTGTTTGTACCATAGAAGAATGCAAGGACTTCAGAATTGTTGTGAAGAGGCTGATAGTAAAGATGCAGTGTAAGCATTTGTGGTGAGTCACTTAGTTAATGTAATATGTTCGTGAAATAAGATTACCATTGAGCACTTTCCCCTTATTTAGAGCCTTATGGCCGAGACATTAAACCCGACTGAAAATACTGACAGTTGCATCTTTGAATTGAGCTTCACTGTTATTCGTGCAATTATTGAATGTATAACAATTGCGATTTCAACATTATTGATGATAAAAAAATAATTTTATATTGTGCGCTTTAAACACCATGACATTCATTTAAGCTTTGCAGAGTTGGAATCAACATTTGCTTTCGTCAGTGTTACTGTGGAATCGCGTCATCAAAAATGGCAAACAAAATCCACATTTCAATCATTCAAATTCTTTAAAGAGAGCCTGATTTATTGGCCAAACATTTTTTGTCTGCTGTGTATGGTTGTTATTATATTATGCAGTGGGCAAGAACTGTAGCAAGGACAAATCTTTCCCAGGATTATTATTCTTACAGGTCAGAGAGAAGGTATACAGCATGATGCTGAGTTGCCAGAATGCTGTAACAACTCCAATCTAGTGGAGATGGTTAACTTTCCCCTGAATTTCTCCTATGCCATATTGTCTTTGGGAATGAATACAGGATGGTGAGATGGCTTTGCGTTCTTGGCATAAAATATGAGGATTTGACTGCAAAGTCAGAGAAACCCAGAATGGTTTCACTCTTTAACTGTGGACGGTATTGGGGCCGGGGGCGGAGGGGGAGGGGGTGCTGGTGGCGGTGAGGAACGCTACATAACAGTCACAGAATGACATTGTTACGGCCACTCAGCCCATCGTGTCCACCCCGGCTCACCATCGAGCACTGAAATCACGCTGAGGTCTCTTTCTCTAAATAGTTCACCACCGAATTCCCAGAAGTAAAAGTTGATCGATGGATTCTGCAGGTACTTCCAATTTAGAGAGAAGGGAAACGGTCTTCTGATGTATATTTTTAAAAAGCGATCCTTTTTAAACTGCACCGTTAATTTCTCTGCATGACTGAATTGCTGTCCCTCTATGTCACTTGTCCCCCTCCCCGCATCCTCCACTGTAAGTTGTTACTTGAGACAACTCTCACTGCTTCCTTTTCGAGTCTGACAAGGCTGCAGTATCCCAGCCATTTACTCTCTCACCCCTCCAGCCCCCAACCCCCAACCCCGACGCCCCAGTGCCAATGTGAGACATAGATAAAAGCGATAAACATTCACTAATGTAACAGAAAAAACGGACATGTTGGAAGCGAGTGCCCTCCTTCGCGAGTAACTGTTCTGTGATACCTTTGTGTCAACCTGACCGCATCCTGGAATCTCATCATTATATGGGTCCCCGCCGACAGCAACCCGGGGATGCTGAGGATGCGTCTCCGTTTACTAGAGCGGAAAATACCGACTGCGGGTGGGGGAATAAAAACAACAACAAGGAACAGAGAGAACCAAACCACAATTTCTTTTTTTATATATATTAAGGACAGCAAAATGAAAAAAGTTGTAGGAGAGCAAATCAAGAAAAGAGGAAGACTGCAGGAAATATTAAACTGACTGGGCGATGGAGAGACATTTAGATTAAAGCTCAGCGGGAATTCACGCTGCATTCAAAATAAAAGCACACAGAAGGCTTTGGTAAAGTACAGGATGTTGTTTGAAGAAGCCAATATAATCTGGGGGGGTTGGAAAAGTAAGTAACAGGCGAAAGCTCCAGCCCACACCGCCCATTGACTTTTGTGAGCTCCCTCCCCGTTTACATCGATGTGACTTCAGGGAGAGAGAAAGCACAATATCATCTCTTCCCCAGAGGCGGGGAGCTGTTACCGAGGTCACTGCAGCTGCATTCTGAGCCGAAACGGACACACTGGCCGGCGTAGACATCCAGGCATTCGCTGCTGAGAGGCAGCAGTTAGACAGAGCGCCTGTCTCCCTCTGTCCATCCGCCGACAACTCGGTATTGCCTGCTCCACAGGGTTAAAAAAAATACTCCGGTTTCCTGAGATCCCGGCTCCGCGGGAGGTTGGAGGTACGGAGTAACCGGGACTAGCCTGGGCTAACAGTCCAGCCTCAGCTCACCGGTGAAGGGAGAACCGAATGGGAAAGGTATAGAAACACACAGAGACAGAGACAGAGAGAGAGATGTGAGGCAGAAGTACAAGAAGGGAGAATCAATTCAGCCGCATCACTCAACTCTCCTGCCTCCTGATAGTTTCTGTCTGTTAAACACCTGGGCGTGTTGCTCTGTTTTACTGTTCGAGGCTGGGGTATACTCACCTGGCCCTGGGACCTGACTGGACACTGCAGCCTCCGGGTTCAGACAGGAGCTGGCCTCGCCCGAATGTGAACAGCTGTGGGCGCTGCTGGCAGCTCCATGAGCTGGCCGCTCCTCCGCGGTCCACATTACCCCCCGCCTCCCCGGACCGTGCACTCACGTTTAAAAGCGAAGGATTCTCCAAACCCCCTCGCGGTCATTGGCTACAAATCAACCCGCCCACGAACAGGTCCGAATGGAAACCGCATGTAATCCTCACGCCCCCTCCCCGGCCAGGCCGTCCCCTCTCACCCCAGCAGCTCTGACAGGAAATAGTGGGCACTGGGGAAGGAATTATTGAAGAGCAGCACGATAGGAGATTACAGAATGAGATGTTTCTGTTGTTGCTAAACTTTATGCGTGTTCACCACCAATCCGGCGATTTATGAATGAGCTCGCGAATGCACTCTGAAACATCCAGTAAGTCTCAACGCGTCCTCAAAATAAACTAATGGGACGTTTACACTGTTGTGAACCTAGTACATTTGCCCTTAATAAACTTTTAAAGTGAGTTATTGATTGACAGTCCAGTCCCTCCACCTTCATTTGTTCACTTTCCCCCCCCTGTGAACAGTGAATGACTTGGGAAAGCTGAGTTCATGCGAGTTGGTTCCGATCCGGAGCCATGTAATGTCAACTTGGCCGTTCAGGAATTCCACTTCACGGTACTAAGCGGATTAATATTTTAAAGTGGACGATATAGGCAATCTCTGACAGCTAAAAGTGATGAGACTCGATTCCCTGGTGTGTTTAAATGTCACAATAGACAGCTTCCCCCATTTACTGTTTGTGATGTGACGTACAGTGCAGTAATGTAAACACCATTGAGCTCCGCCATACCCAGAATAGATTGAATTCCAGAGTACATCCCTCCAATCTTCTTAGGATTGCCACCTTCTGCCGTTGATCTTCAACATACCGATTCTCAACCAAACAGTTCTTCGGACAGAGGGGGTGAGATGTCCTGCGAGGTATTGGCATCAGGAATTGCTTCTAATTCCTTCCTTCTCTGCCACCGTCCTGCCTCATCCTTCAGGCATCTGGAAGCATTAGTGGATGCATCTCAATGGGTAAGTTATGGCCAATTGGTGGCAGGCTGCTCCCAATTAAAAATATCAGTGATGTCGTATTTTAAGGAAAGCTTCAGAGTTTTTTCAGTCACATGTGGCACGTGGGCAACTATGGCAAGGCTAAAATGTACCCATCCATGGATGTCCTTGAAAAGGTTGTGGTGAGCTGTCTTGTTGAACAGTCTATGTGCTGCACATGTAGACCCACAATGCTTTTAGGGAGGGAATTCCAGGATTTTGACCCAGCCATACTGAAGGAATTGTGACATATTCCCAAGTCAGGATAGTGTGCATCTTGCAAGTAGTAATCTTGCAAGTAGTAATAGACTATTACTCTTGTCTTCTAGATTGATGTGGCTGTGGGTTTGGAATGTCTTTGATTAATTTCTGCAGTGCATCTTGTGGACAGTATGTCTTGCTGCTACTGAGCTTCAGTGATGGAGGTAATGCATGTTTGTGAATGTGGTGCCAATCAAGTGGGCTGTTTTATCCTGGATGGTGTCAAGCTTCTTCTGTGTTTTTGGAGCTACCCTCACGTAGGCAAGGGGGGAGGGGGGGAATATTCCATCACAATCCTGACTTGTGAATTTAGATGGTTGTTGAGCTTTGGAAAGTCAGGAGGTGGATTATTCACTGCAATATTCCTAGCCTCTGGCCTGCTGTTGTTCCATTAGGTGCAGTTGAGTTTCTAGTCAATGGTAAAACCCAAACCATTGATAATGGGAGAATTCAGTGATGGTAACACCATTGAATGTCAAGGGGCAGTGGTTAGATTGTTTCTTATTGGTGATGGTCATTGCCTGGTATTTGTGTGGTGAAAATGTTGCTTGCCACTTGTTAGCCCAAGGCTGGATATTGTCCAGCTCTCATTCCATTTGAACATAGACTGCTTCATTGTTTGTGAATGGTGCTGAATATTGTGCAATCATCAGTGAACATTCCCACTTCTGACCTTATGACGGAGGGAAGGTCATTGATGAAGCATCTGACGATGGTTGAGCCTGAGGAACTCCTGCTGAGATGTTCTGGAGCTGAGATGACTGACCTCAAACAATCACAACCATCTTCATGTGTGCCAGGTATAACTCCAACCAACAGCAAGTTTTCTCCTGCTTCCTATTCATTCCGGTTTTGCAGCTGCTTGGTGGTCCCACATATGCAATGATTTTCACATACCGACGCTACTGCTGCACAGACTTCAGAAAACATACAAACTGCTCCTGAATCCCTCTGTTTGGTCAGGCTGCTTTAGTGCTGAGATATTTATCTTCTTCTTGGATAGGTGGTTCTTGTGATCTGTCCCAGCACCCATCAGAACCCTGCATGGATTGAATGATACAGACATTACTGAGCTCTTTGACCCAAACAATGACAGAATCCAGGAGGTGCCAGTGTTTTGATCTGGATGCGCCCGTGTATTTTATACTTGTCTTTCTGGCAGAGCGGGTGTATGCTATAATGAGACTATGCTCAATATCCTTTGTTTGGATGAGGACATTGTTTGTCATGACTTTACCCAGCATGATTTTCCCACCCAAAGGTTCTGCATCAGATGACAGGATCATGGTCAACCCTAACATTGCAGGAGATCCTTTTTTTTCCCCTTACAGTGAAGATTTAATCAAGGTCAGAATAGAACTTCTCCCTAGTATCCTTCATCAGAGTCAAGGATCAGGGCATAAAGTCTGGTGATTGAGTCGTACTGGTTCTGGCTGACCTGGGTGTGAGGTGTTATGAGCCTTGGATTGACACAGTTGATGAGTTCTGGCAGTGTATGCAAGAGCCTATTCCAGTCCGTAAAACCAATTGCCCGGATATGAGGGCAGCAGTGATCTTACCTTTCAGTTGTGCTCCCACAGGTTTCAGTAAGGGCAGTGACGTCAAGTTTGGAGTCTTGACAAGCGTGATATGGATTCAGTTCTTTTTTCTAGACATTCAGTATTGAGCTTATCTGTGAATGTGGTAACATTCCAAGTTGCACAATGTAGCATTTGTTACATCCCCACTGGGACAAAGTGGGATAGTTTAATTTCCAGACCCTTTTCTTGCCCCTTTCCCATTTAAAGTGAGTATCTGAAGAGTATTACTCAGTCACCAATATTACTGCTCAAAGACATCTCTATCCTATCACAATGTCAAGTGGCTCCCATGCAACTGTATCCTGTGTGCACTCCCAGGTGGAGGGGCAGTGTCCACAGCACCCATTCCCCACTGCCAAAGGCAACTGGAAGCCAGCAGCTGATTTGGTTTGATGTTGCGCTGAAGCTTGGGGACCCATACCGTCCTGACGGGTTGGGTGGTCAATCAGGTGCTGAACCAGGGAGCAGGGCCAGCGTGTTGCTGCAGCACCCCCCCCCTCGATCTTGCAGCCAGTGAGATCCCCCCGCTCTGCCCCTGAGGACAACTTGGGGCGCAGTTTGGCCGGGACCTCCGTACCATCTGAGCGCCATGTGTGGCCCGACCAACAGGAGCAAGGAGCACCGCACACTGCATTAACCCAACGTACGACAGGGTGCAGACATGATTACACGGTTTCCTTGCCCTTCCAAAGCTGGAAGGAAAGAAAAGCAAAACCATTTCGGTATTACTCGTCCTTAAATTCAAAATGTAACAGTTTCTACAATTTTTACGTCTATTTTTTTTACATTCCCTACATAGTCCCGTCTAAGAGGAAATTAGGAAAGCAGCGGTGAACTGTCCATTCCTCTCTCCAAGGACACAGGGCTGCAGTTCCCCCGGATGGGCTGAGATCACTCTGCATGAATCATTGAGTTAAAAATCACACAACACCAGGTTATAGTCCAACAGGTTTAATTGGAAGCACACTAGCTTTCGGAGCGACACTCCTTCATCAGGTGATTGTCGGAGCATCGCTCTGAAAGCTAGTGCTTCAAATTAAACCTGTTGGACTATAACCTGGTGTTGTGTGATTTTTTAACTTTGTACACCCCAGTCCAACACCGGCATCTCCAAATCATGAATCGTTGAGCACCTCTATCACCCTCTGATTAAGGCAACCGTTGCTGTGGTAGATGTAAACGGCCATTCTGGCACCAACAGATGTTTATAGGGCGTGTGAACGTGTTCGATGCAAATGGATATAACGAATCTAAAAAGAAAAAATACTTGCTCCCAAAATGTGAACTCCATTGTATCCCTCACCGCGCCGTTTGGTTAGCCGCTGTACTTTGCAATAGCTAACTCACAGGAGACGAGACAAATTTGCAAATTAAGCAATGCATTTGATCTACTTTTGTGCACCATTTACAAGGGGGATAGCAGTTTATTTTATCAAGTGCATTGAGAGAAATTCCAGATTGAGTTTGGCGCGTGTAATCTTGTTTGGGAACCCGTTTAATTACAGAATTCCACCCTCTCCCCGCCACCAATATTTGCCGAATTCAGCCGCTCTCCCTCCCAATTTTGTTCCAGTTTGCAGCTCCCACATCTGAGTGCTCCTTAAAACGTTTTACTCCTAGCGATACGAAATGGTTAGCAATAATCCTCAGTGTATTTGTCAAACATGTTAATGTCCCGGACAACTGCAACACAAACAATTCTATTTGAAAAATAACATCGGGAAGCCATTAGAAGTGATCAGAGAGAAAAAAAGAAATCGAAGCATGTGACTGACCCGTTTGTAGATTTTTAAAACAAAATTCAAGTGAGAGAAGGCTCTGCTTTCCGCGGTGAGTGTTTGAGAACTAAATTTGTACCGTTCACTCTCAGAACGAACGGCCTGAAATGTTAAACTCTGTTTCTCTTGCCGCACTGATGCTGGTTCTGCTGGCAACTACTGAATTAGTTGCACATTTCAAGCACCCACAGAATTTTACTTATTTTCAAACTCATTCCTGTAATATTGTAAGTAACGAGTTCTCTGCTACACACACTCAGCTACAAATGTGTGGCTCCATTAAAAGGCGAACTGTGGCTTTTTGACTGACTGGATTCCAGCGTCCCCCCCCCCCCCCCCCCCCCTAACTGGGAAGGGATCGTTCCCCGTTGTCTCTTTCTGTTCGGCGGCACAGTTCCTCGGTCTTTGCCTTGATCAGTATCCGATCAATCCGCGGTGCCAATGAAACACCCAGGATGCATAGTGAGATGGCGACGTGAACAGCCGATGGTAACTGGCGCCAGTAAATCATTCTTTATACCCAGAGGTTACACAGCATCTATCGGGATTGATGTGCCAAACACAGCCTTCAGAATACTGGCCATTATGCCAATTCAAACAAGCAAGGTCCAATCTGATGTTAGTGGGAATAAGTATTATCGAAATTAAATCCTGTGACATTTCACTCGTCCGGCACAATTTCGTTTCTCAGCTATGCGCCGAGTGAATCTACAATCTCATTTGTAACTCGAAAACCTATCCTACGGGTGGAGGGGGAAAGCGCTATCACTCCTTCGTAATTTGAACTACAAGTTGTGCATTAACTTAAAAATCGCACAACACCAAGTTACAGTCCAACAGGTTTATTTGTTTTTAAACTTTTGTCCACCTCAGTCCCAACTCCGGCACCTCCACGTGTATTAACTTGATATTTCTATTTAATGTGTTAAGAGAATAGGCCAGTGTTGCTGATCCTGTTAGATCCCGACAGGACCTGGCAGAGGAGTCGTAAATCCGCTGTTCCAGACCTGGAGCATTCAACTTGGTGGGTTTTTTTGGTGTGGAATACCCTGAATATGGGTTATCCCACCATCACAGACATTAGGATTATATTTCATTAACCTTTCAATCAATTTACAAGGCATTATTGCAGCTATCTTTAAACGTCTACCACTTGAAAGGTAGTGGAGATTGATCAGGAAATGTAATCGAAGTCCTTCAGAAATCTGAGGTGTGTTTAGATTTTAAGATGGGATGCAATGTAACCATTTCCTGTTTGCAAATTCTAAAGCCCGTGTTAAACGTGCAAATGCGTATAAACAGGATAATATGAAATATTAGGATATCGTGCGAGACTTTGTGGTTTGTCACATTTATTTCACCATTTTAAAAAAAACAGGTTTCACAGGGTCTGCCATGACTTTATGGTAAAAATGAATAAACTGTTTCCTCAGATATGAATGCAGTCTGTTCTTTGGAGGAACACAGGGACATGCAATTCAGCTTCTGCATCGGGTCTATCGTTGAGGGGATCATGGCTGATTATCTACCGCAACACCATCTTCCCGTGCAATCCTCACATCCCTTGATGTCATTGGTAACTTTGAAAAAAAATCTATGGATTCCTGACTTGAAGATGTCCAATGATTGAGCTTCCATAGCGCTCTGCTGTAGAGAATTTCAAACATCCTCTATTCTCTGAGGAAAGAAATCCCTCCTTGTCTCAGTCTGATAACTAGCCTACCTCCATTCTGAGCTTGTGCCCCTGGTACTAGATATCCTCTACCCACAACACACACACACACACATACTCAGTGAAACACTTTTCCTGCATCTACCCGGCCCTGCCTTGAAAGAATGCTGTAAATTTCAAGCGATTACTTCTCATTGTTCGAACCTACGGGGAATACTGTAGCGACCCTGTCACAAAGGATGTGAGTTATTCTGGAGTTATTCTGATCAATCCACTTGATACCTTTTAAGCTTGTCAACTTGTGTACGCCCTGACTTTCAGTGCTGTAGTGAAATTGGTAGTTTATACTGAAATTTGCTATCCAGTTCCATTGTCATTAACCTACTTAATGGCACACGTTGCTGGAGCAGGGCACGTCTTTTCGTTCAAAATTATTTCTCACCAACTAACTCATTTATAAATGCTGAAAATTGATGCAAATGCAGAATGAGGTCACTGAGACTGAAGCAAATAAAAGGTCGGTATGTGCAACAAATCAAATGTAAGACTATAACAGAAAAGGAAGAAGGAAATATGATGAATTTGAATAAGCTTAGATATAGAAAAAAATAAGGTTAAGGAAAAGAGAGAATAAACAGGTAGGAATAAGAGAAATATAAAAATATTTTGAAAACATTTCTAGGAAGAACTTATTGCCTGCAGAAATTAGACTCTGAAATTGACTAGAGAGGTTAAGCAGCATTACAGGAACGGTAATTTAATCACACTAATGATTCTTATTTCAGTAAATGTCAGACTTAACTTTCTGCAGCATGTTTAATTTGCATTTAACTGTGAAGTACAGACAGTTTTGAAACACCCCATTGGAATGTTGGTGTTGAGATCTCATTTGCATGAAATTATATTGTCCAGTCTTCTACTTAAATGAGTGAGGACAGTGACGATGAGAAACGGTAAGGAAAGTATGTTTCCATTTGTGTATTGAACCCAGCTTCCAGCAAGGAGACCTGGACTCAAAAGTGTCTGACAGTTGGTGGGCAGGTTGTAACTATCTCACAGACACTTTGCAAGTTTTTAATTATTTTTTTCAGTTAGCATGCTATTATCTCGTGAGAAAGATATAAAAAAGCTCTCCTTTGGAAGTGGGCCTGTCCAATTTGTCCAACCCAGTCCTTTGAGTTGGGAACCTCCCCATCCTTTGAGATTGTCTCAATGGTGGTCTTTAAGAATGACCATGATGCTCTTGACAAGAACCTGCACATGGAGGAGGGCTTCTGAGTCCGGGGCGTGTCTGCTGCATCTGGTTTTCTTTTTAATTTCTCTTCTCTCACTTTATTTTTCTCAGAAGAGCTCAGTCGCAGCGACGTCGTGAGCCCAGCAGTGTGGACTTGTGACAGCAGCATCAGGGAGAGTTGCATTCCTGACAGCTTCTGCATTGCTGGGGAGCTTCCTGGTGCCAACTCATGGCTGCGACAGAGGCAATTTTGGGTTCCCAGCAGCGGCTGTGTCCAGCGCGGGTTCATGGCGGTGGTGGCGGAGGTTAGTTTGGGCCCAGCAGCACCAGCAGCAGCTACATTGGTGAGGTCAGCCTGAAGCAGACTCATGGCAGGAGCGGAGTCGATTTTGGGCTGATGCATTAGTGCTGTCTGCATTGGCGGGATCCAACGATGCCTCATAGCGACGGGGACGCCAGTTGAGGTGAGGTGGTGCCGAAGAAGGGGCAACTTAACAAGAGGGACAGTAAAGTTGCACCCCAATATGCCAACATTTTTATGCACAGGTTCAAACAAGACTTTTTCTCTATGCAGGATCTCCAACCAACATTATACACCAGGTACTTTGAAGATATTTTCTTCCTCTGGACCCATGGTGAAGAGTCACTGTTAAAACTACACAGTGACATCAACAAGTTTCATCCCACCATCAAACTCACCATGGACTACTCTCAACTATCTGTCTCATTCTTGGATACATGCATCTCCATCAAGGATGACACCTCAGCACCACACTCTACCGCAAACCCACAGACAACTTCACAATGCTACACTTCTCCAGCTTCCACCCAAAACAGATTAAAACAGCCATTCCCTATGGACAAGCCCTACGTGTACACCGGATCTGTTCAGATGAGAAGGAACATGAAGGACACCTGGAAGTACTCAGGGATGCCCTCACACGAACAGGGTACGATGCCCAACTCATTGACCGCCAGTTTTGACATGCCTCAGCAAGGAATCATAATGACCTCCTCAGGAGACAGAGGAGGTGCTGCATTCGACAGGGTACCCTTTGTTGTTCAGTATTTCCCAGGAGCTGAAAAATTACGCCATGTTCTTCGTGACCTGCAACACATTATCAATGATGGTGAGCACCTTCCCAAGACCTTCACCACATCTCCACTACTTGCCTTTAAACAACTGTCAAACCTCAAACAGATCGTTGTTCGAAGCAAGCTGCCCGGCTCTCAGGCCAACTCCATACAACCCTGTAACGGTAGGCACTGCAAGACATGTCAGAGTGTGGACAAAGATACCACCATTACATGTGGGGACACCTCCCACCTTGTACATGGCAGGTACTCATTTGACTCAGCCAACGGTATCTATCTTATATGTTGCAGACAAGGATGCCCTGAGGCATGGTACATTGGGGAAACCAAGCAAAGGCTACGACAACGGACGAATGGGCACCGCACACCAATCAACAGACAGGAGGGTTCCCTCCAGTTGGGGAACACTTCAGTGGTACAGGACATTCGACCTCGGACCTTCAGGTGACCATCCTCCAAGGCGGACTTCGGGACAGGCAGCAGCAAAAAGTGGCTGAACAGAGGCTGATAGCTAAATTCCATATCCATAGGGAGGGGCTCAACCGGGACCTTGGGTTCATGTCACACTACAGGTGACCACCATTGCACTAAACACACACCCACAGATACTTCTACACGCACACACAGGCATTCCTATACACACATACACAAGGACACACATATACACAGACGCGCACACAGTCACCCACACACACCCTTACAGGCACATACACTCCCACACTCACATATTCACCTCCTCACAGACTTAAGACACTCTGCACTCACTACACACACACACATACACTTTCTCGCACTCACAACCCTCAACCCAGACAGACAGACACACAGACTGACAAAGACCCACATGCACACATATATTTTGTGGGGTGAATTTGTACTTGCAGGGTTACATTGTACTTTACTCAAAAACTGCATGCATTCATGTAGAACTCTGAGCTCAAAAACTGCATGAATTCATGAAAAACTCCGTTATCTCACTTTTTAGATTAGAATCAATCTAAACATGATGGCATAGACAGAGAACACAAGGGGCCAACACCTTTAACATATTGTCTAGCTATCACCACTGTTAACAGCTAACCCGAGAATGCAACTTTTGAGAAAAAGGTTTTGTGATTTACACATGAAAGAAGTGAAACTATCACGGTATTCTAACAGATGAAAGGCTTAACAGACAATCAATTTTTCAATGTATAATTTCAGTTACATCACACTGTAAATTTTTGCTATAAATTCTGTGTTAGGATTGAGCCCTCCACTATCATCTGATGAAGGAGCGATGCTCCGAAAGCTAGTGTGCTTCCAATTAAACCTGTTGGACTATAACCTGGTGTTGTATGATTTTTAACTTTGGACAGTAAAGTTAGACGCGTTCTTTACTTCTTCATTTTATTGCTTATTTTTCTGTGTTTTACGATGGCGTCGGAGAGTGGCAACACTCTACAATACTTCCACAGTCTTGTGTAACACGTGACAATAAACGAATCAATCAAATTAAATAGGAGAGGCTAACCCTAATATATTGCAGCTATCCCATGAGTCTGACTGACCAGAAAACACTCCCTGCCATGGGGATATTGGAAGGATTTTCAGATAATCAACCCATTTGGCTTCATTATGACATCTTCTGTGGCTATTAAGCCCTGAGATGGAACTGGAACCCAGCGCTCCATATGCTGAGATAAGGGATGCTGCCACTGCACTACCTCATATCAAACTGTGTCTGCGATGACTCACTGTTGCATTTCCTTAGTGAGGTGTAGGTTTATAGGCTAACTGCTGTTGCTCAATCTGATGAGAGATTTCTGTTTGCATTGAAATTGAATTCTGAGGAACCAATTGATGAACAAGGAAACAACCTGTTACTGGGCCATTATCTTTATGTATAAATGATTGCAGTCCAGAAAATGTTGTGAATTCAGGAATTTTAATATTGTAACATGCAGAGCTGTGATGATTCAGGATCTGTTCGAGCATGGATGACATGGTGAGTGACATGAATTTTAATTTGTTCTTACCTCATTTGCTCAAATCATTTTTTTTAACCACAAATGGCTGGAAGTGTAAATTGATAACAATGCATCTGAAACTTTCGTGGATAATCTATCCCCTTATCCAATGAAATTTAAAGATAATGAACAAGAAGAATGATGGAGAAAGCAGTAGAGTCAATTAGAATAAAAGTAGAAGTAGCGAAATAACAAAAGCTAATGAAAAATATAATTCAGAGAAATAAAGAGACAGCAAGAAAAAATTGTAGAAAAAATATAAAGCAAAAATATAAACTTGGTGTCTGAAAATCTCTGGAAACCATTTGTCTTCAGGAGTGAGACTCTACACTTGTAATTTCTCACTTTCTGAGCATCTAATTAAGGCCAATTTATTAACAGGGCCAACTTATTACAGCATGATACACTAGTTCCAACAGCTGTGGCAAGATTATTTCTTTCATATTTATTGTAATGATGGAGGAATATCAAATCCAATGAACTGATAGTGCAGAATATGCAACACTGTAAATCACCTACTGCAAAATTTCCATTGATGCATTGGTCAAAATCCCAGTGACACAAGTTCCCTGAGAAATCTGGACTATTTCATTTCACTAATCTGTATAATAATCTTTCAATTTCATTATGTAGGTTTGGATAATGGAGTTGGCTCATATTCTTGATCACAACATAACAACACAATTCATACAGGAGTCACAAAAATAAAAGTTTTTACCTAGATGGTAAAATTAATGGGGATGGGAGAAATGTTTAGAAATTCACTGTAATTATTGGAGTGGCAACTTCAGACATGAAGGGCTAACCAAAGGGTATTTTGTAGTTACAATGTCAGTATTACTGTGACAATGAAGTACCATGTAGCTGTGCTGGCTGGCTTTCAATGAACACTGCTGCTAATAGGGTGGGTTCAACTCCTGTACCAGCGGAGGTTACAGTGAAGCTCCTGCTTTCTTAATGCAGCCTCTCACTTGAGGTGTGGTGACCCTCAGGTTAAATTCACCACCATTTGTCTCTTTCTAATGAGAACTGTGATGACGACTACTACAGCTGTGACAGAGCACCTTGCTTGAGATACCGAAGTTTCAAAAAGATCAATATAAGATCAATAAAACATTACACTCATAATTTGTTCCTGCATATAAAATTTGCATCGAGCACCTGTTTTGTATGCAGCTTTTTCTGGATTACACCACAGTCAACATAGAAAGCATGCCTGACAGTGAGTTTGTAAAAATTACAATGAATCACAATTGAGTATGGAAATATTCAAATCAAATAGGAGAGATTATAAGTAAAGGCATTGCACAAATATGTGAAAAACAACAGTTTTTATGGTAGTAATCATCAAATGAGAAATAGACGGAAAATTAAACATTTTCCTTCAAATACTTATTTAAATGATGCTTACTGCTAACATTCTCAAGTTTTACTCTAAACTGAGCATTTACAAATAGGGTAAAAAATTATATTTATAACATTATGATAAAACTTAATTATTTGATGCTATTTTCTGTGTCTGATACAGTTTTAATTTTTGCCTGTGTTTATGCCGATTCTCAAATCACCACAGTTAATGAATGAGATAGGAAGATACCTGGCAATAGCTCTCAACATACTCGAACATTTAGTTTATGAATGACAGAAAGAAAAGCCATTCAGCAAATGTGCAAAGACAATGTTTCTAAGCCAAGTTGCTTGATGTATTAATCAAATATGTACTGAGAAGGAACATCTCTGAGAAACAGGTTTCTTACCACAAGAGTTTCAAGATTTCTTCTTGTGTGTGCAAAGATGTATTCATCCATGCAGAAAGCAGAAGTTTTTCCTCAGGGAATTTTCCTACATTCACTCATTTGTTTGAGCAAGTTATCTGTATCACAAATGACATTTTAAGCAATGCCAGGTGTCAAAGCAGTGTGTATTGATTTTATAAAGCATGTTAAAGCTATTTAGTCATACAAAAAAGGTAGCAAAATCTGCTAGGATTATCATTATTCATTTTTGGAGGGAAATTCTAATTAATCTAGTTTTCTAAAATAATATTTTCTGTGTAAATACACTGAAGAAAATGGTTTCAGAGTTATTTGGTAAGGAAAAGTGCAATTAAGAAGAAAACAGAAATTATGTTTCCGATTTGGTCTCAGTTATAAAAAGCCATACTCCTACCATACTTCAAGCAAGAGCTGCTCATAGGTATGGAACATGTAATTTATGTATTTTTGTAATTATGAAATATAAGGGAAAAATATATGTATTTATTTGCTTATCCGTCTGCACAAGAGAAATACAACTTTATTTACTGTTCAGGTATCACTTAAAGCTTTAGAAACTTCTTTCTTACATGCAGTTGTGTTTTTGAGTGTGTACGCTAACCTTCCCCAACTATCCTCTTCACTCCAAGTGCACATACACACATACACACACTCACTCTCTTCCCATCTCAATTTGTGGCACTGTAGAAGACCGGTGTAGGTTCCAATTTCAGTCATGAAGTCATTAGTTTTGACTTCTGTCAATGGTGGCAGGCTTTGAAGATGGGTTCAGGAATTGTCAAGTGAACCAGTTGTGGATTGGATCACTATAATAAGATGCAAGTTCACCCACATTTTATAAAGGTCAATTTCTTCGTCTGTGTCTGATATTGAGGATCAAGCAGCCTCAAAAACGGATTGGTATTCTTATGTTCTACATAACACTGGTGCCATGACAGAATCCATTTAAAAAAGACATTACATAGTGCCCACCTGTTTCCAATTGTAAACATCTTTTAATTTCAAAGCCGGTATCCTGTGACTTAGATATGAACCCAAGCCATGTAATTTGTGGTAGAAATTGGTTAGAGCCTGTGATAAATGAGAAAAGGAATCCAACAATTAAGTCTGGAGTTCTATTTATGAGCCACTGAGGGATAAGTGTGAACTTCCAAGGACTACGGGGTAAATCACTGCCACCCAGGAACACACCCAGTGTGACTATTGACCTTTCCTCCCATTTCTGTCCAGTCTGCTCCTGCTGGTTTCCCACTTTCTTTGCTGGAATGCCTCTTTGCTGCCTTACAATTCACTTGGCAGCTTTAAATAGAGTGAGCCTATCCCAGGACTCATTGTCCTGGTAGCCATTTAGCAACTGACCAACAAAGAGTCACAGTTAAAATGTTCTTGCTGGAAGAATTGATGATTGTATGAAATAAAATATACGTTTGCCAATGTTCATTTAACAATCCTGATGTATTGTGAGGATGAGTTCTGGTTTCTGACCTGCAGCTTTTTCATTTAAAACCTTTTGGCTACCTTGAATTTAACTAGCCCCAAAACCTTTTTACCATTTCTTACTTTTTATGCTACTTCTCACTTCCTCAGTGTTTTTAAGAATTAATGGGGTAGAAAGGTGGAAAGACCACCAACCCCATTTTTAAGTTGTTACTGTCTCATCAACCCCAGTTAAAGAAAATTGACCCTATTAAGTGTGATAAACTATGGTTGTCTTCTCATTTTTGGACTTACCTCCCACCCACTTTCCCTCACTCTCCCTCCCTTGCCATCTCTCTTGATCCACATCTCTCCATCTTTACACCTTTCATGACTTCCTCTGACCCCATTGCAGCTGGCCACACTTCATTCCCTCACTGCCTGCCTTCTGGAGAGAGTGAGAGTTCAGGAGAAAAAAGACATTGAGAAGCCAGAGGATGGTGACCAAGAGGGAGTGAGAGCAAGAGAGAAGTTGTGAGGTGATAAATCAGGAGGGAGATAAAAGAGGGATTGTTGGAGGGAAATGGGAAGTTGCAAGGGGGCGGTGTAAAGTGGTGAGTGGAACGGATTGGGATGAGTTGAGTGAGAGCAGGAAGCAATAAATATTTTGGATGTGGCAACAAGGGCAATTGCAGGAAGTGTTGAAAAACAAGTTTGATAAATAGAAAGTTAAAGCACGGTTACAGGTATATGCACAATAATCATACTAAAATGAAAATGGAGCTCCAGGTAAGGACGCTGCTTTTCAGTCAAGTTCCCTCATTTACAAACCACACTAGAGCAAATACTCACTTGTAGAATACAATAAATGGAGTGTTCTCATATTTACATTTGAGACTGCTGAAAATGAACATATCGACCAATCAATTAGGAAAGAAGTTTGCAAAATCTCCTGGGATTATTTCTTTGTTATCATCCTAAACTTTAAGTCACTTCCTAAAACTTAGCTCTCCGACCAACCTTTTGGACACTTGTACTTACATTTTAAGTTTGATAACACTTCTGTGAAGTGCTTTGAAAAGTTCTCTTGCATAACTGTGCTATTTAAAAGCAAGTTGTTGTGTAAATTTGTTCCAGATCAATGATATAAGCACCTAGCACCCTTCAGAGCATCTCCTTTACCCTGTTCACACATATTACCAAAGCTATATGTCACTTCTTTATTCTTCCTGAAAAAATTGCATTTATCTGTCGATTGTGCAAATTTATTTATATCTTTTTAAAATTTTGTAAGATTACTTTAGCTAAAGTTAACTAAATCCAGTGCCATCCACAAATTTAAAAACTGTATTTCCAATTCCTGAATCTAAATTGTTTGTGTAAATTGAGAAGAGCAGTAGTTCCAGTACTGATATCTGTAGAACATTACCTTCCCCCTTATGACAGTCTGAGTACTGACACTTAACTCTTACTCAGTACTTTCTGTTAAATAGTATACATCAACCATTTGGGGCTACTGACCTCCTGACTCTGCCTATTGGACTTTAGTCACGAACTTGTTTATTTAAATTCCTTTTGAAAATTTAAAATGGATTACATATGCTACATAACTCTTCCCTATGCTTTCTATTACATGTTTAAAAAGTTAGTCAATTTAAACCAGCACAGTGGCTCAGTGGTTAGCACCGCTGCCTCACAGCACCAGGAACCCAGGTTTGATTCCAGCCTCGGATGACTGTGTGAAGGTAGCATGTTCTCCTCATGTCTGTGTAAGTTTACAAGAACGATATCTCGACTTCAGGGGTTAAGTTATGAGGAGAGATTGTGCAAATTAGGCCTATTTTCTCTGGAATTTAGCAAGTTAAGAGGTGATCTGATCAAAGTCTTCAAGATATTAACAGGAAAAAAGGGGTTAAGAATAAATTGTTTCCACTGGTTGGGATTTCAGAACTGGGGGACATAATTTGAAAGGTAGGGCCAGTCTGTTCAGGAGAGAAGTCAGGAAGCATTTCTACACACAAAGTGGGGGTAGATGTTTGAAATGCTATTCCACAAATTGCAGTGAATGCTGGATCAGTTGTTAATTTTAAATCTGATATAGACAATTTTTTGTTAAGTAGAAGTATTAAGGGATATGGGGCAAAGGCAGATACAGATAAAGTTAGGCACAGCTCAGTCATGATCTCATTGAATGATGGAACAACTTTGAGGGGCTGAATGGCCTACCTCTGTTCCTGTGTTCCTAAAATCTCATTGAGAAAAGCAGAGTGAGGTGAGGTGTAGAATGCATTCTTCCTTTTTGCATTCAAATACATAGATCACATAATGGGATTAATAATGTAGAAATCACAAAATGCCACAGTTTGGGAATTAATTAAAACAATTGTTCTAGTTAAGGTGAAACTAGTAATTCAGAGTGTAGATCACAAAATGCTAAAACCACCTAAATCCAAATTACAGCCCAACTTGATGCATCCATCAGTGTAATATTTTCAGAACTGTACACACATATTCCTTGAAATAACCTATAGTTCAAATGGATTTTAAGCACTAACTGGAGAACGTGAAACAATTCAAGGTCTTTTCTCTTAAAAAGGATATTGTTAAGCTTTGAGATGGTCCAAAAAAGATTTGCAAGGATGTTGTCAAGACTTGAGAGCTTGAGCTATAAGGAGAGATTTAAAAGGCTGGGGCTTTTTTCCCGAAGCATCAGAGGTTGAGGGGTGACTTTGTAGAGGTTTATAACATCTTGAGGGGCATGGATACGGTCAATAGCCAATGTATTTTTCATGGGTGGGAAAGTCCAAAACTAGAGGACATAGGTTTAAGATGAGAGGGAAAGGATTTTAAAAGGTCCTTAGGGGTAAATGTTTAACGCAGTGTATAATGTCTATATGGAACAAGCTGGAAATGGTGGAGGCGGGTACAATTATAACATTTAAAAGGCAGCTGGATGGGTACACGAATAGGAATAGTTTAGCACAATTAGGCGAAATGCTGGCAAATGGGACTAGATCAGATTGGGTTGTCTGGTCTGCATGAATGACATGGACCAAAGGGTCTGTTTCCATGCTGTATAACTCTATGTGAAAGTTGAGAGGTAGACAATTAGAAATTTTTTAAACAATGAGAGGACTTGCTTGGCCGGATGCAGAGAAATGATTTTCATTAGCCGTCCCTCAATCCCTCAATGTCTGCTCTGACTTCTATGTTTCCACTATTGGTTTTCATGTAAATGAATAAGTCGATTCTCAACATACACATCATTGAGAACATGGGGCAGGCCACTGTGTCCACTTAGTGGAATCCAGAGTGTAAGATCTGTTTCCTTTTTCTGCTAGCACTCTGCCTCAATATTAAAAATTTTGAAGTTGAAGCACAACATAGGATTGTTGCTTAAATGAGTCATAAACAAAAAAATGTTAACAAATCTAATTAACTTAAAATAGAATTCAGGCAAAACTTCTTTACTCAAAGATTGGGAAGAATGTGGAATAATCTCTATAAATTTAAACATGGGAATCCACTCAATTGGACATGGGTAAATGGATTGTGTCTGTTTCATGTCTAAAAATGGGCCAAATGCATAACAATTCCTTCCCCAGAGTTACATTTAACTCTATAATGATCTTATTATTACACTATTCTACAGCTAAATATTACATCTCCAGTCTTAATGGAAGAGACTCAGTTTACTTATGCCATGCCATTGTTTCTGTAAGAATGCCTCATCTGAAATGTTACTACTTAAACTTCTGATTACATTGTAGTATTCCACTTCATTATAATTATTACAGGGAGTTTTTTTTAGTAATGACTTACACTGAGGTATGTGAGAAATTTTATGGGGAAAATGAATGTTCTACTATTTGAATGTGCAATCTTATTCATTAAATTAGCAATAACATTGATAATCAATGCTTTACAAGTAGCTTGCTTTTTGCGAACATGAATAATTTTGGGAGTAACTAGAGTACAGGAAATCCAGGTTTTCTCTTAAATTACAAGAAACTCGGTAAGAAATCCTTGTTAAAAAAATTGGCAATCTCAGTGGAAATGAACATTGTGAATACATTGCATAATCTGAATGTTTTAAAAATCTGATCCCAATTTAACATCAATGGATTTATCAATTTATATTTGTAAATTGGTCTTTACTTGGTTTTAAGATCTCATTAATCAATTGTTTGTTGCGAGAATTTGATTGTTTATATAACAGGTACTGTTAATTAATGTGCTATTATACATTCTCATATTAACATTAGAAAATCATAATTGTTATAGTTAATTCTCCTGCATAATGACATACAAAATGTGAGCTGCTTTTATGGTAATACTTGTTCAAAATAGGTTCCATGGAATATGTTTCTGATTATAATAATCCAATAGCAACAGCTAAAGAATGTAAAAGTTGGTATTTATTAGTATTGCTGGAGTAGTTAGTTGCTTGCATTGTGCCACACAGTTCCTGAAACTTTGTAAATGTTCCCATTTCTCCACATAAAAGCCAACTTGGTATTGGATCAAACCATGAAGCCAATGATGTTATTTGAAAAGCACTGGTCTCAAATATGCACCTCTAGATAGTATATTTCTTGGAAATCTATTGTAGCTGAAAATAAATGATTGGCAGAATTTAATCCAAGTAACAGAGCCTGGAGAGCCACTGAGAGTCTTGTGCTGCTTCCTGTAAGGAAAGCTGGTCATATTAAATGCCTTTGAGGCCCATAAGGAGACAATAGTGGGCCTGTCCTGTTCAGTACCCTGAGCAGCAAATCCCATACCCTTGAGAGCTGCAGGTTGATCACAGGCTGATCATTGCACAGGCAGCACCACCATAGAGTGCTAGGAGTTGATGGTATTGCACCCATTAGAGGATGAGCGTCTGTGATGGACTTGACTACAAATGAGTGAGGTGGGGGGGGGGGGGGGGGTGCATTGGCCACTTGCTAGTGATATAGCTAGGACCTGAAGAGAAGATAAGGCAGTGGTTCTCAGTGTCCCAAGGGTGATGCACTCCTTGCTGCATCCCTGGGAGCCACAAAGAAACTTGACAAGTTTTTTTTTATCATGCATGGCATTAATTGCTCACTGAATTGGCATTGCGGGGGCATGCAGTCTGTTTGTCAACCTTCCCACCCTAATCCTAATCAGGAAGGAGGCAGGAATACAGTGCCTAAGAGGTAAAGCACAGCATCCAAGGAGAAGGAGAGTCGACGGTTTGAGCATAAGCTCTTCGGAAGAGCTTACACTCGAAATGTCGACTCTCTTGTTTCTCAGATGTTGCCTGACTGGCTGTGCTTTTCCAGCACCACATACTTTGACTCTGATCTCCAGCATCTGCAGTCCTCATTTTCTCCCAGGAATGCAGTGCCCCCATTGCCCATCACTTTCAGCACTCAAAAATCACCTCAGAATTAAATTCTGAGTATTAAATTCTGCCGGTTGTGCATCTTCTTATCTGAGTTGATGTTTTTTCTTAGAAGACTGGTCTTAGTTCAGATGGCTAAAACAATTAAGATTTGATTTTAAATTGATTTAAGTTCACATTTCAAGGGGAAGAAAAAACAAATTTCAACAAGTTTTTAAATAAGCAATGGTACTGATTTCACCTGCCATTTAGTCAATTGCAAACTTGTAATTTGATATATATACAATTTAAGCAAAACAATACAGCCAAATAGTACACATTTAAGTGAAAGACTGTGATTTGAATCAGTACAAACAAAATGCATCATATCTTGTATTAAAATATTAATATTGTGAGGAATAGCATTTACATTATGGAATTTGTCTACATTGAATAATTATTTAAATGAACTCTAGCCTTAATACTTTGCTGGAGTTCCAACCAGTGGATTTAGGATGCTTTTGCTGCCTCCTGGTGGATCTTAATATAATTGCAATGGCTAACCAATTTCTCTGATGGATACTTTTCATTGCTTTTAAGTCATCAGATTCATTTCTATCATAGAGGTGTCGCATGCACAGCACTATATTCATCATGCTACTCACTCACTTGAAGGAAAAGTAACAATGCTAGTCTAAGAGGGAAAGGAAATGATTGAATGATTGAAAATAAAATGTATTAAAGAGATCTGTGTCAGCCCTTGCAAAAAAATTAAAATTCACTGGAGGGCAGCAACTGCGACTATCACCTGCTCATCTCATTGAAGGGACATTAAAGGAAATAACATTATAATCAAGGCTTTATTCTGGTGACTTCTTTCCATCTGTCTCTTCTGACATTTGTTATATATTTTCTATTGACTAAAACCTCTAGATGGCTGTGTTTGTGGGTTTGTAAGGTGCTGTCTAAGAAGCCTTGGTGAATTTAAGGGGATATTTCAGAATACTCAGAATAGGTATATTCTTTCTATGAAGAAAAACTCCAAAAGAATGGGTTGCCATTTTTGGTTAAATGAAGAAATTAGGGAAGTCATCAAACTCAAGGAAAAAGCATGTAAATATGCAATGGTAGATCAATGCAGTGGTAGATAGTTGGTCAGAATAGCAGAGAATGGATACAAGTTTAAACAGGAGGATGAAATTAGAGAAGCCAGCTAGTAATATAAAAATGGATAATGAGAATTTCTACAGGCATTCAAAAGGACTGAAGTAATTCAAGTGGATGTTAGTCCTCCACAGAATGAGAATGGACAGTCAATGTAGATAATAAGAAAATAGCAAATGAGTAAATACTTTCCTTCACTTTTCATCATAGCGGGCACAAAACCATTCCAATAATAGCTGTAAATCAGGAGTTTAAAAGGAGGGGGAAATTTAATGAAAGTACAATCACAAAGGAAGTGGTACTTAGCAAAATGTGAGGGTAAGACAATCATTGTTTTCAAGAGGGAGATGGGTATAATTCTTATGGAGCTTAAAAATGTGTTGCTGGAAAAGCACAGCAGGTCAGGCAGCATCAAAGGAACAGGAGAATCGATGTTTCTCCTGTTCTTTTGATGCTGCCTGACCTGCTGCACTTTTCTAGCAACACACTTTTAAGCTCTGATCTCCAGCATCTGCAGTCCTCACTTTCTCCTATAATTCTTATGGATAAAGGGATCAAGGGGAATGGGGAGAGGATGAGAACAGTTTACTGAGTTGGATGATCAGCTGTGATTATATTGAATGGCAGAGCAGGTTTGATGGGCTGAATGGCCTACACCTGTTCCTATTTTCTATGTTTCTGTGTTAGTCAAATCAAAGAAACATGGCAGGGACAAAGGATACAATTCAGTCCATGTCTCTGTGCTGGTTCTCTGGAAAAGTCTGTTTTTGTTCTTGTTTTTAATTTCACCACTTTATCCACATCTCCTTCATTGATTCTCATTCCAGCATTGCTTTAACAAAGCATTCCATTTCTTGATGCTGCTTGTGTGGAAAATTAATAAACATTTAACCTATATTAAAGTTTATAATCTTACATTAAATCTGGAAATTCGGTAACTATAAACAAGAGGTGATAAGAGTGAACATCTCTAGAAGCCAGCAGACTCAGGTTCCAGTTTTATGTGATCTGATGTCATTATAACAAAGCTTCTAATGCATATTCACAGTAGCTATTCTTAATATAAAGCTGTTGTGGTTCTGTTCACTGAGCTGGGAATTTGTGTTGCAAACGTTTCGTCCCCTGTCTAGGTGACATCCACAGTGCTTGGGAGCCTCCTATGAAGTGCTTCTGTGATGTTTCCTCTGGCATTTAAAGTGGTTTGCCTCTGCCGCTTTCAGTTGTCAGTTCTAGCTGTCAGCTGCAGTGGCCGGTATATTGGGTCCAGGTCGTTGTGTTTGTTGATAGAATCTGTGGATGAGTGCCATGCCTCTAGGAATTACCTGGCTGTTCTCTGTTTGGCTTGTCCTATGATAGTAGTGTTGTCCCAGTCGAATTCATGTTGCTTGTCATCTGTTTGTCCTATGTAGTGTTTTGTGCAGTCCTTGCATGGGATTTTGTACACTACGTTGGTTTTGCTCATGCTGGGTATCGGGTCCTTAGTTCTGGTGAGTTGTTGTCGGAGAGTGGCTGTTGGTTTGTGTGCTGTTATGAGTCCTAGTGGTCACAGCAGTCTGGCTGTCAGTTTGGAAATGCTCTGGATGTATGGTAGTGTGGCTAGTCCTTTGGGTTGTGGCATGTCCTCGTTCTGTTGTCTTTCCTTTAGGCATCTGTTGATGAAATTGTGCGGGTATCCGTTTTTGGCGAATACATTGTATAGGTGTTCTTCTTCCTCTTTTTGCAGTTCTGGTGTGCTGCAGTGTGTTGTTGCCCTTTTGAATAGTGTCTTGATGCAACTTCTTTTGTGTGTGTTGGGGTGGTTGCTTTCATAGTTCAGGACTTGGTCTGTGTGTGTGGCTTTCCTGAATACCTTTGTGTTGAATTCTCTGTTAGATGTTCTCTGTACCATCACGTCTAGGAATGGGAGGTGGTTGTCCTTTTCTTCCTCTCTCGTGAATCGGATTCCTGTGAGTGTAGCGTTGATGATCCAGTGTGTGTTCTCTATTTCTGTATTTTTAATGATTACAAAGGTGTCATCCACATATCTGACCCAGAGTTTGGGTTGAATTTGCGGTAAGACTGTTTGTTCTAACCTTTGCATTACTGCTTCTGCTATGTGTCCAGAGATGGGTGAGCCCATGGGTGTGCCATTGATTTGTTTGTATATCTGGTTGTTGAATGTGAAGTGTGTTGTGAGGCACAGGTCCAGTAGTTTGAGTATGCCGTCTTTGTAATAGGTTCAACGTCCTGTTGTCTGTTCTGTATGTCCAGCAGGTTAGCCAATATACCGGCCACTGCAGCGGACAGCTGGAACTGACAACTGGAAGAGACAAACCACTATAAATGCTGGAGAAAACATCACAGAAGTGCTTCACAGGAGGCTCCCAAGCACTGAGGATGTCGCCTAGACAGGGGACGAAACGTTTGCAACACAAATTCCCAGCTCGGTGAACAGAACCGCAACAACGAGCACCCGAGCTACAAATCTTCTCCCAAACTTTAATTTAAGCTGTTGTCAGCCCTTTACTCCACATAGCATTTTTATTACAGAAGGACTACATTAAAGTTATGGCAAACAACACGCTTCTTACAAACAAAATCAGAAATTGCTGGTGAAACTCAGCAGTTCTGGCAGCCTGCGTGGGAAGAAATCAGAGCTAACATTTCCATTCTGATGACTCTGCATTAGAACTCTCCAAGCTTGAAACATTAACTCTGCTTTCCACGCACAGATGCTGCCAGACCTGGAGAGCTTTGCCAGCAATTTCTGCTTTTGTTTCGGATCTCCAGCATCCACAGTTCATTTTTTTTTTGTTACGCTTGCCACAAATCTGTACTGGCTGACCTTAAATAATCCATGTGGGTATTAATTTTATCGTGACTTATGATATTTAGAAGTTATAGTAATCTGGTTTATTTCTTTCTCCTTCCTTGAACAGAGACTTTACATTGACAGTCTTCCAATTCTCAGCATGATTTCCATAACCAGAATGTTTTGAAGCCATTGTTGAGAGTACAGCAAAGGTTTACAAGAGTAGTTCTAAGGAATTTTAATTATTAGAATAGATTGGAAATTTGGGACTGTTTCCCTTGAGAGGAGGAAGCAGAGCAGATCTGATACAAATGTTCAAAATGATGAATCGTTTGCACAAAATAAATTGGGAAAAAATATTTTCCGTCATGAAAGGGCAGAGAATAAGGGCACAGATTTAAATTAATTGATAAAAGAATTTTTTCTCAACATTGAATACCTTGGGTCTGCAATGCGTCATGTTGCTTGCACCATGTATACCAAGGGTCAGATTTTAACCGTACGTAAGTATTTTTAATTTCAAAAATACGCTTTACTTATAAAAATATCTTTATATACATAGTCACTAAAGAGGTTCGGTTCTGTACAGCACCAACTGGAGAAACAAACAAAGATTGGAGTTCTGAGGAAAGGTCACTTGATGTGAAACGTTAACTGATTTCTCTCCTCAGATGCTGCCAGACTTGCTGAGCTTTTCCAGCAATTTATAGCAATTTCTTACTTATACAAGACCATAGTTACATGCATTTGAGCTATCGGGATTGGTGGGGGCGAGGTGGGGGGGGGGGGAATGGGGGGCGAGGTGGGGGGGGGGGGAATGGGGGGCAAGGTGGTCCAATAATTGAATGGTCCCTATTTAAAATTGGAAGGAATGGTTTAGATGGTGCTCTTTCCCCACTGCATTTGGGCAGCAACTGCCCCAAGCTTTAATGCGTCCTTCAGCACATAGCTCTGGACCTTTGAATGTGCCAGTTGGCAACACTGAGTCAAAGTCAGCTCCTGGCTCTGGAAGACCAACACATTTCCGGCCAAAGAGCGTCCATCAATATTTGTTCTCCAGGTACAGTCAATATTTAAGATTAAGATTAGATTAGACTTAGTGTGGAAACAGGCCCTTCGGCCCAACAAGTCCACACCGACCCGCCGAAGCGCAACCCACCCATACCCCTACATTTACCCCTTACCTAACACTACGGGCAATTTAGCTTGGCCAATTCACCTGACCTGCACATCTTTGTGACTGTGGGAGGAAACCGGAGCACCCGGAGGAAACCCACGCAGACACGGGGAGAACGTGCAAACTCCACACAGTCAGTCGCCTGAGTCAGGAATTGAACCCGGGTCTACAGGCACTGTGAGGCAGCAGTGCTACCCACTGTGCCACCATGCCGCCCCCACTGTGCCACCATGCCGCATTTGTCTTGGTGTGTCCCAGGGAATGACCGTAGAGCAGTCCTGCATCACGGAGCTGCTCAGGACAAACCTCAACAAAACACATTGCATCTTTCTCCAGATTTCCTTTGCAAAGCCACATTCCAATAGGAGATATTTAAGAATCTCTAGCCTGCTGCAGTCACTTTGAGGGCAGCATGCAGTGGTACAGAGACCAGGCATGGATGAAGAATCTGACAGGTGGTGCCCTACTCAACATCAGCCAGGCAATGTCTTGGTGCTTGCTGGAAAATCCTGGTGAGGAGGCATTCTGCCAATGACTTTGACAGTCTGCTCAGGGAACCTTTCAACAGGATCCATCCTCTCATTTTTCAACAAGGTCCTGAGGATACTGCGTGCTGACTGCTTACTGACAGACTTGTGGTCAAAGGTGTTTGTCTTTGCAATTTTCTTCATGAAGAACAGGTGATACAGAACAGTCCAACTACTTGGAACATTCCATAAAGCCAGACCCATTTTTCACAATACCATAGTGACAGTGTTTGCTTTCTGAGGGTCTAAACACAGCTTGATGCAGGCACCCACAAAGGTGGTCATCAGGATGAAGCTGTCATTGGGTATGTTCTTCCCCCTCCTTTTTCAGAGGTTTGCACATGGTGTCCCTGAACACATAGTCCATCTTCATCCTCAAGATGAAATGGAAGATGGTTCAGGTGACTGCAACGGTTCAGTTCTGGGGATAGGCCAGACACAAAGTACCTCACACCTGATGACCAGGTTTTTACCCATAATGGAGAAGTGGTGCTCCAAAAACCCAACCCCTTTGAACAATATTCCTAGCACTTTCAGGTCATCTGTCCTGACATTGAAGGGGATAAAGGATCGGTTGGTCCAGTTCCCAAAAAACATAGCCTTTCTCACACCCCAGCTCCTGAGGCCAGTTTGAACCGGTCGCCGGTGCTGGGTCCTCTATTTTTTGTCATTTACATAAATGATTTGGATGCGAGCATAAGAGGTACACTTAGTAAATTTGCAGATAACCCCAAAATTGGAGGTGTAGTGGACAGCGAAGAGGGTTACCTCAGATGACAAGAAGATCTTGACCAGATGGGCCAATGGACTGAGAAGTGGCAGATGGAGTTTAATTCAGATAAATGCAAGGTGTTGGATTTTGGAAAAGCAAATCTTAGCAAGACTTATGCACTTAATGGTAAGGTCCGAGTGAATGCCGCCGAACATAGAGACCTTGGAGTGCAGGTTCATAGCTCCTTGAAAGTGGAGTCGCAGGTAGATGGGATAGTGAAAAAGATGTTGGTATGCTTTCTTTTATTAGTCAGAGTATTGAGTACAGGAGTTGGGAGGTCATGTTGCAGCTGTACAAGATATTGGTTGGGCTGCTGTTGGAATATTGCGTGCAATTCTGGTCTCCTTCCTATTGGAAAGATGTTGTGAAACCTGAAAGGGTTCAGAAAAGATCACAAGGATGTTGCCAGGGTTGGAGGATTTGAGCTATAGGAAGAGGCTAAACGGGCTCAGGCTGTTTTGCCTGGAGCGTTGGAGACTGAGGGGTGACCGTATAGAGGTTTACAAAATTATGAGGGGCATGGATAGGGTAAATAGGCAGTCTTTTCCCTGCCACCGGAGAGACCAGAACTAGAGGGCATAGGTTTAGGGTGAGAGGGGAAAGATATAAAAGAGAGCTACGGGCAACTTTTTCACACAGAGGCTGGTATGTGTATGGAATGAGCTGCCAGAGGAAGTGGTGGAGGCTGGTAAAATTGCAACATTTAAGAGTCATTTGGATGGGTATATGAATAGGAAGGGTTTGGAGGGATATGGGCCAGGTACTGGAGGTGGGACTAGATTGGGTTGGGATATCTGGTCGGCCTGGACGGGTTAGGCTGAATGGTCTGTTTCCATGCTGTCCATCTCTATGACTCTATAAAGTGCCCATATTGAGTCCATTTTAGATCTTGAAGTAGCCTTGCAGGTCTCTAGCAGAGGGCACTACAGAGCCCAATTTCAATTTCTGCTGCTTTGTATTTACTGCTTTCTTCTTCATACATTTTTCTCTTAACACCACAAAATCACTGAAGTTTATTGCTTTGACCTCTTGTAAATGTTGTCAGATGTGACAGGTCATAAATTGTTTTTAGTGGAAGTATCGTACTGTATAACAATATCCAAAAACAGGAATAAAAAGTGATCTTACAGCAATTAATTCCCATGTAATGATTTGGGAACTGTGGACTAATCGTAAAACTGATAAGCTAGCATGAAGAGTTTTCACTTGTGCACCATACAAGGCAAGTGATTATATTTAAAAAGCCACAAATTGAATCTATTTTTTTCTGTCAAAGAACAGTAATGTGATAGTGACAGACTGAAAGCAAGGAGTACGGGATTGCTGATGAATGGGAAATTAACATTGAAATTACTAGTGTTGTTCTTGAATTAGGTGTTCATTCACAGCCTGGACATCTTTTGCTCTTCAAATCAGTATTTAATTAGGAAGAAATGATTATGAGCAAATGTTTGGTAATTGACATGTCATGAACTCATTCATTCCATGTTAACTGTAATGTAGTCAGTAGCAATTTCACCAATGTCTGAAGCTGGATTCAAATTCTATTCAGGACACTTGGGCACAATAAATCGAAGTTGATACTCCAGTGTAAGACTGCAGAAATGCTGTACTGTTGAAGGTACTGTCTTTCAGATGAGATACTACATCAAGACCCTTGCTGCTCAGTAATGTTTGTACAAAAAGATTCAGTGACATTATTTAGAAGATTAGGAGACTGCAAGATTCTTTCTAGTCCAATCAGGTCTGATCTAGGAATTACTGAAATAATGTCATGTTTAAATACTTTGATTAACCACCAAAAAAGGTTTACTACTTGTCTGCATGCAAGAACATCTGAAATGCTGGTCAAGCATTAAAACACAATGAGGTTACAGTTTATACCTACAAATTGCCCAGAACAGGTCTGTCATGATTGGAGACTTCTGTGATTCACCAGCTCATTTCTCTCCTTTAATGGCAGTAACCAAATTCAAAAGTCAGCCCTTTCATAATTAAACTCTGTATGTGTTAAAGTTGACAGTAAGTCCTCACCAATAGTCTTCCACAGAATGGTTCAAATTAAGAGGATAATTAGCCAGAAGTGCTTGGCTGTTTATTAATAATTAGTTGTGCTTATCAAGTCTTAGGAACATTGAAAGTTGGATACAGCTTTTCAGACATCCTAGGTCTATTTGAAACACTTTATCTGGATCTGTTGCACTTTGCATCAGAAGTTAGTTCTCAAAATCATTTTCACCTTTCAGTAGTTAAGAAATACAAGCCATTTCCCATCACTAATGTTGCATTCAATGTCTTAGTGCATAGTGAACAAATTTAGCTCAGCTTTACCATTTATAGATGTGAATATTCCATGGCAGAAAAAACTACACACATTTCAGCCAATAACTTTTCTATTGATTCCAAGTCCTTCAGGAGTATTTTTCTGGTGTATTGCTCAACATGCATCCCACTCATCAACCTCACAAAACAAAATGTGGGAAATAGTGTGCAAAATGGTAGCACTGCCTCCTACAATGCTATAGTAACGACTAGAGAAGTACTTTATTTGCTGTAAAATGAGAGATGTCCTGAAAGATTCCATATTTTTGCAGGCTTTTCTTTTGCACTTTGGTCTTTTTGATCTATTTTGGTACAGGCTTGTTTTCTGTTGAAAATACATTTGCATGACATTTAACCAGACACTATAGCATGGTATATTTACATGCTGTTTTAAAAAAAAACTCCAGGACTGAAATTTCCTATATCAGGAGTAAATATTTTCCGCACATCTTGTGATCTGAATCTGTTTTCACAATAAGGTATGTGACCAAAATGAAAAGAAAATTACAGCTGAAAACCATGGTAATGGCTAGGGATCAGATCTTTGGAGAAGACTATTAATATTAAAAGATGATAGTGAGCCATATTTGGAGACTTCATGCACACATGAAGACTCAAATGTATTTGCCGCATCATTTCTAAAAGGCTTTCCACTACAGAGGTTAAGCTGATTAACTTATAGTTTTCAGGTTCATCCTTGTACTCCTTTTTGAACAAGGTGGAGCATTTGCAATTACTCAGACCTTTGACACGATCCTTCTGAACATGATAGTGAGCATTTGCCCCATGACTTTACTTTTAGTGCAACCAGCTAACACCTTGTTTATCACGTTTTAGCCCCAGTTGGTATCTGGATTCTAAGTCACTATGACTTGGGCAGCATTTTTTGGAGTAAATACAGAAGCAAACATCCATGTAATACCCGAACATTTACACAGTTCCAAGTGTAAATGACCTTGTTGGTGTCTAAAGCCTACGTTATACTATTTATACACCCAAGAACAACATTCCATTTTACATTGGCTACCATTGTCTTTTTTTCCCCCCACTTCCCCTCTGAAAAATTCTACATTAAGCGTGGTTCACACTTGTATTATCAACCCGACACCATTCTAAGTTCTGAATGAGCTTTTTTTTTAAAAAAAATGAAAACTGCATCTGCCTGAAATTGCTCACGATGGTTTAAAGAGAGGTGCCACTTCAAGGTCAGATCAAACTGGTTTGGAATGACCCAAACTGATAGTATATACAAATCACAATCTCTGTAAGGTGCTAGGATTAATTTAATGACATCAAATAGAAATAATATCACATTGAGACAACTCAGGCACTAGAATCACTACAAAAAGGAGCAAGACAAAACTCTCAACATAGCAGAGGAGAACATCAGGCAAGTCCATGATTCAGATGAGAAATAAAAACCAAAGTCTGTAAATTACTGTGTTTTGTTAAACTGTATACAAATTGATAAATCTCAATTATTGATTCATTTGGGAGGTTCCAACCTGATTTCCATTCTTCTGACAGTTACACCCTTTTCGGTTTAATCTTACTTGGAGTCTTCAGTGAGCTTTTGATCGGTTTCTTCCATCATTCCACTTGATTGTACTGCAGACCTGTGCTTACGTCAAGAGTAAATGTTTTTAAACAAGTGCACTACAAATAGAAGGATTTTTTTATTTCAATTCTGCTCACTTGAGTTAAACATAGACATGAGTATTGTGAACAATTTCTTACAGTTTATGTTTATGCTCAGGTCAACTGACAATGATTTCATTGGAAAAGCTGCAATATTAAGTCAATTTCAGCAGGATTGCTGTAAAAAGCTGAGATAGACAATTTGCATCTATATTTCATAATAAAAGTAGAGAGTACAGCCAAAACATTCCTGTTAATTTTAAAATATAAAACTACAGTACAACATACTGTATAAAACCGTAAAACAACTAAAGGTGCTTAATGGGAATTTCTGATAGAGGAAGTGATTTCAATGTACAGTGAGAAATCTTGTTAAATAGAATAAACACAATAAAATTAGCCTGCATAGTCAACCTGCTCTAAACACGGACACTCATGGGAAGCAGGTGAAATTTTACATTGATTACTTTAAAATCTTTACATTTAACTGCCAAACAGACGTTTAATTCTTTCATCTTCAATTCTTCACTCAGTTTAATGATAATGAACTCAATGGAGACTTACTCAGCAGTGAATTGAAACAAAAATTACCTAATACCACTCAAAGCAAAGAGCAGGACACAGCTTTCTACAGTTGATCTACACTACAGCAAAGCACACAAATAGATACTAGTAAAAATGCATAGGTACAAAAATTGTTCTTATGCGTTTGTTAATAGTTACTTAATTTTTTAAAATCAAATTCCAGCATTTCAAGTAATTATAACCTGAATATCAAAGTTGAAGCCAACTTTAAGAGCTCAACTTGTGCAATTGGATGCATCAAAACAGCAGCAATGTGGAATGATAACAGATTAATGATAAATATTTATAGGTCGATAGGTTTGGTTGTGAGTTTTCCTGATGATATTGGACACTTCGGTGAACCTCTGTAACGATGTCTTTCCTTTTCTGAAACTTTATGCAACATGGAATTACAGATAGATTTCTCTGGAGTTACACAAGACATATTCTCAATAACTACATTACGCTTTGGCAGTACACCTTCAACTTGATGCATTCTTGACATGTTTCCATTAGTCAAATCTCCAAAAACTGACTGGTTAATACTCCGATCTAAAGAATTCTTCTGCTGACTAGCTAAGCGATCTTGTTTAAAAACTACAGAATGTTGTGTTTGGCTGGCTGCTTTGGTTTTGCAAAATCCTTCAACAGACAAATTATTTTGATGCACATCACTTTGTTTACTTTGCTTAACATTTGCATTTTGCACAAATGAAGATGAATTTGAATTAAACGGCAGAACACTTTCATGACTTACTGATTTAACTAATGGAGAGCCAACTGCAGTTTTACATGATCGGGTCCTAGTCACTATTGATTTGTCATTTCCATACAATAATGAATTCATCCTCCTAATAGAGTGTCGAACAGGAGTATGTTTGAATGATAAAGGTGGTTGAACAGTTTTGTATTTTGGAGTCTGGTCATTTAATGAAAGACTATTGAACCACTGAATATGTTCAATCACTTTGCGATGACCACATTCAGAGGTCTTCAGAACTTGTTCTGAAACTTTCCTCAAAGGGGCATCCAAAGTAAGCCTCTTCGAAGGGAATTCCAAAGCCGGAGTTCCATCTGTAGCCAGTAAATTGCTACCACTTTTAGTCAAAGTAGGTTCTAATTCGTTAGGCAAGTGCAAAGACTGGTGCAATTCAGAGGGATGATTACTATCAACTAATGTGTCTGTAGAATGTGGCACGTTTAAATTTTCTGCAGAAATACCATTTTCAACTTGCTCTTTCAACACTTCATAATTCAATGGCATCTTATCAGCAGATGACTGTGCTGTAAATGAAAATACTGCAACAGATTTAAATAGTGGCTGGGTTTTGTTTACACCACTGTGATCATCTAGAGAAGGAAAACACGTGCTTTTCTCTTTTAGGACTGCAGTTTCACACGTGTCTTGCTGATCTAAAATATTAATGCAGTTTAGATTACTGCTCATGCTAAATGTCATGTTCATATCAGTTGAGCTGGAATCTATTTTGAGATTTTGAAGTTTTATTTCAGAAACAGGTTTGGCTGGCAATTCAGGACATGAACATTTTGAATCTGATGCATCTTCATATGTACTATCAGGCTTCAGAGGGGCAGCCACATTTTTAGTCTGTTGGAGAAGCAAGTCATTGTTACACAGGTTTTTCACAGTGGAAGGTTGACGGTCTCCAGCAAGTGAACCCAGGTCACTACCAGATTCAGAAAATGCCCTTTCAATTTTCAATACTGTTTCTCCAGTCACAATGTTTGCATCTTCACTTTCAGAAGTTCTGCTCTTTCGGCTGTCACTTTTGTGAACTGCGCACTGGTTCCGGAAATCTCCTGGTATGGTGGGTGGTTTCCCAATGACTAGCGCAGGTTCTGATTGAGAAGTTCTGGAATTTAGGTAACACTCTAACGGGGCTCCCACATCAGGATGGCTACAAATTACTTGGGACCCAGTGGGACTGGCACCATTCCAAGACATTCGATGGATATCTTTATTGCACGGAGAGAGAAGATTTTCTTCGGATTTACTAATGCACTTTAAGTCTGAAAAGAAACACAAAGCAATTATTGAATGGAATGTTAAATTAGATGCTCCAGTCTAAGGTGAAATGTTGAACGAAAAGCAAAAAATAATCGTAATTCAGAAGATGCAGGTCAACTATTTACTAGTCAGGTACAATTAGCTATTTTCAAATGGCCTATCAAACTGAATTTGAAGGAGCTGGTGATGGACGGGGGGAGGGGGGGTGTGGACAAAGTTAAAAATCGCACAACACTAGGTTATCGTCCAACAGACTTATTTGGAATACAAATAAAACAGTTGGACTATAAACTGGTGTTGGGTGATTTTTAACTTTTATAATGTTGGAAGGATGGTGTCACACTCGGCAGTTTTTTTTTAAAATTGTTTCTAACTTTCTAAGTTAACGAATGATTGCACTCCAAAAGCTGGTGATGACAACTAAGCTAATTATGAAAGCAGAAGGACCCTGTTTTACTGACACATGTAACTGCTGAAACAACATTGACTTTTCCAAAATACAAGGACATCCCCTTCTCAGTGGTAGGAATCTCAAGAGGGTGGACAGCTTACTTAAGCTGACGAGGTGCATCCTAGCGAGTCCAGTAAAAACAAGTCTCTGTTTTGCATTTCCTTGTGTACAACCACAATACCATCCATTAAAAAGCATGACAGCTTAAAAATCACACAACACCAGGTTACAGTCCAACAGGTTTATTTAGAAGCACACTAGCTTTCGGAGCGTCGCTCCTTCATCAGCTGATAGTGGAGGACTCAATCTTAACACACAGAATTTATAGCAAAAATTTACAGTGTGATGTAACTGAAATTAGACATTGAAAAATTGATTGTCTGTTAAGTTTGAATACCATGCCAGTTTCACTTCTTTCATGTGTAAATCACAAAACCTTTTTCTTAAAAAAGCATTGCATTCTCAGGTTAGCTGTTAACAATGGTGATAGCTAGACAATATGTTGAAGGTATCAGCCCCCTGTGTTCTCTGTCTATGCCATGATGTCTAGATTGATTCTAATCTAAAAGGTGAGATAACGGAATTCTACATGAATGCATGCAGTTTTTGAGCAAAGTACAATGTAACCCTGCAAGTACAAATTCACCCCACAAAATATATGTATACATGTGGGGCTTTGTCTGTCTGTGTGTGTGTCTGTCTGGGTTGGGGGTTGTGAGTGTGACAAAGTGTAAGTGTCCAACACCGGCATCTCCAAATCATGACAACTTCAACCAAGCATCGCATCTAAAACTCATAACAGTTACAATTAATATTTTCACAAAAATGGAAGATAAATGTTGAGAAAGGCATTTTCTTTTAATTTTGATTCTATGTATTGATATGCTGGGAACAGGGATTTGGGGAATGCTGTAACACAGGGAAAACCTGAAAATCTGGGTTTTAACTCAAAAGTGTTCTCCTTCTAAATTCAACAGGCTCTCTATACAGTCTGAAAGGAACGCTATCCATTTATGCAGAGAATATCCAGGAAGTTCCAATACCAGACAAGAGGACAGGGACACAATCTGATAGGAGGAAAACATGGCTGAGAAGAAAGATAAAAAAAATTTTAAAAAAAAGAAAATCTTCTTAACTTGCTGGGAGATATTTGTTATATCCCAAGAATGTCCTCATCTCCTGTAGCTACCAGGTTTAGCAAGGACTGGGAATAAACCTGCAAAGCAGGTTAACTGAGAGGTTAACATTATTAGCACACTTAAAATACCAACTTACCCTCTGGGAGCTCATTGGACACATTTCCTTCTTAAACTTCAGTAATAACTGAAAATGAGCTAGCTATTTGGATACAAAATTGGCTCGAAGGTAGGAGACATAGGTGGTGGTGGAGGGTTGCTTTCTGGACTAGAGGCCTGTGACCAACGGTGTACTGCAAGAATCGGTGCTGGGCCCACTGCTTTTTGTGATTAACATTAATTATTTGGATGCAAATTTAGGAGATATTGTTAGTCAGTTTGCAGTTAACACCAAAATTGGTGCAGTAGTGGATAGAGAAGAAGGTTACCAGAGAATCAATCTAAATATCAGGTCATAGACAGAGAACACAGGGGGCTAACATCTTCAACACATTGTCTAGCTATCACCATTGTTAACAGCTAACCCGAGAATGCAACTTTAAAAAAAAGGTTTTGTGATTTACACATGAAAGAAATGAAACTATCACTGTATTCTAACAGATGAACGGCTTAACAATCAATTTTTCAATGTCTAATTTCAGTTACATTACACTTCAAATTTTTGCTATAAATTCTGTGTTACGATCGAGCCCTCCACTATCACCTGATGAAGGAGCGTCGCTCCGAAAGCTAGTGTGCTTCCAATTAAACCTGTTGGACTATAACCTGGTGTTGTGTGTTTTTTAACTATGGATAAGGTAAATAGACTAGGTCTTTTCCACAGGGTAAGGGAGTCCACACCTTGAGGGTATAGGTTTAAGGGCGAGAGGGGAAAAATTTCAAAGGGACCCAACAGGAAACATTTTCACACAGAGGGTAGCGAGTGTCTGGAATAAGCTGCCAGAGGAGGTGCTGGAGACAGGTACAATTACAACATTTAAAAGTCATCTGAATGCATACATGACTAGGAAGGGTTTTGAGGGATATGGGCTAATTGCTGGCAAACACAACTAGATCAATTTAGGATATCTAGTCGATGCTGTAGGACTCTGACTCTAAATCAGCTAATTAATGCATTTGGAATTTCTACCCATTCAATCCCCACAACTGTTTAACTTTATCTGCACATCAACATTAATATTCTCACACTCTCCAGCATCAACACCCATCTCCAAATGTCAGTGTTAAGGTCGTGCAAATTGAGAGTTTCCTACACATAAAATCCTCCTTGTCACAACCTTGAACTGTACTTTTCCCTAATGTCACTGAGTAAAGAGTAATAGGGTACAAATATGAAAAATTGTGGACAATTTTATGCTCCAAGCCAATACCTATTGAGTACAGCATTAAAACTCCCCAAACTCATCTTATTCAAGATTCCTGTGGAAGAGACCACTACCTAATTAGTCTGGGTTGAATTAGAATCCATCTTAATAGCAAAACAACAGCAGCATTTGTTGCTCCAGGTAACGTTACAGCACTCAGAGTTGATACTGGGTATAGATTTCAGTGTCAAACCCCCTTTACTTCATTGCCCATCAGTTAACATAGATGCGAATGGACTGAGAAAAAGCCACCACAGCCACTTCAGTCGCCATGGTGAGCATCACTTCCATTGATGACATCACTCCCGAACCCATGACCACACCCACTCCAATGGCAGTCTCCACCTCCACTCCCAGTTCCAGCTCCACCTCAGGTCCTAGCTCCCAGTCCTGCTATGTTTTTACTATTCTCTCTGACCTCCCCATTACTGAGGATGAATGTTCAGTCCTCAGCAAAGGCTTCTACACTCTACAATCCCTCTACACTCCCGGATTAATGAGCTTGACAAGCACATTGAACATTTTTTTCCGCTGCCCCCGCATTCACTTTTTCTGATCAAGATTCCCACCCACCCACGGCGGACCCCTTCTCCCACCTCAAACACATCCCTGGACTCCTTGTTTTGGCCTGTTACCCGTCCTTGAACCTTCATTTCTAACAGCTGCCGTGACATAGACTGCCTCAACCTGTCCAGCCCCATCACCCGTTCCAACCTCCCGCCCTCACAACGCACAGCCCTCCCCTTCAACCCCAGGATTACCATTAATTCAGCGGGGGGGGGTCACAGTGGTAGTGACCTCCACACCACTGAAGTCAGGTGCCACCTCGCAGACACCTCCTCCTACAGCCCTGTCACCTCCCATCGCCAAATTTTCATCTCCTCGACATCCACAACCTAATCACCTCTGGGGACGTCCCATCCACAGCCTCCAACCTCATTGTCCAAGAACCCTGCACTGCCCGATTCTACTCCTACCGAAGATTCACAAGCCCGACCTCCCTGGCTGACCCATTGTCTGAGCCTGCTTCCATCCCACTGAACCCAGCTCTGCATACCTTGACACCGTTCTGTCCCCGTAGTGCAGGAACTCCTCATCTCCATTTCGGACACCATCCACTCCCTTCACCTCCTCCAAGACTTTTGTTTCCCCTGGCTCCCTACACCTCATCTTCACCATGGACACTCAGTCCCTGTACACATCTATCCGCCAGTACGAATGTCTCCAACCCCTCCGTTTCTTCCTTTCACACCATTCCAACCAGTACCCTTCCATCAACACCCTCATCCGCCTGGTCAAACTGGTCCTCACCCTTAACAACTTTTCCTGCTAATCCTCCCACTTCCTCCAAACCAATGGGCACCTGCATGCTCCCATGAGGAGGCTGAACAGTTCATCAACTTCACTAACACCTTTCACACAGACCTCAAATTCCTCTGGACCATTTCGGACATCCTCCTCCTCTTCCTGGGCCTCTCCATCTCCATCTGCAGCGACTGACCACTGACATTTACTATAAACCCAGAGACTCCCACAGCTGCTTGGGCTACACCTCCTCCTATTCTGCCTCCTGTAAAAACCCCTTATTCCCAATTCGTCTGCTGCATCTGTTCCCAGGATGACCAATTCCACCATAGAAAATCCTAGATGGCCTCTTTCTTCCAAGACCATAATTTCCCCTCTCAGATGGTCAATAATGCCCTCCAGTGCATCTCCTTCATTTTCCGCACATCAGTCCTTGAACCCCACTCCTCCCAACACAACAAGAACAGAACACCCCCCACCCACCCATCCCGATTCTCACCTTCCACCCTACCAAACTCTGTATACATCGCATCAACATCCACCACCTCCGCCACCTACAAACAGACCCCACCATTAGGGATATATTTCCCACCCACACCTATCAGCATTTCGGAGAAGCTATTCCGCCCATGACTCCCTTGTCAGATCCACACCTCCCCACTCCCTCATCCCACTGCCAGCACCTTCCCCTGCACCACAAGTGCAATGTGTGCCCACACCTTTGTCTAAGACGCCAAAGGATCCTTCCACATCACACAGAAATTCACCTGTACTTCTACAAAAGTCATCTCCTGTATCTGTTGCACCCGCTGTGGTCTCCTCTACATCAGAAAGACAGGACGCCAACTTGTGGATCATTTCAGAGAACATTTCTGGGACACCTGCACCAACCAACCCCAACACCCTGTAGCTGAACAGTTTAACTCCACCTCCTAATCCATCCAGGACATGCAGGTCCTGGGCCTCCTTCATCGCCAAACCCTAACCACCTGACACCTGGAGGAAGAACACCTCATCCTCCACCTTGGGACCCTGCAGAGATTAGTGTGGACTTCACCAGTTTCCTCATTTCCTCTCCCCGCACCTCATTCCAGTCACAAGGCTCCAACTCTGCACCGCCCTCTTGACCTGTCCGGCTTTCGCATCTATCCACTCCACCCTGTAACCTTCTCCACCACATTCATCTATCTATTGCATTCGCAGCCACCTTCATCCCGCCCATACCCCTACCATTTATCTCTCAGGCCCCCGGCCCACAAGTCTCATTCCTGATGAAGGACTTACGCCTGAAATGTCATGTCTCCTGCTCCTCGAATGCTGCCTTTTCCAGACCACTCTCTCAACTCTGAAATCAGTATCTGCAGTCCTCACTTTCTCCTCCCTGAGAAATACCCTATTACTACACTGAATTCTGAATAAAGGCTGAAGATTTTGTATATCTCTTTTGGCAATGAAAAAAGGTCCAACTAAAAGAGCAATATATTTTGAGTGATAATAGAATTAAAAACTGAATAATAGAACTAGGGCTTTATACAATAAGGAATGCACTTATAAACATCATTTATTCACAATGTCATATTTGGAATTTTGGACTTAGTCTGTAACTTTCCTAATACATACCATGTTAGGTATGTGGGATACATGATGAAATAAATAGCAAACTTGTTCAGCATTTACCTCTTGTATCTCTGTGTTTTATGACTGGGGTTGATGGGAGATCTTCTGCTGAGAACCATCTGTAGTCGTGAACATCACACTGATTTGCAAGACGCCAACCAATATTTTCTGATCCATTTGGAGCTGGGCCTCTAGAGGATAAAGTATTCTGTGCAAAATTAAAATACTCATAAGTTTAATTTGAAACAATCCAATGAATATAAAATAAAGTTAAGTATACTGTTTATAAGTATCATAGAAATGGAACAGTCTGGGATAAAAACACAAATTCTATGAAAGGTTAAATACATACTTTGGCCCAGATTCTGCAACCGTAACAAAAGAACCTAACAATGCTTAAACACATTATGGCATAAATGAGTTCATACAAGTGCACTTAAGCACTGAAATATGGGTACAGTCAGAGATGTTCCACAGTAACAGTACTCACCAAAAGACTTGGCATTAAAGTGAATCAATAGCACATCTTTCAAGTACTTTCTAATTAGTTACCCACTAAAGATATCATTAAACTTTATTCACTCCTAGATGAACCCACCGAAATATTTGATTATAGTATCATGAGTAATTACTTCCAAGTAATAATTACCTGGACCTGAAGATTGAAATAATGTATATTCTCATTCTTTCAGAAGTTAAGGAATGAAGATTTTATTTTTTTCACTCTGCTACTAAACTCTTAGATTTTCAATTTCATTTACCTAGCCCAATCTATTTTCTGTTCATGATTGAAACCTCATGGATACTTTCTGATATAGATTCTGCAAACTTAAGAGAAGTATTCTTCCATTTGCTTAGTTTAGGAGCCTCACTGTTTCTTTCTCTGTTTGTAGACACCAGAAATCCACTGGAGCACTACACAGTAGATGAGACGTTGGATTAGAGCAAGCAGCTCATAGAGTCAGAGTCATAGAGATGTACAGCACAGAAAAGATCCTTCGGTTCAACTCATCCATGCCTACAAGATATCCCAACCTAAGCTAGTCCCATTTGCTAGCACCTGGTCCATATCCCTCAAAACCCTTCAGAATCATATACCCATCCAGATGCCTTTTAAATGTTGCAATTGTACCAGCCTCCACCACTTTCTCTGGCAGCTCATTCCACACGCGCACCACTCTCTGTGTAAAAAGGTTGGCCCTTAGATCTCCTTTATATCTTTCCTCTCTCATCCTAAACCTCTGCCCTCCAGTTCTGGACTCCCCACCCTATGGAAAAGAATTTGTCTATTTATCCTATCAATGCCCTTCATGATTTTATAGACCTCTGTAAGGTCACCCTTCAGCTTCTGACACACCAGGGAAAACAGCTCAAAAACCTACCAAATTGAGGGCAGCAGTCATTCAGGTGAATGGTAAGAATTATTACTTCACAGCTGGCTGTAAAATCTGGGCTTATATGTACAAGGCTGATCCTTTGCTACAGAAATGTTTTGTGTTCTCTAACACAAGAAGAAACAGACTTATAACCTACCAACGTAGAAATGTGGTGATTGCTTTGTCAGCACTGACTATTGGCATTAATAAAAGAAAAGCAAATACAAAATGACACTTCAAAAATAAAAGATACAAGGGCCTTTAGCATCCTGGAGATATGCAGCACAGAAACAAACCCTTCTGTCCAACCTGTCCACGCCAACCAGATATCCTAAATTAATCTAATCCCATTTGTCAGCACTTGGCCCATATTCCTCTACACCTTTCTTATTCATATACCCTCCAGATGCCTTTTAAAATATTGGAATTGTACCAGCCTCCATCACTTCCTCTGGCAGCTCATTCCATGCACACACTACCCATTGCATGAAAAGGTTGTTCTTCTTAAATCTTACCCCCTTCACCCTAAACATATGCCCTCTACTTCTGGACCCCTCCACCCCAGGGCAAATACTTTGTCTATTTATCTTATCCATGCCCCTTATGACTTTATAAACCTCCAAGGTCACCCTTCAGCCTCATACTCTCCAGGGGATACAGCCCAAGCCTATTCAGCCTCTCCGTACAGCTCAAACCTTCCAATATTCCTGTAGATCTTTTCTGAACCCTTTCAAATTTCACATAGGAGGAGGCCAGAACTACATAACATTCTAAAAGTGGCCTAACCAATGTTCTGTACAGCCACAACATGACCTCCCAACTCCTGTACTTAATGTCCTGTCCAATAAAGGAAAGCATGCTAAATGTCTTCTTCACTATCCTGTCTACCTGAAACTAACTCTCAAGGAACTATGAACCTGCACCCCAAGGTCTCTTTCTTCAGCAAACTCCCCAGGACCTTACAATTAAGTGTATAAGTCCTGTCCTGGTTTATCTTGCCAAAATGCAGCACCTTGCATTTATCTAAATTAAACTCCATCTGTCACTCCTCGGCCCATTGGCCCATCTGATCAAAATCCCATAGCACTGTGAGGTAACCTTCTTCACTGTCCACTACACCTCCAATTTTGGTGTCATCTGCAAACTTACTAATAATACTTCCTATCCTCACATCAAAATCATTTAGAAAATGACGAAAAGCATTGGACACAGCACCGATCCTTGTGGAACACGGTGGGTTTCTTTTGCAGAACAGAAAATTTTGAACTTTAACATGTGTCAAAACCTCCTGCAACTTCTGCTCACACTACATCTTCACACTAAGTTGTTAACTTTAAAGCATCAAAAATTTGATTCCACCGTACAGTCTAGTCTTCTTACATAAAATTTGCTTTAATGTGCACAATTTGAACAATGTATCCTGTTTACTTCTAGCTATTTAAAATTATGTGCTTAATCTTTACTAAGTCCCACCAAGGGGAGAAGAGATCCACATTTATTATATAGAGTACATTTTCCCCAAACCAAAACTAAATGATCAAAACAGTTTGGCAACAACAGTTTCCCACTTCTGGGAACCATTAATTTTTTAGCTCCACATAAAGAAAAGCTATTCATTTGTCCTTCAAATGCCCATTATACATCACTATTAACCTTTGAACTTCCAAACCTGATGCCTAGAAGTGTAACTTAATTAGATTACTACCAATTAAATCAAGAGTCCCAGATATAACAATTTCAAATGAACAATCTGTTTTCTTACAGGAGGACAATTTCAATATTAAAGCAAACCATTACACAAAGAACATTTGGAAGGGAGAGGAACACAAATTAGATTTTTCATTTAATAAGTCAATTCTCAATATTTTTCCAACAATATATCTAACATAGATGACACATGAAACATTTGAATTAAACAGATACAAAATCAGACCAATTGGACAACTTTAAATGGTTAGAAAAGTATAAACTTACTAAGTCTTTGTTTTTTCCAAGGCTAAATCTTAAACGTAAGGACTTGCGGACCATTCTTTTTCGGCTAAGCTTGGGAGAAAAGCAACTAGCTTTTCCAGATTCCATCCTACAAAATAAATTGATTGTTTACTTACTTATAATCAATCTATTCCAGTCTTTTATTGTCAATAGTTGTCTCATATCTCATGTCTCACTTTTCCCCTCCTCTCAAAGCTGCAAACTATTTCCTGCAGTCAGCACCCTGCAACTTGTATGTAGGAAGAATCATACTCAAACTTGATCCTTTCTCCACATCATGTTCACCCATGCACAATTCAATTAGAATCTACTGGGTAGCACTCAGGACTAAAAACTCTAGGGTGACTTTCATCTCCTCTTTTCAGTCCAAGGAAACCAGCACAATGAGTGGTTATTGACTAGCTGAAATGGATACAGAAATTTTGTAACTTTATGGTAATATGCCCAAGATACATACTCAGTGACTTAATATTTCATTATGGAAATGTAATCTTTGAATACACCCAAGGAAGAAAACTAAAATCCTTCAAGGTGCAAACACTAACGTACATTAATCACAGGTGCCACTAGATGCAGCATTACTAATTAAATAAAGAAAATGCTGCCATCTCAAAAAAGGTTCCAATTGTAGTAGTGAGAAACTTGACACTATTTTATGATTCAAGACAATTCCCAAGCTACAATCAAAGCAAGCAGCATAAAAAGCATCATTTATATCACTTAGGTAAACATATTAATATTAATAATTGTACTCAGTGGTTTTAATGCTAAAATAATGTCTCAAGCCAGTTTGCAGATAGGCAAAATCACCAAACTACCAACAAACAGTGAATTTTAAACCTCTCAAAGAGAGAGATTTTGAGGAAGTTTTTCCTTCAATGTGCATTTAGACATTAGATGCTTGGACATTCAATACAGATTACAAGGACAGAGTCTTTTAGACAAACAGAACTTAATGTGGGAAATGAAAAATACAACAGATCTCTGAACAAGTTCGAGCACACAGACCTTAAGAGATGGGCAGCCAGAAAAGCAGCCCTTCTGGTGAGCAAGTGTGGAGATGATGATAGCAAAGAATGAGACATGGAAAAAGGTAGTGTGCAAACTTGAACATGGAGTGCGTGGCTGGCAAATACTGTGAAAACTTGGCCCTGGGTCAATAAGACATCAAGACTGTAAATGGTCAAATGCAATCTGACTCAGTGGCCAGGGAATTCATGGAATGTTTGTCATTGGCTTGGTTAGGAATCGACCACATTGTTGTGGGTCTGGAATCACATGTCAAACCGAGTCTGTAAGGATGCCAGATTTCCTTCTGAAAATACATGAGTGCATCAGATGGGCTTATAATGATAATCAACAACGGTTACATGGTTGCTATCAGGCCAACATCTTATTCTTGTTTTTCTAAAAACTTGGATACAAATTTCTGCATGCCTAGACCATTAACCTGGGGTTTCTGAATTATTAGCTAGGTGACATTCCTACCACACCAGTCTCTTCTCTCTAAACATAAAAAATTCTAATTGAGAGAGCTAACAAAACAGAGTCACATTGAATAGAATTCTACATATTAATACATAAAGATGGACTCAGTTTATAGTAGGCTTGATTTAGCATAAATCACTAAGTTGCAGACTCAAATCTTGTGCCATTACATTTCTTCTGCAACTTACTACCCTAAATGGATCTTTCTTTTGCCCATTTTTAATGCGAAAGTAAAAATGTGGGTGCAGAGTATACAATCTTAAATTAGTGGATAGAAAGTCAGAGATGTAGACATACAGTTGTTCGAGTAGAACCTTCTACAAGGGTAACGAGTGAATGTTTATGTTGAAAACATGTTTGTCAAATTAATTATGTGCATATATCTCTATTGCTTGCAAATGCATGTGTCAAACACAAAGCTACAGGATTTTTGCACTATGTATTGTTTCCTTACATTTTAAAATTATATTCTTATGCATTCAAGGAATAAACCAGTCATGCGTTGGTCAGTTTTTTTAAACTAAACTGCATTGGTAGATAAAAATCATATTAGTAGTTACTTGCTACTGAAATAAAATGTTTAAAATAGCTATTAATAATTCACAAACATTAAGCTAACAAGGCAAACACAAGAATTAAAGTTACCTCTCCACTTTGTTTTCTAGCCGTTTACTTTTCCGTCGATTTATTGATGTAGTTGACTGAAGCATAACACTTCCAGCAGAGAAGGACAGAGGACCTTGTAATGATTCTAGAGACACTTGAGGACTACCTTCAAACATATAATGTATTGTATAATAACAAAGCAAATAAATAAAACAATCACAAATACATTCTAACTAAATCTGCCATCTCTTCAGAAATTTTGGAAGAAGTCTTTAAAAAAAAAACACTTCAAGTGGATAAAGACCAAAGTTAAATTCTGGGTACAATGACTAGATACAGAATATAAAAATTAACACACAATGTTTAAACAATCTCTGATACCAGCAATTCCATAATTTAGCCATTAGCTCTAGTCAGAGATCACAAAGCTAAATAAATCTATAAATTATTCTGTGTCAGAATATCATATAATCCAACGTCTTCTGTTTACACAAGTACTAGCTTTAATTATCAATGCTATAACTATGAGTGTCTGCAATTTCTCAATTCAGTCTTTTTGGAGTAGAGATGAGAATGAAATATGGAGGTATTCAGGTACTAACTTCAAAATCCATGGCGCAGACATGGAAATTCAAACTCTAATTTAAAATAGACATGTTTAGATTGCTGAGAAAGGATGTGTTAAAATGTACAGATTACATATTCAAAAGCAATAAATAGTTTCTTTGCTACATGAGGACATGGTAGTTCGGTGGCCAGCCATACTGCCTCACAGCACCAGGGACCCAGATTCAATTCCAGCCTCGGACAACTATCTGTGTGGAGTTTGCACATTCTCCCAGTGTCTACACGGGTTTCCTCCGGGTGCTCCAGTTTCCTCGCACTGTTCAAAGATGTGCAGATTAGGTGAATTGGCCATGCTAAATTGCCCATAGTGGTCAGGGATGTGTGGCTTATTTGCATTAGCCAGGGGAAATGTCGATTAATAGGCTTGGGGAATGGGTCTGGGTGGGATACTTTTCAGAGGGTTGGTGTGGACTTGTTGGGCCAAATGGCCTGTTTCCACACTGTAGGGATTCTATGACAATTTTTCACGTATGGCCCAACTGTAGATGCCAGATAAACTCAAGTTCACAATCAATATAAAAGTACTCCTGTTTTTCCTTTATCCATAAAAGATCTATATTAAACTTTAAGCTGCAAAAAAAAACAACTCCTCATTCGTGATATTTAAAATTTGTAAATTTCCAAACTCAAGACTTGTTTTTAATAAGTTACAATGGGTGTTGACAGAGTGTTGATTTGTAACAGTAAAAGCACTATGAAAATGGATATAAAAAATACAAACTGCTGGATGTACTCAGCAGGTCTCTCAGCATTTATAGGGACAGAAACAGACTTAGAATGTCAAGTTGTGACCTTCCATCAGAATTGGTCTCTCCTAGCAAATGTGCCAAACCTACTGACTATTCCCAGCATTTTCTGTTTTTCAGTATCCTCAGTGCATTCCTTTGGGAAAACATGGGGTTTGTCTCAAATTAATGCCCCAATTCAACAAGTTCAAATTAGATCTGTAAAGATAGTTTGAGAAGTAATCTTTCCTAATGGTATCAAGATCATTTCTACCTGTATATGGAAATTGATAACATGAGGAAGAATAATTTGTAATTTTATAGCAGCTTGAATGCAATGAGCAAGAGACAAAGAAAAAGATTAAAGGCAGTACTGGACAGCATAAATTATGGGTGCTCAAACTGCCAGAATTCATTTTCAACTATACCCTGCAAATAGTGTTGAAAAATATACTATGTTCATATTGCAGCATTTTTTCCTAAAAAGTAAGGTCTTACATCAGATCACCAGAGGATAAGTGCAGAAGCAAACTTTTTATAAAGGAATTGAAGGCCTTATTCATACCATCATCCTTCTTGATGCCATCTGACGATGGTGTAGAATTCTGACTGAGAAAACTGCTGGGCAACAGTTCCATAGCTATATTATGTCTTATCGAACGCCTGTAAGGAATAACATTTTTTTCCATTTACGTGCATTTTAGAAAGCATTGAACTGTCAACAGCAAAACAAAATATCCCTGGTGACCTTAACCAGAAATTAATAAAATGATAAAAGTGCTAGTATGACAAGGTACTTGCAAAGTTGTTTTCCCTATCCTACATATTTAAGTAGATACACTCTAATTTTGAGAAGTTCTGCATTTCTTCTGGGTTGGGGAGTGTGCAGCTTCAGGGGAGACATGCCTGTTCAAATTGAATTGCTGCTCGATTAGGCAGACTAGAAAAACCTTCATATGTGCAGTCACTAGAAATTTGTATTCAAACAGATGTCCTGTTGCAACAAGATCTAGATTCAAATTGTGCTAAATGACATTAGTAATTTTCTAAATAAATTTAACAAGATTCCTTGGACAGTGCCTTCAAAACCACAATCGCTACTGATCTAGAAGACAAAGGCAACAGAAACATTGTAATATAACCACCTACAAGTTCTCCTCCAAGTCACTTACTTTTTTGACTTGGAAACACACTGTCATTCCTTCAGTGTCGCTAGGTCAAATCTCTGCATGTTAGTGTCGTAGAGATACCTACAGCAAATAAACTGCAGCGGGATAAGAAGGATGCAGGGCAACTAAGGATGGACAATAAATGTAAGATCAGCTAGTGACACTTGCACCCCAATGAACGAATTTTAAGGAGGCAACAAATTTGGGATAGTTTGAGGTGCTATGTATTGGTCACTACAATATAGAATTGACATACATATTTAGCTTAAAAGGAGCCATTGTTCAAAGTACAGGTTTATCAGGAGAATTAAGCAAAGTTGAAAGAGGAGATAAATAGGCACTCAAAACTAATCTTAAAGTAGATGGAGGCGATCTTTGTCAGCAGGATCTTCACTCCTGACATTTGATTCTACTATTGTAGTTTGTTAATATAATTATTATTTTTGAGATACACACAGTAGTCCAAGTAATGAGTCCTAAATTAAAGAAACAAATTGGTTATTCTTACAGCTTCCAATATTTGAGTATTTTACTTAATATTTTGATAAAGCCCTAATTCTTACGGGAATAAAATATATAAGGTGGAATCTTACAGTCTATAAGGCACGTTAATTGGATGATGTGGTGGCAACCCAGAAATCCACTGCCTTCTCACTGCTGACAATAAACACCTTCTTATTGGTCCATTGTCAATTTATGTTCTTAAGGTTTTTATTAATTTCCTTCATGGGTAGGCCAGCATTTATTTAGGTCAGAGTTCTTTATCTTTTCATCAGCAGTTGGAGTGGGAGGAATGACAGCGAGGACTAGGAAGTTAAATTTTAAAAAACATAAAAAGGTTACCTTGTGTATAGGTAGAGCGCACACTGATTAGGAGTGGACATGAGACTGCTGGGTGTGTGTGGCTTTATATTTCATTGATTGCTTTACCTGGAACACTCCTCAGGTAGTATCTCCCATTTGTCCTCCTCCTCTAACCAAAAAGTGTTCTGTCTGCCAGATTGGTAAGGTGACTAGTTTCTTTATTTTTTTCAGTAGTCGCAGTGTGAATTTAAAATAGTGAGAACGGAGGTTAGGGCAGTTGAATGTTCCTCCTGCAGAATCTGGGAGGTTAGTGTTACCAGTAGCATCCTTGCTGACTGCATCTGCTGGAAGTGCATCCAAACCCAGCTCCTCAAAAATAGTGTTAGGGAATTGGAGCTGGAGCTGGATGAACTTTGGATCATTCAAGCTGTGGAGTGGATTATTAAGAGGTGTTACAGGGAGGTTGGTCACACCTCAGGCAAAAGAAGAAGGTAGACGGGTTACCGTCAGGGGACGGTAAGGGAACCGACAGGCAGCGCAGGGATCCCCTGTGGCTGTTCCCTTCAACAAGTATACCGTTTTGGATACTGTTGCGGGGTCAACTTATTAGGGGTAAGCAATGGGGCACAGGTCTCTAGCTCAGAATCTGTCCCTGTTGCTCAGAAGGAGAGGGGGAAGAGGAGCAGAACATTGGTCATTGGGGATTCCATAGATACGGGGACAGATAGGAGGTTCTGTGGGAATGAGTGAGACTCCTGGTTGATGTGCTGCCTCTCAGGTGCCAGGGTTTGAGAGGCCTCTGATCACGTTTTCGGGATCCTTGAGAGAGAAGGGGAGCAGCCCCAAGTTGTGGTCTACAAAGGTAGGAAAAGAGATGGGGATTTAAGGCAGAAATTCAGGAAGCTAGGGTGGAAGCTTGGAGCTAGAACAAACCAAGTTATCATCTCTGGTTTGTTGCCCATGCTAGCAAAGCGAGGAATAGGGAGAGAGGGGTTGTACACGTAGCTACAAGGATGGTGCAGGAGGGAGGATTTTGGATTCCTGAATAATTGGGGCTCTTTCTGGGGTAGGTGAGACGTCTACAAACAGGATGGTCTTCACCTGAACCAGAGGGGTACCAATATCCTGGAGAGGGAATTTGCTAATGCCCTTTGGATGGGTTTAAACTAATTCAACAGGGGGATTGGAACCAAAATTATAGTACGAGTATACAAGAGGGTGAGAATAGCGAAGTCAGAACTCAGATTTCAAGATCGCACGTGGCACCGGCAAATAAGAAGTCGGTTTGAAGTTTGCATCCAGAATAAGGTGGATGTACTTGCAGCATGGGTGGGTACCTGGGATTTCGATATTGTAGCCATTTCAGCCATAGGTAGAGCAGGGAGAGGAATGGTTATTGCAGGTTCCGGGATTTAGATATTTCAGTAAGAACAGAGAAAATAGTAAAAGAGGGGACGTTGTTGCATTGTTAGTCAAGGACAGACAGTATTACGGTTGCAGAAAGGATGTTTGAGGACTCATCTCCTGAGGTAGTATGGGCTGAGATTAGAAACAGGAAAGGAGAGGTTACCCAGTTGGGAATTTTCTATCGGCCTCCAAAGAGTTCCAGAGATGGAGAGGATAGGATAGCAAAGATGATTCTGGATAGGAGCGAGAGTGACAGGGTAGTTGTTATGGGGAATTTAAATTTTCAAATATTGATTAAGAATACTATAGTTCAAATACTTTAAATGGGTCAGTTTTTGTCCAGTGCGTGCAGGAGTGTTTCCTAACACAGTATGTAGACAGACCAACAAGGGGCGAGGCCACATTAGATTTTGTACTGGGCAATGAACCCGGCCACGTGTTAGATTTGGAGGTAGGCGAGAACTTTTGGTGATAGTGACCACAATTTGGTTACGTTTACTTTAGTGAGTGAAAGGGAGCGATATATACCGCAGGGCAAGTGTTATAGCTGGGGGGAAAGGCAATTATGATACAATACGATACGATTAGGCAAAATTTAGGATGCATAGGAGGAGGAAGGAAACTGCAGGGGATAGGCACAATTGAAAATGTGGAGATTATTCAAGTACCAGCCACTACAAATCCTTGATAAGTTAGCCAGGGAAGGACTAAAGAAAGAGTTAAGAGGAGCCAGAAGGGGACATGAAAAGTCACTGGCGGATAGGATCAAGGAAAATCCTAAGGCTTTCTATGGACATATCAGGAATAAAAGAATGACTAGATAAGATTAGGGCCAATCAAGCATTGTAGTGGGAGGTTGTGCTTGGAGTCAGAAGAGTTAGGGATGGGATTGTGGTGCATAAAGAGATATTAGCAATTCTGGAAAATGCAAAAATAGCTAAGTCACCTGGGCCGGATAAGATTTATCCTAGGATGCTATGGGAAGCCAGGGAGGAAATTGCCGAGCCTTTGGTTTTGATCTTTATGTCTTCATCGTCTACAGAAATAGTGCCAGAAAACTGGAGGATAGCAAATGTTGTTCCCTTGTTCAAGAAGAGGAGTAGGAACAGGTCTGGGAATTATAGATCTGTGAACCTCACTTCGGTTTTGGGTAAAGTGTTGGGAAAGGTTATAAGAGAAAGGATTTATCATTTATAATAGGAATAAGTTGATTAGGGATAGTCAACACCGTTTTGAGAAGGGTAGGTTGTGCCTCACAAACCTTATTGAGCTTTTTGAGAAGGTGACCAAACAGGTGGATGAGTAAAGTGGTTGATGTGGTGTATATGGATTTCAGTAAGGAGTCTGATAAAGTTCCACACAGTAGACTATTGTGGTGATTGATGGGAAATATTCATCCTGGAATTCAGTTACTAGTGGTGTACCGCAAAGATCTGTTTTGGGGCACTACTGTTTGTCATTTTTATAAATGACCCGGATGAAGGCATAGATGGGTTAGCAAATTTGCAGATGACTTTAAAGGTCAGTAGAGTTGGGGATAGTGACAAAGGATGTTGCAGCTTACAGAGAGACATAGGTAAGCTGCAGAGCTGGGCTGAGAAGTGCCAAACGGAGTTTAATTTGGAAAAGTGTGAGGTGATTCACTTTGGAAGGAGCAACAGGAATGCAGAGTACTGGGCCAATAGTAAGATTCTTGGTAGCGCAGATAAACAGAGATATCTGTGTCCAGGTACATAGATCCTTGAAAGTTTCCACCTAGGTTGATAGGGTTGTTAAGAAGACATATGGTGTGTTAGCTTTTATTGGTAGTTTCGGAACGAAGAGGTCATGCTGCAGCTGTACAAAACTCTGGTATGGCCACATTTGGAGTATTGTATACAGTTCTGGTCAGTGCATTATAAAGAAGGATGTGGAAGCTTTGGAAAGGGTTCAGAGAACATTTACAAGGATGTTGCCTGGTATGGAGGGGAGGTCTAATGAGAAAGGCTGAGGCACTTGAGGGCTGTTTCGTTAGAAAGGAGGTTGAGAGGTGACTTAACTGAGACATAAGATAATCAGAGGGTTAGATCAGTTGGACACCGAGAGCCTTTTTCCTCGGATGGCAATGGCTAGCACAAGGGGATATAGCTTTAAATTGAGGGGTGATAGATTTAGGACAGATATCAGAGGTAGTTTCTTTACTCAAATAGTTGGGGCGTGGAATGCACTGCCTGCAACAGTAGTAGACTCGCTAACTCTAAGGACATTTAAATGGTCATTGGATAGGCATATGGACGAGAATGGAATAGTATATATTAGATGGGCTTCAGATTGATCTGTGGAACCAACGCAACATTGAGGGCCGAAGAGCCTGTACTGCACTGTAATGTTCTATGTTTTTACCCATCTCTAATTGCCCACAGGGTACTTAAGGATCAACTATGCTGCTCTAGGTTTATGGATAGACCAGGTAAGGATATCACGTTTCCTTACCTAAAAAGACATCAGTGAACCAGAATTTTTTTTAAAAACAATAATTGGCAATGATCACCATTACACCAGGTCACAATCTGCTGTGTTGGGATTCAATCCTACATCACCAGAACATCAGCCAGGGGTTCTGGATTACATGTGTACTGAATTTACCAACATAGCCACTGCTTCCCCAATTAATGATCAATTTAATGGCATATTCCAACCTCTGCTGCAATCAATTTAGATTCAGAAGGACAAGAGAGTCGACTCTACTGATAAACCAGTGTGGGCAGATTGTCAGTTGTAGGATCCCTCAATCTACATTAATGCATGTATGATTAGAACTGAACAAGTGGCTTGAGAGCCACCTCCATGCCCTTGTTTCTGAAACACTGCCTTCCTAAGCCAAGAAATCGTTTGGATCTCAGAACATAAGGTATCCTCCGAGCATAGTCACATGATGGTGCAGCCAAGTCCAAAATCTGTAAGCAACTTATTTCCTTGTAACTTAGTCTGGTGGGATTTAGATTTCCAACAATCTGGTTTTCGAGAAAGTCCTGGCACTTATCACCAAATTACATGATTAGAGGAATTTACAATGGACTTTGAAAATCCAGCTTGGTGATGTCATCACCTTTTCAGCAACTTGTTAAAATTGAAATACTCTGGCCCTAGACTCAGAATCACCTTAGCAAGTACAGTGAATAGGAAAACATACCGCTTTTTGTTTGAAAACCCAAGGCTCTGTGAAGAATCTGCTAGCATTTTCCGTTTCCATGTTGGAGTTGTCATTATTGGAGTTCCTGAAGATGTTGCTAATAAAATTTTTAAAATTATATTGATTATTACATCATGTTACTTATTATGTAAACACAAATATAAAATGCTGTATTTGGGAAATCATGTTGGAAATCATGTAACCAAAAGTACATTCTATTTAATATAACTAATCAAACTTGCCTTAATTGGAAACCATCTAAATTAAGTACTACCAGTTCCAACATACTATGACAGGTTAGGCATTCAAAAAGCTCCATGTAATATTACAGAGGTCTACACCCCCATGATACAACCTACTGATGTCACGAATTGCCTCACCAATCTGATTTACACCAAGCTAAAAGTTAGACATTCAACAAACGTTTCAGTACAGGAGGAGCAAGATATGTTTAATAAGACATTACCCCGTACAGCCTTTCCTCATTTTTAATATTTCATGTATACTATCCATAATACTTGTGAATTTTTATGATTGAATCAAAGGAAAATATCTATATCATAACCCCTTCTGATCAGCTAAATTCCACATTCTCTTTAAGCTAGAGGATGCATGCAAACTTAAATAGCTGCGAGGTCAAACCAAAAAGCCTGTCACTTTCGATTACTGGACACAAAAACAATGTGATAGTCTCAACATTAATACGCAAATGTATTAACACCATCACACCATGGCTTCAACTATAAAGCACAAGACATGTTTTAGCAATTTCGAAAAGACACGTTTACTGAACTTTTAGGTAATGGATAATAGTAAACAGTAGAAACAATGCATTTACAAGAATAGCAGTTTCACTATTCTCAAGTTGCCAACTTTCAACATAATACAACTATTGATCTGAAGGTCCAACTATTTTAGATTCATTATTGTATACTATTTATACTCGTGTATAGGTAGAATGTTGAAGACAGTTTTTTAAAATTGAAATTAGAAGGTCAACTAATACACGAGGTACTATTTTTGAGGGGATGAAATTCATGCTTGGCATGAGTCAAAAAATGGACAAACAGGAACTAGACCTCTTATTAAAATAAAGAACAAAAGGAAAAAGAATTATGGCCATTATGAACAGTTATCCACAAAATAACTGTCTCCATTCTGCCTGCTACTGTAGAACAGTACAGTAGACCCCCATACCTGCAAAGGATACGCTCCAACACCTATACCAGAAGCCTGAAATCGCAGATTGGTGCAAACCCATTCGTTCTGGTCGTTCTGGTACATTCCCTGTAATACGTTCAGGTCGCGGTAAACCGCGGGTAACTGAAACTATGGAAACTGACTCCGTGGATATGACGGTCCCCCTATACTGTCATACCATTACAGTAATTCTGAAAACCTGAGGCAGAGCATGGCGGCTGGCAGATTGGAAGACTGTGAACGGAGCGATATGGCCAGCAAACGGGAAAGCCAGAGCGAATGGGCAGGCTCACTGACTCAAATGTAACTGTGAAGCACTAGGGTTCCCTTATACACAATATGGAAAATACAGATTTTTTTGGCCAAAAGGAGTCAACTTACACATGAATATAGATGATATCTTAGCAAATCCTTGAGACTTGAATCCTTGTGGAGTATGTACAAAATAGTTCAGACTTTTAAAATTTCTTCAGAGCTTATTTCCCCATTTGAATGCACTCTCCCTCTAGCTCAGATTCTCTTTACATATGATTTTAATTATTACAAAAAAATCAAAATTGTTCAAACATATGACACCACCTTCAAACAGGTAGGATTGAACTAAGACCTTCTGGCCAAGACATAGGGACAGTACTACTACTACTACAAGACTGAACAATTGGTACGTTTATATTTATAGTAGAAGAAATAAAATGAATCCTCCTGTACTTGAGTAGTTATCAAGGAAGATTAGCATATGTGATCAAAAGTTGCCTATTACTTCTGGGTTATCCAGCAATGGAAACTTGAGCATATGCTGCTCTAAAAACTAATATATTATTGGCCTTCAGTCCTTCTCTTACCGGTACCATATTTCAACTCCATGCTCCGATATAGTTTGTGTGCACAATCCAATTAGATTTCTGCTGCTTCGGCAGTTATAGAGTCTTCTGTGTAGGTGGATCTGGCCTTACTTATTAAGATTTTAACAACATGGTGTAGATAAGACTATTGATAATTACAAATTAAGAAATTGGTTATTTACAAGTTGGCCTGTTTAATATCAAATACTATAATGTTTATAAAGCCCCAAAACTCTGACTTCTAATTCTAAATTCCTTAATATATTAAATTTTTCTAATGCGTCAGATGCTCCCCACAATGAATCATGAGGAGGTTCTTCTCTGCAACAGTTTTGTTACCATGTTGCAAGACTGTTTTGTCATCAGTGCCTATAAAACTATCCTGGGCCGCTGTGTTTTTTGCCCTTCCTTTTTGAAATAAGCCTTGTCCCTCAGATTGAAATGGTTTTCTGATGGCCTGATAAAGTACTTCAAAGCTTTCCAGTCTTTTCTGAAGCTTCGACCTTAATAAATGTACATACAGAATTTTAATATTCACCAAACATTGATTAATCTGAATCCCTTCTAGACCAGAGAACGATCCCACATTAGGTGGAAAATATTTTGCATTCCTGCTATAAACTAATTGAAAGGGGGTATAGGTTTGCTCGCTGAGCTGTAGGTTTGATATCCAGACGTTTCATTACCTGGCTAGGTAACATCATCAGTGGCGATCTCCAAGTGAAGCGAAGCTGTTGTCTCCTGCTTTCTATTTATATCTTACTTCTGGATGGGATTCCTGGGGTTTGCGGTGATGTCATTTCCTCTTCTTTTTCTGAGGGGTTGATAGATGGCATCTAGATCTATGAGCTTGTTTATGGCGTTGGGGTTGAAGTGCCAGGCCTCTAGGAATTCTCTGGCATGTCTTTGCTTAGCCTGTCCCAGGATAGATGTGTTGTCCCAGTCGAAATGGTGTTTTTTTCCATCCGTGTGTAGGGCTATGAGGGAGAGGGGGGGTCGTGTCTTTTTGTGGCTAGCTGGTGTTCACGTATCCTGGTTGCTAACTTTCTTCCTGTTGTCCTATGTAGTGTTTGTTGCAGTCCTTGCATGGCATTTTGTAGATGACGTTGGTTTTGTCCATGGGTTGTACTGGGTCTTTTAAGTTTGTTAGTTTTTGTTTGAGAGTGTTGGTGGGTTTGTGTGCTACTAGGATTCCGAGGGGTCTCAGTAGTCTGGCTGTCATTTCTGAAACTTCTTTGATATATGGTAAGGTGGTTAGGGTTTCTGGCTGTGTTTCGTCTGCTTGTCGTGGTTTGTTCTTGAGGAATCTGCGCGCTGTTTTTTGAGTATCCGTTCTTCTTGAATACGTCGTATAGGTGGTTTTACGTCAAATGAGTGCTGTTACGTCAAATGAGATCATTGCTTCGTCTTCCTCTATTTTGGTGTTTTTGATGATTTTTAGGAATTCCTGGGTGGAGTGGATGGAGTGCTGTGACTCTTCTACAAGGTACTTCAGTCTCGCGTGTAGTTCTTTGGCCAGTCTAAGTTGGTGAACAGCACTGTTCACCTCCATCAACATCGACCTAGCAAAGGAAACACTCGCCACACTTTTAGAACAGACCATCACACACACACCAACCACCATCAATCACATTACCAACAAAAACATCATGAAGCTAGTGGACCTGTGCCTCACCACCCACTTCACTTTCAACAACATAGTCTACAAACAAACCAACGGCACACCCATGGGATCTCTGCTATCAAGATTCATAGCAGAAGCGGTAATGCAAAGACTAGAAAAAACAGCCCTACCAATTATCAAACCAAAAATCTGGGTTCGCTACGTAGATGACAGCTTTGTCATCACAAAACGAAACAAGATAGAAGAGACATTTAACATTATCAACAACACCCTCACAGGCATAAAGTTCACCAAGGAGGAAGAAACTGACAACAAACTCACATTTCTGGACGTCACAGTAGAAAGAAAGGACAAGGGAGAACTACAAACCTACTTATACAGAAAACTGACAAACACTGACCAAATACTCAACTACACCAGCAACCATCCCGACACGCACAAACGAAGCTGTATCAGAACACTATTCCAATGAGCCACCACACACTGCAGCACAAACAAACTTAGAAAAACAGAGGAGAACCACCTATACGACGTATTCAAGAAGAACGGATACTCAAAAAACAGTGAGCAGATTCCTCAAGAACAAACCACGACAAGCAGACGAAACACAGCCAGAAACCCTAACCACCTTACCATATATCAAAGAAGTTTCAGAAATGACAGCCAGACTACTGAGACCCCTCGGAATCCTAGTAGCACACAAACCCACCAACACTCTCAAACAAAAACTAACAAACTTAAAAGACCCAGTACAACCCATGGACAAAACCAACGTCATCTATAAAATTCCATGCAAGGACTGCCACAAACATTACGTAGGACAAACAGGAAGAAAGTTAGCCACCAGGATACATGAACACCAGCTAGCCACAAAAAGACACGATCCCCTCTCCCTCGTAGCCTTACACACGGATGAAAAAAACCACCATTTCGACTGGGACAACACATCTATCCTGGGACAGGCTAAGCAAAGACATGCCAGAGAATTCCTAGAGGCTTGGCACTCCAACCACAACGCCATAAACAAGCTCATAGATCTAGATGCCATCTATCAACCCCTCAGAAAAAGAAGAGGAAATGACATCACCGCAAACCCCAGGAATCCCATCCAGGAGAAAGATATAAATAGAAAGCAGGAGACAACAGCTTCTCTTCACTTGGAGGTCGCCACTGATGATGTTACGTAGCCAGGTAATGAAATGTCTGGATATCAAACCTACAGCTTAGCGAGCAAACCTACACACTAAACCTCAACCTGAGCTACAAACCTTCACAAACCTTACTAACTGAAAGGTTGTGTAGCCCTGCAGACCATGCTTAAGTGGTTGCCAGTTTGCAATTCAACTGATTAACAAAGTGCTTCAAAAACATTTTGCTGATCACAGCAGGATTTCTCTCCTAAGTCCTGTTACTTTGTGCATTGCTGCAATATTTACTTTCTCACATACATGGAAATTCCTCATTACCGAATTCTCCTCCATTGCCAGTTAGGGATTTAGCTAATATTCTCAATTTTGTTACTTTGCATCTTTCATTATCTGGTCAATAAACTTTTTGTCTTTACTATAAATTACCATAGATAGGCTAAATCAAGATGCGAGAAAGAAAGATATTTTTCCTCTTTCTCCCCTATGTTAAGGTACATTGCTACAGTTTCATTAAAATCTCAAGTCAAACAATCTTTACTATCCTAACTAGTAGTGTTCTCCTGTATTTAAAAATAAAATTTCATCTTAGGCCTTAAGAGATTACAATATTGTCCCAGCTGTGTGATCTGCAAATCTACTGATATTCCAAAGATAATCACTTTGTCATGCTTAGCTGTATCTTAATTTTGGTCTTTTCACTGATGTTACCACGGAACCCAAAATGAGAATGATCATATTCTCTGAATAAAAAAGATCAAAGCTAGGTCAAATTATCTATGTAACAGTTTAGCCAGTCCACTCCATGAACCATGGGTCTGCATCCAATATCTAGAATCGCACAACTGAACCATCCTGCTACTAGGATGCTCAATACCAGACAGAAGCTTTAGATAACCAATACAATTTCTTCTACTTCAACATCATCCTCCTGTCTTCCCATACTTTCTACATCATGTATTATCTGGAAAACCTTTGTCATTCTTTTTTGGATAATTAATCTGCCTAATAATGTGCTGAGTCATAACTGAAGTATCTATGAACTACCCCTCAGGTATTATAGTTTGTTGTTCTTCCATAATTTCTCAACTCCTGTTGCCTTTTATTGCTCTCAAAAGATTTCTATTCCCTTCTTATTTGTGATCTTTCTTTCATACAGCAATTTGGACCCCATATTTAACTGCCTTGGCAAACTGTTAGCATGGTGCTCTCAATTCCTGTTGCCATTGTCAACAAGCTCCTCTGTATCATAAAAACTATTTAGAAATTAAAACTTTCCCAAATGCTCTCGAAGCTTCAGACAGCTGACCTAGAAGTCTTAAATCTAACTTGCGTTAGGGACAAGACTCCATCCATGTTTGGTATCCTAGCATAATCCAACAATCTGAAGGCAGCTGTCAAAGTAAGATTTGCTACAATCTTACATATCATCAATTTACATCCATAATTGATTCCTCTATGGAAATATCATCCCATTTTTTGAAGATGTCAATATTTTTGGAGGCTTTCAATAGTCAGCTTTTGCATAAGTTTTTATCCGCAAAGATTATGTCCATTGTTTCTTCACTTTTCAGTTTCAAAAATACTTTGCAGCTGATCTTAATTCTGGTGGTAAGCGGAAGTGCCAGAATCATCCTTCTTATTTCTCTCTTTAATAGAGGTGTAATCCATGTCTATGCACTGACTCTATTCTTCCTTTGGTCAGAAAGTTCTGCTTTGGAAAATAGCAGTACAAAATCTTAAACCTAGTTTCAGTAACCTTTCTCCCAAAGAATTTCCAGTCAACACCTGCTCAAAATCAAAAACAATTCATATCTTTGATCCGAAAATAAATCTTAGTCTCCCGTTTCACTTTTAGGCAACTTTCCTTTGCTACTAATATTAAATAATCCTTTAGCCTATTTGTGAAATGCATGCAAGGACCAAAATACTTTGGAGGAGCTTCTTTATTGCTTCGCACAAAGCCAACTTCTCCATTTAAATACTCGCTGTCTCTTCTTCTGGTGGACTGTTTATATTTTCCACAGCAATCTGTTCAGAGATGTTATTACACACCTCTGGAGCAGGTAGAACTTGAACACAGGCCTCCTGATTCAGGGGTAGGGACTCTACCACCGCATCATAAGAGGGCCCTCTAGCTCATTAAACATTTTAATACAATTAATTAATTAATTATTTCCAAATATAAATTTGTCTTGTTACCTCTAGTCCTAGGTACGTAGCATCCTTTTAACAAAATTAAATATCAACAATATGCATGTTCGGAGATTTCATTTTAAATTCCTTTGTAATAGGCTGCGCAAAAACAAAGTTGTCTTTATGATTGCATTTAGACAGTTGTTCTCAATGAAAGGATGCTTGCTCAAGACCTGTCATTGCAAGCTATCCATATTTATTTCAGATAGCTATCAAAGTCATGACTGAAAAAGTTAAAAGTCACACAACACTTGGTTATAGTCCAATATTTAGAAGCACTAGCTTTCGGAGTGCTTTCATCAGGTAACTAGTGGAGCAATATCATAAGACACAGAATTTATAGCAAAAGATCATATAGTGTCATTCTACTGATAAGATATATTGAACGTACCTGGGTCACATTATTGGAAAAAAACCAACAACAATCTCAGTATCTGGACTAATTGTTATCCCTCAAACCATAGACTGAACATTTTCTGGTCATTTATTAAGTCCTTGGTGGTGGAAGCTTGCACAGATTAATGACTACATTTCTATAGTGCTTTACTAAGTGTTTTGCAATATCCTGAGGTAACAGCACTGCACAGGGCAACTGAACTCTCCCACTTTATTCTTTAACAACATTGTGTGGATAACTTAAAAATCTCAATATACTTCAGACATCTGCGGACCCCAGTTTGAGAACCACTAACTTAGAAATAACGTAGGGAGAGACCAAGCAATGAGAAGAAGTGTTTGTGGTATTCTGACATTTGTGCTTTGTTTGAAGTGAAACATCTAGGAAACATTTATACATCCTCCTACCACAGGAACATCTGCGTTCAGCAGGACAGTCAACAACATGATAACAAAAATAAGCAACTAATTTCAATGATTAGATCACCAGCCATCTTAATATCTATTCACAAGTTTGAGGATTTCATGTGGACAGAGCGGGGTGGAGAGAAGTACAGGGCATGGAGGTTAGAATATGTTATAATTTACAGTAGTTTAGTGAACCTGGAACAAACATCATGTTGCAGCATTCCTACACACATTTGCTTCAATCTTTTGTCTAAATAGGCTATTAAATATTAAATTTATTATTTTGTTATACATACCAGATAAGTCAAGTTGAGGAGTAGCAGAAGGTGTTCGATTTGCTTTAAGTTTACTTAATGCCCCGCTAACTATATCTGAAATGTAAGCACAAAATAATATTAAAATCCACATTAATCTTTCAACAATACTTTTGCCTATTTTTGTCTTTCCAAAGCATGGAGCAAAATATAAAAGACACTTGCTCACTTGTCATAGCTAGATGACATAAGCAGCAGAATGCATTTACAAACTTATCAAGGTATAACTTCTCAAAAAAGAAGTCCCACTGCAGAGACAGAATTCTACTAACCTCCAACACTACGTCGCCTTCGCCTCTTGCAACCCTCTACTGTTGAGCCATTGACATCCTCCAAATGTTCTAATGAAGGAGTGGTAGATTCTCCAGAAACACCAATCATTCCTGGAACTTTTTCCAAAACAAACTCTGGAACACGGCCTTAAATTGATAGAAATAATTATTAAAAACAATGTGAAACCTAAAGTATTTGCCAGTACAAAAATGAAATATCAATATTGACACACAAAAAAAAGATACAGCCACATTAGAGCAAATTGAAGTTACAATGAAATATTGCTGCCACAGAATTGCTGCTGTCTTTTCATACAAAATTTCAGTGAATTATAAGAAATGTGAAGAATGCTGAGAAGTCTGTTTATGAGCTGCAGAAGAGCAAATTATGCCAGTTTTTAAACATGCGTTCACTAGAATATGTACAAAAATGCCCCAGACAATTTACGTAAGTATAGGCAGGTAAAAGAAAATCAATATTAAGGCTGTTAGTCAGTTAGGAAGTATTTTACTCTTTATCAGGAAGTGAAAACAATCAAGGGGGCTGGCAGAGATATCTATTGCAGTCCCCTACCCAATAACTAAATTCTAGAAAGGAATGTTCATGGTTAACTTGCATGGCCTTCAACCAATTAAGGCTTTGAAGTGAACAATTAACTACCAAAGAGCCACTGGCCTGATTTTGGTGGAAACAAAAAAAAAAGTGACTGCTTTCCCAACTGCATGTTTGCCTGCCAGATTTTTTTTGAGGCATGTCCATTTGCCTCACTTTTGATTGACCTGGGGCACGGTTGAGGATAAAGGTTGCCTTTAAAGGCCATCTGCCTCTATTGCATTAGACCTCCTCTTCCCACCAAAATAAAACTTATCTTCTCACCGATCTCAATATTAATTTCTGCTGAACATGCTAACAGACTGGGTCTTCAACATAGCTCTGCAGCTCATAGTCTTCAACTAGCTGACAGCTTCATGCAAGGCAGCACGTTTTGGTTGTTGACCATGATAGAACAAGAACAGCACCAGTGATCAATTGACACTTGATCCAGTGCGGTTTCTGATGGAGGGGGAGATGATTGGAATGCATCTAGTATACTTCTCAGCTTGTTTGAACATTTTGTTGGTAATGAAATTCAAGAGTCACAGGCCACTGTTCTTAGGTTTATCAACTCCATGTTTACTTTGAACTGGTTTCTAGGTGACTTTGACTTTCCCACATAAAGTCATAGAGACGAACGGTATGTGAGGAGATCCTTTGGTCCAACTCATTCATGCTGAACAGATATCCTAAATTAATCTAGCCCCATCTGCCAGCACTTGGCCTTTATTTCTCTAAACCCTACCTATCTAGGTGCCTTTTAAATGTTGCAACTATGTCAGCCTCCACCACTTCCTCTGCCAGCTCATTCCACACACACACACACACACACACACACACACACACACACACACACACACACACACACACACACACACACACACACACACACACACACACCACCCTTTGCATGAAAAAGTTACCCTTTAGGTCCCTTTTAAATCTTACCCCTCTCATCCAAAACCTATGCCCTCTAGTTCTGGACTACCCCACCCCAGGGAAAAGACTTTACCCTATCCATGCCCCTCATAATTTTATAAACCCCTAAGGTCACCCCTTAGCCTCCAACGCTCCAAGGAAGACAGCCCCAGCCTATTCAGCCTCTCCCTATAGTTCAAACTCTCCAACCCTGATAACATCCTTGTACAGCTTTTCACAAGTTTCACAATATCCTTCCTATAGCAGGGAGTCTAGAACTGCACACAATATTCCAAAATTGGCCTAACCAATTTCCTGACAGACTTCTGGAGCTGGTGGGACTTGAACCCAGGCCTCCTGGCTCAAAGACAGGTTCCCTACCATTGTGCCACTTTAAAAACTTCATTCTCGACGAACGGCTTTTGCCCAAGACGTAGATTTTCCTGCTCCTCGGATGCTGCCTGACCTGCTGTGCTTTTCCAGCACCACTAATCTGAACTCTGATCTCCAGCATCTGCAGTCCTCACTTTCGCCTAACCAATGTCGTGCACAGCCGCAACATGACCTCCCAACTCTACTCTCTATGCTCTGACCAATAAGGCAAGTGTACCAAACTCCTTCTTCACTACCCTATAGAAGTGTGACTCCACTTTCAAGGATCTATGGACCAACACTCAAAAGTCTCCAATATTCCCTAGGATCTTACCATAAGTGTAAACATCCTGTCCAAATTTGCCTTTCCAAAATGCAGCATTTCATATTTATCTAAATTAAACTCCATTTTCCACTCTTCAGCCCATTGCTTGTGGGCTGTGAAGTCTCATAGATCCATGAGGTTATCATTGACATCCAAATAGTCATAAAATTGTCCTTAAGGCTATTGTGACTTGGATAGTAATTGTTTGGGGCTCAGTCCAGTAGAAAGCACAGCTTTAAGAGACATTTGTTCACCTGATGGAGAGTGTAGTAAAATCAAATCACTATATTGAGAGTCTAAGTCCACGTATCCTATGTCACTCCCCATTTTTCCCTTCCAATAAAAAAAAAGCCACTGCCAAGCAGCTTTCATGAAGTCTCATTAGGGAGCTTCACTCAGTACCGCAATGATGAAGCAATCATGTTAGGAAAGCTGCTCTCCTCTCAAGTTCTTCTGTCAAGTTCAGACATTCCACTCCCCAATTATATAGTTTTTGCTTCTTTGACTTTGATCTTTTTCAACCACTTAGTGGATGATCTGCCATCTGCAGTAAACTTATCAGATGTTTACAGGTCAGGCAGTATTGGCGGTACCTTTTCCAACTCCATCCCTTACAACAGTTGCTGTGCTGTCCTAAAGTAAGCTGCCAGTCACCTTTAATGCTGTCAAAACTCTCTGCTACCCTTGCTACAGACCCAAGTCTGGTCCTATTGCCATCTATGTACAGGTTTCTAATATAACTGCTGGAGGTCACTTCCCATTGTTGTTTTACCACAGTTCTAGAGCCGCAGAAAGAGAGGTTCGTATAAAAACATGAGATAAAGTGGAAGAATCATTGCAAAGGAACAATAACATGCGTTCGCAGAAGCATAGCTTTGGCGATATAGAGAACCATTATAACTGGAGACTTGTTTGGCTGCCGTGGATAACCATGATATCTTTTGGGTTTTGTCATGCTCTTCATGCTTTCCTCAATGGTTCGCTGAACAGTCTTTTTGATAACTGAATCAAACAAGTGAAACAAACAGCATATTCTTTTGCACAAAAGACAACAAAATAATTTCAGACCATTAAATGATTAATGGAGAATAATATTGTCTAGTAACATAAGGAGCTACATAAGCAAATCAGAAGATGATTAGAGATCATTACAGACCATTGAGGGATACCTTACGGTTTGGTTTGAATCTATCCTAAGGTAAAGCAGTAGTGTTAAGTCACTACTTTACACCGCCTTTATTCCTATGGATGATGCTCAATTTTCAGCTGTGTAAAATAGATTGTGCTGACCGTCTGGGTGGCTTTCTCCTGAGGATCTTAAAAAGACAGGCCGTATGTGTTTTGTCAGCCACTTTTCTGTATCTTAGTACATTGACGGCAGTACCAGAACCAGAGTAAAAAATGCTCACTAGTCTGATTTTCACAAAGAGACCAAATAAATTCATTAGAGCGAAGTCAGTAATAGAAAAATACTGGAAGAGTCAAGAACATGTGCTGTTTATGATTTTGAAAAGATAATTCAGTGCTTCTGGAAATGGAAGGTAGTTTTGTTGGATTCCTTTTAAAAAAAAACTGGTTACTTTTAAAAAAATGATTGGGAAATTTTTGATTGAAGTTGTTAAAGTGCCATGCCAAATTACTAACTTTATTTTCCAAAGTCTTATCGATTAAAAAGTATTTTGGAAAACTATTTTCATTTTGATTAATTGTATTGTCACTCATAGGCAAGAATCTTCGAGTAAAAAGTGAGGTCTGCAGATGCTGGAGATCAGAGCTGAAAATGTGTTGCTGGTTAAAGCACAGCAGGTTAGGCAGCATCCAAGGAACAGGAAATTCGACGTTTCGGGCCAGAGCCCTCATTCCTGATGAAGGGCTCTGGCCCGAAACGTCAAATTTCCTGTTCCTTGAATGTTGCCTAACCTGCTGTGCTTTAACCAGCAACACATTTTCAGCACTCATAGGCAAGCTCAGGCTTAATAGTAACTTCTGGATTTGTTATTTAAGATGTGTGATGCACTCTCAGTTTTTTCCCCCCAACTTTAAGTTAAGCCCTATTCAATCATTCATGTGGTTATAATTTGCAAGCAGAGATAAGTTACAGTTTACTCTGTGCACTCCAATTGCCAAACTGCTAGCAGGCCAAATAGCTTCCTTCTGTGTTCTAACTATTCTATGAATTGGAACCCATAATAAACTTTGTTTCAAATATAAAAGGGACAAGGAAACATTTAAATTTAAATTGTAGCATCAGAAAGCAGATTATCAAAAGTAAAATATGAATATGGCATCAGATTTCCAAGTACCAAACCACTTGCATGCGAAGTTCTGTTTTGACACTCACTTAATCTGAGTGATCATAAAAACACAGTTATAGTATCAAAAAGATCAAGGACTTCTTCCAATTATCCAACACAAAGAAGTCTTCTTTATTATCTTTACTCTGAACTTACACTCTCTCTGCAAGAATCAACATTCAATTTAATGACAAAAACAATGCTAATGGGCCTTCTAAAGTTTGAGAACTTATAACTGTTTCCAAAACAGCTGAGACAAATTATATTTAAAAACATAGATCGGAGGATGTACTTTCTAACATCTTGTTTGTCCTGAATAGCAGGATTTCCACCACTGAATAAGTTTCAACTAAAGAATAGATTAACGGTTATTTAACTAGAATGACATGAGTCAATGGAACAACTCAGACCAAAACTCCCGTAGCTGAATTTCTTTAGTGGATCATGATCCCACCTATGACAATATCAGAACCAATTTCCAATGAGGCAAACATGAAGTGGTCACCTCCACTTAGCCTGCAACACAAGTCTAACCTCTGATATGATTCAAAATTTCAGCCCACTGTATCTAAACCAACTTAGTTTAAACTGTTAAATCCCTCAGCATTCTCACTTCAAGCATTTAACACAATTATATTAAATATGCCCATCAAATGAATCTGAACTTAAAATTTGCCCCTTGACTTTTTTCCCCCAGGTAAATCAGTATGACAAAGGAGTCAGATTTCACTGGTCTGTGAATGGCACCAGACTGTCATGAATATGTATGTTGGCCTGTAACTTATAAATTGCCAGTAGTTGGATAAATTGCACGATTCAAAGTTAGTTTTTCAATAATGTTATGCTCAATCTCATGATCTTCATGAAAAATTATGCATCTCATTAATTTGCCACAGAAAGATAATTATGATTACATGTGCAAGTACCTTTATAACAGTGTCTATGATTAAATTACCAATCAACTTGTTGCCTACAAAAAGAAAAACTCTAAGTACACCGCCCCATTCATTTATGTTGCAAATTAATTTGAAATTTCCAAAAATCTTCATTTTAGCTTTTCCTGACATTTTTTCAGTTTTGCCTCACTTTCTTTCCTTAACGTTTTCTTTCCATTTCTGACTAACATTGCATTTCTCTACTCTTCTAACTTTACAAAGCATCAAAAATCATTACCGATACAGAACAACTTTCCTTTGGTTCACCAAGATACCAGATGTTCTACTGTCCCATCTGCACCACTACTAGTTTGCACTTCCAGCAACTACATGGGCAAAACTTTTAAAAATCTAAATTTGCAAGTTCAACAAGGGACAATACATCCAACAAAATTTAAATCTTATAGACCTAGGATGAGACGTTGCCAAATATATTTAACTCTCTTATTAACTAATTCAACCACAATTCTTGACTGCACAATACATTAAACGTTAAGTATCCTGGAAAATGTTACCAGTGTACTTTGAGGCACATTATTACCTCAAAGTACACTATAAAGGACGAGTTATTGACAGACTTAGAAAGAGTGACGAATGCTTAGAAACAAACAAAGTGATAAAGCCAAAATACTGCAAATTCAAAATATGATTCAATACCATAATTGGCAAGCTATTAGCGGAATAACATTCAATAGAAAAAATAATTTTATCTTCATATGGTCTCTTTTAATAAATAGATTTAAAACAAATTTAAGAAACTTTGTAATGGTAAAGAGGAAATTTAAAAACACAGACACAGAAACATAAGATTCGGAGCTAAGTAAATGCTGAAGCAAGTTAGAAAAGGAGAGATCATGAACAAGGTGATGGCAAATCTAAAAGGAATCAGGGGAACATCGGAGTCAGAAACTACAAACCCAAACATATCCTGTTAAAAAGAAATAAATTCTGAAAAAGCATCTTAGCAGTAAATGCTCAAGGGAATAGTGCAAATTAAAAAGTGGAGTTTTTTCAGGTAATTAAAGAGCAAACAGCTAATAGCAAGTGATGATAAAGCGAGATAATCATGATTTTTTATTTAAATATACTTTCACTCATTGGTCATTAATCCTGTGAGCTTAAATACTGAAGATTATTGTTCCACAGGGCACAGGATTAGAAGGTAAGAAAAAAAAACATCATTTTTGCATTCTTCTGATGTTTCTGAGCATGCATTTCCAGGGACAACAATCAAAAAGGGCAAAGCTATCTGTTACTCTCTCTAACCAAGCCACAGGAGATCAACTGTACAAAAAACTTCATAACAGAGATAAATTAGGTCAATACAGACAGCAACTCAATATTAATTGCTAGTAACACAGAGGACAGAGTTACTTATCTACTGATCTAGAAAGGAATTAAAATAGGTATTTGAGTTGTGTTTTTGTACGGCAAGCTACTCTACATTATGTAATTCATTTGGCATCGTTGTAGTTCAATGGAAACCACAACAATTCAGGGAACAGGTGACAGCAAAATTGCTAAGGTGCTTGGTAGGTACAACAAGTTATGTTTTTAACTAGCTACATTCTGCAAAGTTGCTCTTTCTGGAAGTAGTGTGCATTATTGAGTAAAGAAGTTTAAAGTCTACCAGCAGTTTAGCCAGACTATCTAAAAAACTGGTACAACTTCAAAATGTCTTTCCTGAACTTCTTTCTTGTGTGCTTAGAAGCACCTGTCCTTTTAATCCAAAATGATGGAATTGGAAGAAGTTCTGTAGAAATTAGCAAATCACTTTTTAAAAATTATAAACTTACAATAGAATATAATCTATATGAAAAGTTTTATACAGTATTGCTAACTATTTTAAAATATTTTTTCCCCTTATAAGACTACAAAAATGGTGTTGCTCTAATGAATCACTATATTCTCCAGTTTATATATACTTGTATATTGCAAAATTCATTAGCAAGGCATACATACTCAACAGGAGATAAAATATGCTTAATAAACAAATTCTATGATATTCAATGCTAGTCAAATTACAACAGTTTACTACTTTAAAAAGTTACAATAGATATGGTGTAATTATGCATCAAAGTAATCAATAAGTTAAACCATTAGATGTTTCTTCAATGAAGAAAAGTGTAAAAATTTGATCTATGATCAGAACATGCTTAACAAACCTACCACTGACTGACAGAAACATTTATTTTCCTGGTCCTTAAGATACATTTTAATAAACATTTTGCCAGAAACACAAGAGATAACAGTATTAAGCAGTTGAACAGACAACTGCCTTGGATATAACAATAAATAGTAATCGTGTGTCATGGAACCAAACAATGTCAAATATTTTTGCCAAGTTTCTAATCTCACTTATCCTACTATAGGGAAACCACAAATGTCACTCTTCAACTAAAGAATACATAGTGGAATACTATGATTTTGGAAGTCTAAAACAAAAACAGATATCGCTCAGCAGGTCACGCCTGTCAAATCTGAGAGAATTCTTTAAAGGAAGTAATAAGCAGGTTACTCCCAGTAGATGTTAACTACCTGGACTTCAAGAAGGCCTTTGACAAGGTGCCACACAGGAGGCTACTGAGTAAGATAAGCGCCCATGGTGCCAGAAGAAAGGTGCTAGCATGGATAGAAGTTTGGCTGTCTGGCAGAAAGTGGGAATAAAAAGATGCTTTTCAGGATGGCAGCAGACAATGTGGTGTCCCATAACACTGTGTTGGGACCATAGTTTTTCACTTTATGCATTAACAATCTAGATGAAGGGACTGAGGGCATTCTGGCTCCATTGCAGAAGATTCAAAAATAGATAGAGGGACAGGTAGCATTGAGGAGGCGAGGAGGCTGCAGAAGGATTTGGACAGATTAGGAGAATGGGCAAAAATGTGGCAGATGAAGTACAACGTGGAAAAATAAGAGGTCATGCACTTCGGTAGAAAGAATAGAGGCATGGACTATTTTCTCAGTGGGGAGAAAATTCAGAAGACTAAAGGGCAAAGAGACATGGGAGTTCTTCCAGGAAAACTTGCAGGTTGAGTCAGGAGTTAGGAAGGCAAATACAATGATGGCATTTATTTTGAGAGGACTTGAATATAAAAGCATGGATGGACTTAAAAGGCTCTAATGAGACCACATTTGGAGTATTGTGTGCAATTTTGGGCCCCATATCTCAGGAAGGATGTCCTGGCCCTGGAGTGTGCACAGAGGAGGTTCACAAGAATGGTCAGAGAATGAAAAGCTTAACATATGAGGAACGTTTGAGGATTCTGAATTTATACTCAATGGCGTTTAGAAGGATGAGGGGAATCTAATTGAAACATACAGACTATTGAGTGGACTGGACAGAGTAGATGGTGGGAAGATCTTCCCATTGGTAGGAGAGACTAGGACCTAAGGACATAGTGTCAGGGTAAAGGGAAGACTTTTTAGAATGGAGATAAGAAATTTCCAGAGCCAAAGAGTAGTGAATCTGTGGAATTCACTGCCATAGAAGGCTGTGGAGGCCAGTCATTGAATATATTTAAGACTGAGATAGATACATTCTTGAATATTCAGGGGACCAAGAGATATGGGAGAAAGTGCGACAATAGGATTGAGAAACTTATCAGCAGAGCAAACTCGAAGGGCTGAATGGTCTAATTTCTGCTCTTATGTCTTATGGTCTGGCAGTAACTCTACACCACTGAATTTAGTCAATTTAGAATGGCAGTGGTAGATTTGCAAGTGACAGAAGGGAAAAAGAGACATAACAGAAGACAATACATACCAATTTGTTCACAATTTTCAATTAGTTTATGCACAGTTGCAGCTTGAAGCTGGAGCCGTCTCTCTGTTATTGCAGTTGACTTTTCATTTCCTTCACCAGAATGAAACAAATTTGGTGCAAATACTACAGCAAGATTACTGGCATCCATTTTGTTCTCTTCTGACCTATATAGAAAGTGAAACATTTAAAAATATTGTGAATAATCCTTGGAACCATCTCTACATTTCTTTATTACTACATCCCTTTCCACTTATTTCTTTCTACTTGACTTTAAGTTGCTTTACCTAGGCTATGTCCCCAATTTAAAATCTATATCTTAAGAGTGCTTAATAACCATTCACTAGAAGATGGAGAAGACCTGTTCAGGGTGACATCTTCAACTTGACCTTCCCGCTTTAAAAAGTAGTACATGTTTCTCTGTTATGTTGAAATCAGAGATGCAATTTTGAATTGTGGACATCAACTACCTCCTTAATTTATTAAGGCATCATTTTGAAGAACACAAATGCATTAATATTTTTGAGGTTTGGTGCATATTGAGTTTCCTTCCTGTGGTGAAGGGGAAAAGGAAAGGAGAAATGGAGAGAGATTAAGCACGAAGTCCAAACTCTTATGGGGAAAATGAAAGAAGGTATAAACAAGGCCGCGTAAGTGAGCACTTGACTTTTTTTTTAAATTGCAAAAGTGCTGACATTCTAATCACAATTTAGAAAAACACAGCAAATGGAAAGAATGAATAACCCAACTTTTCGGTGGGTATTTCACGTAAATATAACTCTTGGAAAAATCAGCATACTTTTATCTAGCGTATATGAGTGCACATTGGATCCAGGCTTTTGATATGAGTGCTCAAACTAAGAATCCCATTCCCAACACTAAAGAATTGTAGGAAATGATTTAGCATTAACAGATGCAGCCGACTCTGCTAAAATGTGCCTTTCATTAACACGAATTGGCTGTAATGCGATTGGTGAATTGGGAACACTGTTTCTCAACCTCAAATTTGTAAAATGTGTGTTGGCTAGAATGCGATTAGATTGCCAATACAAAGTGTTATTTGCATTGCACAAAGATGCACAGGAATGGAACTATCGTGTTTCAAGGAATGACTGTACAGCTTAAAATAATGAAGTAGTCAAGGAATAGAAAGGATAGCTCAGAGAAGTCAAAGATTCAGAGAAACAGATGACTTTTTCATTGAAAAAGCACACTAAATCATTCCTAAATCCTTTTTGCACAAAAAATAAAACTGAAATTTCTGGAAAAGCTCAGCCTGTCTGGCTGTATCCATGGAGAAAAACCATAGCTAACGTTTAAGGTCAAGTGTCCAGTGACCTTTAAAACATTTCCGAAGAAGGGACACTGGACCCAAAATGTCAACTCCGACTTCTCACCATAGATGCCGCCAGACCTGCTGAGCTTTTCTAGAAATTTCTGTTATGTTTGTGATTTTTAGCATCCGCAGTTCTTCAGATTCTTAAATCTTTAAACATTGACAACTACCGTGATTCAAATATTTTACTTAAGTATGAATTCAATACACACCTAAGTGACACATTATTAAGAAATGTCAGGAAGTAGCGCAGTGTATCTGCAGTTCTCTCAGGCAGCAAACAAGATAGAAGAATTGTGGCAGAAATGCTTTCATCATTTTGCAGTTGCTGTGCTTTGAAGAAGGCTTCATGCAATTCCCTTGGGAGCACAGGCTCAGGTAGCTCCCTGAAAAACTGTTTCACCAGCCCTGCCACATCACAAGGGGGAGCCATAGTAATACATTTTTCACCTTGATCCACTTTAGCCTGGTTGGACAAACAAACAATTACAACAATGTATACATTTATCATTACAATTTGGAGGAGGCAGCAGCAGCAGATTGGATGATGCCATATGGGCATACCTATCCTAATTGTTATAGACAAAATAAATTTTATTAAGAATAAAAATAGGGAGAAAGACTTTAAAATGGAAACAGCCTACCAGGAGCAATTAATCTAATTATATATAACAACTTATTTGACATTTTATATGAAATCCCTATTTTGTCCAGCATTGGTCAATTTTCTCAATTTTTTGGGGTCATCTTGAGTAACTTATTGTACAGTGTACTATGATCTTAAAGGAGATTTTTTAAAAATATTGATTACCTTTAAAGCTTTAAGGCGAATCACTGATCCTGATTTTCTGAAGAGCCCTTCTGTGTGAATATGCTTTTCTAAATAGTTACAAGCATCAACTAGAAATCTGTAAAGTAACATCATGACTGATCGTTACAAACCATCAAATACAGTGACTGTTACTGTGACATCTGTTTAATACCAGAAAACTTTCAAGCTTTAAACATTTTTCAGTTACCACAAAATAAACATTAGATGAGCTTCAAAAGAGGAAACATGAATATAGCAGGAACAGTTTTCACCAAAATATACCCATTTTATAAATATTCCAAAATAAAATGGATAATCAAATGCACCGAGGAATCCTGAAGGCTTGAATTCTGAAGCTGGATTTTAATTTCAGATTGCAATCCTGACAGGACATCAAGCAAAGGAAGCTCATTTGATTGATTCATTTCAAACATGAATCTGAGCACAGAATGGAGTTCAAAACGACGTGACAGGAAACTATGGATTCAAATATGACAAATTTATCATTTACATACTGTACTGTAAATATGCAGAATAGGCGATCAGGTGTCAAAATGTCAGTTGAAAGATATGCTTTTCATGAAATCCAACAAATATGTTTGAGAAAGCTGGGCTTAGCAAAGATCCCATGGTAACTCAATTTATTGTACATACTCTACATGGTGTTGTTAAAACTAAACTCACCTTGTGAGTTGCTGAGCTCATATACTGATTAATATTGTGGCAGGAATGGTGAAAAGGCTTGTAATGTTACATCATGCTGTATCTCGCACAAACTGATGAGCAGCCCTCAAAATCTGGCAGTTACTGTCAGTCATTAACCGGTGCATTGTCTGTGGTGATACATCTACCAAAGTCTGCTTGCGAGCCAATCAGCACTCTCCCCTTGTACAGTATATATGTGATTTCCTCATCAGTTGGTATTCTTGTGAATTGTTCTTATGAGTGCAAGATGAAAAGCTTTGACAAAGTATCTTTAGTCAGCAACACTCAAATGCTGTACTACCAAACTACAAAAAAATTGTCAATGTTGTCTGCTCCTGAACATTTAAACATTTTAAATTATCCAAGTGACATTATTAATAAAGTGGGAAATATGCTTAAGAATTATTTGAATTCTCAGGTCATTGGAATAAACTGACTAAATGAAAATCAAGATCTAGTAAATAGAAAAATAGAATTAGCTTTCTAAAAGCACACTATCTTAACAATTAAACAGGATTGTATTTCAAACAAAATAATTCTCAGTTTTTCAACACAAACACTTGCTCATAAACATTTTCTAAATAAAACTAAGATCACTAAGTAAACATTTAAAATTCTTAGGCTTTTACCATGTAAGAAATTAATTCAACCTACTCACTGAGGAATGGTGGCATGTTCAACGACAGTGCTTTGTGGCAGAACATGCAGAGGGGTGCCAAACACTGCATTGCATATGATAGTCTTGTCCTAAAAACAATGCATAAAGATGATATGAATGAATAATCAAATCAAATTTTGTATTACCAATGTTACCAAAATAATTTAAAGAAAATGCAAGTACATGAAAATACACATCTGGTTCAATTCCAACAGAGTTCCTCTCTACATGTTCAATTTAACTTGACTATAACCTGGTCAACCCACATCTACATTTTCTGAAACTAGGCAAGAATCGCTATTGAAACCTTTCATACATTAGCAGTATTATATAATCAGATACAATATATATCTAAAAACCTAAGTGCCATGAATAAATGCCCCTCTCTCTATTGAAAGACTGGTTAGCAAGGTTAGATCTCATGAATACAGATAAAACTAGCCATTTGGATACAGAACTGGCTCAAAGGTAGAAGACAGAGTGGTGGTGGGTTGCTTTTCAGACTTGAGGTCTGTGACCAGTGGAGTGCTACAAGGATTAGTGTTGGACCCACTATTCATCATTTATACAAATGATGTGGATGTGAACATGGGAGGGATAGTTAGTAAGTTTGCAGATGACACCAAAATTGAAAGTGTCATGGAGAGTGAAGAAGGTTACCTCAGATTACAACAGATCTTGTTCAGATGGGCCAATGGGCTCAGGAGTGGCAGATAGAGTTTAATTTAGAAAAATGCAAGTGGCTGCATTTTGAAAAAGCAAATTATAGCAGGACTTATGGACTTAAATGGTAAAGTCCTAGGAAGTGTTGCTGAACAAAGAGACCTTGGAGTGCAGGTTCATAGCTCCTTGAAAGTAGAGTCGCAGGTAGATAGGATAGTGAAGAAAGCATTTGGTATGCTTTCCTTTATTGGTCAGAGTATTGAGTACAGGAGTTGGGAGGTCATGTTTGCGGCTGTACAGGATATTGGTTAGGCCACTATTGGAATATTGCGTGCAGTTCTGGTCTCCTTCCTATCGCAAGGATGTTGTGAAACTTGAAAGGGTTCAGAAAAGACTTACAAGGCTGCTGCCAGGGTTGGAGGGGTTGAGCTATAGGGAGAGGCAGAATAGCTGGGGCTGTTTATAAGGCCATGAGGGGCATGGATCAGATCAATAGACAAAGTCTTTTCCATAGAGTGGGGGAGTCTAGAAGTAGAAGGCATAAGTTTAGGGTAAGAGCGGAAAGATATAAAAGGGACCTAAGGGGCAACTTTTTTCATGCAAAGGATGGTGCATGTATGGAATGAGCTGCCAGAGGAAGTGGAGGAGGCTGGTACAAATGCAGTATTTAAAAAGACATGTGGATGGATATATGATTAGGAAGAGTTGAGGGATATGGGCCTAGTGCTGGCAAATAGGCTAGATTAGGAAAGGATATAAAAGGTCAGCACGGATGAGTTGGACCGAAGGTTCGGTTTCTGTGCTTTACATCTTTATGACTCTCTTGGAACAAGCATGCTGAAGCAAAAAGGGCACACTACCACTATACAACTAGTGGACATAACAAATATTGCACATTATGGTATTCAAGAGGGCTCTGGATGATTATTTGGATAGAAATGTTGTGCAAGGATATGGTGAAAAGGCAGGAGATTGGTACTAATTAATAGAAGCAGGACAGGGACAATGGGCTGAATAGATTCCTTCTGAATATGTAAATATTCTGTTATAATTTTAATTTTAGCAGTGTGAAAATGAAAAAGAACTTAATTCATATCCGCAATAAAAGAAAAATCAACATATTTAGTAAGGAGAAGTAAAGAGGAACACAGCTTTGATAAAGGACATTGTGAAAAAGATATGGTCATGGCAAACAATTTATTGGCTGAACACAGACACTAAATCTTTTTAAATTTAATCAGGAACACTGACAAACTAAAAGAAGCTTTCACAATTTACATTATTATGTAGTCAACATTCTACTCCAATGGCACAGACTCCATGAAGACCCTACCGGATTCAATTAACCTCTGGAAATGTGCAATCAAAATGGAGATACAGTATTCATGTCATTCAAATCATAAATGAACCAGCCATTCTGAATTTGTTGCTTTGATAAAATACCTTGACCCCTTAAGTTAAGAGTGCAGATGTAGTGAATATACGATGGAGTGTTGAACTTTTAATGATAGTTAATGATCATGTGCGCAGCAAAGCTACGTGCGTTTTTAAGGATATGTTTTGACAGAACGAACACCAGCAGTGAGAAGAAGCTGCCACACCTCTCTCTGTATCGCCACCTAAAATGACTAAAATGAGTTTGACTAGGCCTACATTACTGCAAATTGAGGTATTTTAAAGGAAAATTTCTATTACCATAACATTTGTGGAATAAAATTAAAAAAAACTTTTCAGGCGCAACCTCAATTGTTAGCTGTACACCGAAGTCTTTGGATAGTTATAGCCAGACTACATAACCAGTAGCAATCAATGAATTTTCTTTTTTTCTAACCCTCCTTTATGTTAACTTGACCAAAATTAACCGCTTCAACTCTAATTTGTATTCCAATACATTTGAATGAAATTTTTCTGTTGGGGTACACGTCAGGAAGTATTTTTACATTTTGTATTTCTTCTTCCACCTGGGTAGATTTCAGTACAATAAACAACCTCTTCCTTGTTTAAATCACAAAGGTCTGTATGGCTAGTTCTTTAACCTCAGCACATTGTTACAACTAGATGAGAAGGGGTTCCTTTCTTTCTAAACTTCTCAGCTGGTTGTAAAGGTCCAAACTCTTTTTAACACTAGGCTATTCCTCTTTCCAAAAAGATGTCATGAACTATCTTTTAACATTGCAGTAAGGAAACAAACAAGTTTTCTTGACTTACAAAACAAAACATTCACTCCCTGCTAACACCAAAAAAAAGCACAACATGAAGCATGCAGCCTTTGTGTTGAACAAACAAATGACAACAAACACACACGCACGCACACAGTTAACAATGGGATAGTATCTAGTATAGAAATAGATAAAATATACAGTTGATTCTTTTGGGCTTCCTTGAGACACATGTTTTAATCTGAGCCATGACTGGTTTACTGGGTTCTTAGATGATCAGCAGCAGTAAATATACCACTTTTATGTTCTCAGTTCCTTGATGCTTCTGTTTAGTAAGTGCTGTGACTGGATGCTTTGCTTCAAGAGACAGGAAGACCTTCATTAGCCTGTGATTAGTTCTGCAGTCTAAAATCCATCTCTTCTGCTCTGCGAAAGGGAGCTTCTTGAAATAGCATCTTCATTGTATATTGCTTATGCAAAGCTCAGGTGTCCAGCTTGATAACTATAGGTGATGTTTCAGCTTGAAAATGTGAAAAGCTTCATTAATAGATCAAAATAGGCGATGTTTTTTATTGTTCTTTGGTAGAATGTTAGTTGCAACTCAGACAGGCTTTAATTAATCCAGTTTGCAGAGGTAATGTAGAGTTTTCCATATATATTAAAGCCTGGAGCTCTGAACAGTATTAAAATGTTGCTGTTTCTTTCCATCACATGTTTACATTTGTTTATATTTGCATTTTAGCATCTATCCAAATCAGGAGCAGAAGCAGGTCATACAGCTCAAATCCAGCTCCTCTATTCAATAAGTTCATGGCTGAATTTATTTCTGTTTAAAATCCCACATTCCTATCGACCCCCAATAACATTGATTCCCTTGCCCAACAAGAACTTATTTACCTCTGTTTAAGAAATACTGATCTTCATACTTCCTACCAAATGAAGTAACTTTACAATTTCCCTAATTTATTCTTCATCTGCCAAATTATTGTCCACTTATTCAACATATATCCATTCACAACCTCAATCTCTGCATAACATATTTTTCAAACTATCTTTGCCATCTGTAAATTTGGCTACCATGCCTTCACTTGCCTCATCTGAATTGATGATGGAAATGGCAAAAATCCGAGGTCTGACCCTACACTTCAGTTTTCAGATAACTGAATCAACTCAAAACCTATTACATGTTTTAATTTCCTCATTTACTGTACATCGGTGAATAATTAAATGCAATTAGTTGTTTACCTGCTTGTTGACATCACTGTTTTTGCTTCCCAGGATACCTCTTTGACTTATGCCAGGATGGCACAATGGCACAGTGGTTAGCACTGCTGCCTCACAACACCAGAGACACAGGTTCAATTCCCACCTGGGACAACTGTCTGTGTGGAGCTTACATATTCTCCCTTTATCTGCATGGGTTTCCTCCGGGTACTCTGGTTTCCTCCCACAGTCCAAAAACGTGCAGGTTAGGTGGATTAGCCATGCTAAATTGCCCTTAGTGTTAGGTGGAGGGGTAAATGTAGGGGAATGGGTTGGGGTGGGTTGCTCTCAGTAGGGTCGGTGCGGATTTGTTGGGCCGAAAGGCCTGTTTCCACGCTGTAAGTAATCTAATCTAAACTATCATTAGGAATAAGGAAAACTGATGGCAGCAATCAACTTGCTCATTGAAAAACCCAGTCAAAAAAGTTCACAGGGATGGACAAAGCACTACCTAAGTAGATTACAAACAGGATAGAGAAAAAAATTCAAGAGGTCACCAGTGTAATTTCAGAATAACCCAAAACTTGATACAATCAATGAAATAATTGAGGTATAATTACTGTGGTATTGTACAAACCACAATGTCTCACAAACAATTCTGACATTAATTTCAAATTATCGGCTTGAGTAGAGTTAAGGCTACTCGTTATCCAGAAAACCAAGGAAAATTTCCCTGCTCCTCTTTAAAACAATGTTGTGTAATCTTTTGCTTTAATTTGGGGGGCGGGGGGGGGGGGGTTTAGAACATCTGTTAAATGGTTGGAAAGAAAGTTGATGCCAGGAATGCAAACCTCTTGTTGGCATAACTTCTGACATATGGATTGCCAATGTCGGAACCGAGGTGTGGGGGCAGCTGCAAGGCCTGGAAGGGAGCAGAAGCAGAAGCAGTTGTATAAATGGAAGCTGAAAAAGGAGTGGAGGAAGGTTACAAAGCAGAGGTAACAGTTTTAAAGCTGGCAACAACTCAGCTAACTATTAGCCAGGAAAACTCAAAATCATTGAGGTAATGACTTATTTGCAAATGAAAGATGGATCTCCAGCATTTAATTGTACCTTTTCAAGAATTATTATATGATGGAAAACTGTAGTGGATGCTAGGATATTGAACACAGAATCAATTTCCAAATTTAATTTTGAGATCAAGATCTGAAAATCAAAATTTGGTGCCAAGAGTCTTTTTCTGGTAATGGTGGTGGGGAGATAACGTTGTGCATGCTCTGATATGAATATACAACCCTGACATAAAGGCAGGAGTATTACCACTGAGCCAAGATGGCCTTTCATAACATAATGAGCATTCCCAGACTTACCTTAAATAACTGTACAGAAGAACCTCTATTCATGTAAAAATGAATGCCTATTATGATTTTTTTCTATTATTCTAAATTAGTTTGCTCATGCTGCTTATGGCAAACCTATCAATAAATTATGAAAATATGAACACAATGCTTAAATTGTTTGTTGATGGAATAAAATTCTTAACAACTAATACTGTTGTAGCTACCCAATCTGCAATCACAAATAATCTGCTAGTGTCATTGTGACTGAATGTATATTCATGATCTTTCTGTTCCATCATGTACCTTTTGGTCCCTACACTAACTTGTTTTATATAATCAATTTTTGAGCTCATATGTTTGCATATCATTTGCCATCACATCGCACTCCTGGTCAAGCTCCTCTGGCCTGCCTGTTTTTTTTCCCCTTTTTCCTTTCTTTTTCTCTCCCCTCAGCCCTAGAGGTAAATCCTGGAGCAGTGTTAGGCACAGACAGCGAGTCCCAGGGCAGACGATGTGTGGAGGCCCTGCACTGAGTTGCTGCAATGTAATGTTTATTTGAAATTTTTTTACTTAACTAATGTCAATCATTTAATGATATCTTGTTTCTAACTTTTTTTAAAATTCTAAAGTAATGCAATAACGTTTTATTTCTCTTTTGTATCTATGATTTGTACCGAGGTACATACCTATGATGGTGCCATAAGAGGTAGATATTGTAAAAACGTTTCACTATACATCTACAATGGAGTACATGTGACAATAAAGGATGTTCTATTCTATGAATTGTGGAAATAAAACTTGGTGAGCATGTCTGATATTTAAATATGAGCTGCTAGAAACTCTGCAATAGTTCACTGACTTCAAGATGTGAAGCAAATACCAGTGATCGGAGTCAGCATTAAAGCTCTGAACTCAAATAAAACAAAGTAATTCACATCCATTTGAAATCAAAGCAGAGTTGGATCAAATTACAAACTGGAAAAACTGCAATCACCTACATTCAGTTGGTAATTACTTAGATTATTTGGACCACTACTTGGATCCAACTGATACAAATAACAATATTAAGGAAGAATGGAAACAGATGAACAATCGTTATGCATCAGGGAATTGACGAGCTTCAATTCAATGAGTTGAAAAACAAAGTTTGAAAATACTTGCAAAAAAATATTAAATTTAGTCTTATTCATGTAAACATTGATTTTCTTGTCATTCTCTGATTTAGCCCTGTCCAACATAAACACTGTAACTCACTGTTTAAAGAAACAATATAAACATTATATTTATTTCACTTAAATGTACATTTCTGGTCATACATTGAATTCACTCCCCAGCATCCCGCTTTTTAATTTTTATATTCTTCACCATTCATCCACTCAGGACCAGCTTCCCATGACAACAGTGACATTGCACAATGTGATTGCATGAAAGTGCTATTGAGGACAGTCTTTAATTTACTATAAGTTAGAAACTAGTCTGGATCCATCTCGACTACCCTGGACAGTCCGGTCCAGTCCCCCACATATGGCGTCAGCCAGAGCACCAGCCACAACATGGTCAGGTGGAAATCGTCCCATTGGCACAACGTACACACAGAATTTCACTGACACTCACTCTTCCCAAACGTGAAACGTGACAAAAACTCAATTATTTTAATGCATGACGCATTTTATGGGAGGAAACAACTTCAATAGAGTCATTGAGATGTACAGCACAGAAGCAGACCCTTCGGTCCAACTCATCCATGCTGACCAGATATCCCAACCCAATCTCGTCCCACTTGCCAGCACCCACCCCATATCCCTCTAAACCCTTCCTATTCATATACCCAACCAGATGGCTTTCAAATGTTACAATTGTACCAGCCTCCACCCCTTCCCCTGGCAGCTCATTCCATACACCCTCTGTGAAAAAGTTGCCCCTTAGGTCCCTTCTATATCTTTCCCCTCTCACCCTCAACCTATGCCCTCTAGTTCTGGACTCCACCACCCCAGGGAAAAAACATTGTCTATTTATCTTATCCATGTTCCTCATGATTTTATAAACCTCTACAATGTCACGCCTCAGCATTCAACATGCCCGGGAAAACAGCCCCAGTCTATTCAACCTCTCCCTGTAGCTCAAATCCTCCAACCCTGGCAACATCCTTGTAAACCTTTTCTGAACCCTTTCAAGTTTCACAACATCTTTCCGATAGGAAGGAGACCAGAACTGCACGCAATATTCCAATAGTGGCCTAACCAATGTCCTGTACAGCCGCAACATGACCTCCCAACTCCTGTACTCAATACTCTGACCAATAAAGAAAAGCATACCAAACACCTTCTTCATTATCCTATCTACCAGTGACTCCAAGGTCTCGTTGTTCAGTAGCACTCCCTAGGACTTTATCATTAAGTGCATAAGGCCTTCTAAGATTTGCTTTTCCAAAATACAGCAGCTCGCATTTATCTGCAATTAAGCTTCATCTGCCACTCCGCAGCCCATTGGCCCATCTGATCAAGATGTGTTGTACTCTGATGTAACCTTCTTCACTGTCCACTACATCTTCAATTTTAGTGTCATCTGCAAACTTACTAACTATACCTCCCATATTCACATCCACATAATACACTGCACAAGGTATTGTCCAATTTGTGTAGTTTGTTTTGAATACTTATAGTAGCTAAATGGCAGCTTCCTTGGTTAATATCATGCTGTGTTGTCAAATTAAATTTTATGCACACTAAGTGCAAATCACAGCAATGTGGTGCAGGAGGAAGCCATTCAGCCTATTGCCTTTCAGAGGGGTGGGTGGGATGACGACTCAAAATCATGCAGAGACAGAAGTTGATTCATTTGGGTTGACTGCAACTAATCCATCCACCATTAGACGAGAGATCTATCTGTTTGAAAAGTCTCTGCTAGGGGGATCCAAGATGGCAGCGACCCAGCAAGTCTGAGTCTACAGTGCTCCTCCCAAGACTTGGGCAAAGTGGGTCATCCATCCCCTCCACACTCACCAAATCACTTAAAATAGCTGTTTAATTTAATTAGTTGTTTAGTATTGAATTTAAACAATTTAATCTTCAGTAAAAATGACTAAAGGGAAGGGAGCCCGCAGCTCTCAGCAAGCAGGAACCCCTCCCCCACCCTCTCCAGCTGCAGCAGAAGCGTCCGCAGCCACCCCGGGGGACTTATCTACAGTGGCGAGCCTTGTGGAAATCATCTCCAAACTGAATGCGAAGATCTACGCTTTTATTGAAGAATCCCGAAGTCGATGGGACTCACTCTCGGCCACGCTGCAAATGACCGAGACATTAAGGAAATCGAGCGCCGAGTCGGAGGGGCGGAGGTAAAGGCCGCGCCCTCCGAAACTACAGCACAATCGGCCGTGGATTGGGTCCGGACTCTCAAACAGCGAGTCTGGACCTTAGAGAACCACACTGTCGATCTCGAGAATCGAGCTCGTCGAAAAAATATTCGTTTGCTGGGCCTTCCTGAACGGGAAGAGAAAGGCCAGCTTACAAGGTTCCATGAACAGTGGCTTCCATAGCTGGTAAATTTGGAGGCTGGATCAGGCCAGGTAAAGGTGGAATGGGCCTACCGGGTCGCAATACTCAGGCCCGGCTCAAACCAGCGCCCCTGCCCGGTCCTGTTTCAGCTGCAGAGCTATAAGGAGAGGCAGATACTCCTAGAAGCATATAGAAATCTTGGAAAAGATCCCCAAGCCATGATCTATAAAGGATCCAAAATCATGTTATTCCAGGACTTTTCCCCAGCTCTGGTCCGAAAGAGGAAGGCATTCGATGAGGCGAAGAAGTGTTTAAAGGACTTAAATATTCAGTACTCCTTGTGCTACCCAGTGACGCTACGCTTTAACCATGAAGGATCTGAGTATAACTTCGGATTGCAGGAAAGGGCCAAGGAATTTTTGGACTCTCTTAGATAAATTGTAAAAGATAATTGATGTTGGTTTGCCTTGCCCCCACTCCGGTTTATATCCCCCTTGTTTTTTTACCTTACTGTTTAATATTATCTTGGGGGTGGGGAGAAGGATTTATTTATTTGTTCTCTACATAACGATTTTCTCCCTCCTTGGGTTTTTTTTATTATTCTATATATATATATATATATATATATATATATATGGGCCGGGGGGTCTAGTTAATGTTGGTGGGGGGAGGTGGTTACCTAATTCTATTTTACCTCTGTCTCTAGGAGTGGGGTTGTTTTCCCTTGTTATTTTGTTTTTTTTAATTACTTGTTGAGGTTGTAATTTTGAGGGGGGGGGGTAGGGTGCTCACTGTTAACTCAAGCTCTGTAGTATATTTGAATTTTCCTCATCCTATTGAGGAGCGCCTGGGTCAAGGGTGGGACACTGGTTGGGAGAGGATACGATGGACCTTTGGAAAGGAAGTGATACCCCCTGGGAACAAGGGGGGAAAAAAATCACCATTTAAAATGTGTTTTTTTTATTTAGAAATAGTTTTTTATTATACTGTTGCGAGTGTTTTAGAGGGTCTTTATTTTTGTGAATTTTATATGCTCTATGCTCGGGATGTTCTGGATAGGGTTTCCCCTCCTGAGGGGTCTCGGATTTGCCCGGACAATTATGGTTGATCAGTCGGTTAAGTGGTGCACCTGGAATGTCAAGGGGAGTAATTCGCCAGTCAAAAGGAAGAAAATATTATCAAATCTCAAGAAAGAAAGGGTTGATGTAGCTCTCCTACAGAAGACACACTTGTTGGATAAAGAACACGTGAAATTACGACAGGGATGGATTTGATCAGGCCTTTTTTTCTTCTTTTAGTTCAAAAAGCAGGGGAGTTGTTATTCTTATTCAGAAGAATTTCCCTTTCAAAATCCTAAATCAGATAAAAGACGAATCTGGATGATATATTCTGATTAAAGCTTTTATAAATGGAGAAGAATATGGGATTTTAAATTTGTATTGCCCCCCCCGGCACATCCTTTTAAATTTATAACGGAAGCCTTCTCAAAATTGATGGTTCTCGGTGCCCGTCATACAATTATAGGGGGAGACTTTAATTGTAATATGGATCCGGAAATAGATAGGATTCCCAAGAGTACTGCAGGAGTATCTCCCAGATCTAGACAATTGGTGGATTTGAACAAAGAATTAGGATTAGTAGATGTATGGAGATGTCTTCATCCACAGGGCAGAGATTTTTCTTTTTACTTCAATCCACATAAATATCATACCAGAATTGATACTTTTTTTGCCCCCTCGCTTTTTTAAAATTCCATATCATCCTGTAAAGTAGGTAGTATAGCAATTTGACATCACACTGCTGTATATATGGAAATCAAGGCGAGGAACAATGGGACATCCCCTCGGTATTGGCGTACGGACCCCTTCCTGATGAAAGATAGTAAATTTGTAAAGTACTTCTCTCAAGAACTTAAAACTTTTTTAGAAATTAATTTAGGTACGGCTAGCAACGCATCAATGATGTGGGAGACCGTCAAAGCTTACGCGCGAGGTTTGATCATCTCATTCTCAGCGACCCAGAAAAAATTAAAGGGAGAACAACAGCGTCTGCTCGAAGCTCGCTTAAAAGAGGCTGAAACAGCATACGCTGACAGACCTTCTATTGCAAAGGATTACGGCCCTTAGGACAGCTCTAAACACCACGCTTACCCAAACGGCTAAGAGGGTAATATTATTTGCAAAACAAAGGTTATATGAATTTGGCGACAAACCGGGTAGATACTTAGCATTTATTGCAAAGAAAAAAAAGGCCCCTCAAACTATCACATCTATCAAGGAAAGTACAGATATTTTGACTCATGATCATAACAGGATGAATGCAAGCTTTAGAAAATTTTATTCTGCTTTATATAAATCGCAGGATTGTGAAGACAGGACTAGGAAGATGCAATCATTTTTTAAAAATTTGACCTTTCCGGACCTAACTCCAGAACAGGTATCGGTCTTAAATGCTCCCCTAACAGTCCAAGAAATACTTGACGCAATCAGGCAACTTCAGAGTGGTAAGGCACCTGGCCCAGATGGCTTTCAAGCTGAATTCTATAAAGAATTTATAGGAATATTGGCTGGTCCACTTATGGACATGTTTAACTACGCATACAGTCAGGGCTGTCTCCCGCCTTCATTGAAAGAGGCAAATATCTCTCTTATGCTTAAAAAAGGAAAGGACCCAGAAGATTGTGGGTCATCCTTGCTAAATGTAGATTTTAAAATCCTGTCTAAAATGTTAGCATTGAGACTAGAAAGGGTATTGCCACATATCATAAAGGAGGATCAGACGGGGTTTATTAAGGGCCGTAGATCATCCAATAATATTAGAAGGGTAGTCTCATTAGACACGGAAAAGGCATTCGATAGGGTTGAATGGTCATATTTGTTTTACACATTGGAAAGGTTTGACGTTGGAAAGGTGTTTACCAAATGAGTCTCAATATTGTATACTGATCCCAAAGCAGTTGTGGTTACCAATGGATTAGGCTCGGATAGCTTCAGTGTGGATAGGGGCTGCCGTCAGGGATGTCCTCTCTCGCCATTGCTATTTACGCTAATAATTGAACCACTAGCAGAAGATATACGGGTTGATCCTAATACAATGACCCCAAGGATTAGTACAGGTAAACATAAAATTACCCTTTATGCAGATGATGTTCTTCTATTCCTCAGTAATCCTCTGATGTCCGTGCCTCGCTTAATCCAAGTTATTAATACATTTAGTGCATTCTCAGGCTATAAAATTAATTTCTCAAAATCGGAGGCTATGCCAATGGGTGGCCTTGCTATGATACCCCACTTAGTGGGTGAATCCCACTTTCCCTTTCGGTGATCCCTGGAGGGTTTCGTTTATTTAGGCATTTTTATTACCCCAGTATTTGGTCAGTTATACAAGGCTAACTTTATGCATTTACTGGAAAGGATAAGGCAGGACCTCCAGCGATGGGGAACCCTTCCAATTTCCTGGCTGGGTAGAATAGCATTAATTAAAATGAATGTCCTGCCCAGTCTCCTATACCCTATGAGAATTCTTCCGGTGATGCTGCCAAGGCTGGCACTACGTAAATTATATGGCTGGTTGGGTTCCTTTATCTGGAATCGTAGACGGCCCCTCATTAAGCTGAAGAAGCTACAGCTTCCACAGGCAATGGGAGGATTGGATTTCCCAGATTTTAGGAAATATCAATTAAGTTTCCTTTTAAGTTACATAGCTGATTGGGTGTTGTCTGACCCGCAATCAATCTGGCTGGACATCGAGGTTTCTCAAGTAAAATGCCTACTTATTAACCTTTTATTTTTAGACAAGAGGAAAACCATTACAGATCACTGTAAAACCCCTATAATACTAAACACAATTAAAGCTTGGAATATAATGTGGCAAAATGAGGGCAACTCACATAAAACATCCCCCTATGCTTCAATAGTAGGAGCATGGGGATTTCAACCGGGGTTTACAGATGCAACACTTTCAAACTATGGAGATCCAGGGGTATCTCATGTTTAGGGGACCTATTTAAAGAAGGGGTCCTGATGTCTTTTGAACAGCTGCATCAGAAATTCGAATTACCTAATGGAGACCTCTTTTGATACTTCCAAATTCGAGATTATATACAGAAGAAGACTACATTATTAGATAGTCTTTATAAATCAGATAGATAATGTAGAGTTCTACAGCCAATGGGGGTATCTTCCGTCAGTACTATTTATCATTTACTATATGATGAAGTATCGGGACATATGGAAAATCTGCTTAAAACATGGGATCAGGATTTGGGACTAGAAATCTCTATAGAAACGTGGAATGACATTTGGGAAAATGCCAGAAGAATCACCATCTGCAACAGAACTCAGGCTATCCAGCTGAAGATAGTTCATAGGGCCCATATAGCACCGGATCAATTGGCAAAATTTAAGGCAGGAGCATCTCCAATGTGTCCCAAATGTAAAATAGAGGTGGGCACTCTTGCACATTGCCTATGGACCTGTCATAAGATCCGTAGATACTGGACTAAAGTATCAAGTACCCTGACAGAAATTTTAGGAATGGAAATTAAAGTGGACCCTCTATCTCCTTTTGGGCTTTTCGAACTTACCCTCCCTGGATAAGCACAGGAATAGATTATTTTCTATTCTCTCTTTCTGTGCAAGGAAAAATATTTTGGTAATCTGGATGGCTGAGGCCCCCCCTGGACTTTCAAATTGGCACAGATTAATTATGGAATGTATTCCCCTTGACTTCCTTACAAATATGGTGCACCGAAAGACTGAATTAGTTCATAAAATATGGCAGCCCTTCTTGAATTATAGAAATACAGATATTTCGGCTATCCTAACAAGGGCTTTTATTTAATTGAGATTGCGAACCTAGATGGTCCGGGGCCCCTTGGGAGAGGAATCGCGCACGAATAGGGTTTTTGTTACATTTGATGTTAACACATTCCGAGCATGTATCTCACTATCCAATTTCTGTGTTATCTGTTGTTTTTTTTCTCTTTCTCTTAGTTGAATAACGTAAGAGACTTAATTATACACTCTGGTTAGTTGTAGGTTAGATAAGTAGTTAGTTGAGTTTTGTTTATTTTCTCTCGGTATTTTTCTTTTGTTAAATTTTGGTTATTATTTATTTAAGATTTAGTTGCATATCAATGTTTGTACTTGAGAGTTTTTTTATTATTTTTGTAAACTTGTAAAAATGTTAAACTTCCAATAAAAATATCTATATTTAAAAAAATCTCTGCTCAGTGTTTTAGGTTTTTTCTATTCTTGTTTTAGCAGCATCTACAAAAGTTAATAAAAATTTTCTTAAAAACACAAAATAAGTAACTAAATAATTGATTAAGACACTTTCAGAATGTCATGAGTGATACGTCACAATTGCAGCATGTAGGAGTTCCTGGAAGTCAATTTGATCCAGAGCAAAAGACCAAATCCAGACCAGACCAGACCAGACAAGACACTAGGATGCATTTTCTGAAATAAGAAGACTGTCGATGAAATAACTTATTTTGACTGGCATCTCAAGCTGCTGTTATCAACACACTCTGTTGCTCAATAGTTAGCACTGCTGTTTTGGGGTGATTGAATTTAACCCCATATATTTGAATGGAACAAAATAGCAAGATCAGGCAAATGGATGGGCAATTGAGCACATTTTATGAAAGTTTAATCTGCAGTGTTCTGTCAATTCAATTATATATAGATCAAATGTTTTGAGTAGGAAGTATTTCCGAGAGTTAAAACTGGAAGCAAGTTCACAAAAGTGAAGTATCCAAACAAAACAGAAGTACAAAAGGTCCTACAAGTCAAATGAAATCTAGAACCTCGCAACATGCATTCGGTGTGAACCAGAGACAAAAACAGTGGTAATCATAAGAAACTAAAGTGAAGATTGAAGTAGATGGTGCCACACTGCAATAAGTTTGTCTAACAAGGACAAGGGAGGAGAGGGGAGGGGGAGGGGAGAGGAGAAAAAAAAGTGGGCGACACGGTGGCACAGTGGTTAGCACTGCTGCCTCACAGTGCCTGAGACCCGGGTTCAATTCCCGACTCAGGCGACAGACTGTGTGGAGTTTGCACGTTCTCCCCGTGTCTGCGTGGGTTTCCTCCGGGTGCTCCGGTTTCCTCCCACAGTCACAAAGATGTGCGGGTCAGGTGAATTGGCCATGCTAAATTGCCCGTAGTGTTAGGTAAGGGGTAAATGTAGGTGTATGGGTGGGTTGCGCTTCGGCGGGTCGGTGTGGACTTGTTGGGCCGAAGGGCCTGTTTCCACACTGTAAGTCTAATCTAAACAGTTTAAAAATCTAAACTAGAACTAACTAGACGATGATCATGATTGATACGATTCCAAGTCAGAAATTTCTACAAGATTGGGTCACATTAACAAGAAAACACAAGTTTGCAATGTGTACAAAAGAACTAATTTGCTACAGTCTGTCCAGTTTCCTGTCTGCCTCAAAAACCTAGACAATGAATAAAGATCCGTGAAAGAAAATAGAGGCTTTTGAAATGTGGAATGCTTAAATTTCCATCCTAACACGATTTTAAGCACAAAGGAAAACTGATGTGATCAGTATCTCAGTCATTTGATCAGAGCTGAAAAGACATAGAAATATCTTCTGGAGGACTAAGTGGAGGGCAGCAGTGGCTGAAGACGACAGAAGTCGGTCGCAGAACAGCATGCTGAAGATGGCACAAAACAACTGTGTACGCCAACAACTATAGGGTACAAACAATGACTAAAGATGCTGGAAACCAGATTCTGGATCAGTGGTGCTGGAAGAGTACAGCAGTTCAGTCAACAACAATAGCAACTCTGGGAGGAGTAGTTACAATAGGAGGAAGAGGAGAACGATATTTTGTTGACACCTGTCTAGTCCAATTTAAATATTATAATCCCGTGTGACCTCCCTCCACTACACCCCGCCGGCAGTCGATTCTCAGTCCAGTTCAATATAAACATGACACTTCATACCGAATCCATAGTAAACATTGTGTTTGAGGGTGAAACCTGCCCCTCGGTGCTTTAGCGTGCTTTGCTGTAAATGCTCACCCGGCCGTGATCCCGGCCTTGTGCCCGGTTGTTGCCGTTGATCCTGTTCCAGTTTTTCACTTTGATGCCGTAAGTTCGAAGTTGCTGCACGGCGGCCAGCCGCAGCACATTCCTGTCGGCCTTCATGTCGGCGCCGGAGAAAACTGAGCAAAGGATCAGTAGCCCCGACTCAGGCCGATTCAGTCCTTTATCTCCTCAACCCCCTCTTACCCTTCCCGACCACCTCGCTAGAACCTCTTCTGGACTTTTAACCTTGCCCGGCCCTCTAACTCTACACCTCACCCCCCCCCCCCAATCCACAACTTCTTGAACCCACGGAGCGACTCTTTCAGCCGCCCCTCCCACGGACGCCCCCTCTTTTACCTGCCCACCCCCGGCTTCCCCCCCACATCGACAGCCCTCCCTGCACTCCGGACTGACAGACTCTCTTCCTCTCTCCACTCAAACGGTGGCGCTCCTGAAAGGCGCGCGCTTCCCATTGGCCAACGCCGTTTCAAATCCGAGATGCGCGCGCAGCCTAACGGTCAGAGGGAAGTGGTGCAGTGTGATGTGACCAAACAACAGACCCGGAGTAAACTGTAACCCGAGTGTGAGCATGGGATACCATCGACCCAGCGTAAACTGTAATCCGAGTGCGAGCACGGGATATTATAGACCCAGTGTAAAGTGTAAACCGATTGCGAGCAGGGGATATCCGCCCTCCTAACCTGCAATCCTCTTCCTGACCTCTCCGCCCCCACCCCACTCCGGCCTATCACCCTCACCTTGACCTCCTTCCACCTATCACATCTCCATCGCCCCTCCCCCAAGTCCCTCCTCCCTACCTTTTATCTTAGCCTGCCTGGCACCCTCTCCTCATTCCTGATGAAGGGCTCTGGCCCGAAACGTCGAATTTCCTGTTCCTTGGATGCTGCCTAACCTGCTGTGCTTTAACCAGCAACACATTTTCAGTTCTGATCTCCAGCATCTGCAGACCTCACTTTTTACTCATATCATAGACTCAGTAAAACCGTAATCTGAGTGTGAGCATGGGATACAAGAGACCCCGTGTCAACTGTAATCCGTGTGCGAGCATGGGATACTATAGACCCAGTGTCAACTGTAATCTGAGTGTGAGCAGGGGGCACTATATGCCCAGTGTAAACTGTAATCTGAGCGCAAGCAGGACATACTATAGACCGGGTGTAAACTGTAATCCGAGTGCGAGCAGGAATACTATAGACCCAGTGTAAATTGTAATCCGAGTGCGAGCAGGGGATACTATAGACCGGATGTAAACTGTAATCCGAGTGCGAGCAGGGGATACCATAGACCCAGTGTAAACTGTTACCCTAGTGCAAGCAGGGGATACTATAGACATAGTGTAAACAGTAATCCAAGTGTGAGCAAGGTATACTATAGACCCAGCCTAAACTGTAATCCGAGTGTGAGCAGGGGATACTATAGACCCAGCCTGAACTGTAATCCGAGTGTGAGCAGGGGTTACGATATACCCAGTGTAAACTGTAATCCGAGTGCGAGCAGGGGATACTATAGACCCAGTGTAAACTGTAATCTGAGCGCGAGCAGGGGATACTATAGACCGGGTGTAAACTGTAATCCAAGTGCGAGCAGGAAATACCATAGACCCTGTGTAAAGTGTAATCCGAGTGCGAGCAGGGGATACCATAGACCCAGTGTAAACTGTAATCCGAGAGCAAGCAGGGATAAAATAGACCTAGTGTAAACTGTGGTCCGTATGCGAAAAGGGATAGTATAGACCCAGTGTAAACTTTAATCCGAGTGCGAGCAAGGGATTCTATAGACCCAGTGTAAACTGTAATCCGAGTGCGAGCACGGGATACTATAGACATAGTGTAAACAGTAATACTAATGCGAGCAAGGTATACTATAGACCCAGCCTAAACTGTAATCCGAGTGCGACCGGGGGATATTATAGACCCAGTGTAAAGTGTAAACCGATTGCGAGCAGGGGATATCCGCCCTCCTAACCTGCAATCCTCTTCCTGACCTCTCCGCCCCCACTTCACTCCGGCCTATCACCCTCACCTTGACCTCCTTCCACCTATCACATCTCCATCGCCCCTCCCCCAAGTCCCTCCTCCCTACCTTTTATCTTAGCCTGCCTGGCACCCTCTCTTCATTCCTGATGAAGGGCTCTGGCCCGAAACGTCGAATTTCCTGTTCCTTGGATGCTGCCTAACCTGCTGTGCTTTAACCAGCAACACATTTTCAGTTCTGATCTCCAGCATCTGCAGACCTCACTTTTTACTCATATCATAGACTCAGTAAAACTGTAATCTGAGTGTGAGCATGGGATACAAGAGACCCCGTGTCAACTGTAATCCGTGTGCGAGCATGGGATACTATAGACCCAGTGTAAACTGTAATCCGAGTGCGACCAGGGGATACTACAGACCCAGTGTAAATCTGTAATCCGTGTGCGAGCATGGGATACTATAGACCCAGTGTCAACTGTAATCCGAGTGCGAGCAGGGGATACTATAGACCCGGTGTAAACTGTAACCCTAGTGCGAGCAGGGGATATGATCGACCCAGTGTAAAGTGTAAACTGAGTGTGAGCAGGAGATATCATAGATTCAGTAAAACTGTAATCTGAGTGTGAGCAGGGGATACTATAGCCCAGCCTGAACTGTAATCCGAGTGTGATATGGGGATACGATAGACCCAGTGTAAACTGTAATCCGAGTGCGTGCAGGGTATACCACAGACCTGGTGGAAACTGTAAGCCGAGTGCGAGCAGAGGATACTATAAACCCAATGTAAACTGTAATCTGAGTGTGAGCAGGGAATAACATAGACCCAGTGTAACCTGTAATCCGAGTGCGAGCAGGGGATACTATAGACCCAGTGTAAACTGTAATCTGAGTGCGAGTAGGGGATACTATAGACATAGTGTAAACAGTAATCTGAGTGCGAGTAGGGGATACTATAGACATAGTGTAAACAGTAATCCTATAGTCCTGGTGTCAACTGTATTCCAAGTGCGAGCAGGGACACTATAGACCCAGTATTAACTGGAATCCGAGTGCGAGCAGGGGATACTTTAGACCCGGTGTAAACTGTAATCCGAGTGCGAGCAGGGGATACTATAGACCCGGTGTAAACTGTAACCCTAGTGCGAGCATGGGATATGATCGACCCAGTGTAAAGTGTAAACTGAGTGTGAGCAGGAGATATCATAGACTCAGTAAAACTGTAATCTGAGTGTGAGCAGGGGATACTATAGACCCAGCCTGAACTATAATCCGAGTGTGAGCAGGGGATACGATAGACCCAGTGTAAACTGTAATCCAAGTGCGTGCAGGGGATACCACAGACCCGGTGGAAACTGTAATCCGAGTGCGAGCATGAGATACTTTTGACCCGGAGGAAACTGTAATCCGAGTGCGAGACGGGGATACTATAGACCCGGCGAAAACTGAAATCCGGGTGCGAGATGGGGATACGGTAGACCGGTGTAAACTGTAATCTGAGTGCGAGTAGGGGATACTATAGACCCGATGTAAACTGTAATTCAAGTGCGAGCAGCGATACTACAGACCCGGAGAAAACAGTAATCCGAGTGTGACCAGGGGACACTATAGACCCAGTGTAAACTGTAATCCGAGTGCGAGCAGGCAATACTATTGACCCAGTGTAAACTGTAATCCGAGTGTGAGCAGGGGATACTATAGACCCAGCCTGAAGTGTAATCCGAGTGTGAGCAGAGGTTACGATAGACCCAGTGTAAACTGTAATCCGAGTGCGAGCAAGGGATACCACAGACCCAGTGTAAACTGTAATCCAAGTGGGAGCAGGGGATACCATGGAGCTGGTGTAAACTGTAATCCAAGTGCGAGCAGGGGATACTGTAAACCCGGCGTAAACTGTACTCCGAGTGCGAGCAGGAAATACCGTAGACCCGGAGGAAACTGTAATCTGAGTGCGAGACAGGCATACTATAGACCCGGCGAAAACTGAACTCCGGGTGTGAGATGGGGATACGGTAGACCCGGTGTAAACTGTAATCGAGTGCGAGCAGGGGATACCATAGACCCAGTGTAAACCGTAATCTGAGTGTGAGCAGGGAATAACATAGATCCAGTGTAACCTGTAATCCGAGTGCGAGCAGGGGATACCATAGACCCAGTGTAAGATGTTACCCTAGTGCAAGCAGGGGATACTATAAACCCAGTGTAAACTGTAATCCAAGTGCGAGCAGGCGATACTATAGACCCGACGTAAACTGTAATCCGAGTGTGAGCAGGGGATATTATAGACTCAGTAAAACTGTAATCTGAGTGTGACCATGGGATACAAAAGACCCCGTGTCAACTGTAATCCGAGTGTGAGCAGGGGACAAAATTGACCTGGTGTAAACTGTAGTCCGAGTGTGACCAGGGGACACTGTAGACCCAGTGTAATCTGTAATCCGAGTATGGGCAGGGGATACTACAGACCCTGTGTAAATCTGTAATCCGTGTGCGAGCATGGGATACTATAGACCCAGTGTCAACTGTAATCCAAGTGCGAGCAGGGACACTATAGGCCCAGTGTAAACTGGAATCTGAGTGCGAGCAGGGGATACTTTAGACCCAGTGTAAACTGTAATCCGAGTGCGAGCAGGGGATATGATCGACCCAGTGGAAAGTGTAAACTGATTGTGAGCAGGAGATATCATAGACTCAGTAAAACTGTAATCTGAGTGTGAGCATGGGATACTTTAGACCCTGTGTAAACTGTAATCCGTGTGCGAGCAGGGGATTCTATAGACCCAGTGTAAACTGTAATCCGAGTGCGAGTAGGGGATACTATAGACATAGTGTAAACAGTAATCCAAGTGCGAGCAAGGTATACTATAGACCCAGCCTAAACTGTAATCCGAGTGCGAGCAAGGGATACTATAGACCCAGTGTAAATCTGTAATCCGAGTGTGGCAGGGGATACTATAGACCCGATGTAAACTGTAATTCAAGTGCGAGCAGCAATACTATAGACCCGGAGTAAACTGTAATCCGAGTGTGACCAGGGGACACTATAGACCCTGTGTAAACTGTAATCCGAGTGCGACCAGGAGATACTGTAGACCCGGAGGAAACTGTAATCCGAGTGCGAGACAGGGATACTATAGACCCGGCGAAAACTGAACTCCGGGTGCGAGATGGGGATACGATAGACCCGGTGTAAACTGTAATCGAGTGCGAGCAAGGGATACCATAGACCCGGTGTAAACTGTAAACCGAGTGCGAGCAGAGTATACTATAAACCCAACGTAAACTGTAATCTGAATGTGACCATGGGATACAAAAGACCCAGTGTAAACTGTAATCCGAGTGCGAGCAGGGGATATTATAGACCCAGTGTAAACTGTAGTCCGAGTGTGACCGGGGGACACTGTAGACCCAGAGTAATCTGTAATCCGAGTGTGAGCAGGGGGCACTATACACCCAGTGTAAACTGTAATCCGAGTGCGAGCAGGGGAAAATATAGACCTGGTGTAAACTGTATTCCAAGTGTGAGCAGGGGATACTGTAGACCCAGTGTAAACTGGAATCCGAGTGCGAGCAGGGGATACTATAGACCCAGTGTCAACTGTAACCCTAGTGCGAGCAAGGGATATGATAGACCCAGTGTAAAGTGTAAACCGAGTGTGAGCAGGGATATCATAGACTCAGTCTAAACTGTAATCTGAGTGTGAGCATGGGGTACAAGAGACCCTGTGTCAACTGTATTCCGAGTGTGAGCAGGGGATACGATAGACCCGGTGTAAACTGTAATCTGAGTGCGAGCAGGGGATACCTTCGACCTGGTGTAACCTGGAATCCCAGTGAGCAGGGGATACTGTAGACCCGGTGTAAACTGTATTCAGAGTGCGAGCAATGTATACTATAGACTCAGTGTGAACTGTAATCCGAGTGCGAGCAGGGGATACTATCGACCCAGTGTAAACTGTAATCCAAGTGGGAGCATGGGATACCGTAGACATAGCGTAAACTGTAATCTGAGTGTGACCAGGGGACAAAATAGACCCGGCGTAAACTGTATTCTGAGTGTGAGCAGGGGATACTCTAGACCCGGTGTAAACTGTAATCCGAGCGCGAGCAGCGGTGCCATAGACCCAGTGTAAACCATATTCAGAGTGCGAGCAGGGGATACTATCGACCCAGTGTTACCTGTTATCCAAGTGCGTCAACGGATACAATAGACCCCGTGTAAACTGTAACCCTAGTGTGAGCAGGGTATATGATAGACCCAGTGTAAAGTGTAAACCGAGTGTGAGCAAGGGAGATTATAGAACCAGTCTAAACTGTAATCCGAGTGTGAGCAGGGGATACTATAAGACCCGGTGTAAACTGTGATCCGAGTGCACTCAGGGGATACTATAGACCGCCTGTAACCTGTAATCCGAGTGTGAGCACGGGATACTATAGACCCAGTGTAAACTGTAATCCGAGTGCGAGCAGGGGATACTATCGCAGCCTGATCTGTAATCTGGGTGCAAGCAGGGGATATTATAGACACAGTGTAAACTGTAATTTGAGTGCAGGCAGGGGATACTGTAGACCCAGTTTAAACCGAGTGCGAGCAGGGGATACTATAGACCCAATGTCAACTGTAACCTTAGTGCGAGCAGCGGATACGATAGACCCAGTGTAAACTGTAATCCGAGTGTGAGCAGGGAATACTACAGACCCAGTGTAAACTGTAATTCGTGTGTGAGCAGAGGATACTGTAGCCCCAGTATAAATTGTAATCTGAGTGTGAGCAGGGGATCCTATAGATCCAGTGTAAATTGTAATCCCACTGTGAGCAGGGGATAATATAGAGCCAAGATTAGAGTGTTGCTGGAAAAGCACAGCAGGTCAGGCAGCATCTGAGGAGCTGGAAAATCACATCATCAGGAACGAGGTAGTGAGCCTCCCGGGTGGAGAGATAAATGGGAGGGGGTTGGGGCTGGGAAGAAGGTAACTAAGAGTCCAATACGTGGACAGAGGTGGGGAAGAAGGTGATAGGTCGGAGAGGAGGGTGGAGTGGAAAAGGCAGGAAGGAAGATTTGCAGGTAGGACAGGTCATGAGGATGGTGCTGAGCTGACTGGTTGGAACTGGGGTAAGGTGGGGGGAGGTGAAATGAGGAAACTGGTGAAGTCCACATTGATGCCCTGGGGTTGAAGTGTTCCGAGGTGAAAGATGAGATGTTCTTCCTCCAGGCCTCGGTTGGTGAGGGAGTGGCGGTGGAGGAGGCCCAGGACCTGCATGTCCTTGGCAGAGTGGGAAGGGGAGTTGAAATGTTCGGCCACTGGGCAGTAGGGTTGATTAGTGCTGGTGTCCCGGAGATGTTCCCTCAAGCGCTTTGCAAGAAGGTGCCCAGTCTCCCGAATGTAAAGGAGACCGCATTGGGAGCAATGGATTCAATAAATGACATTTTTAGATGTGCAGGTGAAACTTTGATGGATGTTGAAGGCTCCTTTGAGGCCTCAGATGGAGTTGAAGGGGGACAGTTCCTACGGTGGCAGGAGAAGGTGCCAGGAAGGGAGCATGGGTTGTTAGGTGGGGTGGGGGGGCGTGGGGAGGGGTGGACATGACCAGATAGTTACGCAGGGAACTGTCTCTGTGGAAAGTGGATAGGGGTTGGGAGGGAAATATATTCCTGGTGATTGGGTCTGTTTTAGGTGGCAGAAATGTCGGAGGAAGAAGTGGATAATGTCGACCCAGTGTGAACCATATTCCGAGTGTGAGCGGAGGATACCTTAAATTCAGTGTAAACTGTAATCTGAGTGTGAGCAGGGGATATTATAGTTCCAGTGTAAACTGTAATCCGAGTATGAGCAGAGGATACTGCAGACCCAGTGTAAACTGTAATCCGAGTGTGAGCAGGGAAAGACTCATTATAAATTGTAATCCGAGTGTGAGCAAGGGATATCATAGACCCAGTGTAAACTGTAATCCGTGTGAGCAAGAGATCCTACAGATCCAGTGTAAACTGAAATCCGAGTGTGTGCAGTGGATATTGTAGATGCAGTGCAAACGTAATCCGAGTGTGAGCAGGCACACCGTTTGCAGATCACCCGGACTCATTCCAGTGGTGCTACCCGGCCTCAAGTTCCCAAAGTTGGTATCACCTCCCATATTTGCTCCCTTCCCAAAATTGAACAATTCCCATGATGGAAAGTAGCTCAAACTCAGTCAGAAGACAGCCAGCTCTTGCCCTAGAAGGGCACACTGTTTCCAGTACGTCCGGACCTAATCCGATGATTAGATAATCCTAATCTGTCCGTGAATTCTCAAAGTCGGTATGAATTGACGGATTGGCTCTCTTCCCAAAATGGAGCCTTCCCACCAAGGTAATTTGCTAAAAGGGCACAGTCCGCACTCCATTGAAAAAGGGCCCACCATTTGCAGAATCACCGGACCCAATCTGGGAGAGTTACCCGGCCTCGAAACCCCAAGTTAATATTAACTCCTGGATTTGCTCCCTTCCCAAAATGGAGCACTCCCCACTGTGGAAAATCGCTTTGAACGCAGCCGGAAGCCTTCTCCAGAAGGGGGCACCATCTGCCAATCTTCCGGACCAAGTGCGGCGATGCTAAACCTCCTGGAAATTTCTCAGTTTGTGTAAGATCCTGGATCCCTTGCTAAAGTAGAAAACTTCTCACTGTAGGAAATTGCTGAAACTCAGACAGAACACAGCTCACATTCTGGACTAGCAGGGCCCAATCTTTGCAGATATCCCGGACCAAATCCGGTGACGCTACTTAGCCTTGAAATCTCTAAGTTAGTATGATCTCCCAGATTCACTCCCTAATGAAAATGACGAATTCCCCCAATGGAAAATCACTGAAACCCGGTCACAACAAGGCCCACCCTCAGTGCTAGCAGGGCATATCATTTGCAGATCACCTGGACCCAAATACGCGGCACTACGCAGCCTCGAATTCCCATTATTGGTATGAACTCCCAGATTCGCTCCCTTCCCAAAATGGTGCACTTCCCACAGTGAAAAATTGCTCAGATTCGGTCAGAACATGGCCCCGCATTCGTTCTGAGCAGGGCACACCCTTTTCAGAACCTCCGGACCCAATCCGACGACATCACCCGGCCTTGAAGTCCCAATGTCGATATGAATTCCCGGATTTGCACCCTTACCAAAATTGTGCACTTCCCATAGTGGAAAATTGCTGAAACTCATTCAGAACATAGCCTGCACTCCGCCCGAGGAGGACACACTGTTTGCAGAACCCTGGGACCCATTCCGGTGACGCAACTTGGTATCGAAATCCCAAAGTAGGTATGAACTCCCAGACTTGCTGCCTTGTGAGAAACTATGACTTCCCATGGCGGAAAATCGCTGAAACTCGGTCAGAACACAGGCCTGTACACGGTGCTAGACAGGTTTGTCGTTTGCAGATTATTTGCATTGTCAGTGCATTGGGATTCTGACAAGGATTAGATTAGATTAGATTAGATTAGATTACTTACAGTGTGGAAACAGGCCCTTCGGCCCAACAAGTCCACACCGACCCGCCGAAGCGTAACCCACCCATACCTCTACATATACCCCTTGCCTAACACTACGGGCAATTTAGCATAGCCAATTCACCTGACCCGCACATCTTTGGACTGTGGGAGGAAACCAGAGGACCCGGAGGAAACCCACGCAGACACGGGGAGAACGTGCAAACTCCACACAGTCAGTCGCCTGAGGTGGGAATTGAACCCAGGTCCCTGGCGCTGTGAGGCAGCAGTGCTAACCACTGTGCCACCGTGCCGCCCTTTTAGGGTATGACTGTTCTCCAGCTGGAAGATCTGAGAAATTTGAGAGTTTGGAAGATCTGGGCCAATATTTTAATTCCAAAATTGTTGAAATCTGATTTCTCCACTCCCTCTGTTTCAAGTCACCTAGGCAAAAGTGAGGACTGCAGATGCTGGAAATCAGAGTCTAGATTAGAGTGGCACTGGAAAAGCACAACAGGTCAGGCAGCATCTGAGAAGTCGGGCTGATGAAGGGCTTTTGCCCGAAACATCGATTTTTCCGGCTGCTTGGATGCTGCCTGACCTGTGCTTTTCCAGCACCACTCTAATCTAGACTCCCATTTCAAGTAAAGTCAATCATATATTTGTTTACCGACGGTGGTCAGTTCCCAGTCTGCCTTCTAGTTTACAAATGGCAGCAATTAGAAAAACTTTCTGGAGGTGAACACAGATGTAATTTTATCGTGATCAATGTAAGTTCAGTGATTACATTGATCCTCTTTTCCATTTTCCTAACTGCAATACTGTCCCTCAATACTAGTTACCCACAGAGTTGAGATAACCTATCGAATAGACAGGCAACGGTTCAACCTAAGCCATTTTGAATTCAAAACCAAAATCACTGCAACCTCAGTCCTTGAGTTCAGTCTGAAGATGGTGTTCGTGTGCATGCTTACTCAGAAACTCTGTTCTGGGGTATTGTTCACTTCTTCTCTGAAGCACACGAGAAAGTGGAAATATTGCTAAACCCTCAGAAAACTGAGGTCCTCTTTCATCCAGGTCCCACAGAAACCAGACTCCACCCACATCCATTCAGATCAATGATGATTCCTGGAAAGTGGTGACAGTTTCCCCAGTCTTGGGAGCCTGCTGTCAAATACGGCAAACATAGACAGTAAAATTCACTATCACTTCAAAACAGCCAGCTTAGCCTTTATTCTACTGAGAAAAAAGAGCATTTGAGGAGAAGAATCTCAAATCTAAGACCAAGGGCATCATTTACTTGACAGCAGCAATCCCCATTCTTTGCTTCATGTTTTACAGATTGGAAAACCTTCTGCAGGATCAGGATATATTACCAGTAATATTACCTTTGCAAGGTCCTCAATTCTGGTGCCAAGAACAATGATCCAGCAACTGCATCCTTTCTCAAGTCAACATGCCCAACATTAGGGTACTAAACACTTAAAACCGGCTGTACTATGCGAAACATGTTGTTCATATGCCTGACACCAGATACATGAAGCCTCTGCTTTACTTGAATTCAGTCATGGCAGGAGACTCCCAGAAAAACAGCTTTAGGGAACCCAATCTAGTCCCACCTGTCAGCACCCGGCCCATATCCCTCCAAACCCTTCCTATTCATATACCCATCCAAATACCTCTTAAAAGTTGCAATTGTACTAGCAACATCCACTGGCAGCTTATTCCACACACGTACCACCCTCTCTGTGAAAAAGTTGCCCCTTAGCTCTCTTTTATATCTTTCCCCTCACACCTTAAACCTATGCCCTCTACTTCTGGACTCCCCGACCCCAGGGAAAAGACTTTGCCTATTTATCCTATCCATGCCCGTCATAATTTTGTAAACCTCTATAAGGTCACCCCTCAGCCTCCGACGCTCCAGAGAAAACAGCTCTAGCCTGTTCAGCCTGTTCCTGTAGCTCAGATCCTCCAACCCTGGTAACATCCTTGTAAATCCTTTCTGAAACCTTTCAAGTTGCACAACATCTTTCCGATAGGAAGGAGACCAGAACTGCACACAATATTCCAACAGTGGCCTAATCAATGTCTTGTACAGCCACAACATGACCTCCCCACTCCTGTACTCAGTACTCTGACTAATAAAGGAAAGCATACCAAACACCTTCTTCACTATCCTATCTACCTGCGATTCCACTTTCAAGGAGCTATGAACCTGCACTCCAAGGTCTCTTTGTTCAGCAACACTCCCTAGGACCTTACCATTAAGTGTATAAGTCCTGCTAAGATTTGTTTTCCCAAATTGCAGCACCTCGCATTTATCTGAAATAAATTCCATCTGCCACTTCTCAGCCCATTGGCCCATCTGGTCCAGATCCTGTTGTAATCTGAGGTAAGCCTCTTCGCTGTCCACTACATCTCCAATTTTGGTGTCATCTGCAAACTTACTAACTGTATCTCTTATGCTCACATCCAAATCATTTTTGTAAATGACAAAAAATGACCGATCCTTGTGGCACTCCACTGGTCACAGGCCTCCAGTCTGAAAAACAACTCTCCATCACCACCCTCTGTCTTCTATCTTTGAGCCAGTTCTGTATCCAAGTGGCTAGTTCTCCCTGTATTCCATGAGATCTAACCTTGCTAAGTCTCCCATGGGGAACTTTGTCAAACGCCTTATTGAAGTCCATATAGATCACATCTACCACTCTGCCCTCATCAATCTTCTTTGTTACTTCTTCAAAAAACTCAATCAAGTTTGAGAGACATGATTTCCCACGCACAAAGCCATGTTGACTATCCCGAATCAATCCTTGCCTTTCCAAATTCATATACATCCTGTCCCTCAGGATTCCCTCCAACAACTTGCCCACCACCGAAATCAGGCTCACCGGTCTATAGTTACCAGGCTTGTCTTTACCGCCCTTCTTAAACAGTGGCACCATGTTTGCCAACCTCCAGTCTTCCGGCACCTCACCTGTGACTATCGATGATACAAATATCTCAGCAAGACGCCCAGCAATCACTTCTCTAGCTTCCCACTGATCAGGTACACCTGATCAGGTCCTGGGGATTTATCCACCTTTAACCGTTTCAAGACATCCAGCACTTCCTCCTCTGTAATCTGGACATTTTGCAAGATGTCACCATCTATTTCCCTACAGTCTATATCTTCCATATCCTTTTCCACAGTAAATACTGATACAAAATATTTATTTAGTATCTCCCCCTTTTTCTGTGGCTCCACACAAAGGCCGCCTTGCTGATCTTTGAGGGGCCCTATTCTCTGCCTGGTTACCCTTTTGTCCTTAATATATTTGTAAAAACTCTTTGGATTCTCCTTAATTCTATTTACCAAAGCTATCTCATGTCCCCGTTTTGCCCTCCTGATTTCCCTCTGAAGTATATTCCTACTTCGTTTATACCCTTCTAAGGATTCACTCGATCTATCCTGGCTGTACCTGACATATGCTTCCTTCTTTTTCTTAACCAAACCCTCAATTTCCTTAGTCATCCAGCATTCCCTATACCTACCAACCTTCCCTTTCACCCTGACAGGAATATACTTTCTCTGGATTCTTGTTATCTCATTTCTGGAGGCTTCCCATTTTCCAGCCGTCCCTTTACCTGCGAACATCTGCCTCCAATCAGCTTTCGAAAGTTCTTGCCTAATACCGTCAAAATTGGCCTTTCTCCAATTTAGGACTTCTACTTTTAGATCTAGTCTATCCTTTTCCATCACTATTTTAAAACGAATAGAATTATGGTCGCTGGCCCCAAAGTTCTCCCCCACTGACACCTCAGTCACCTGCGCTGTCTTATTTCCCAAGAGTAGGTCAAGTTTTGCATCTTCTCTAGTAGGTACATCCACATACTGAATCAGAAAATTGTCTTGTACACACTTAAGAAATTCCTCTCCATCTAAACCTTTAACACTATGGCAGTCCCAGTCGATGTTTGAAAAGTTAAAATCCCCTTCCATAACTACCCTATTCTTACAGATAGCTGAGATATCCTTACAAGTTTGTTTCTCAATTTCCCTCTGACTATTGGGGGGGTCTATAATACAATCCCAATAAGGTGATCATCCCTTTCTTATTTCTCAGTTCCACCCAAATAACTCCCCTGGATGTATTTCCGGGAATATCCTCCCTCAGCACAGCTGTAATGCTATCCCTTATCAAAAATGCCACTCCCCCTCCTCTTTTGCCTCCCTTTCTATCTTTCCTGTCGCATTTGTATCCTGGAACATTCAGCTGCCAATCCTGCCCATCCCTGAGCCATGTTTCAGTAATTGCTACCATATCCCAGTCCCATGTTCCTAACCATGTCCTGAGTTCATTTGCCTTACCTGTTAGGCCCCTTGCATTGAAATAAATGCAGTTTAATTTATTAGTCCTACCTTGTCCCGGCCTGCCCTGGCTGTTTGACTCACTTCTGTTCTCAGCTGTACCCTTCTCAGATCGATCTCTTTCCTCACTATCTCCCTGCGTCCCACCCCCCTCCACCTTTCTAGTTTAAATCCTCCCAAGCAGTTCTAGCAAATTTCCCTGCCAGTATATTAGTCCCCTTCCAATTTAGGTGCAGTCCGTCCTTCTTGTACATGTCATTTCTACCCCAAAAGAGATTCCAATGATCCAAAAATGTGAATCCTTCTCCCATACACTAGCACATCAGCCATGCATTCATGTTGACAGACTATGTAGGGATCATGCAAAGACAAAGGTGAAACATTGAAACACACATTTCAAGCACCGTCTCTTAAAGTGCAGATCCATATATCAAATATACCAATCATAGATTGACCTCTGTCATCTCCATGGAAGTAAGTCTTCTTCAACTGTGAAGAGTATTTCAATCAAATACTCAGTTAAAAGCTTGTGAAATTATACAGGAAATTTGAGCATACTATTTTCAGAACAGTATTTTACCATCAAGCATTGTCTTTCTGTTTATTCCCCTACTCTTTTGCAGAAGAATAATTGTGACTAATTTTGGAAAGTGGTGATTTCCACCTATTGTAGACACAAGATAACCACAGAGTTTTTTAACTGCTTGACAAGTATAGCAAATGCTTAACTTATAGCCTGCAGCAAGCTATCACCACATGATGTAAATAAGAATCTATACCAAGTTATTAGAGATGTGGATTTGCTGTTGCAATGACTATTTTAGAATGAGTTCAAATAGCCTGAATTGACATTCATTTTCCCTTGACTTGGCTGTTCTCCCTTCCCAAAAGGATTATCAAAATTGTCTGAAAAAAAGCTTTAAATATGTAGCAGTAATACGAAACAAAAGCAAAGTGTAAATGTATCTCTTTTGTTCATTTAGCACTTAGCAAACTGTATCTGTTATATATTAAATATGCTGATTCATTCAACATTCATTCCAAAATGTATTGGAAACACTTATGTCAGGCTCCATTTATTGGCTTAATTTATTCTAAAATGTCAGAATTTGGAAGAAACACTAGTTACATCTGTAGATAGCATGTTATTGGTATTTGCAATGTTAAAGTATTTACCATGCTGCGTAACCCATCAGTAGTAGTTTATGTTGCCTGAAAGTCAGCATGTAATTGCACTACAAAGACACTGAGTGGCAATGCACGAATCATGAATCCTGTAATAAATTCACAAATTTATGTCAGTGCAGCAGTGTTTGGATGGAAGTTACAAATCGGATCCACTGAAAGAAAGTACGAAGATATCTGTGTAAATTGGTCTTTACTGCTGCTTGAAAATGAAATGAAGTACAGTTTAACTTGTCTACTGTCCTGCTTTCCATTTGTTTTCTGCTTAAATGTCAGCTTCCTCTAACTATGATGGTAAATTTACTTGAGCTCCAAATTGCATCCTAGTATGAAACATTTGGAACTTTCTATTCTCATTTGGTTTTCCCTCCTAAGACTTCAATTTAAAAGAACATCTTTTCCATTCTCCAATGTATTTTTAAACTTTGTCAATTTTTAATACAGGTACTGAAATTTCACTGAAATGGGCTGTCCTTTGCTCGTCAACTCTGACTCCTGTATCAGGCCTTTTCTGATTTCAGATGTCTAGATCCTTTCCAATGAAAGGTCACAACCTGAAATATTAACTGTTTCTCTATTCACAAATCACTGCTAGTTTCATGGTTATTTTAGTATCTTCTGACAGAGATACTAAAACGGGAATTTCTAGAAGCTGCAAAGTTACCAAAATTGTTCATTTTTAATCAAGTGATGTAATCATTAATTCAGCACTTTGATTTCAACAAATGCAGTGAAAAAATGTTCATGGTCTAAATTATGTAGAGAGATGATTAGATTTCTGGAACATGCTGTTTTATTTACTGCAGTCTGACAATGAATTGACTGGGTTTAGCAAGTTATACATTAAAATTAACCAAACATGGCCCAATTTCTGTCAATAATTTAATCAGGAATTCTGTGCAATAAATGCATGAATGGATAAAGTCGGGAACAGAATTACTGTATACTTAAATCTGTAAATAAGAATGCATAATTCTTTACCTCCTGTTGAAGAGAAACAAAAATAAGTTGCATAAAGGCTTTTAAAAGATTAATAGTTTATTGTTATTTTACATTGTTAGTCCATTTTTCTCATTATAGATCATCAGAGTATTGTTTTGTATTATCTAGAATTCTGCTGTGCTTTCAAGATACTGCCACTAAAATTGGTTATGATTTTGAGTCTTCTTTGCTATCAAACAAAAGAAGATAACTGTGGGAACATAAGACAATGGAACATAGAAACAGGAGTAGGCCATTCGGCCACTTGAGCCTGTTCCACCAATGAGATCACAGCTGATCTGTGGCCTCACTCAATATTGGCTTATTTGGCTTATATGCCTTAATACCTTTGCTGAACAAAAAATTATGTATCTTTGATTTAAAATCAGCAACTGATCCAGCATTGACTGCCGTTTGTGAAAGAGTATTCCAAACATATACCACCCTTTGTATGTAGAAGTGCTTCCTGACATACCTCCTGGACAGTCTAGTCCTAATCCTCAGACTATACCCCCTAGTTCTAGAATTCTGAACTAGTGGAAATAGTTTATCTTTATCTGCCCTGTCTTTTCCTGTTAATATCTTGAAGACTAATAGAGTCATAGAGGTGTACAGCATGGAAACAGACCCTTCGGTCCAACCTGTCTATGCCGACCAGATATCCCAACCCAATCCAGTCCCACCTGCCAGCACCCGGCTCATATCCCTCCAAACCCTTCCTATTCATATACCCATCCAACTTTGACCACATCACTTCTTAACTTCCCAAATTCTCAAGAAAACAGGCCTAATTTGTCGAATCTCTTCATAATTTAACACCTGAAGTACAGGTATCATTCTTGTAAACCTACGTTGTCGACCTTCCAAGGCCAGTATATCCTTCCTAAGGTGTGGTGCCCCGAGATCTACTCTCAGTAGTCCAAGTGGACTCTAACCAGAATTTTGTATAACTGTAGCATAACTTCTGCATCCTTGAACTCCAGTTCTCTAGATATAAAGGTCAGCATTCCATTAGCTTTCTTGAGTATTTTCTATATCTGTTTGTAACATTTTAAAGATCTATGCACCTGAACCCCCCCCACCAAGTCTCTTTGGACATGCCCTATATTAAGCTTAATACCATCTAGAAAATACCCTCTTCTGTTTTCTTTAGGCACAAAATGGATAAGCTCACATTTGCTTACACTGAAGTCCATCTGCCATAGTTTTGCACATTCACAGTCTATCAATATCCATTGTAATTGTATACTATCATCTACACTGCCTACAAAGCTGCCTAACTTTGTGCCATCAGCAAATTTGGATAGATGACTTTCTGTAATGTTATCCAAGTTGTTAATAAATAATGTGAACAATTGAGGGTGTAGTGCAGATCCTTGTAGAACACCACTACTCTCACACTGGCTATTTAAATACTTAGCCATTATCCCTATCTTCTGTCAACTTCCATTCAGCCAATTTCCCAGCCATGTTAGTAAGCTTTCATCAATTCTGTGGACGTTTGCCTTAGTTAACAGTCTTTCATGTGGGACTTTATTAAGTGACTCCTGAAAGTCCACATAGACAATATCCATAGATATTCCCGGTCCACTACCTGAGTTAAGTCTTGAAAAAATTCAGCAAGGTTTGTTAATCAACAGACGTTAGACTAATTGAACTGTATTTCCTTGGTTTTCCTCTTTTGCCCTTTTTAAAAACCGAGTGCAATTTTCCAAGAACTCTCATTGTCAACGGGAATAGTACCAGAGGACTGGAGGATAGCAAATGTGGTCCCATTGTTCAAGAAAGGGAGTAGGGATAGCCCTAGTAACTATAGGCCAGTGAGTCTGACTTCAGTGGTGGGCAAAGTCTTAGAGAGAATGGTAAGGGATAAGATTTATGAACATCTGGGTAGGAATAACGTGATCAGGGATAGCCAGCATGGTTTTGTGAAGGGCAGGTCGTGCCTCACAAACCTTATTGAGTTCTTTGAGAAGGTGACTAAGGAAGTGGATGAGGGTAAAGCAGTAGATGTTGTGTATATGGATTTTAGTAAGGCGTTCGATAAGGTTCCCCATGGTAGGCTAATGCTAAAACTTCAGAGGTATGGCATTGAGGATACATTAGAGGTTTGGATTAGGAATTGGCTGGCTGGAAGGAGACAGAGGGTAGTAGTTGATGGACTATGTTCATCTTGGAGCGCAGTTACTAGCGGTGTACCACAAGGATCTGTTTTGGGACCATTGCTTTTTGTTATCTTTATAAATGATCTAGAGGAAGGACTTGAAAGCTGGGTAAGCAAGTTTGCGGATGACACAAAAGTCGGTGGAGTTGTGGATAGTGAGGAAGGAAGTGGTAGGTTACAGCGGGATATAGATAAGTTGCAGAGCTGGGCGGAAATGTGGCAAATGGAATTCAATGTAGCTATGTGCGAAGTCGTTCACTTTGGTAGGAATAACAAGATGATGGATTACTGGGCTAATGGTAGGCTACTTGGTAGTGTGGATGAGCAGAGGGATCTTGGTGTCTATGTACACAGATCTCTGAAAGTTGCCACCCAGGTAAATAGTGCTGTGAGGAAGGCATATGGTGTACTGGGCTTTATTGGCAGAGGAATTGAGTTCCGGAGTCCTGAGGTCATGTTGCAGTTGTATAAGACTCTGGTGAGGCCTCATCTGGAGTATTGTGTGCAGTTTTGGTCGCCATACTATAGGAAGGATGTGGAAGCTTTAGAACCAGTGCAGAGGAGGTTTACCAGGATGTTGCCTGGAATGGTAGGAAAATCTTATGAGGAAAGGCTGAGGCACTTGGGGCTGTTCTCATTGGAGAAGAGAAGGTTTAGGGGAGATCTGATAGAAGTGTATAAGATGATTAGGGGTTTAGATAGGGTAGATACTAAGAACCTTTTACCGCTAATGGAGTCAGGTGTTACTAGGGGACATAGCTTTAAATTAAGGGGTGGTAGGTATAGGACAGATGTTAGGGGTAGATTCTTCACACAGCGGGTTGTGAGTTCATGGAATGCCCTGCCCGTATCAGTGGTGAACTCTCCTTCTTTATGGTCATTTAAGCGGGCATTGGATAGGCATTTGGAAGTTATTGGGCTAGTGTAGGTTAGGTAGGATTCGGTCGGCGCAACATCGAGGGCCGAAGGGCCTGTACTGCGCTGTATCCTTCTATGTTCTATGTTCTATGTTCTGAAAGATTATAATTAGGGTGGTCATAATGTAGATAACTGAGATGACTTGCATTTTGTAGAGTCAAATCAAGGTGAATGGTAGGACCTTAAGAGGTGTAGTGAAGCAGAGGGACCTTGGAGTTCAGGTGCGTGGTTTTCTTAAAGTGGAATCACAGGTAGAAGGGACAATGAAGAAGGCTTTTGTCATACTGGCCATTATCAGTCAGGAGAAAGTGTGGACTGCAGATGCTGGAGATCAGAGCTGAAAATGTGTTGTTGGAAAAGCGCAGCAGGTCAGACAGCATCCAAGGAACAGGAGAATCAATGTTTCGGGCATGAGCCCTTCTTCAGCCCTTTATCAGTCAGGGCATTAAGTATAGAATTGGGAATTTATATTGCAGTTGTACAGGATGTTGGTGAGGCCATACTTGGAGTATTGTGTTCAGTTTTGGTCACCTTGCTGTTGGAAGAATCTTATTAAAAAGTGAAAGAGTGCAGAAGAAATTTACAAGGATGTTGCCAGGACTCCAGACCTATAGGGAGAGGTTGGACAAGCTAGGACTTTTTTCTTTAGAGCATAGGAGACTGAGGGGAGATCTTACTGAAGATTATGAGAGACATGAATAGGGTCTTTTTCCCAGGGTTGGGGAATCAAGGCATAGAGGGCAGCAGTTTGAGGTTAGAGGGGAAAGAATAAAAGGGATCTTGAGGAGCAAGTTTTTTACACAGAGGGTGGTATGCATATGGATGAGTTGCCGGCAGAAGTGATTGAGGCGGGTACATTAGCAATATTTAAAAGACATTTGGACAAATATATGGATGGGAAAGATTTAAAAGGATATGGGCCAAGTACAAGGAAATGGGGTTATCGTGGATGGACATTTTAGCCGCATGGAACAGTTGGGCCGAAGGGCCTGTCTCCATGCTATAGGACTCTGTGACTAATGTGCTCTCTGACTGTCTTTAACACCCTCAGATGAAAATTGTCAGGTTCTGAGTTTTGTCAGTCTTTGGTTCTATTAATTTCCTCATTACCGATATTTTACTTACATTAACTTTATTCAGCCCCTGTTCCTAACCCACTATTAATTTCCTCAGGACTTCAACAATCTAACCTCCTACTATAAATACTGTGCAAAGTAATTCTGCAACATTGCCCCAAAGTCTTTAAAAATATCCCCACTCTCATTTTTTAGTGGGCCAGTATTTCTCCTGACCATCCATTTTCCCTTTAGATTAGATTCTCTACAGTGTGGAAACATGCCCTTCGGCCCAACAAATCCACACTGCCCCTCTGAAGAGAAGCCCACCCAGACCCATTCCCCTACCCTATATTTACCCCCAACTAATGCACCTAACCTGCACATCTTTGGATTGTGGGAGGAAACCGGAGCACCCGGAAGAAATCCACGCAGACACTGGGAAAATGTGCAAACTCCACAGAAACAGGTGGGAATATAACTATAATATTTCTTCTATTGATTTTGATATCCCTGGCAAATTTCCTTTGATATTCCCTTTCAGTGGTTCTTATAAGCTGCTTTGTGACCCTTTGCTTGTGTTTGTATCAACTACACAGTATCAACATCGACTTCACTAGTTTCCAAATCTCCCCTCCCCCCACCCCATCCCAGATTCAACTCTCCAACTTGGCACTGCCTTGCCGATCTGTCCTACCTGTCCATCTTCCTTCCCACCTATCTGTTTCACCCTCCCCACGAATCTATCACAATTACCTATCACCTACATCCACCTATCGTCTTCCCATCTACCTTACCCCAGCCCCACTCCTCTATTGATCTCTCATCCCCTTTCCCCCTCTACATTCCTGAATTATGCCTGAAACGTTGACTCTCCTGCTCCTCAGATGCTGCCTGACCTGCTGTGCATTTCCAGCGCCACTCTTTTCAACTCTTGATTCTCCAGCATCTGCACTATTCACTTTTATATTTGTATCTTTCCTATTCAGCAGCATTTTTCCTATTCAGCTGTTTGCATTTTTGTAAACCCTTTCTTTTCATTTTATGCTGTCTCTTATCTTTTTAGTTGTTCATGGTTGTTTTTTCTTTTTACTCCCAATCCACCATCCTTTCCACTGACCCCCTACCTGCATACACCTATCACCATCCCACCCACCCTTCCTCGAGCCCCACGCCCCTCTCTCTATGGACCTCTGGCTCCCTCCCCTTCCCCAGTCCTGATGAAGGGTTTTGGCTCCTTGGATGCTGTCTGACCTCCTGTGGTCTTCCAGCTGCATTCATACAGCCTCCACTGAATACCTTCCAGTTATTATATCCTCCCTCACTATTGAACTGATTTTGTTTCTAATCAGTAAGGCTACTCCACCTCCTCTGCTATTTTCCCTCTCAGTCCTGTAAATTTTACGATCTTATAATGATTGGAGGTAATAGTTATTGAACGCCAGTGTGAAATCTTTGTTTTTTAAAAATATTTTACACGGATAATATCCATCACACATATTACGTGTGGCAAATACAGAATCAACAAAATGCTTTTCTGCATAAATGTAGGAAAAGCACATGAAAGCATCGGAAACACACAGCAACTGCAGGCTGATAGTTGCTCTTTTACAGACTTACTTAAAACACACCCTGCTGTATAAACCTTCCATTGCACCTGTGGTAAATGGTAGAGACCACCAATCTATTCTAGTTTCCTGCAAAAAAAATGCATTTTACAACTGCTGTATTTTAAAGTGAGATTAGAATTGATCATTTTTGGGTTTTGAGATGACTTTTTTTTGACAATGTAATATATGTGTGTGAGAGAGAAATGACACATTACCCAATACAGCTCATGTTCACTATTAGTATTGACAGTGCAAACATGTTTCATAATAAAGATCTTAACGTCTCATGGTGGAACAGTTATGTGCTGATCTGTTCAACAAGATGTTATGTTGCGCAGCTAAAAGTTTTGGTAACATCCTCAATCAGAATGCGACATGAACTGGAGGGAAAGCAACTGTTTTAAGGTGATGGAGGTTCAACACTAGATCTAGTTTAACTGCAGTTGGAGTAGGAAAGTCAAAGTGAGGATCTTTACAGTTTCATTGGCCTATCATTCACAGGTTTTAAACCACTAAAAAGTGCATGACCTGACCACATTCTGAGCACCTGACAACTTTTCTTCTGTTAAGTATTTAGAGTTAGTAGAAAGAACATTGAAATACTGGATGGAAAAATGGTAAGAAACTTAAAACTTGTTAAAACTTAATTTTGTTTTTTGGTAACTTCTTTTTAAATTTGCTTTGAAAATTATTGTTAGCTTCATTCCTGTTACTATGACGAAAGTTTTCTGCTAGCTAACTTTAAAATAATGTTGTAAACATATTCTGTGGTTGTCAGTGCAAGTTTAAGGATGCACATGTTAAACAAAAGAAATAAACTAAAAGCATTGCTATATGTTTTCTGTGATAAAATACATACCAATAGCTCAATGCTATATTGAGGGAAATATTTTGATTCTTCAGGCTTGTGTGAACTAAAATGTAATGTCAAACTGTTTTTATAAATAAATATGTAGAAAAATTAATTAAAATAGTGAAATAGTTTTCTGTGAATACACGTTGTTTGTTTACTGCAAAAGTATAACATTAATAGTTTATAGTATATCAATTATGTGTTGTGTTGGAATCCTATAAATATAATTAGGTATTCTAATTGGAAAAACACGATAGATGCAAGTTAGAATTTTAAAACATATCAATATATCCAAGGGGAGTTTTGTGAATGTTGGTTTGGCTGTATTTTTGAACGGAGTCACTGAAATAAAGATGCAAGGTTATTTGTTTAGTGTAGGCCAGGTAGGCCTATTCCCCTTAGTGGCGCAATACCGTGCGTAGAAATATATATAGGAATAGAAAGCAGATCAATATTTTATCCATAAATGAAACATTAATAAGTTATAGCATATAAATTATGTGCTTCTAGTGGCTCAATACCGTGCATAGAAATATATAAGAATATAAAGCAGATTCTGTCTTCATCAATCATAAAAGGATGAAGAACATGTGAACATACAGAACAAAATTAAACTTTTGTTCCTCAAATCTGTTGTGCCTTTCAATTCAATCCTTATCAATCTGCACAAAATCTACACTTAACTAGCATTGCTGCATATCTGTGGAATAGCAGAGTGTAAGAAGAATTGATTTCACCTTATGACAAGTTGACTATTGCAAGTGCACCCTGCCAGTTTTTGCAGTGCTAAGGTAGTACTAATGTCAGCAAGTTTAGTATGTTGTGCACTGGCAAAGCAAGCATGCCCTGGCTGTAAACAAAAAACAGATTTAACCATTTAATAAGATAAAATCTCAAAGGATTTTAGCATTTCATAAGGTTTTAAATAGTTTCTGCAATAAGCCAAAAGAACTGTGATATTCGTCTTTTGAATCTGTCAAAGAAAACAACTCAACATCTGTTATTATTATGATATTAATTGTGCTAGTCCAGGACAATGGTGGAGTTCAGCATTAGCATTAAACAGTCTGAAATGTCAGGGTTTTTTTTTTGAAAATTGGAGAGACTTAATAACTAAGAAATATTTAAAAGAGGTGATGGCATGCCTCATGAAACAGAACTGTGAACTGTGAGAAGGAAAATGGCAGATGTCAAGAGAATATAGATAAATTGGTGGAATGGGTGGGTAAAGTTTGTAGATATAACTTAATGCAGAAATTGAAAAGTGATACATTTTGACAGGAAGAATGAAGAGCAACGACATGATCTGAAGGGAAAACTGGAACAGAGAAACTTGAGGGTGTACGTGCACAAATCATTGAAACTGGCAATGCAAGTTGAGAAAGAATTTAAATAGGCAGATGAGATTATGGAATTTATAAAGGAACAGAATACAAAAGTAAGAAAGTTATGTTCAAGTACTGGCTTGGCCCCAACTGGAGTATTGTGTTAAATTCAGGGCATTGCTGTTTCGGAAAGATTGCTTCAAAAAGACTGCAGAAAATATTTATGAGAATAATTATAGGGATGAGGACAGATTTTACATGGACAGATTGGACAAACAGGAATTGTTTTATCAGTAAAGAGAAGGTTGAGAGGAGATTTGATAATGGTATTCAAAACCATGAAGGATAGAAAAAAATTGTTCCCATTGGCAGAAGGGTTGAAAACACACCAATGTAACTCGCACTTTTCCAGATTAATTTCCATTTGCCAATGCTCTACTTGTCTGATCAGCCTATCTATATTGTCCTGTAGTTAAAAGTTATCCTCCTCACAATTTACCTCACTGCCAATTTTCATGTAACCTGTGAACTGACTGATAAAATCTTCTATAATCATGTCTGGGTCATTAATGTATACAACAAACAGCAAGAAACCTAGCAACGGACCCAATGGTATGCCACTGGACACAGGCTACAATCACAAAAACTACATCACTCTCTTCCTCCTGTCACAATGCTAATTTTGATAACAATTTGCAAAATTACCATTTATCTCATGGTTCGTACCTTCTTTACTAGTCTTCCGTGCGAGACTTTGTCAAAAAACCTTGCTAAAGTCCATGTAGATGACATTCACTGGATTGTACTCATTCATGCATATAGTCACCTCCTTGAAAATATCAATAAAATATGATCTCCTGACAAAACCATCCAGACTATTCTTGATTAATACTTGCCTCTCCAAATGAAGATTAATTCTATCCTCAGGATTTTATCTAATAGTTTTCCTACCATACATGCTAAACTCTCTGGCCTATAGTACCCTGTCTTATCCTGACCACCTGTCTTCAATAATGGTACCACATTAGCTGACCTCCAATTCTCTGGCACATCTCCCGTGTCCAGAGAGGATGTGAAAATTAATGTCAGGGCCACTGTTATTTCCTCTCTTGCCTCCCACAGTAGCTTGGGGTACATCTTATCTGGGCAAGGACACTTATCCAAGTTTAAGCCCACTAAAGCTTTTAATACGTCCCCTCTCTCAATTGTAATTTTTGAAGGTGTATCATAGTATTCTTCCCTTTTTTCTGTTCTTACAACATTCATCTCTATTGTAAATACTGATGTAAAGTACACAGTTAGCAGTGTGTACTATCTATAAGATGCACTGCCCAAAGTTCACCAAGACCCTTAGACAGACTCTTCACCCTCTGACTTGAAAACATTGCTCCTTCAGGGTTGTTTGGTCAAAATCCTGGAATTCTCTCCCTAACAGCATTGTGAGTCTAACTGTGCATGGATTGCAAAGATTCAGAAACCAGCTCACCACCACCTTTTAAGGGGGAAACAGGGACGGACAATAAATGCAGACTAAGCCAGCAATGCCCATGTTCCATGGGTGAATAAAAAAATGGTCCATTTGTTAAAGGGGAGATGATGGCCTAGTGGTATTATCCAGTGACCCAGATAACTAACCCAGATTTAAATTTCACCTTAGCAGATGGTGGAATTTGAATGTGATTAAAAATCTGGAATTAAGAGTCTAATGATGACCGTGAGTCCATTGCCAATTGTTGGGAAAACCCATCTGGTTCTTTAAGGAAGGAAACTGCCATCCTTACCTAGTCTGGCCTATATGTGACCCCAGACCCACAGCAATATGGTTGACTCTAACTGACCCCTGAGCAATTACGGATGAGCAATAAATGCTGGCCTAGTTGGCGATGCCTTCATCCCATGAATGAATTTTTTTTTAATAAAAGATCTTGGGTCTTGTGTTCAAAGACTCAACTAATAAAATCAAATATCCATATGCCTCCTTAGCCACTTGTCCTGTTGCTTTCAAGGATCTAGGGACATATAAATCATGGTCCCTCTGATGCTCTGCACTTTCTATCATTTATTGTGTATCTCCATGCCTGTCAAAATGCATTACCTCACATATTTCCAGATTAAATTCAATTTGCCATTGTGCTATCCATCTGACCAGCTTATCTATATTGTCTTGTGATCTAAGGTTTTCTTCTTCACTGTTTACCGCTTCACCAATTTTCATGTCATCTGTGAACTTACTGATCATACCTCCTACACGCTTGTCTAGATATAATTAATGTAAATAACAAACAGCAAGGGACTCAGCACTGAATATGATTGCATTGGACAAATGCTTCCAATCACGAAAATATCTTTCAACCATCACCCTCTGCCTCCTGCCACTAAACTAATTTTGGACCCAATTTATAAAATTGCCATGGATCCCATTCTTCACTGGTCTTTCATGCAAGACTTCATCAAAAAACTTTACTAAGGTCCATGAAGATTACATTCACAGACCCTCCCTCATCAGTGCATCCAGTCTCCTCCTCAAAAATCTCAATGAGACATGAAGTCCCCTGACAAAGCCATGCTGACTATTCTTGATTACTACATGCCTCCCAAAGGGAAATTAATTCTGTCTCTTAGAAGTTTTTACAATAGTTTTCCATCCACTGATTTTAAACACCTTTGTCTATGGTACCCAGATTTATTTCAACCACCCTTCTTCAATACTAGTATGACATTAAAGATCCTCCATTCTGCTGATACCTCTCTGATTTCCAGACAGGATTTGACAATTTATGTCAAAGTCCCTGCAATCTCCTCCTTTGCTTCCCACAGTGGCCTCTGTTTCATCTTAACTGTGCAAAGGGACTTATCCAATTTTAAGTCAAAATTAGAGTGATGCTAGAAAAGCACAGCAGGTCAGGCAGCATTCGAGCAGCAAGAAAATCAACATTTTGGGATAGTCATAGAGTCATTGAGATGTACAGCACGGAAACAGACCCTTCGGTCCAACTCATCAATGTCGACCAGATATCCCAACCCAATCTAGTCCCACCTGCCAGCACCCAACCTATATTCCTCCAAACCCTTCCTATTCATATACCCATCCAGATACCTTTTAAATGTTGCAATTGTACTAGCCTCCACCACTTCCTCTGGCAGCTCATTCCATACACGTACCACCTTCTGCGTGAAAAAGTTGCCCTTTAGATACCTTTTATATCTTTCCCCTCTCACCCTAAACCTATGCCCTCTAGTTCTGAACTCCTCCACCGCAGGGAAGAAATTTTGTCTATTTATTGTATCCATGCTCTTCGTAATTTTATAAATCTCTACAAGGTCACCCGTCAGCCTCCAACGCTCCAGGGAAAATAGCCCCAGCCTATTCAACTTCTCCCTATAGCTCAATTCCTCCAACCGGTAACATCCTTATAAAGTTATTCTGAACCCTTTCAAGTTTCACAACATCCTCTCTATAAGAAAGAAATCAGAATTGCATTCAATATTTCAAAAATGGCCTAACCAATGTCCTGGACAGCTGCAACATGACCTCCCAACTCCTGTACTCAAAACTCTTGATCAATAAAGGAAAGCATATCAAACGCCTTCTTCACTATCCTATCTACCTGTGACTCCACTTTCAAGGAGCTATGAAACTGCACTCCAAGGATTTTTTGTTCAGCAAACTCCGTAGGTCCTTACCATTAAATGTATAAGTCCTACTAAGATTTGTTTTCCCAAAATGCAGCACCTCACATTTATCTAAGTTAAACTCCATCTGCCACACCTTAGCCCATTGGCCCATCTGATCAAGATCCCATTGTACGCTGAGGTGAACTTCTTCGCTATCCACTACAGCTCTAATTTTGGTGTCATCTCCAAACTTACTAACTATACCTTTTCTGCTCACATCCAGCTCATTTATATAAATGATGAAAAGTAATGGACCCAGCACCGATCCTTATGGCACTCCAGTGGTCACAGGCCTCCAGTTTGAAAAGCAATCCTCTACCACCACCCTCTGTCTTCTACCTTTGAGCCAGTTCTTTATCCAAATGGCTAGTTCTCCCTGTATTCTATGAGATCTAATCTTGCTAACCAGTCTCCTATAGGGAACGTTGTCAAATGCCTTTCCGAAGTCCATATAGATCACATTTACCGCTCTGCCCTCATCAATCCTCTCTGTTACGTCTCCAAAAAACTTAATTAAATTTGTGAGACATGATTTCCCACACACAAAGCCATGCTGACTATCCCTAATCAATCCTTGTCTTTCCAAATGCATGTACATCCTGTCCCTAAGCATTCCCTTCAACATCTTGCCCACCACCGACGTCAGGCTCACTGGTCTATAGTTCCCTGGCTTGTCCTCACCACCCTTCTTAAACAGTGGCACCATATTAGCCAACCTCCAGTCTTCCAGCACCTCACCTGTGCCTATCGATGATGCAAATATCTCAGTAATATGCTACCGTTCCTCTAAATTCTCCAGTCATTGCATGGACCTTTGAAGTCCAACAGTTGGAGAAACTGTAAGTGAACACATCAACACTTCAATTGGCATGCATGGACCCTCAGAGCAGCAACATAGTCAAGTAGCTTAGAGGGAACCTTGATGATATTGTTGATTAAAGAAAGTCTCAGACTTCGAAGGTCCATGCAATGACTGGAGAATTTAGAGGGAATGTAGCATATCATCAATCTAAACAAATGTAATATTTCTTAAGACCAGTAGAGCAGTGGGACTAACAATGGAAACAGTACAGCCCTCCAACCTCAGACATAACAATTCATTATATTGCACAGTAAAATAAGTTTTTAATTTTAGAACTTAACACATCAAGAGGTTGATTTGTCTAATAAATCATGAGATTCCCCTGTACTGGTAGGTCAAAAAAGATCTCAATATTGTTCATTAAATTAAGCACATTGATTCTAGGAGTTTATTTTGATCCCAGTCCACTGAAGACATTTACATATAAACAAAATCATACTTATATATCTGTTTTGTACAGAATAATACATTTTATAGAATCATACAGTCCAGAAAGGGCCCCTTGACCTATCAGCTCTATACCAGCAAAAACGCACAACTGTCTACACTCGTCCCACTTTCCCTGAACGAGGCCCTTAACTTTGAATATTATGTCACTTCAACTGCTCTTCCAGGTTCATTTTAAAGGTTGTGAAATTTCCTGTCTCAACTACCTTCCCATGCAGTAAAATTTGAGTCTATTGTGATTTTCTTATGTAGCAGGCACTTTGCATTTGTGACATGTTACATTTGACTAACTTATGTTCAATTTGAAATGTATATTTTTTGTATTTCTATTAGCATTGTTCATTTCAGATTATAGAATACAATGTCAGTTTCTGATATATTTCATTGAAACCTGATATAACCAAACAGAATAAAAGTTTGCATTTCTGTGGCACTTTTCACAACCACCACATTTTACAGCCAATTAAGCAGCTGAAGTGTGGTCACTGTTGTAATATAATAAGTATAGTAGCCAATCTGCGAATAGTAAAATCCCATAAAGAGTAATACGATAATGATCAGATATTCAGGTCTGGATGTTGCTTGACGTATAACTATTAGCCAAGCTATCAGGAAAATTTCTCCTAGTCTTCTTCAGAATAGTGCTGTGAGATTTTATGCACTCATCCAAATAGGAAGATAAGGTCTTTGTTTAAGGTTCCATCCAAATAGCAGCATTTTCTCCTAATGAGTACTGCTGAAGAGTTCCCTTAGTACTGCATTAATCAAGTCAGCCTTAATCTTTGTGCTGAAGACATTGAGCATAGCAACTCAAAATGTACAGTATGATCAGCCACAGCTGACATGAAACTCAGAAATAGTGACATATATGTCTATAATTTTGTTTTCAATCCTGGGCAGCTTGTGCAGTCCAAACTGTGATGCTTTTGCACTATGAGCATATTTGAAGTATAATGCATGCTCTGGACAAGATCTTAATATATTCAATGTATAGATAATTACCATAAAAATGAGCTTGTATTGGAGAGTAGCATTCCTTCTTTATACTGTATAGAAAATAGACATAAATTCTAACAATTCTCATCTGCTCATGTAACGTGGTAATTTTAAGTAGTTTTCAGTAATTTTAAGTTTCTTTGCCAAAGAAATGCCAAGATTATTAAAGTATCAAGCACACTGGCAGCTATTGGCACTAAAATAGAATGAATTGTCCACAATAAAACACCAGGATGTCAGCAATCTACTTTTAGTATTTAGAATTATAAATCATCTGAGCCTTGTACTCCAAGTCAGTGTTCTCCCCCTGTATTAACTTCTCACTTTCAAAGATACACCATTTTTTGGAACGTACTGAGTAGAGAGAGTACTGTATACTCTGAAACACTTCAGTATGCAACACTAGTACCAAATTTCTTCAAGATATCTGCACTCTAATTCAGCAATCTTGTGCATTCTTAATTATAATTGCCCCATAATTGATGGTTGTGTCTTCAGTTACTAGTTCCTGAACTTTCACTCTTTGATCTAAGTTTTGGTCATCTGACTTTTTATCTATTTACTGAAAACAACGAATGTTGGAGATCATAGCAGGTCAGACAGCATCCATGGACAGAGAGCAAGCTAATGTTTAGAGTTCAGATGTCTTCATCAGAGCTAAAGTGAAGTGTGGAGGGGGTCAGCATTTATGCTATAGTTGTGTGTGCGTGGTGGGGGTGGGGGGAGTGTGGAGAGGGGTTTGTGGTGGAGGTGTAGAATACTGGTGTAGGTTAAGTGATTGTAATGTGAGAATGGCACGACTATGGTGTGTCTAATTGCCAGACTTGAAAGAAAAGACAGCCCCACTGGGATTGGGGGAGGGTAGAGAGGACATGGTGACAATGAATGTACAAGTAAAGAAGAAAGGGAAGAAATGGAATATAACAAGTAAAGATAAGAGAAAGGGAAGAAATGGGAGTTGGTTCACAATTCACTGGTACACCACATCTCCACCACTGCCACAAACCACCACGTTACCCCCCCCCCAACTATACAGCACAAATGCCAACCTCTCCAAACTTCATTTGAGCCCTGATGAAGAGTCATCTAGACTCAAAACACTAGCTTTCTCTCTCTCTCCATGGATACTGTCTGACTTGCTGTGATCTCCAGCATTTGCTGTTGTCAGTGTAGATTCCAACACTCGCAATCATTTGCTCTTATTATCTCCTTATGTGGCTTGGTATATACTTTGCTTCTTACATGCAAACATGCAATATTGTCCCATTTCCTCATTAAAGTTATTGATTGCTATGGCAATATTCAACTATAATAATAAGTGGTAAAGAATGGAATTCTGTATTTTGTACATTCATGAATACAGAGGCAAATGATAGAGGTGATACAGAGATGATAATTACAAATCTAATAAATGGCAAGTAACATTTGCACTACACAAGAGCCAAGCAACAACTGTCTTGAATGAGAGAAAAACCTTACTATCTTTGCTTGATATTCAATTCTATTAATGTTGTTGCATCCCCTGTCATTAAGAACCTGGGGAGTTAATTGACCAGAAACTGAACTGGACTAGGCATAAGTACTGTGGCTACAAAAACAGGTCAGAGACAGGAATTCTGCAGTAGCTCACCTTCTGACACCCCAAAGCCTGTTCACTATCTACAAAGTACAAATCAGGAATGTGATGAAATACTGGCCTGGATGAGGGTAACTCCAATGCGCATAAAATTGATACCATTCAGTACAAACAGGCCACTCACTAGCATCACAGTTACCACCATAAACATTCACACTTTCCACTGCTGCACAGTGACACCAATGTGTGCCATTTGCAAAATCGTTGTAAAAATTTATCTATTCTTCTTTAACAACACCTTCCAAAACTGCGGCCTCAACTATAGAGTCATAGAGATGTACAGCACGGAAACATCTAGAAGAACAAGGGCAACAGAGTCATGGGTACTACCTGAAAGATCCCCACTAAGCCACACAGCATCCTGATTTAGAACTATATCAATCCTCCTTCACAGTTGCTGAATCAAAATTCTGTAACTGCCTAATAGCACCACAGGTTTATAAGATGGACTGCAATGGTTAAACAGTGGTGCTTGCCACTACCTTCTTTCGGGCAATTAAGGATGAATAACAAAGACTGGCTTTGCCTGCAACACTTACATCTCAAGAAAAAATTTTTAAGAAGTCCTTATTTAGGCTATATCTCCAGTAATGTGTGCATATTTATGCACTGTACTCAAGACATCTAAATTGTAATACACTGTAAAAAATGTAATCTAAGTTCGCCACATGGACTGTCTGTGAGGAGTTTGCACATTCTCCTCATGTCTACATGAGTTTCCTCCAGGTGCTACGATTTCCTCCCACAGTCCCAAGATTAGGTAAATTGATCATGCTAAATTGCCCACAGTGTTTGGGATATGTAGGTTAGGTGCATTAGTCAGGTGAAATGCAAAATGGTGGGCGGTACGGTGGCACAGTGGTTAGCACTGCTGCCTCACAGCGCCTGAGACCCGGGTTCAATTCCTGACTCAGGCGACTGACTGTGTGGAGTTTGCACGTTCTCCCCGTGTCTGTGTGGGTTTCCTCCAGGTGCTCCGGTTTTCTCCCACAGTCACAAAGATGTGCGGGTCAGGTGAATTGGCCATTCTAAATTGCCTGTAGTGTTAGGTAAGGGGCAAATGTAGGGGTATGGGTGGGTTGCACTTCGGCGGGTTGGTGTGGACTTGTTGGGCCAAAGGGCCTGTTTCCACACTGTAAGTAACCTAATCTAATCTAAAAAAAAATAGGGTAAGGGAATTAGTCTAGGTAGGATACTCTTTGGAGGATTGGTGTTGATTTGTTGGGCCAAATGGCCTGTTTCCACATTGTAGGGATTCTATGATATCAGGAATGATAAGATATGGCTGCAATGTGCCAGAAAATAATGAATGTAAAGAGTAATGAGTAATTGAGAGAGTTTGCTGATGGATCTTGGGAGTGTTGAATATTTGAGGGTATGTCTGAACAATATGGAAGATGGATAGTGGAGAACTAGGGGGAGAGAATCTTTTTGCTCATGCACCATTTCAAAATAAAGCTGGCATGCTTCATTAAGATGATATATTTTTTAACCATCAGCAAAGATTGTCATTGATAAAAGATGTTGCTTTATATTATAACCAAATGCTCAATATCCATTGATTATGGTTATAGTTTCTTTTAAATCTAGGGTTGTGCTTCCTAAATGGTTTTCCACTGTGATTAAAAATTGCTATCACCCCCCAGTGTGGTGTCTTGATATAGCTGTGGGGGATGGAAATGTCTTTAATCTTCAGTGATTTATTTTAAAAGCCTACCGTAGTAATTTGAACCAGATGGATCTCCATTGACTACGAGATCCTTGATCAGGGTTGTTAACCTCAGCCCATCAGGTACCCCTGACTGACCGATATAAATAGGGGGTTTTGTGTCTCTCACTGTGTCTCATACCTGCACACACACACCATGGGTGCTGGGGATAAAAATAATAAGCACTACCGCAGTTAGGCGGTAGTGTGGGGGAAATAAAAAAAGAAAAAAAAATAAACAGGGGGTTCAGAATCTTCTCACTTCGGGGACTGACTCTGAGTTGGTTGACCACAGCCAATGTACTGTGCACATGTAAACAAAGGGTGACTTGGTGACAGGATAACAACCTCTGTGCAGTTATTCCACCTGCTTTTCTGAAGCAGGATTCAGGCTTCAAAAATTGGTTCGTTAGGCCACGTTCACCATTTTAGAAGTGAATTTAATTTAAAGGGGTGTCACAGTTGTTAGCATTCAGTCCAGGTTGGATGATTTCTGTTGGTACCTTGGAGCTCACAACCTCGGTACTTTGTCTCACTACTCCATGGGTATCACCACTCACAGTTTGGGAAGACCTGACCTAGATGCTGTATGAAAATTTGAAAACATCTTTTAATTTTGTCTTCCAGTTTTATTCCCTCTTCATTGATGGATGGTAGGGAACATTTTAGTGGATATTGGTTGCTGGGATATATGTTTGCAGGCACTAGTTGATCGATATATTTTCACTGACATTGATTGGCTTCCAGCACATCACCCAAGTTGTCATTCTCCTGTGTGATCTTAAGCCATGATTTTCAGTATGGTGTGTGATCTTCGGGTCATCAAAATCAATGTGTGCACATCCATGCAAATCAATCCATGCCTGTGAACTTTTAGCAAAGGTCACTTGAAAGTCATCATAAGCAGAAACCTTGGCTTATTATTCCACTCTCCACTACAAGTGTTTTTTTGAGGTCAATTTGCAGCAGCCATACTGTTACCCTGACCAATATCAACTGACTCAGTGCAAATTGATCTGTCTGGCACAGTTCCAAATGTTACGTTGAATTTGCTAATTGAGCACATTAGAGAGAATAGGGCACATTTTGAGTAGATCTGCAGATCTCTTTTGGCATATTTTGAACATGTAAATTAGAAATCTACATCTTAATTACTATATTTATGATGCACAAAATAAATAATTTAAGAATGTCCCTGAATTACAAACACAATGTGTTTACAAAAGACAAACACCAAAGACAGAAAAAAGAGGTATATTAGAGCTGTGCATGGAAGCAATATTTGCCCTTTGTATAAGCAAACCAGGGTCAAATGCCTGTCTGAGGCCTCCTTTGCAAAATTAGCTGAATGCATTCATTGTGAAGTCAGCTGCTTAACAAGTGTGGTCAGTGTGTAGCTTAACCAATGAATCTTAAAGGGGACCACTGAAAGCCATCAACAAAAAAGTAACTTTAAGTAATTACTTTTAAAAATGTGGAGCCAGGAGTTGCAGGAACGCTTTTCTCTGCTCAACTGCAATCCCAAGAATGTGGCCAGCTGCTGTTGAACACACCGCAAATTGGTTAAAGAAAACATAGAACTGTGAATGCAGAAGATCTATAACAAAATCAGAAATTGCAGGAGAAACCCAACAAGTCTGGCAGCATCTGTGGAGCGAAAACCCAGTGACCCTTCTTCAGAATCACACTGAAGAATTGCTCTGCTTTCTCTCTACAGATGCTGCCAGATCTGCTGAGTTTCTTCAGCATTTTCTGTTTTTGCTTCACTGCAAATCAGTCCCTCCCCCTTAATCGCTTGCCACCTCTCTCAATTTCCCCCTCTCTGACAATCACATGCCTTCCCCCTCACTCAAACAATTCCTTTCCTGTTTGGTCCCTGTATCTTCCAGAATCTATCTAAGAACTGCCAGTGATGCAGAGGCACAAACTTGCCATTCATTTATCTTGATGAGCTGCCTGAAACTAGCTACAGTTTCTAATGCAGCGGTCTCATATAAATTAGGCCAGGTGCCCTGTATACACTTTGCATGGGCCAAGCTGCGTGTGTTGCCAACTTACTTATGGAAGAAAAAGTAGTGGTAGCTATTAAAACATGCAGCCACATCTATTTTAACAATGCATCAACTAGAATGTAGAAGTTACTTGTAACACAGCAGATAAGTACCATGATTATGAAGAAGAGTGGCAGCTGAGAGAGAGAATCCATAGAAGAATCCGTACAGTGTGTAAACAGGCCCTTCAGCCCAACAGGTCCACAGCGACCCTCTGAAGAGTAACCCACCCAGACCCATTCCACTACCCTATTACTCTACATTTGCCCCGATTAATGCACCTAACCTACACATCCCTGAACTCTATGGGCAATTTAGCATGGCCAGTTCATCTAATCTGCACTTAAGAGTCATAGAGATGTACAGCATGGAAACAGACCCTTCGGTCCAACCCGTTCATGCCAACCAGATATCCCAACCCAATATAATCCCATCGGCCAACACCCGGCCCATATCCCTCCAAACCCTTCCTATTCATATAACCATCCAGATGCCTTTTAAATGTTGAAATTGCATCAGCCTCCAGCACTTTCTCAGGCAGCCCATTCTACACACACACTACCCTCTGTGTGAAAAGGTTGCCACTTAGGTCTTTTTATAACTTTCCCCTCTCGTCCTAAACCTATGCCCTCTAGTTCTGGACTCCCCCTTGTCGATTTACCCTATCCATTCCCCTCATGATTTTATAAACCTCTATAAGGTCACCCCTCAGCCTCTGACGCTTCAGGAAAAACAGCTCAGCCTCTTCAGCCTCTTCCTATAGCTCAAATCCTCCAATTCCGGCAATATCATTGTAAATCTTTTCTGAACCCTTTCAAATTTCACAACATTGTTCGGATAGAAAGGAGACCAGAAAGGCCCACAATATTTCAAAAGTGGCCAAACCAATGTCCTGGACAGCTGCAACATTACCTTTCAACTCTTGTACTCAATACTCTGACTAATATTCTGTCTACCTGTGACTCTACTTTCAAGAAGCTATGGACCTGCACTCCAAGATCTCTTTGTTCAGCAACATTTCCTTGGACCTTACCACTAAGTGTATAAGTCCTGCTAAGAATTGCTTTCCCAAAATACAGCAACTCACATTTATCTAAATTAAACTCTATCTGCCACTTCTCAGGACTGTGGGAGGAAACTGGAGCAAACCCACGCAGACATGGGGAGAATGTGCAAGCTCCACACAGTCACCCGAGGCTAGAATTGAACCCGGGTTGCTGGTGCTGTGAGGCAGTACTGCTAATCACTGAGCCACTGTGCCACCCTAAAATGTAGGCACCTGGATTTGAACCTCCACAGGGAAACCCCAATAAAGTATGTACGTTCATCACCCTAACCAGTCAACCACGACTACAGGTCCCATATATGTCATTCATGAGTTCTTTGCAGTGTTGATTGACATTTTCTTTTTGCACCAATAACTGAGCATGAAGCCAGTACATCTAAACTTTTCCTCGATAAGTGCATAAAGGGGATTTGTCCACCCCATGAATATTGTTGTGTTGTTATTAGGAAAATAAAGTGCATTGTTGTTCCTATGCAATGTAAATGAGTTTCTGTCTTTATGAAAGTTAAACATTTAACCATTTTTATTGTTTGCAGAAGAAGAGTAATATTCTACAGATACCACTTTTAACTTGACAGTCACATTTAGGTGAGCTAATAATTTACTTTAATATAAATTATGTCATCAGGATGTTAAGGATGGTGCTCATTTAAATTGCATTCGTGGCATTTTAAACTGGAGCCAAGAAATTGAATGACATGTTAATACATTTATTGAGTATATGTTTTAGTATATTTCAAGTTAAAAACTACTGGGAGTTAGACTGAGCTTTGATGCACTTGTGTCTTTCAAGACCACCTAATCCGAAAAAATGGTGTGCACGCACAAATCTTAATGTCATGACAATGTAACTATAACATTGAATATATTTTGTAAAGAAGGATAATCTGACTTTTGAACATTGAACACAAAATTGTACAACATGGCCTCCAGATGTTGCCTGACTACTCTTATTGATTCACAGTCAGCCACAACAAACAAATGTTGAGTTATCTCAGCATCAATGATAAAGAGAGACATTCATCCTTAGAGAACACGATGTGAAGGTGCTGATGTTGGATTGGGACAGACAAAGTTAAAATTCACACAACACCAGGTTATAGTCCAACAGGTTTATTTGAAAGTACAAGCTTTCAGAGCACTGTTCCTTTGTCAGATAGCTAGTGGGGCAGGATCATAAGACACAGAGTTTATAGTAAGAGATCAAAGTATCATACAACTGATGCAATATTGAACAAACCTAGATTGCTGCTAAGTCTGTAATCACTCAGAATGGGTATGCAGATGTAGTTTGATTAATATGTAAATATCAGAACTTCTTTCAAGCCACAGTCCCAAGATAACTTAAGATTTATTAATATTTTAAAAAAGGTAATATCTCAGTTCAAACAATGCATTGAAGGTGTGAAGTTAGTGGCTGGCTGTATCCCAACTTTGAATTAATTACACAGTCTATAGGCAGTCAGTCCATTTGACATTTTATAAATTTCTACTTTGGAAATTGAACCAGTCTGACTCAAGGTTGGGACACAGACAACTCTAATCTCGCATTAATGCATTATCCAAGCCAAGATGTCACCTTTTTTTTAAACTGTTAAAACCTTAAGTTATCTTGGGACTTGAAAGAAGTTCTGGGATTTACATATTAATCAATCGAAACTTGCATCCCTATTCTAAGTAATTAAAGACTTAACAGCAATTTAGGTTTATTCAATACACTGCATCTGGTGTGTGACATTTCAATCTTTTTCTATAAATTCTGTGTCCTATGATCCTGCCCCATGAGTTACCTGATGAAAGAGCAGTGCTCTGAAAGCTTGTACTTGCAAATAAACGCGTCGGACTATAACATGGTGTTGTGAGACGTTTTACTTGGAGAACACAATAGATCACTCTAAAGGTGTGAGAATTCAAGGCTTCTGAGAAAACAGAAGACTGGAATCACACCACAGAGAATTCCAATATAATTGATTTTGTTTTTTAGAACAATGATTCCTCAAAGTTAGGCTTCATTTGCTGACAAAAGTGCACGCCATTTTAAATCGCACCTGCGCACATACAAATGCCTTCGGAGTTGGGGCAGAACATGCCCTGCACACTTGTGGGAGACCAGGACTTGGGAAGGGGGGAAGGTGTTGGGACCCAGAAGAGAACCAGAGGAAAGGAAGTGGCCGGAATGGGTGAGGCAAGGGCCTTCTGGTTCTTGGTTCATCCTTATCTCATCATCGCCAGGCCTGTCCATTCTCTCTATTCCATCCCTCACATCCAAATCCTATTTCAATGTTGCACCTGTTCTGTGCATACACATTTCCAAGAGTGCGGGCTTGTGCAGTTGCCTCGCGATTCTGATGTCAGCAGCCATTGCCACCAACTTAACACAGCTGCCATTTTACTTCCACTGTGATAAGCAAGACTGTGTGACACCATTTTGTCAGAATACCATGATGGATTCTGAGAGATAGAATGAAAAAAGTTCTCAAAAGAAACTCAAGGAGAAAGTCTTTCACAAATCAACCACAGTGCTGTTGAAGAAATCCAGGCAATCTGCAAATGTCATAACTGTGGAACACGTGAGGAACAAGAAACTTTCTCTCTCTCAAAGACCGTTCACCTACTGAGTCCAAGAGTACAAACAACCTCCAACTATTTAAGCACAGAAGGCATCGCAGGTGCTGAATTCTGACATCAAGTTTCCAACACTTGCACTTTGGAAAGAGAATTTGCTAGTAAGTAAAAGGCCTGCAATGACAACAGACTGATCATACTTCAATCATCTTAGGAATCTTTTGTTCATACCTACCTTTAAACTTCGTATCTGTTCTTTAGCCAATTGCTATCACTTTTTTTTATGAAGTAACTTTCAGCAATAGTTGTGTAATGAGCAAAATTTTATCTTGTTCAAGACACTTTCTTATTGGTTATTTTTAAATCATAACATTTGAAACACTAAAAGTAGGGTTAAATGAGCTAAACAAAGCTCACAGATTTCTCTGCAGACATATCTGGAATGGTCATGGCAACAATGAAGAAAAATAAGAGGGATCATTGATAATTAAACATGTACATGCCCATCTAATGAATGCATACAGAACTGTAATATTAGAATATCTATCAGAAACATAGGTCTGATACCAGCATTGTAGTTTTAAAACTGTACATGGTAGTCAACACCTTGTCTTAACCTTGTATCTCTGAATACAATGTTAACTGGATTGAAACCTACAGATTACTTGGCTTATTCTGGCTGTTCAAGCAATAATAACTGTAGTTGGAGGTTTCTGTACTTAGCTTAAATTTGTCTAGTCTGCAGTGAGTGGTCTGGCATCTGCCGCAGATCGTATTTATTCAGTTAAAATTCTTTGTTGAAGTAAGTTGCATCCAGACATGGGTGTCTTGCTTGGGCTTCATTTTAAAATTGAGTAGATTAAATGAATATAGAGAGGTCTAATGGAGCAGGGGGAAAAGCAAGTGAACAAGCATCTGTTAGGGCAATTATCTTTCTTAAATTTCCATGAGGACCAATCCATGAGATATTTTTGCTTCATAGAAGATGTTGTGACTGAAATTTGTCAATTTCCTCATTCACAACTGCAACACCAAAGCAGGGTAAAGACAATATTGCCTGGATTTCTGAAGGTGGCTGTAGCTGTTTGATGCATTTGGCTTCTTCAAACTGCAGTTGCTGATATAGGCATAATCTCTAGTAAGCATTGCACAAGGTCAATCACCAATGCTATCTGTACAGAGAGAAATGGATTGTCACAAACATAAAGTTTGCAATATTATGTTTTCAGACTGCCTCATTAAGATAATATGGAGTGGTGGTGGGGCCATGTGACCTGCTCCAAATTCTGGCTGATGCAAGCCTAATAATATGAATGTCAAGAAGACAAAAAGAGCTCAGGGCTGACTTGTTGAAAGATGTCACAAAGTTTTCATAGCTGTAGATCATGATAAGAGTTATGGTACTGATTGTGGGTTGACTGTTACATTACATGTCCTCACAGGGAGGTGTGAGGAATGTTTGATTTGATTTATTGTAGTCACATGTACCTAAGTACAGTGAAAAGCTTTCTTTTGCAAGCAGCACAGGCAGATCATAGCAAGCAGGGACATACAGATCATAGGATGCTTAGACAGAGCGAGGTATACAGGTTACACTGCACAGGAGGTGTGCAAAGCCAGATCAACATTATTTGAAGTTAGAGAGGTCTATTTAGCAGTCTAATAACAACAGGAATGAACTGTTTGTGAACTTGTTGGTGAGTGTGTTCAAGCTTCTGTATCTTCAGCCTGATGGAAGAGGTTGGAATAGAGTATTACTGGGGTTGGAGGGGTCTTTAATGATGTTGGCAGCCTTTCTGTGTCATTGAGAAGTGTATGTGTAGTCCATGGATGAGAGGTTGGCTTCCGTGATTGCTTAGGCTGTGCACACAACTTCCTGTATTTTCTTATGGTCCTGGGCAGAAGAGTTGCCATGCCAGGCTGTTTTTCACCTGGATAGTATGCTTTCTACAATGCATCTGTAAAACTTGGTGAGAGTTCTTACAGACATGCCAAATCCCTAAACCATCTGAGGAAGAAGAGGCATTGTTGTGCTTCTTGACTACTGCACCTACATGGCAAGTCCAAGGCAGATTGTCGGTTATCATCACTCCTAGAATCTTAACACTCTTGACCCTCTCAACATCAGCTCCATTGATGTAGATAGGGGTGCATCATCCTATTTTCTTCCCAAAGTCACTGCTCGGTTCTTTTGTTTTGCTGACATTGAGAGAGAGAGATTGTTATCATTGCATCATGACACCAAGCACTCTATCACCTTCCTGTATTCTGACTCATCATTGTTTGCTATCCATCCTGTCACAATGGTGTTATCAGCAAATTAGTGGATGGTGTTCATTTGGAATTTGGCTACATAGTCATGTGTGTACAGGAAGTACAATCGAGGGCTGAGAACATATCCTTGTGAGGCGCCAGTGTTGAGGATTATCGTGGACGAGGTGCAGTTATCTCTCTTCATTGATTCCGCTCTGTGGGTCAGGAAGCTGAGGATCCAGTTGCAGAGGGCAGAGCCAAGACCTAGAGCTCAGAGTTTTGAGATTAGTCTGGAAGGAATTATGGTATTGAAGACGGAGCTGTAGTTGATGAGTAGGAGCCTGACATGGTTGTCCTTGTTATCCAGATGCTTCAGGGATGAGTGTAGGTTTGGGAAAAGGCGCCCACAATGGACCTATTACATTGGTAGGCAAATTGCAGGGTATCAAGGCAGGCTGGGAGGCTAGAGTTGATGTAGGCCATGACTAACTTCTTGAAGCACTTCATGATTATGGAGATCAGAACCATTGGGTGGTAGTCATTAAGGCACATTGTATTTGTTTTCTTTGGTATTGGGATGATAGCAGTCTTCTTGAAGCAGATGGGGACCTCACCATGTCATGGGAAAGGTTGAAGATGTCAGTGTATACCTCCATCAGTGGTTCCACACAAGATCTAAGTGCATGACAAGGGACTCTGTCTGGGCCCATCACTTTCCAACTTAACAATCAGTTACATTTTAAATTGTCTGTTTAATTCCAAGATAAAACTGAGTTGGAGGTCTGGAAGGTAGCTAATAATTATTTCTACTTTGATACAGAGTCCATGTGATCACTTTGCCATGAAGTTAGTTTTTAAGTGGAAAAAGTGAATAGGAAGTCATTGTAGTACCAGGTGGCAGGCTTCCTCAGATATCACTGAATCTCCTCAGTCTGCAGCTACCTGAAAGACAAAGTTCAAGAAATTGAGGTAGCTATTTGAAGCAAAGAAAATGCTGAGCATCTAGGCACAAATACAAAGTATACTCAGGCGAAGAGACAGGGTTTGTGAGAATTTAAATTAGGCTGGAAGAGTTGTCTAGTTTGCCTAGAGGGAAGGAATCTCCACTATAATCCTCGCAGTGGAAGCCAGTTCACGGATTGGAACAAACCTCACTGGGAAAGCGAAAATTCGTCATGAACAAAGAATTATTTTGGACTGGAGGATGAAGTTTCCACTTAATGGCTGACGTCAAATATAATTTTAGTGGGAAATTTTCAGTCATGTTAAATGGGAAATTTCTTTCCAGTTGTTTTGAATATAAGTTGCCTAATATTTGATCAAATGTTGCTTTGAGTTTGTTTCTTATGGTGAAAGTCCTGAAATCTAGAATGTGATCCTTTCAATTAATCACTTGAAATTCAGATATCGTCATATCAGTTTTCAATTTGTGTGGAGATCATAATAAGCTTTACCTCATTCTTTGTTGCCTCAGGAAGGTGTGGATATTGCCAGTAGAATGGCAGGGGTGGGATTATGATTTATTCCATTCTGAAGAAGCAGTGGATTCAAACACCAAGAAATCACAACCACTTTCCCATTGTGGTATAATCCTAGTTCTCTGTTAGAGAACAGGTTAATAGTCTGCTATGAAGTTCTGGAAATCCCTGTGTACAGTGTTATCCATAAACAAATTGTAAGGGAGCAATTTGAGCTTTCTGAAGCTGTTTCTGCTGCTATGGAAACTGATGGATACAGTTATACGTACTGACCATCACATGCAGCATCGTGATGGGTTCCACAATTGAGCTATTATCACTTGATCCACATCAGAACAGATGGAATTCAAGTTCTGTACACATCCTTGTGCTAAATTGGTTCTAGACTGAAATATACACCTTCACAAAGAGCTGGATTTTAAGGATTTCTGCCGTTTGGTGGGAGTCTGAATGTCAATTATAATGGAAGGCTAGTGCATCACTTACTCTTGATCTGGTACTAATCTGCCTGCTGTTAGGCTTATTGAGGTCCTTTGCTACTCAATTAAGAGGCAAATAAGTGTGTCTTGATCAGTATTCCAGTTTAGAAACTGGCAAATGTGATGTTTCTTCATGGGAATACAGGGAAAGCCAAGGCCATTACGCCTCAGGCAACTCAGCAATACGCTGAGCAAGAAGAAAAGTGGAACAGCAATGCCATTGGGAGATTCTGCAGTCAAGAGATTATAGAGAGGTATGTGATATCTGTGGCATTAAACATTACCCTAGGGAGACATATTGCTTCCCTGGTGTCAGGGTCAAGAATGTCACAGAAAGACTGAAGGGCATCCTGCTGGGGGAGGGGGAATCAACCTGTTGTGGTTCACATTGGTACCAACCACATAGATATCAAGAAGGTCTTGAAGGCAGATTTCAGTTAGGAAGGATAATAAAAAGTAGGATCATGAAAGCAGTAATCAAAGGATTACTCCTAGATCCAAGTGCTACAGAGCATGAGAACATGAGGATTGATCAATTCAATACATGGCTGGAGAACTGTTGTAGCAGGGAGGGTATGGTATTTCTCTGAAGCTGTTTGTGCTGCTATGGAAACTGATAGGTACAGTTACATGTACTGACCATCACATGCAGGGAGAGTAGTGTAAGTGGAACATGTACAAGCTGAATGTGTTATACTTTAATAAGACTGGGACTGATATCCTCACAGGGAGATTCATGAGTGTAGTTTAAACAACCCTTTCAGGTGAACGTGAATCTGCGGGGTAATGCAATTTGAAGGAGATAAACTTGGTAAGAGGAAGTTAAAAAGATGCTGGAGATATAAATGCGAGAAATAAAGTCCAGCATTGAATATGCTTCAGAAATGGTGTAACATCAAAAGGACAAAGTTAAGGGCATTCTACCTGAGTGCACTCAGAATTCAGAGCAAGGTAAATGATCTAAAGGCACACATAGAGATGTATGGGTATGATTTAATTGCCACTTACAGCAACATAGCCGCATGGTGACCAAGACAGGGAACTGAATATTCAAGGCTATTTGAAAATTAGGAAGGACAGAGAAGAAGGAAAAGGTGGTGGAATTGCACTGATGATAAGAGATGGGATCAGTACTTTAGTACAGGAGAATCTCACATCAGACACAAGGGACAACAGACATTGGTTAGAGTTATTAACAGGCCATAAAATAGTAGTGCAATGTGGGGCAGTCATAGAGTCATAGAGATGTACTCCACGGAAACAGACACTTTGGTCCAACCCGTCCGTGCCGACCAGATATCCCAATCTAATCTAGTCTCATTTGCCACCACTTTGCCCATATCCCTCTAAACCTTTCCTATTGATTTACCCATCCAGGTGCCTTTTAAATGCTGCAATTGTACTAGCCTCCACTACTTCCTCTGGCAGCTCATTCCATACATGCACAACTCTCTGTTTGAAAAAGTTGTCCCTTAGATCCCTTATATCTTTCCCCTCTCACCCTAACCCTTTAGCTCAGGACTCCCACAGCCCAAAGAAAAGACTTTGTCAATTTATCCTATCCATTCTCCTTATGATTTTATAAACCTCTATAAGGTCATGCCTCAGCCTCCGATGCTCCAGGGAAAACAGCCCCAGCGTATTCAGCCTCTCCCTCTAGCTCAAAACCTCCAATCCCAGCAACATCCTTGTAAATCTTTTCTGAACCCTTTCAAGTTTCACAACATCCTTTCCATAGGAAAGAAGCTAGAATTGCATGCAATATTCCAGAAGTACACTAACCAATGTCCTGTACTGCCACACCATGACCTTCCAACTCCTATACTAAATATTCTGACCAATAAGGAACACCTTCTTCACTATCATAGCTACCTGTGACTCTACTTTCAAGGAAGTATGAATCTGCACTCCAAAGATTTTTTTGTTCAGCAACACTCTCTAGGACCTTACCATTAAGTGTATAAGTCCTGTCAAGTCCTGCTTTTCCAAAATGCACCACCTCATTTTTATCTAAATTAATTGGCCTCATTGGCCCATTTGATCAAGACCCCATTGTACTCTGAGGTAACCTTCTTCGCTGTCCACTACACCTTCAATTTTGGTTAAAAATAGCACAACACCAGGTTATAGTCCAACAGGTTTAACTGGAAGCACCAGCTTTCGGAGCGACGCTCCTTCATCAGGTGGTTGTGGAGGACACTATTGTAAGACACAGAATTGATCGCAAAAGTTTACAGTGTGATGTAAATGAAATTATATGTCGAAAAATACCTTGATTGTTTGTTGAGTCTTTCATCTGTTAGAATACCAAAATAGTTTAACTTCTTTCATATGTAAATCACAAAACTTTTTTAAAAATGTTACATTCTCAGGTTAACTGTAACAATTGGTGTCAGTCAGATAATATGTTGAAGGTTTTAGCCCCCTGTGTTCCCTGTCTGTGTCATAATGTTTAGACTGATTCTAATCTAAAAAAGTGAGTTAACAGAGTCATACATGGATTCATGCAGTTTTTGAGCGAAGTATAATGTGACTTGTACAAATTCACCCCACAAACATTTCTGTATATGTGTGCACGTGGGTTTTTGTGTGTGTGTGTGAGTGACTATGTCTGTCTGGGTTGGGGGGTTGTGAGTGTGAGAGAGAGTGTGTGTGTGGTGTATGTGAGTGTAGAGTGTCTTAAGTCTGTGAGAGGTGTGTGTGTGTGTGTGTGTAGTGCAATGCAATGGTGGTCACCTGTAGTGTGATATGAACCCAAGGTCCTGGTGTCATCTGCAAACTTACTAACTATACCTCTGATGTTCACATCCAAATCATTTATATAATGGACCCAGCACCAATCCTTGTGTGTTCCCTCTCATTTTTTTGCTTCTGCACAAACTTCCGAGGTCTGTGCGCGGAAGCAATTTTGGACTCAGGAATCAATGCTCCAATTGGCATTGGCACGCTAATCACCATGCACAGAATGTTGAAGTGGCAGTATGCATGCACAGCTTAGAGGGAACTTTGGCGTGGGGCATGATATACATCAAATGATGAAGGATGCAGGCGGTCTGGGCAAAACAGTTTTCATGGGTGACTTCAATCTGTATATAGACTGGGTAAATCAATTTAGCACTAAAACTGTGGAGGACAGGTATCTGGCGTGTGTTAGGGATGGTTTTCTAGAGCAGTATGTTGAGGAGCCAATGTGCTATTTTGGATCTAGTGTTATGAAATGATAAAGGGCTAGTTAATAATCTGTAAGAGAATATTTTGGAATGAGTGACCACAATTGGATAGAATTTTAGGTAATGTTGGGGAGAACAAATGTGCTAAATTTGAATGAGGGAAATTATGAGGGCATGATGCAGAAATTGGCTGAAGTGAACTGGGAAAATATATTGGAAAGCATGGCTATAAATATGCAATGAATAGTCTTTACAGAACTGTTACGTGACATATAACAAATATACATTGCTTCAAGATTCTTTCAAAATTCAGAAAGGTCCAGCAAACCATGGCAAACAAAAATGAAGTTCAGGATCGTATAGAGTTAAAGAAAAGGCCTACAAGGTTGCCAGAAATGGCAGTCAATCTGAGGATTGGGAGGTCTTTAGAATATAGCAAAGAAAGACAAAGAGACTGATAATTGAAAAGGAGAATAGAATACGAATGTAATCAAGCAAAACATGAGAAAAACGGACTGTAAAAGCTGCTCTCAGTACAATGGTATGTGGAAATGCAGCTTCAGGATGATTTGGACAAGCAAAATTACTAGATTTGAGTATGGCAGCAACAATACACAGTGGACACTTTGGGAGGAGAAGCATACGTGCAGTGTATTTACAGTCATAAAGATGTACAGCATGGAAACCGACCCTTCGGTCCAAACTGTCCATGCCGCCCAGATATCCCAACCCAGTCTAGTCCCACCTGCCAGCACCTGGCCCATATCCCTCCAAACCCTTCCTATTCATATACCCGTCCAAATACCTCTTAAAAGTTGCAATTGTACTAGCCTCCACCACTTCCTCTGGCAGCTCATTCCATACACGTACCATCCTCTGTGTGAAAAAGTTGCCCCTTAGGTCTCTTTTATATCTTTCCCCTCTCACCCTAAACCTATGCCCTCTAGTTCTGGACTCCTCCACCCCAGGGAAAAGACTTTGTCTATTTATCCTATCCATGCCCCTCATGATTTTGTAAACCTCTATAAGGTCACCCCCTCAACCTCCGACGCTCCAGGGAAAACAGTCCCAGCCTGTTCAGCCTCTCCCTTTAGCTCAAATCCTCCAATCCTGGCAACATCCTTGGAAATCCTTTCTGAACCCATTCAAGCTTCACAACATCTTTCCGATAGGAAGGAGACAAGAATTGCACGCAATATTCCAACAGTGGCCTAACCATTGTCCTGTACAGCCACAACATGACCTCCCAACTCCTGTACTCAATACTCTAACCAATAAAGGAAAGCATACCCAACACCTTCTTCACTATCCTATCTACCTGCGACTCCACTTTCAAGGAGCTATGAACCTACACTCCAAGGTCTCTTTGTTCAGCAACACTCTCTAGGACCTTATCTTTAAGTGTATAAGTCCTGCTAAGATTTACTTTCCCAAAATGCAGCACTTCGCATTTATCTGAATTAAACTCCATTTGCCACTTCTTAGCCCATTGGCCCATCTGGTCAAGATCCGTTGTGATCTGAGGTAACCTTCTTCGCTGACCACTATGCCTCCAATTTTGGTGTCCTCTGCAAACTTATTAACTGTCCCTCTTTTACTCACATCCAAATCATTTTTGTAAATGACGAAAAGTATTGGACCCAGCACCGATCCTTGTGGCACTCCACTGGTCACAATCCTCCAGTCTGAAAAACAACCCTCCACCACCACCCTCTGTCTTCTACCTTTGAGCCAGGTCTGTATCCAAATGGCTAGTTCTCCATTTATTCCGTGAGATCTAACCTTGCTAACCAGTCTCCCATGACGAGCCTTGTCGAACACCTTACTGAAGTCCATATAGATCACATCTACTGCTCTGCCCTCATCAACCTTTGTTACTTCTTCAAAAAACTCAATCAAGTTTGTGAGACATGATTTCCCACGCACCAAGCCATGTTGACTATTCCTAATCAGTCCTTGCCTTTCCAAATACATGTTCATCCTATCCCTCAGGATTCCCTTCAACAACTTGCCCACCACTGACATCAGGCTCACCGGTCTATAGTTCCCCAGGCATGTCCTTACCACCCTTCTTAAATATGGCATCACGTTATCCAACCTCCAGTCTTCAGGTACCTCACCTGTGACTATTGATGATACAAATATCTCAGCAAGAGGCCCAGCAATCACTTCTGTAGCTTCCCACAGAGTTCTCAGGTACACCTGATCAGGTCCTGGGGATTTATCCACCTTTATGCGTTTCAAGACATCCAGCACATTTTGCAAGATGTTACCATCTGTTTCCCTACATACAACATCTTCCATATCCTTTTCCACCGTAAATACTGATGCAAAATATTCGTTTAGGATCTCCTCCATTTTCTACAGCTCCACACAAAGGCCACCTTGCTGATCTTTGAGGGTCCCCATTCTCTCCCTAGTTACCCTTTTGTCCTTAATGTATTTGTAAAAACCCTTTGGATTCTCCTTAATTCTATTTGCCAAAGCTGTCTCACGTCCCCATTTTGCCCTCCTGATTTCCCTCTTAAGTATACTCCTACTGCCTTTATACTCTTCTAAGGATTCACTCAATCTATCCTGTCTATACCTTACATAATTTGGAGATGCCGGTGTTGGACTGGGGTGTACAAAGTTAAAAATCACACAACACCAGGTTATAATCCAACAAGTTTAATTGGAAGCACACTAGCTTTTGGAGTGATGCTCCTTCATCAGGTGACTGACAATCACCTGATGAAGGTGCGTCGCTCCGAAAGCTAGTGTGCTTCCAATTAAACCTGTTGGACTATAACCTGGTGTTGTGTGATTTTTAACTTTGTATGCCTTAGATATGCTTCCTTCTTTTTCTTAACCAAACCCTCAATTTCTTTCATCAACTAGCATTCCCTATACCTACCAGCCTTTCCCTTCATCCTGACAAGAATATACTTCCTCTGGATTCTCGTTATCTCATTCCTGAAGGCATCCCATTTTCCAGCTGTACCTTTTTCTGTGAACATCTGCCCTCCAGTCAGCTTTTGAAAGTTCTTGCCTAATACAGTCAAAATTAGCCTTTCTCCAATTTAGAACTTCACCTTTTACATCTGGTCAATCCTTTTCCATCACTATTTTAAATCTAATAGAATTATGGTCGCTGGCCCCAAAGTGCTCCCCCACTGACACTTCAGTCACCTGCCCTGCCTTATTTCCAAGAGTAGGTCAAATTTTGCACCTTCTCTCATAGGTACATACACATACTGAATCAGAAATTTTTCTTGTACACACTTAACAAATTGCTCTCCATCTAAAGCCTTAACACTATGGCAGTCCCAGTCTATGTTTGGAAAGTTAAAATCCTCTACCATAACCATCCTATTATTCTTACAAATAGCTGAGGTCTCCGTACAAGTTTGTTACTCAATTTCCCTCAGACTATTAGGGGGTCTATAATACAATCCCAATAAGGTGATCATCCCTTTCTTATTTCTCAGTTCCACCCAAATAACTTCCCTGGATGTATTTCCAGGAATATCCTCCCTCAATACAGCTTTAATGCTATCCCTTATCAAAAACCCTATTCCCTCTCCTCTCTTGCCTCCCTTTCTATCCTTCCTGTAGCATTTCTATCGTGGAACATTAAGCTGCCAGTCCTGCCCATCCCTGAGCCGTGTTTCTGTAATTGCTAGGATATCCCAGTCCCATGTTCCTAACCATGCACTGAGTTCCTCTGCCTTCCCCATTAGGCCCCTTGCATTGAAATAACTGCAGTTTAATTTATTAGTCCTACATTGTCCCTGCCTGCCCTGACTGTTTGACTTTCTTCTGGTCTCAACTGTACCAATGTCAGATTGATCTCTTTCCTCACTATCTCTCTGCTCCTCTCCCCCCCCCCACTCCCCCACCTTACTAGTTTAAATACTTCCGAGCAGCTTTAGCAAATCTCCCTGCCAGTATATTAGTTCCCTACCCCAAAAGAGATTACAATGATCCAAAAAATGTGAATCCTTCTCCCATAAACCAGCTCCTCAGCCATGCATCCATCTGCTCTATCCTCCTATTCCTGCCCTCACTAGCTCATTGCACCGGGAGTAATCTAGATATTACTACTCTCGAGGACCTCCTTTTTAAAGTCCTGCCTAACTCTCTGTAATCACCCTTCAGAATCTCAACTTTTTCCCTTCCTATGTTGTTGGTTCCAATGTAGACAATGACCTCTTGCTGGCCCCTCTCCCCTTTGAGAACATTCTACACCCTCTCTGAGACATCCTTGATACCAGTACCAGGGAAGCAACACACCATTCTGATTTTTCGCTGCTGGCCACAGATACGTCTGTCTGTATCTCGGACAAGAGAATCCCCTAACACAATTGATCTCTTGGAAGTTGACATACCCCTCATTGCACTAGAGCCAGAAACATGCCGTTCGTGCTACGTTCCCCTGAGAATCCATCACCCCCTACATTTTCCAAAACAGCATACCTGTTTGAAATGGATATATCCACAAAAGACTCCTGCACTAGCTGCCTACCTCTCTTATCTTTCCTGTTTGTTAATTTTCCCAGACACACTCCAATGTCGAGCAATACATGAATTCAAACAGTAAAGGCAGTACTGTGCAGGTTCACTCTGGTCAGTTTCTCTCTCTCTCTCATGCATTTTCTTTAATTATAAGAGATTGGACTATGTAGATGTGCATAAAGACCTGGGTAACTTCAACAGTAAGTCACTGATGATGCAGCAAAAATAGGAAGTCAAAAAGTGTGGCACTGGAAAAGCACAGTCAGCCAGGTAGCATCCGAGGAGCAGGAGAGTCGATATTTTGAGCATCAGCTCTTCATCAGGAATGACTGATGAAGAGCTTATGCCCGAAATGTCGATTTTCCTGCTGCTCAGATACTGCCGGACTGGCTGTACTTTTCCAGCCACATGTTCTGACTCTGACCTCTATCAGCTGCAGTCCTTACTTTCTCCGATCAAAAATAGGAAGGCGAGTCATAGGAGGATTTGGGTACAGGAATGGTGAGGGTGTTGGTTCAATTGCACAGGAGCTTGGTTAGATCATACCTGGGGTACTGTGTGCAGATTTAGTGTCCTTATCTCAGGAAAGATGTTATTCTCAGAGAAGAACTGCGACAAAAGTTCACCAGACTTGTTCCTGGGATGGAAAGACTGTCCTATGAAGAGACATTAGACAAACAGTATTCTCTTGAATCTCAAAGATTGTGGGTGATGAAAACTTGTAAAATACTTAAAGTGATAGGCGGGGTAATTGCAGGTAAGCTATTTTTCGTTGTTGGGAATCTAGAACCAACCATTTTTTATGAAAAGGTCTAAGATGAGAATTTGTTTTACTCGGAGAGTTGTGCATTTTTGGAATTCTCCACCGTGGAGGGCTGTGGAAGTTTAGTCTTTGAGCATGTTCATGGTAGAGATTGATTGATTTCTGATCATCAATGGCATTCAGACTTATGGGAATAGGGTAGATAAGAGGCGTTGAAATTGTTCATCAGCCATGATCGTATTAAATTAGAGACAATAAACTGCAGATGCTAGAATCCAAAGTAGACAAACAGGATGCTGGGAGAACATAGCAAGCCAGGCAGCAGCAGGAGGTGCAGAAGGACCTGAAGAAGGATTACACCCGAAACATCAACTTCTGCACCTCCTGATGCTGCCTGGCTTGCTGCGTTCTCCCAGCCTCCTGCATTGTCATATTAAATGGCAGGGAAGACACAATGGGCTGAATGGTCTACCCCAGTTCCGACATTCCTATAATCAGATCCCTCATCTACCTGGCCTCTAAATGCCCTCAATCGCATTCCCAAGTGAAATTCTGTCTTTCTTCGCCTATTCTTAGTGACAATTAATGCTTTCTTACCATAATCACATCAGAAAATTTACAACTGTAAAATGAGAGAGCAGGTCATTCATGATGCTTGGTTGTATCCCATCTACATTATTTCAGAAAGTCACATGATGTTTTTACAGAATGACCCTAGGATGTTGCTGAAATGAAAGAGAAGTTTTATGATATATATAACTAATCCACATTCATGACAGTAAAAGGATACATCAAAAAATAATGGCTGTTAAAATACAGATTTCAAATGTTTTTTTTATTTTTGCAGGGACAGCTGTTGTAATCAGGTCAGAAAATGCAAATATGCAACGCACTCAGGGTAGACAGTAACTGTCAGAAATTCGCAAATGCAAATCCAAGTGACTTCTCCATTCTGTCAGCACATAAACAAAGAAGGAGGTAGCAAAACATAGAAATATTTCACAGATATTTCAAAAGTGATGATAATGTTAGCAAAGATTGTAACACAAAATCCTTGGCATTTTATTTTGGAATCTTATCACACTGAAGGAGGACACTTGACTCTTGCAATCTGTTATGGCAATTTAAAAGAGCTGTCTAATTATGAAAATCCCACTTTCCTGCTTTTTCCCCATCGCCCTGCAATTTTCACCATTGAAATATTTATCCAGCTCCCCTTGGAACCTAATGTTGAACCTGCTTCCATCAATTTTCAGTCAATGCATTCCTGATCACAATGACTTGCTGTGTAGGGAAATTATGTCAATTTGTCAATTATTATAGTTCCATGCTGTTCTTATTAACTCTTCTTTCACTGGGAACAGTTTCCCTTTCGTTATCCTTTCAAAATCCTTTATAATTTGTCAAAGTATTAACTAATTATAAAATTATAAAATATTATATCTGATTGAAGGCATTCATGTATGTCACTTAAAGGCCAGGCTAGAGAAGAGGAGAAGATTTCCTTTCCAGTCAATTTATCTGGTAGAATTCATAATCTCTCTTTCACATTTGGCCCCAACAATTAGCAGATTTATTGAACAAATGTTACCATGGAGAAATTCGATAGCACAAACTCTGGGTTTTTAGTTGATGCAAAAAGGCTAGGAGGAACTTCATTTTCACACTCCCCACATTCCTGCTCTTTGTGCATTAATGATGGATAGAACCTCATCAGTGACAATACAAAAATAGATTATAAAAATTCCTCAAGTTTCAGAAAAGCAAAACCAGACCTTTCATTTATTTCGATGGTAATCACGATTTGGAGATGTCGATGTTGGACTGGGGTGTACAAAGTTAAAAATCACACAGCACCAGGTTATAGTCCAACAGATTTATTTGGAAGCACTAGCTTCCAGAGCGCTGTTCCGTCATCAGGTGGTTGATGAAGGAGCAGCGGTCCGAAAGCTAGTGCTTCCAAATAAACCTGTTGGACTATAACCTGGTGCTGTGTGATTTTTAACTTTTATTTATGCCTTTGACTCTCTTAGCAAGAAACAATGGAGCTAACTGGAAATGTGAGGAATGTTAGTTTGCTGTGTTGCTGATTACAGCTGTCGGGCTCCTACACTGCCTGGCAAATTGGTGGAGTGCTGGACTGGGAAGGTATGAATCAGGACTTGACTTGCACAAACTCAGGTACATTAATGCTGTCTCATTTACCTTATATTGCTGCTACCAACCACCATGTCACAAGTTAAAGTGAAATTATGGTTAAAATTAGAGAATAAATTAGAGAAAATATATGGTTGATGGCCTATGGAAAGTTCAACATTACAGATAACTGATACTAAGTGAGAGTTCCTGGATCCAAAGGAAAATATACAATTAGCCATTCCCTACAGCTCATTATAAAAGTAGAGTATAGTGCCAGCAACAAAGTGGGTGAAAAAATCAATAATATGGAACACCAGTTGGGTTAGAGTGGCAGAGTGCTTGGTTTGCTTTGAGGTGAAATAGTCACGATGTTCTCAGACTGTTAACTAATGGAACTCATCATCATAATTAGTAGGTTTAATATCCATTCTCAGTAGCACTTATCCTAATATCCATGGTGATACAAAATGAATCCTTCCATCACAGTGCTGCTCAAATGCATGATCTCATTTTTATTTAAATAGTAACATTTGTCAGGTCTTTTCAAAAATGAGGGAAAACAAGTCAATACAATGGCAGCGTTTTAAATAATAAAGCCATTTTAAATATTAAAGAAAAAGCTGGATCAAAGTTGAAACTTACAGTACAGGTCTTTAAGTTTACTGTCTACCTGATTAAATTTCGAATGATCAAAGTAAAACAATCAACAAAATTGACCCCATTTATGTCCTGTGCTATTGTACTGCTGGGGATTTTGTGGCAGTATCCCTATCTCTGGGCTAGAAGGCACAGGTTCATGTCCCACCTGCTTCAAGCATGTGTTGTAACATGTCTCAACAGGCTGTTTATAAACTAATTGTGTTGTGCTGCTCCATAGCACCTAATAGACCAAGAAGAAACACTTGTGCATCTCACCTCTACCCCATCCCTCCCCCACCCCACCACCACCTGAATATCTAACTCCACACACCTCCTCCTTTTTCAATGCTGCTAATGCTGTGCCTGTATACTCTAAACCGAAATTCACAGGAATGGAAATTCTGACCTCCAGCTTAGAGAGGCATCAGTTAGGCCCAGTAGCAGTTGAATTGCTCAAATGCAGGACTGCTTCACCCAAGATCAGCTGACAGCAAGTTGTTGTTAAGGAGAATATCGATGGAGAGGAGCAGCTGGCAGTGAAATAGAAGCAGAATACATTGCACTGAAAAAGATAAATGCATTCTAGTGAGGGAGATTGAGAAACAAGATGGAAGGAGAAAATCATTGATCAGATCCAACATGATGTTCAAGTTTTAGTGAAGTACTAGTTAGAGGAAGCTGGTAATGGGGCACTCTGTGACAAGGGAAAGCAAGTATGGATCTGGAAAATGATGTCGGCGTAAAAAGATAATTGTTTCAACTGTGGGAATATCATGTTTCGGTATATCTACAATCAGGGACTGGCGATGAGGTTGAATTCCTACTTTCATTAAAGAATAATTGTTATTGGCTCTTGAAGGAGTAGAAGGTTACATCAGCAGTTGTATAGGCAGCTTGAAGGTCCTTTTCCTTGAATTACAAATAAACTCTGTCAGAATAAAAAAAAGGGGACGCGTGGAGTGAGTTTGTGTGCACTTTGCAGTATTGCATATAATCCTTGAATTGATGCAAGTATTTTAATTGCTGTTTGCTAGCTCCACTGAGGAAAATTGAGCAAAACAGGAGCATTCATGTCACCCTGCTTCTTCTGCTGGCCTTCTTGCAACTGGTGTTATTTAGAACCATTTATTCATTTAATGATAATCTTGCACACTTCAGCAGCACCATAGCATTTCATTCCTTTTCAATACCAGATTTGCATTGAAGTAGATTGGTAATACGTCAAATGGCATCCTTGCTTTATCTACAGGAGCACCAAGTACAAAAAGCAAGGAAGTTATGTGAGACTTGTCTAAAACAATCATTCTTAAGGAAGAGGAGCAGTAGTGGACCATTGAGCCCCTTGAGCCACTCTGCCAATCAGCTAGAGTATGGCTGATCTTCCACCTCAATGCTATTTTCCTGCAGTATCCATTGATAATTTTAACATCTAAAAACCTAGGAGGTAGTGAGGACTGCAGATGCCGGAGAGTCGGAGTTGATAAAATGTGGCATTGGAAAAAAACACAGCAGGTCAAGCAGCATCCAAGAAGCAGGGGAATCGAGGTTTCAGGCAGAACCATTCATCAGGACTGGGATGAGGGGAGAGGGCTAGAAATACTTGGTGGGGTGGAGATGAGGGAAAGGGAGGTGGGATGGCGATAGGTGGATGCCAGTAGGAGGTGATTGTGGTAGGTCGGTGGGAATTGTGGAGCAGATATATGGGATGGAACATGGACAGGTAGGTCAGGTCAAAAGGGTGGAGCTGAGTCGGAGGAGTGGATCTGGGATGGGGTTAGGGTGGGGGGGGGGTGGCAGGAGATTTGGAAGCTGGTGAATTCAATGTTGAGACTTTCTGGTTGTAGGCTCCTCTGGCAGAAGATGAGTTGTTCCTCCCTCCAGTTTGAGGGTGGCCTTGTTTAGGTGGTGGAGGAGGCCCAGAACACACATGTTATTGGGGGACTTGAAATGGTTGGCCACCAGAGGTGGGGTTGATTGGCGCTTATGGACTAGAGATGCTCCTTGAACCATTCTGCGATTTTGCCCTCCGTCTCCCCAATGTAAAGGAGACCACATGGAGATCAACAGATACGCTAAATGAAGTTTGAAGATAAGCAAGTAAATCTGTGCTGGATTTTGGAATTCCTACCCTTTGGACCAACTTTTAATCTGATTGGCTGCCAGCTGGGAGAAAAAGATTCAATGAAATCCTGTCACTAAATTCAGTGATATCTCTGTGGTACCTTGATTTCCAGCACAATTCCACAAGAAGGGTGCCAAGGAGCCTGATAACATAATTAGTGAAGTAAAGAACAGAAAATTGTGTGAGAAGAGCTGTGTCAAGCCATGATGGACTGTGTACCATGAATCTTATTTCACAATACCCTTCAACTAAAAATAGGAAAATTCAACCCTTAAGCATTATGAACCTGTGTTTTCATTCCCTGGGTCTTAGATTAGTCAGAAGTCTTCCAAATAGGTAAAAAAGTTTAACAGACTACATCCAAACATAAACTCTGCTGATAAGGATTTACTGCAATTTGGTCTTGCAATTTATTCTCAAGAAAGTACATTTCTCTGTCTTACTGCTGTATTTCTTAACTCCTTCACTGCTACTAAATTAACAGGTGACTTATCAGGCATCAGGTCCGAATGAGAAGAAATTTCTTCAAATTAAATATCGAGAAGAACGAAGTTATTGTTTTCTATCCCCTCTCCAATTCCATTCCCTAACTACTGACTCCATCCCTCTGACTGGCAACAATTGTAGATAAAACCACACTGTTCCCAACCTCGGTGACACATTTAAATCTGAGATGAACTTCTAAGACATATTCATGCCATTTCTAATACCACTTATTTCCATCTCCACAACACCTTTTGACCACGTCCTTGTTTTAATTCATCTGTTTCTTGTCTTTGTCACTTCTATACTTGATAACTCTAACGTACCCTTGATTGGTGTCCCATATAAATCTGAGTCATCCAAATCTCTGCTGCTCATGTCTTAACATGCAACAAGTATCATTCTCTTATCACTTATTTACTCATTGACATACATTGGCTCCAGCTCAACAATGTCTTAATTTAAAAATCCTTAATTGCATTTTCAGATCACTCCATGTCTTTGTCGCTCCTTGTCTTTGCAATACCTGTGATCCTCTAACATCAGCATTTTTGTGCATTCCCAATTATAATTGCTTCAGTTACCAAGAATACAAAATTTGGAATTCTGTCCTTACATCTCTCCAACTCACTACCTTACTTTTCTCTTTTAAGGCAGTTCTTAAAATTTAGCTCTTTGACCAAACATTTGGCCACCTAGTCTAATACCACCTCTGTGGCATGGTGTTTTACTTAATATTATGAATGCATTGGAATATTTCATTTCGTTGAAGGCACTAAAACAATATATATTGTATATAATATGTATTATAATTTATCAGAGCTTTTTGCATTTAGCAGTATATTCACATGCATTTATTTAGAAGTATTGCTTATATGCTGTTGCGCCTTTCAATTAAATTGTTCTTGTAGAGGCATGCTTTAATTTCTCTAAGATGTTTGCACCATTATCCTGACACCAAGACCTTGCTTGATCTCTGGCTCAGTTAGGCCTCATTATGAAGTGTGGAGAACCTGAATACTAGTAATTATGTTGTTGAGGTCATTTCCAAAACTACTTACCTCAACAATGTAACACTGCACACTCCCAAACAAAAAAAAAGTTTTCTAATTTACAATAGATTTAGAAGTGAGTAAATTTATGCTAAAATTCTTAGGTGCAGCAGAATCTTAAGGCACTATTGTTTCATACTGATTTATTATTTTGCTTATCAAAAGTAATCAATTAATTGAGACATGCATTGCATTTCCAAATCTTTAATTTAAAAAGAAATCATTAAAAACAGGAAAGCTTTACAGTATATCTTATAAACATATATGTAATGTGTATAAATGATGAATGATGGTTTTAAACTTTAATTCATAACTCCGGTTATATAAAGACAGACTAAAAGAAACCAAATGGTATACATTGTGCAGTTTGCACCCTTAAGATTATCTGTGGAATGGTTTCTGCTGTAATATGCAGATGTTGACATTGGATGAGGGCTGAATCGTGATTGGTTGTGATATCCTCCCAGGTTAAAGCATATGCCAACACTCATACTTCAAGCCCACACAGAAAGAATTTTTAATTGAGACAGTTACAGGAGGTGCATTCAAATTCTATGTAAACAGTCGTTCTACAGAAATCTACAAAAATTTGTAAGTGAAGCGGGTGGCACGATGGCACAGTGTTTGGAACTGCTGCCTCACAGCACCAGAGACCCGGGTTCAATTCCCGCCTCAGGCGAATGTCTCAGTGGAGTTTGCACATTCTCCCCATGTCTGTGTGGGTTTCCTCCGGGTGCTCCGGTTTCCTCCCACAGTCCAAAAATGTGCAGGTTAGGTGAATTGACCATGCTAAATTGCCCGTAGTGTTAGGTCTAGGGGAATGGATCTGCGTGGGTTGTGCTTTGGTGGGTTGGCGTGAACTTGTTGGGCCAAAAGGCCTGTTTCCACATTATAAGCAATCTAATCTGAAGTGTTTTTATGTTGTTGCTGTCTCTAGAGCAGATAAAAAATTAACTTTGAAAGACAAAGTTAGTACAATTTTCTCTTAGTGGGCTGTTTGTCTAATTCCACTTTCTGATGATTTTCTGTTTGATTTGACCTTCTACCCTGTTCATGCCCCAATCAGTTTTCAAGTGACTCATGGGACTTGTGTGCAAAATGTGGCTTTGTCCTGAGAATGTTGACCGTATCAAGATCACAAAGATATCAATGAAACAAACCCTCTGCATAGACCTTTCCATTAAATTCATAACTCTCCCTCATTTTGATCACTAATATAAGAGGAAGTGGGGGACATAGTGGTAATGTCACTAGACTGGTAGATCCAGGCTAATGTTCTGGGAACATGTGTTGAAATCCCATCATGACAGTTTTTTGTAGAAAAAGTTGGTCTAATGGTAATCACAAAATCACTGTTGTTTTTAATTTAAAAACCTATCCAGCTCACCTTTGTGCTTTAGGCAAGGAATTCTGCATTCTTCACCTGGTCTTCCCTACATGATTGTAAATACTGACCCAGCCAGCAATTCCCACATGAAAGAATTCTTTGAAAAATCTTTCAGGGAAGAAAATCTGCTGTGATTACTGAGTCTAGTCTAATTGTGACTCCAGATTCACAGCAATATAGTTGACTCTTAAAAGGATATCTGAAAAAGTCTGGTAAGTTTATCCAACTGCTAGAACAAAGAATAAAACCAGATGAAACACTCAGGCAGCAGATTTGGATCTGATGAAAATATACCCAGCTCAATCAACCCCAGAAAGTCCTTCTCATGAACATCACATGGAACCTGTGCAAAAATGTCCCAATTGTTCCAAAATGTCTGTCACACCAGTAAAGGAGTACAATAGCAGGCTTCTCTCAGAGTGTCATGCTGCAAGAACACTCAGTGGAGTCTGAGAACTTCATACCATTCAGTCAAACACCATGTTACAACGATGACAGCTTCAGCATACCTCGTATAAAGTTTCCGTACTCAGAAACAGATTTGACAGAGGAGCCTTGAACTTTCCTGCTAGTCGTTTGTACAGTGGGACTGGAAGGAGTTTGCAGCAATGCACCTGCCTAATATTTCAAGAGAACAACTGTAATTACATATGGATGCGCAAACATCCCCCTGAAGGAACTCTAGATCCAAACAGGATTAAGAATTCTATCTGGTATTTTGTTTACTCTAATATCATGTCCCACATAACAGCTGATCAGCAGCAGGTCTCCCTTCTCCATACCACTTATGTTGTCCAAGGGAAGGGCAGGGCCTATACAGCCTGGCACTAGTGTCCTCGCAGGAGTTGCCAGAATGAGGTTGAAGAACTGAGGTTGGACTGCCTTAGAGACTCCAGCTCCAGATTTGTCCTCAGGGTTTACTCACGAAGCCTCTCCCATGAGTGGATATGAGCACAAGGCAGCGGAGGTTTGAAATCAGAGTTTTCTCTGTCTTATATGGACTGCCTTCCCAGGTTGATGAGTTCCATCTACCCAATTATAAACCTGCACTCAACTGGCATAGAGCAAGGTGTCAGGGGTTGCTTTCCACATAGGAAGAGGCCATCGTGCATCACTGGATAGCTACCACTTGCCTCAAGCTGGGCAGCCCCAGCCAACTAGTGCTGTCCCACCACAGTCTGCCCGCTCCACTGGGTGTGTTGGGCTTCGGTATACAAGTGGCCTGAGCTGCAGACTATAAGTACTGCATCAAGTACAACAAGAAGACAAAGAAAGAAGCCAGCACTCAGACAAGGATGCTGGAATATACAGACCATAACTACTGGTTTATCGGATGATCTTTGGGAGATCAGCGACACACACAGGACAGCAAAGATTAACAATAAACTGCTGAGATACCAAGTGGACATTGCAGTGCTCAAAGAGACACACCTCACAGAATCGGGAGTCCTGTGTGAGAGAGAGTATACCTTTTTCTGGCAGGGGAAGGGCTCAGACGAGACCGGAAAGCATGATGTTGGCTTTGCTGTGAAGAACTCGCTGCTGAAGATTGGAGAGTCTCATGAGAAAGGCATGGAGCAGGTTTTCTCAGTTCGACTCCACACATCCGATGGGTCTGCCAACCTTGTCAGTGCCTATGCCCCAACCCCCTACTCTACAGAAGATGTAAAGGAAGAGCTCTACGACCAGCCCTCAATGATAATACAGGGGATCCCAAGTCAGGCATAGTTGCTGCTACTTGGCAACTTCAACGCCAGAATCGGCGCTGACCATGACTCCTGGCTAAACTGCCTGGGGCGGTATGGGTTAGCCAGTATGAATAACAACGGGCAACAACTGCTCAAGCTTTGCACACTCCACGAATTGTGTGTTACCAACACCTACTTCCAGATCAAAGCTCAGCACAAAGTGTCTTGCTGCATGGGCAACTGCCGGTCTTGCATACAACCTTGCCCAGGCTTGCGCCCTGGAGAGGACACTCCGGTGTTACATCACCGTGATGGCTCAACACAGAAAGTAGCCCCCGCTTACTTTCAGACATTCCCATCCAATTGAATAAACGTATGTTTGTGTGTATGTGGTTGTTAGTTCAAATCTCAGTGTGTCATACAGCAAGAATTCTGCCCCCTCCATCCACCACCCCATTGACAAGCACGACAAATGATCTGTCGGTGTTTCTACACTCCAGAGTACATCAATACAGTAGTACTGATAGCCTTCACACTTTGGCTGAACAGTGAACATGCTAACTGGTGTGGTACAGCTTGGCAAGGCATGAACTCAGTGGACATGAAGTAGGCTCTAAGTTAACAATGGAAAAAAGAGCAAGCAAGCAGTCCTGTGATGCAGTCTTCCAACCCGTGAGCTGGGTGCCTGTTCCTGCGCACAAAGTGTCCTTGCAGTGGCCTTTCAATGCTAGTTGCTGGTGCACCCTTTAGTACACTGTCTTTCCTAAGTGAGCAACAAATGGATTGGAGAGCTGTCATGAGGATCCTGACAGGTGGGGAATTCTCATGAATGTGGGGCATGTGGTATGTGCTCATTGATCATGTGCCGAGATGGTAGTGAACAACACAGAGGTTCCTTCCAGCAAACGGCAAGCTGAAGTTACCAGGTACCCATTCTGACCTCTATGTCAAGTCTTTTTGGAGTCTACTTTGCCCATGGTGGGTGATAGGATGGGAAGTTAAATATTACTGAGATAAGCTATGAGTTTCTTCTGTGTAACGATGGAAAAATTAGGCAGAATTTTCATTCCTGACTCCTATCCAGTTACTGCCATTCAACTCTATTTTGTACATTCTATTCAGCTGAACAATGCTGCATGTTAGGTTAGCAGACATTCATCTGAAATTAGTATTTACTGTTATAACTGCTGTTGTCAAACAACATCACGGCATCTAATTAAGTTAGATACAGAAACTGCTGTGAATCACTTGATTCAAGATGTTTTAGCTTCTGTGCTTTTGTGTAAAGAAGCACTGAAAAACAAAAAAAATGTTGATTGAGTACACTATGAATTATAGATATCATTAAAATAATTTCTAATGGATATATAGCTCAACAGTATTTATCATCTAACTTACAAATGACATATATAACCATTTCAACAAGATAGCAAAGTTTAACCGGTGCCTATTCAAAAAAATGCATTTATATAGCACTTTGACAATCTCAGGCCAGCTCAAATTACTTTGTAACCAATGAAGTACTTTCAAATGTGGTCACTGTTGTAATGTTAGCAGCACAGAACAGTAAGACTCCACAAACAGCAATGTATTAATAACCAAATAATATAGTGATAATGATTAGTTGAGATATCACGAGAATCTCCCCTGATCTAGTACCTGGCATCTTTTACTTGTATCTTAAAGGGAAGGCAAGACCTCAGTTCAGTGTCTCAACTAAATGACTGCATCTCTTCAATATTGCATTGGAGTGGCAGCCTTGGTTTTGTATTTGAAAACTGTGATTTGAAACCAGATCCTTCAGACACAGAGGAAAGACTGTTGTCACTGAACCACAACTGACCTATGGAAAATAATCCAATGTGAGTCACCACCTTTCCTATGAGGGAAAACTGAAGCAAGAAAAACTTATTCTCATTTTGCTTTTATTATCTTATTGTTATCTTATCTTCTGTTGTTATTATCTCAGCTTTATCAAATTTGAATATTTTCTATCAGATTTCCGTTGAGTAGTTAAAGATAAGGCAATATCAGTGGTAATTTCATTATTCTAAAGGAATTGATCTTTGGCAGTATTTCATATTCTCAGAGGTTAAGTTGCTGTGGGAGCAAAAAAAAGGAAATAGTTGATACTGAAAGGTGTCAACATTAGGTCTCCATTAACACACTTAGAAAGCAGCACAGTAAGAAGTACTAGTACATTATAGTCTATTTTGGTACATTTATGGTCAATTTTCATATTATTATGCATTAATTTGCAATGTGCAATTCAAATAAAACTGCACAAGAGCCGTTTTTCATATAATTTAAAATCAAATTTTGTACATTCAAGAGAAGAAATTAGATCACAAAATATTCTATTTCAGTGTGTATGATAATATAGTCTATGTCAGATCAAAGAAGAAAACTTGTTCCAGTCTCTGCATGAGTATGTTGTTACTGTGTTCCCAGAGATATCTTCTATTTGACACTTCTAGAGAAACTGAAAACACTTTTAAAAAGATTTTGAAATGTTACTACCCTATAGTTTGACACATGGAGTGTAAAAGCTATAAACTTCAACAGCACAGAAACCATTACAGAATATTGAAGTGGGGAAAGAGCTTGTCTGGAAAAGAGCAAGTCAGGGTTATACAGAATTTATAGAACAAAAACAGGCCATTCAATATTCTGCACCACAATCCTCCAGTTCTATTTACATCAGCTGTCACTCCTGCCAGGTCCTTCTGTTCCTTAAAGACCATAAAATCATAAGATGGAGAAGCAGAAGTAGACCATTCAGCCTATTGAGTTTGCTCCACTATTCAATACAGTCATGATTAATCTTCAACTCGACTTTTCTGTCTATTTCTCATAACTCTTGAAACCCTGTCTGATTAAAAAAAAACAGCCTCAACAGCCCGCTTGGTAAAGAATTCCACAGATTCACTTCCCTTTGAAACAAGGAATTCTTCCTCACCATTGTCTTGAAGCAGTGACCTCTTATTCTGAAATTATGCCTCTGATCCTAGATTCCCTTACAAGGGGAAACAACCTTTCTCCATCTATCCTGTCAAGCCCCCTAAGGATCATGTATGTTTCAATAAGATCACCCCTCATTCTTCGAAATTCCAATGAGTACAGGCTTAAACTGCTCTCCTCATGAGACAATCCCTCCATACCTGGGATCAGCCTAGTGAATCTTGTCTGAACTGCTGCCACTGCCATTTTATCTTTACTTAGCTAAAGGGCCCAGAGATGTTCACAATATTCAGCTGCGGTCTGGTTAGTTGCCTTCATGTATGTTTTAAGTTACCTTAAATGCATCACTGTTGAAGTCAGTATTCTCTAAACCCCAGTTGCTGTGGTGAAAGCATCATAATTTAAACATCAAGCCGCCAGAGATGACTCGTAAAAATGGAAGAAAAGATTCATAGTCTGTGGTTAAGATTAGTTAACCTTGTGGACCTGCCATTATTCCTGCAAAGCTTTCCTTAAGTAGATTTAATAACAGCAGAAATGACCCATGGTTACATAGGTTCTACATGATGTCTGGAGAAAGTAGGTTCTACCTTCTGTATTTAATGCTTTGTTACGTTTTTATGTTTCTTTGCATTGCAGTGCTGTTATACATTTGATATCTTGCAAGCCTGCACTACTAATAGACAGAAACCAAGTTAACATTTTCAAGTCCAATTTGACTCTTCTTCAGAATGAAAGCGACGTCATTTGGATTTGAAACATTAACTTTATTTTTCTCTCCACAGATGTTGCCAGCCTTTTCAGTTTGTTCAACACCTTCTCCTTCTTATTCGGGTATCCATCTTCCACGGTCTCTGCTTTAGTTTCACTATTATAGGTTATCTTAAGCTTTATCTTGTGATGACAGTCAGTACATATCTGAGAACCAACATGCAATAGCTCAAAGCTCTGCATTAGCACAATATGTAAACAGTGCTCATGTACTTGATCATTCGTTCTCTTGATTTAAAAGATTTAAAATATTTGTTCAGTTACAGGCTTAGGCACAATTCTATCGATGCATCAGTAAAGGTTCTGCGAAAGCACTACTGTGAATTAATTGCTGCTCCTTTTTACTCTCTGTTGGATCACCTTGACAATGGTTCAATTTTCATCTTGTCAGAATCTTTGGTAAAAATATCAGCTGAATAGACTCATGCAGGTAGTCACCATGCCCTTTCAAATTATTTGGTGAGGGAACTCAAAATTCAAACACAATGCAATGGCTGGGTTTAAAAACCACTGACAAACAAGCTGCTGATGTTTGCGGATTTCTCACCTACTACTGGACACCCCCAACTGCTAGCGTGTCAAACAGTTAAAATCAAGCCCACAAGGATTTTCCTCTCAATAGAATCAACTGCACAAATCCCCAGCTCACTGCTCCTATAACTGTGTTCTGTTCTGCACAAAATTGCCCATAATGTTAACCTTAATTTTGGATTAGGCGATGCCAGTGTTGGACAGGGGTGTACTAAGTTAAAAATCACACAACACCAGGTTATAGTCCAACAGGTTTATTTGGAAGCACTAGCTTTTGGAGCACTGCTCCTTCATCAGGTGGTTGTCAGAACGACAGCCACCTGATGAAGGAGCAGCGTTCCAAAAGCTAGTGCTTCCAAATAAACCTGTTGGACTATAACCTGATGTTGTGTGATTTTTAACTAAATTTTGAACTTCACTAAAAGGCCAGCAGTAAAATAAATAAATAAATGAAAAGAAGCAAAAATAAGCACATCTTTATCTAGCATATTTCATTTCTGGATGAAATTACAGCCAGTTAAGTATTTAAAGTCTAGTCACTATAGGAAAAATGGTGGCCAATTTGTAGACAGTAAACTTTCACAGACAGCAATGAGATTTTGATCAGATAATCCATTTTTGCATTTTATTATCTATTTATGAAATATGATTGTTAGTGGTTGACCATGGTGGTTGATTTAATGATATTAATTGAATAAAATTGGTCAGGATACATGGATAACTTCCTTATTCTTCTTTGAAATACAGCCATGATAATTTTTGTTGCCATTTGAGTAGGTACGCAGGGCTCCTGTTTAGTAACTCATCTCAAAGACGGAACTTTAGGCTAACCACTGTTCCTTCAGTACTGCACTGGAACAAAAACTGAAATTGCTGGCGAAACTCAATTCGTCTGGCAGCATATGTGGAGAACAACCAGAGTGAATGTTTCGAGTCAGACAATATGAAAAGTCAGCAATGAAGAATCAAAAGCATCAGTCATATATTTATGAATTATGGTAAAAAATAAAATTTGGCCTTATCATCATAAACCAAAGGTCTTGAGAATATATTGTATGGTGTGAGTGCTCTGCCCAAAGGCGAAAGCATAGGCTCATTGATGGTCCTGAACCATGATTTAGGCAGTTTTGTGTCAGAAGAAATTTTCTGTAGCCTTCCATTCTTGGGTGCAGGCCAACACTACAGATCTCAATGTCTCCCTAAGTTAGATCAGGAGCTGAAGCCATGCTGCTGGTATTACAGTCGGTTCTGCTATAACACATAGAGTCATAGAGATGTACTGTTTCTTCAATGCGAATTGGCTTTAACAAGATTGAAAAATTTAGACCGTAATGTATAGAATGTGAACCTTCCTGACTTGTATTGGCCATAACACGATTCTGACACCATTAGTTCAAATGGAGTGGCTATTGCGTGATTTTTTTATAACGTGAGATTGCACTAGAATGGAACTGCCATGTTACATCAGAACCAACTGTAATCTTTATCAACAGTAGTCATCTGACCAATTGAACTAACTGGTCTCATATTGTACATTACATGACAAAATACATTATTTGATTGACCATGGTCACCACCATTTCCTAATTAATTGTATTATGCACTTTAGCTTTTTGGTAACGCTCTGCAGCAAATCAATTATTAACTTGCAACAATTAGTGCCTAGTCATCAATCTCAGGATGTCATTGTGCTTCACCTTCCTGAAGTAATCAGTGTGTAACAAGGCACCACCATCAAACATGTAAATGGGTGCAGTTTGAGACTTCCAGGTAATATGATACAACTAGCAATAGTAAACAGTTTACAACTGATGTTCTCAACTTTATTTAGAATAACCCATTCTCTCTCTAGCTACAATTAAATATCATTTAATAGTATCTGCATTCCATACTCTGGAAATTTTCATTTATTTGCCCTATTCTCTTCATTTTTCTATTGAATCTAAATTCACCATTTGTTCTAATTTAGCTTAAAGCAAAACATTTTGTCATCTGCTTAATAATAAAGATATCGATAGACACCAAAAAGTTCTGTCAGCACCTAACCAGTGTCATGCATTGAAGTGCTGTCCTAGTATATCCATATATTTTTAACTTATTAGAATTGTGGGCAAGACAAAGCTGTTCAAAGTAATACAGGATACACCCACAAATTGAGAAACTGAAGATAAAACACTGACAACAATAAAATGGAAAGTTTGTATCATTGTGTGAATTAGGTTACTGAAGCTAAATTATATTGTTTACCCAAAAACACAAAGTAGGCAGAGAATGTCAATCTGTTTTGCATAAATGTCCAATCAATTTTGAAGTCTTTTTTGACGTTCCTGTGGGTTATTTAAGGATGAGTGAGAATTCGAAAAGGTCAATGAGTAGTCAGTATTAAAATATGAGTATAAGTGATGGGTGTGAACCCTAACAACGTTGAATGTTCTTCTGAATTATTATTAGTTGTTAGCTGCGCTTTTCTTTAAAAAATAGCTTTTAGACTAGATAACAATGATATGAAGTGAAAGTTGTTGGGATATATGTTGGGAGCTTTGAGGAAAAGAAGTCTTGACATTTTATTAGTTTATTTTCCACAAGATTTCAGAAGAGGAACACAAAATGAAGTGAAGAAGGCGTTTGGTATGCTTTGAGGAGAAAGTGAGGTTTGCAGATGCTGGAGATCAGAGCTGAAAATGTGTTGCTGGAAAAGCACAGCAGGTCAGGCAGCATCCAAGGAACAGGAGATTCGACGTTTCGGGCATAAGCCCTTCTTCAAGAATGGCTTATGGTATGCTTTCCTTTATTGGTCAGAATATTGAATACAGCAGTTGGGAGGTCATGTTGCAGCTTTATAGGACATTGGTTAGGCCACTGTTGGAATATTGTGTGCAATTCTGGTCTCCTTCCTATCGGAAAGATGTTGTGAAACTTGAATGGGTTCAGAAAAGATTTACAAGGATGTTGCCAGGGTTGGAGAATTTGAGCAATAGGGAGAGGCTGAGCAGGCTGGAGCTGTTTTCCCTGGAGTGTCGGAGGCTGAGGGGTGACCTTATAGAGGTTTACAAAATTATGAGCGGCATGGATAAGGTAAATAGGCAAAGTCTTTTCCCTGGGGTGGTGGAGTCCAGAACTAGAGAGCATAGGTTAAGGGTGAGAGGGGAAAGATATAAAAGAGACCTAAGGGGCAACTTTTTTACACAGAGGTTGGTACGTGTATGGAATGAGCTGCTAGAGGAAGTGGTGGAAGCTGGTATAATTGCAACATTTAAGAGGCATTTGGATGGACATATGAATAGGAAGGGTTTGGAGGGATATGAGCCGAGTGCTGGCAGGTGGGACTAGATTGTGTTGGGATATCTGGTCGGCATGGACAGGTTGGACCGAAGGTTCTGTTTCCATGTTGTACAACTCTGTGACTCTATGTATCTTTGGCATTTGTAAATTTTTTTCACAATCCCTTAGTGAGCTCATCAGGATCACAAAGCATTTCACACATGGAGTGATTATCCATAACATAAAAATACATAGCAGCTATGTATACACAGATGTAGTTCCTGATATCAGTTAGCAGCAACAGGCCACAGTAATCATTTGTGCATGATTCGCTGATGGCACCAGGTTGGAGATGGGGTTGGGGGGTGGGGGATTGGTGGGAGGAGGGGAGCTGAGGTAGAGGCAGGCACTGATGATGTACAGCTTCCTCTTCCTGGAGCGTCTGTGGAGTAGGTCTCCTCAGCACGCCCTTCTCTGTTCTTGCCCTGACACTTGGCCCTCTCAAGCCTTGTGCTGTCCGAAGAGGGATCCTGCCCCTCGCTGGAAGGCCATGCCTGGGGAGGAGATAGGGCTGCTGCTGCACTTGATGCACTCGCAACCTATGGCTTTCCTCACTTTCACTGTCAAAGAAGGAATGATCCACCTTCTGTCCTGGTTTGTGTTGCTATCCAAAGAATGCTACTCTAACATTGACAATATCAGGCTTCAGTGTTGGACCTGCCTTTTGAAGGCCTCACAATCTGACACTCATCACTGATAATCAATGCAGGAAATGATTCAGGCTGCTAAGTCTTGAATTCTTCTTTTGATTGTACACACTTCAGGCAGCTGTTTGAGAGTGGCTGTTGCTTTCCACTGCTCCTGAGTTTAGACCATTAAATATTGCTCATAGTACTGCAGATGTGATCTCACCAGCACCCTTGTAAGGTTGCAGTAAGATTTCTCTACTCTTATACTCCAACTATCTTAAAATAAGGGCCAACATTAGCCTTCCTGAATACTTTCTTCTTTCCAAAATGAGTAACTTCAGATGTTCGTATCAATCTTACAAGCTGCCTTTCCACCTTTGTGGTGTCTGCAAATTTACTTACAGTACGTTCGCTTCCTTCCTCCAACTCATTAATCGATATGGTTAACAGTTGCAATCCCAGCACAGAACCCCTGTGGAACTCCATTGGTCTCAGATCACCAGTATGAAAAGGAACATTTATCCACATTGCCTGTTTCCTGCCATTAGCCACTTCGCTATCCATGTAAATATACTACCTCTAATTCACTACCTCTTCACACATGTGTGCTCAATGCATCATCAAGAGGTTGCATTTTCAGCAATTATAGCCTTCTGAATATTCTTTTTCCAAATGGCATGATGCTCACCAACCACAACTTACACATGTATTCCAGCCATCAGTCTTGCTAGCCACAATGTGAACGTTTCATACCAGTTTCATTCATGATATTAAGCCAGAGTTTTGTTGACAAGATAATGGCTGATGGTGCTCAGTGCCATTTATGCTTCATTTGTACAGAAAGCTAACTAAGAAGATGAAAGGTCAAATGCAAATATCCTACAGTTGCATTGTTCCATCAATACCTTTTTTATGAATGACAGTGTGTTCTCTATTTCACCACTGAAATACTTTTGAATGTGAAATTTGCACCACAGAAACAAATAAATCCATCACAGGTATTTACGGTTTGCAATTAGTAGTGCAAGAATGCATTGACGTAGTTAATTATGATCACTTTGTTCATCATCAACTACTTAAAGTATGTAGTCTTGTTCATTCAGATTTTGGAGTTTTTGAGGGAAATTCTAAAAATGTTAAATTTTAAACTTTTTTAAAGAGTTATTCCTCTTGTTTAATTTTATTCTCAATTCAATCTTCTTTCTCCCTAAATATTTCTCTTTTTCTACCTGATTTAATTTTAAATATGACCTTTTAATTTACCCTCCTGCTTAGTTATTCTGCTTTATCTGATTAAACCTCATTGATTGTGTAGAGACCTTTATAGTATCTCAGATCCCAGTTGTTCTGTTACCTTCACTGCAGTATTGCAGGTTCACGCATTAAGTAACTTTGTGGATTAAGTTCTCTAAGCTAGAAGTTAAAGGGAAATGTCTACCCAATAGAACATGCTGTTTGATGTATATAACAGCGATACTTAGTCCATTATCTGCTCAGAAACACTGACTATTTCCACAGGGAAATGGAAAATCCTCTTCAAGCACATTGAAAGTAACACATGGGGATTTCCGCAAAAAAAAAATGTGACTGAGTTGTGCTGTTTTCGTAACCTATTCTTTCAACAAAATGTTATTCAGAAGGCTATTATTTTGCATCTTATGAGGTCTTCTCAGGTTTAAAATTTAGTAAGTTCATAACTAAGGGCAAACTCAAATAGTTGATTTATGTCAATTTTTTTTTACCTTGTAATCAAAAAAAAATTTTTTAAAAATTGTCAGAGGCAAATATTGCATAAGATAGTGGTTCTTGATGGGTTGATGTTCAATTTGGCGCATCGACTCCACACATTTTACTGAAGTTTCTTTTTGAATGTGAAATTTGCACCACAGAAGCAAATAAATCCATCACAGGTATTTAGGGCTTGTAATTGGTAATGCAACTATGCATTGACAATAGTAGATAAGGAGTTCTGCTCGAGGTTTTGCAGGGAGCAGATGTATCTGTACCAATTCCCTAAAGTCCTCGTAATTGTGTCCAACTAAATATAGTTGTACTTATTGCAATCATGCAATAAGTCTTCTTATTAACTAAGGATAGTGCCTTTTCTGTAGCACTGCATGGTGGTATATATCCCACCTCTAATCATAAAATGGGCACAATTTAAAACAAGGACAAACAGTGAGCTACATCTGTATCCACCATCACTAAAGAGGTGTCAAGTAGTACCAGGTACCAGGAGTGATTATCTTGAAAAATGTGACATCTTTGCAGTGATGTGAATCTGACCCCCATTAGAAGGAGGAGAACTCCAGAAGATACAGAAGGGAATGAAAATGAGCATGTACATTTAACACTTTAAGAGTGTTATTGCTTTAAGAAGAGTTAGACGGTCAGTCAGCAGCTGAAATATGATTACTGATAGAGACAGACTGCAGCAGCCATGAAAGTCGTAAAACAGCAAGTTCAGCACTCCAAATACGAAGTTTCACCAATAATTTTGCAAAGGGGACTGACTAAAAGACAGTGTATTTGGGAAAGACAGAAAAGCCAGCCCCCCCATAGGAAAAATCAGAGGCTGATTCTTATTCATTTGTGGGATGTGGACATTTATGACTAGGTCAGCGTTTATTGCCCTTACCTAATTGCTGTTGAGAAGGTGGTGGTAAGTTGCCTTCTTAAATCACTGCAGTTTATTTGCTGTAAGTACACCCACAATGCAATAAAGAAGAGAGTTTTAAGACTTTTGACCTAATAACAATTAAGGAACCCTGAAATAGTTCCAAGACGATGATGTGGAGGTGCACCATTGTAGAAAAGACTGTTGTTACTCTATTGCTGCTTTACTTAAGTGGTGCACAAGGGCATTGTGGATTGATTAGCTTTGCACTTTTACTGCTTCATTGTATCTGAGTTAATTATCTGTTTTTAAAGCCCAATAATTCAGCATGTGTGAAAGCTGTTACAACTAGTCCATAGGCAAAGATCCTCAATTCATTATGGTTTTAGATGAGACACCCCAGAAATTATTATGCTCCTAGGTTAAGCAGGAGGTATTAGATTCTCCGTCTTTATTCAGCTATATCCCACTCATTTCAGTTAGTCAGAACCAAGCTAACTTAACACATAAATCCCTTCCCACATGGATAAATTTCCAAATTTCATGGTATTTATACTTTAAAAGGAACCAATTTAACCAAGCTTCTGAGATTTAAAGATGGATAGTTTATTAGGTACTAAAATGTACCGATGAATAATAAAAAAAACAACAAACTTGCATATGGATTAGAAATGAGAAGTGAGACAACACATAGCAGTTAAGATAAAAAGATATACAAATCAGTCTTTGGGTTCTGTGTGAGGAATAGAGGGCAGATCATAGTTGAGTTAAGTTGGGTGATTTTGGTAGCTCTCATTTCAACAATTGATCTTACTGGTTCTGCAAGTTAGCAAAAGGGAGTTGTCCTGTTTCCTTTTCAACAGTGCTTTGTAGGTTTATAACTTGCTTCTTGCAACAGCAAGAGAAACTTTCTTCTTCTACCTTTGCCAGAGCAGTGGTGCATATTAAATGATCTTAACAGCTGTAACCTTTGAAGCATACACCAGCCCATAGAGCACCATACTATCACATCAACGCTAAGACTGCAGTTGTATATTTTAACCTTTTCTCATGTGTATTCCTGGAAATGGAAAATGCAAATATATCTTTCACAGAAATTGTTTCTTTCACCTCATATCATGTCTACAGTCTGGAACATAATTCTCAGGAGATAGTATCTGCTGAGGTGATAATCGATCTCCATTATTTCTGCTACAGCAGGACGTGATACTTCAGTTTTTGAATTGTGACTCTTCCTTTGAGGTGTTTCTGCCTGAAGTTCATTAATACTTTCTAGATGCGACATTCGATATATTCTCTCAGGACTGAGTATAATCCTGCTGGAATTTTCCCAATAGTCACAGAGTTATAGAATTATATTCTCAGAATTTACATTCCATGCCACTTTGGCTTGTAGTCCTTTACATTATGCTCTTTCACAGAAAGATCATCTTAAACAAAATAGATGTGTGAGCTAATCTTCTACAATAATCTACAGCTGCAAAATACACAATGCATTGTGCTACCAGTTTTTATTTTGATATATTTAATATAGAATCCCAATAGTGTAGAAACAGACAATTCAGGTCATTGACTCCACACCTACCATTCAAAGAGCATTACACCCAGACCCAATCCATCCCTGAATTTCCCATGGCTAAAAACCTAACGTGTACATCTTTGGACTCTAGGAGGAATCTGGAGTATCCAGAGGAAACAAACACAGACTCTGGAGAATGTGCAAAGTCACCCAAGGGTGGAATCGAGTGCTGGTCCCTGGCACTGACAATACTAACCACTGAGCCATCATGGCACCCAATATGTGGAAGTAATTCTTGTCCAAGAGCTTAATGCACCTATGTAACAGCTAAATGAATACTGTAATTAATACAAAGAAATGAGGAAAACATTCTCCACAAATAAGATGCCATAAGTAACAGCCTCAGGAATTGTTGTTAAATTTGGTATTCTTTGGAGGTAAACTTTGAGGAAGTGATGTTGTCTGTGATACTAGGTAAACTACATTAGTACTCTCTGGCATGTCAACCTTGATTATGAACTTAAGCATTTTATGGAGCTTAGACACACACATAAAAATGCTCCAACCCACGTTGACTTGACATACAAGAAAATTGTGTGGCATGGCAGACAAACACAGCTTTCTTGAATATCAATGACAAAGAAATGGGCATATCTGGTTAAATTTAGCTTTCCCCTGATGGCTAACCAAATGAACAGCCTAGCTCATGGGTGAAATGAAGACACTAGTGGATAAAGGCCCTAACAAGAACCCTTGGGAATGACAGATCACAAGTTGGGAAGGAAAGGGATCAACAATTGGGATTCAGTAAGGAAGCAATTGGTTCGGGTGGGTGTGGTGAAATTTGCAAAAAAAGAAGAGGATGAACAGTCAACAATTAGGATGGAAAGGAAGAATTAAACTAATTAGGAATTGGAAGAGCTGGATGGAGGAGATGATTAGCAGTCAGCAAAGTAATTATTCAAGACATTTGCAATCAGGTGGTCTCAGAGTAGAGTAGAGATCAGAACTGGGGGAAGTCAAAGGCTTTCTTGGGGGCTGTGGAGGGGGAGAAGTCCTGTTCCATCGGGCCCACACAGAGTGGTAAAAAAAATACTTACATTTGGAAGCCAAAATTTCCCACTTGACTTCACTATTCACAGCCAACTTCAAATTAGAACTCTAGCTGCACTGGAAGAGACTAATTAAAAAAATGAGTGTCTCACCTTTAAAAGAACACTTAGATGCTCTGACAAACAGAGGAGGAGGTGCTGGATGTCTTGAAATGTATAAAAGTGGATAAATGCTGCAAATGTGTTGCTGGTCAAAGCACAGCAGGCCAGGCAGCATCTCAGGAATAGAGAATTCGACGTTTCGAGCATAAGCCCTTCATCAGGAATAAGAGAGAGAGAGCCAAGCAGGCTAAGATAAAAGGTAGGGAGGAGGGACTAGGGGGAGGGGCGATGGAGGTGGGATAGGTGGAAGGAGGTCAAGGTGAGGGTGATAGGCCGGAGTGGGGTGGGGGCGGAGAGGTCAGGAAGAGGATTGCAGGTTAGGAGGGCGGTGCTGAGTTGAGGGAACCGACTGAGACAAGGTGGGGGGAGGGGAAATGAGGAAACTGGAGAAATCTGAATTCATACCTTGTGGTTGGAGGGTTCCCAGGCGGAATATGAGGCGCTCCTCCTCCAGCCGTCATGTAGTTGTGTTCTGTAGTATCTGATTAGGTGTAGCTAAGGAAAAGATTGTTGGACCCCTTGCTGAGATATTTGTATCTTTGATTGTCATAGGTGAGGTGCTGAAAGACTGGAGGTTGGCTAACGTGGTACCGCTACTTAAGAAAGGTGGTAAGGAAAAGCCAGGGAGCTATAGACCGGTGAGCCTGACGTTGGTGGGAGCAAGTTGTTGGAGGAAATCCTGGGGGACAGGATTCACATGTATCTGGAAAAGCAAGGACTGATTAGGGATAGTCAGCATGGCTTTGTGTGTGGAAAATCATGTCTCATGAACTTGATTGAGTTTTTTGAAAAAGTAGCAAAGAGGATTCATGAGGGCAGAGTGGTGGACATGACTTCAATAAGGCATTCGCCAAGGTTCCCCATGGGGGACTGGTTAGCAAGGTTAGATCTCATGGAATACAGAGAGAACTAGCCATTTGGATACAGAACTGCCTTGAAGGTAGAAGACAGAGGGTGGTGGTGGAGGGTTGCTTTTCACATTGGAGGCCTGTGACCAGTAGAGTGCCACAAATATCAGTGTTAGGTCCACATCTTTTTGTTATTTATATAAACGATTTGGATGTGAACATAGGAGGTACAGTTAGTAAGTTTGCAGATGACACCAAAGTAGGAGGTGTAGTAGACTGTGAAGAATGTTACCGCAGTGTACAATGGGATCTTGACCAGATGGGCCAATGGGCTGAGGAGTGGCAGATGGAGTTTAATTTTGATAAATGTGAGCTGCTGCATTTTGGAACAGCAAATCATAGCAGGACTTATACACTTAATGGTAATGTTGCTGAACAAAGAGACCTTGGAGTGCAGGTTCAGAGTTCCTTGAAAGTAGAGTCGCAAGTAGATAGATAGTGAAGAAGGCATTTGGTATGATGTCCTTTATTAGTCAGAGTATTGAGTTCAGGAGTTGGGAGGTAATGTTGCGGCTGTACAGGACCTTGGTTAGGCCACTTCTGGAATATTGTGTGCAATTCTGATCTCCTTCCTATCGCAAGGATGTTGTGAAACTTGAAAGGGTTCAGAAAGGATTTACAAGGATGTTGCCATGGTTAGAGGATTTGAGCTATAGGGAGAGGCTGAATAGGCTGGGGTTGTTTACCCTGGCATGTCGGAGGCTGAGGAGTGACCTTATAGAGGTTTATAAAATCATGATGGGCATGGATAGGATCAATAGACAAAGTCTTTTCCCTGGGTGGGGGAGTCCAGAACTAGAGGGCATAGTTTAGGGTGAGAGGGGAAAGATATAAAAGAGACCTAAGGGGCAACGTTTTCACACAGAGGATGGTACGTGTATGGAATGAGCTGACAGAGGATGTGGTGGAGGCTGGTACCATTGCAAAATTTAAAGGGCATCTGCATGAGTATATGAATAGGAAGGATTTGGAGGGATATGGGCCAGGTGTTGAAAAATGGGTCTAGTTTGGGTTAGTATATCTGGTCAGCATGGACAAGTTGGACTGAAGGGTTTGTTTCCGTGCTGTACATCTCTATGATTCTATTCACCACAGTAACCAGGACTGGTGGGGTAGAGTTTTGGAGTCATGTTTCAAGCTGCTCAATTTAGAATGCCTCACTGATTCTTTCTCTCACCTACCTTGGGAAATAACCAAGTGACCTTTATCTCTCATGGCTATTCTTCAAATCTGTCCACTGCCCTCTTTATTTTAAGTTTTTGAAGTTCAGTTGTGGCTTCTTCTCACTGCTACTTTCTGATTTTCATCCTTTTTCACTTAGGTAACTTTGCCACTTGCTTTATGAAACTTGACACTTCACCTTGATTATTATAATGTAAGGAAAGGAATCCTTGTATCCTCAAGTTATCAATGCTGCAATAATAGATGAATTGCTTCTAAAGGCAGAAAGTATTTGAACAGGAAGTGATCCATGTTAATCTGAAGAAGTGACGAGGTTATAAGCAACAGTTGGTTTGTTAAATGAGAATTCTCTGAGGAAATAATTAGCTAGATAAAGTGAATAATCTAATGGGTGGAATTTACATCAATCTTTGGAAGACAATTGCTAGAGATCCACCATTTAGAGCTTTTGGGCTATTTAGACTCCTGGAATTGATGGCAAGGCTTACAATGCATGAGGATAGTGCACTGGAAACAAAGTCCTGGTCTTCTTGGCGTCATCACAAAAGTCCAATGCAGTCTACAAAACACCACAATCTATCTGATTTCTGTACTGAATGCAAGTTACTATTTATCACAAGCAATTAGAATTTGGCTACAGGTAAAATGTTATATACTGTCAGCATATAACACTTAATTAAAGCTCTACTGCATTTATAGATGCCCCTTACATATTGACAAACAAACAAACATCTAGGTTTTGGTTAAAGGGGAAAGACTGGAAAGCCAGTTCAGTGGTGTTTGTTCCCAAATTCTATTGTTAAGGTGATCCTTATACACTTCCATTAGCTAGCGCATTGTCTCATCGTCTTTCTCCAGATGTTTCCACTGGTTGATAAGAGACACAAGGTGGCCAATTCACTTGTGAAAAGTTTCTGACTTATTAGGTTTACAATGAGCTTTTATAGCTGAGAACAAGGATATCGCTCCCAGTCTGGACAAAGTCAGAAGTCATACAACACCAGGTTATAGTCCAACAGGTTTAGTGTGACTGGTGTCGTGTGACTTCTGAGTTTGTCCACCCTAGTCCAGCAGTGGCATCTCCATAATCTGAAGAAGAGTTGAACACTTCTCTCTTTCTCTCCCTCTCTCTCGCTCTCTCTCTCACTCTGTCATTCCCAGCTCCAATCAATTCAATGGTGTGAGAACCAATCACACAGTTTTTGGCAGGCAAAACATCTCTGTCATTGACAACTGGTCACTAGTCCATACATCAGTCAATTGCTATTACCAGCAAAGGCTGCATCTGAACACCCACTCAGTTTGAAATCATCTGCACCTCAAAATCCAATTAGTACTATTCAAATAGTTGTTGGAATGATGCCTGTCATTAGTGTTAAATTGTTTCCTTTCAAAACTGCAGTCAATCGTTCTAAAAATGCTTTTTAAAATATTTTTTTCATTTCAATCCACACTTCTTAAAAACACAAAAGGAATAGACATAGTCCATACACAAGTTAGTTAGGTCAATTGTAATAGTTTAATAGAAGTAGTAGGAAAATCTATCATTGAAGAAGCAGCAACTAAAATATGCTTTACTAATTATTAGAAGTCTTTCAGACCTGACTAAGTAAGGATAATGCAGTAAGTGTAAAGGTCCTGCATTCTTTAGAACTTCCTTGATTTCATTTTATTGAATTCAACAGAATTAAAATAAGGTGAGAAGGATAAAGGACATGTGATCAAATCACATTACCATCCAAACTGTATAAATGGACATCTTCCTACAGGCTTAATTGAATTCAAACAAATGTTTCACAGATTTCCTCATTTCAAGCAGACTAGCAAGGGAGCATAAAATTCGGAGCGGATACTTTGGCTGAATAGATTGAGGTCTATCCTGACACTAGATGACAGGGTGCAAGCCCTGGGAAACATCACTATAAACCACCCTCGGGCTACCAACAGCAACTATTAACTACTCCTGTCTATTTCCTGTCACTCAGCCAGTTTTGTATCCATTCTGTTACTGTCCCATTTATTCTATGAATTCTAACTTTTCTCGCAAATCTGTGGTGTGGTATGGTATCAAATGCCTTGTGGAATTCCATGCATACCCCATCAACAGCCTCATATCAACCCACTGTTAGCTTGTCAAAATACTCAAGTAAGTTACTTAAACATCATTTCCCCTTATCAAATCCATGAAGTTTCCTGAATGAATCTAAATTTGTCCACATGACCATTAATATTGTCCTAAATTATTGTTTCTAGAAGTCATTGTATCATCTGATCCTGGGCCCTTGTTATATTAACTTAACCCACTTAATCCTAGTAGGATTTTATAATCTGCCAGTTTTACATCCCAGCTGACTGAATTCTGCATTGTAGATTATGTTACGACTACACCCAATGATAGCTTGTTTAATTCCCATTCTTAAATGTCGGTAAGTAATAAAAGAATAAAAAATGAGGTCTGCAGATGCTGGAGATCACAGCTGCAAATGTGTTGCTGGTTAAAGCACAGCAGGTTAGGCAGCATCTCAGGAATAGAGAATTCCATGTTTCGAGCATAAGCCCTTCATCAGGAACACAGTTTATCTTTCAAGACACTTGAATCATTCAGATGGGAAGAAATTTGTGGCTGCATTAGTGCAGTGAAATATTTTTGGGAAAGGACAAGGTTAGCTGTCAAGTTTAAATGATAAGGCATCACAACTAGATAAAATGTATCCCAAGTATAATGAGAATGGTAGATGGGAAATTACAGAGTAAAAAATGAGGTCTGCAGATGCTGGAGATCACAGCTGCAAATGTGTTGCTGGTCAAAGCACAGCAGGCCAGGCAGCATCTCAGGAATAGAGAATTCGACGTTTCGAGCATAAGCCCTTCATCAGGAATAAGAGAGAGAGAGAGAGCCAAGCAGGCTAAGATAAAGGGTAGGGAGGAGGGACTAGGGGGAGGGGCGATGGAGGTGGGATAGGTGGAAAGAGGTCAAGGTGAGGGTGATAGGCCGGAGTGGGGTGGGGGCGGAGAGGTCAGGAAGAGGATTGCAGGTTAGGAGGGCGGTGCTGAGTTGAGGGAACCGACTGAGACAAGGTGGGGGGAGGGGAAATGAGGAAACTGGAGAAATCTGAATTCATACCTTGTGGTTGGAGGGTTCCCAGGCGGAAGATGAGGCGCTCCTCCTCCAGCCGTTGTGTTGTTGTGCTCTGCCGGTGGAGGAGTCCAAGGACCTGCATGTCCTCGGTGGAGTGGGAGGGCCTGGTTGGGTCCAAATTTTGTTGGTTGGAATGTAGTTCGGAGTCCGTGTGGGATCAGTCGGTTCCGTAGGCAGCTGCTGAGGAAGGAGATATGGCTGTGGTAGCGAGTCTGTTTGAGAACATGGCTGAAGAGTTTCTGTGCAGAGGAGATGACCTGGGGGGTGCAGTGAGAGAGAGACTCACTGAAATCCTTGTAGAGGGAGGAAGAGAGCTTCTTCAAGGAAGGCATCCTTGTAAGAGGATTCGCAGTAGGTTAAAATCTTCGAGTAAAAAATGAGGTCTGCAGATGCTGGAGATCACAGCTGCAAATGTGTTGCTGGTCAAAGCACAGCAGGCCAGGCAGCATCTCAGGAATAGAGAATTCGACGTTTCGAGCATAAGCCCTTCATCAGGAATAAGAGAGAGAGAGAGAGCCAAGCAGGCTAAGATAAAGGGTAGGGAGGGAAACGTCGAATTCTCTATTCCTGAGATGCTGCCTGGCCTGCTGTGCTTTGACCAGCAACACATTTGCAGCTGGGAAATTACAGAGACACATTTTCCTTAGACTTAATTGTGTCGGAGGTAAACTGCAAACATTACAAAGTTAATAAGCACCTCTTCCACAGGACATTTAGCAAGTGGAATAAACTCCCAACAGAAAAAAGATATTGGATTGACATGCATTGAGAATCAGTGTAGATGATCACGGAGATATTTAACAACATTACTTTTCTTATTTTCTCACTGGAGGTTGGGAAACGCAAATTAAAGATCTCTCAAGCAAAGGATCAAGAGATGGTGGAAAGGAAGTCCATGATAGAGCAACCATAGAATAATTTTTATCGAACACACTTGCATCAGTTTTTTGCATGGCTTTGTATATTTTTGATACTTTTGTACATTGTTTGACTGATGTCTTGAGAAAGTCGAGGTTCCCACCCATATTTCCCTATCAAAAATTATCTGGGAAATGGAGCTTTGTCTTTGCTTCCAAATACATACAACTCTGTGGCTGATCTTTAGAATTATCTGGAAGAATATACAATTGGCAGTTTATAAGCCATATATCAGATTTCACCAATATCAGCCTGAGACCAGAAACAACAAGATAACTGAAATACTAGATCCTGAGAACTGAGGTTCAAAGTGACACAGCCTCTTTCAAAATAAAGATTACAGGAAACATTTTCCACTTTTATTAATTATTAAATCTCAAGAGGAATATTTGTATCTTGTAATAATTAACTCCTTCATAAAGGAAGGGCATAAATTTTAGGTTGGGAATGGAATCAATCCAAGCAAAAAACTTTCTGGAATGCGATCACTCTTATCATGCTATGATGAAGGAAGATGGTCTAAAGAGAATAGTTTGTTAAAATTAATGGTGAACATGTAGAGATTAAAAGAATTTTGGCTTTTTAAAAATGTCTTTGGAGATTGGGGAATGTTTACAAGAAGTTGTCCCTTGAGAAATTAAATTGACAAGATAGATTGCATATGGTCAATGGAAAGAGTTATTTTGATGGGTCTTTTGATTGCTTTTTATGCCATTATGCTTTTTTCTTAACTCTTCAAAAGTGTTAGCCTAGAAATGCTATAGGGCTATACCCTATTTTCAGATGTTCCATGTGTACCTATGTCTTCAATAAAGTGGGCAACAAATGTTATTATGAAATTGGAACCATGAAATCTGTCATATTAATATAGGCAACTACCACAAATCTGAAACAGATATTATTCCCTTTGTATGTTAGAATTAGGGGCCTAATACCTGCTTAAGTTTTCACCCATACTCTCTCACACCTCACATATCAGGACTGGAGAAAACTAGCTCTGTGGGCAATGACAATCTCTGGGAATAGATAACCAGTTGCAAGTTTGTATGTCTTTGAACCACAGTGAACCACAGTGACTCTACAATCATGTTTACATCTAGTCTTGCATCTATTTGGAGATAGCAATGACTTTTATCTCATGCCAAAGTAAGGACTTAAACTAATATAACACATTAGTGCCAGCTATTTATATCCCTCCGCTTATATCCCTTCACTATCATGACCGTCACACTTTCCCAATCACCACCACAAATATCCCTGATAATTCTCTACACTACCCATCCTCCTGGTCACACTATTCCTCTTTTTGAGGACTTAATTGAGGGTTGTGACCAGTGATGCAAGAAATCAAATATTTGAGGACTTTCCTCTGACAAGCTTCCTTGAAGCCTGTCCTATTAATGTCTGCGATTTGCTAGATCAAAATGATAATGAGGCCTGCCGCCCAACATAAGGGTGTGCCTTGGACTTAGCTTTTTAGACTGGTCTCCCTGCTATAGGAAGGATGTTCTGAAACTTGAAAGGGTTCAGAAAGGATTTACAAGGATGTTGCCAGGATTGAAGGGTTTGAGCTATAGGGAGAGACTGAAAAAACTGGGGCTATTTTCTCTCAACTGTCAGACATTGAGGTCTTATCGAGGTGGGGGCGCGGCACGGTGGCACAGTGGTTAGCACTGCTGCCTCACAGCGCCTGAGACCCGGGTTCAATTCCCAACTCAGGCGACAGACTGTGTGGAGTTTGCACGTTCTCCCCGTGTCTGCGTGGGTTTCCTCCGGGTGCTCCGGTTTCCTCCCACAGTCCAAAGATGTGCGGGCCAGGTGAATTGGCCATGCTAAATTGCCCGTAGTGTTAGGTAATGGGGTAAATGTAGGGGTATGGGTGGGTTGCGCTTCGGCGGGTTGGTGTGGACTTGTTGGGCCGAAGGGCCTGTTTCCACACTGTGAGTCTAATCTAAGTTTATAAAGGGTAAATAAACAAGGCCTTTTCCAAGAGGTGAGGAAGTCCAAAACTGGATGGTATAGGTTTAAGGTGAGAGGGGAAAGATTTCAAAGGGATTTAAGGGACAACTTATTCACGCAGAGGGTGGTGCAAGTATGGAATGAGCTGCCCGTGTAAGTGTGGAGGCTGGTACCATTACAACATATAAAAGGCATCTGGATAGGTATATGAAGAGAAAGGGTTTAGAGGGATATAGGCCAAATGCTGGCAAATTGGACTAGATTTATTAAGATATTTGGATGGCATGAACAAGTTGGACTGAAGAGTCTGTTTCCGTATTGTACTTCTCTATGAATCTATGACTCTACACACCTCCATATATGCTTATTTTGCACATGTGCTATCTGTTACTTTCCCATATACTTTCTTCATCCTTATACTCCTAGTAATTTCACAACTATACAAATGATCAATCTGAGTCAGTTTAGATATGAATAAATTTTAAACAACGGAAAAATTGCTGTGGAAAACAAATGGATTTGTTTAATGTAAAACTTCAAATTCATTTCAATGCCAATAAGGTATAAATATGATTACAGGCATTGATTCAAAAGTCTGCATATTATACATAATCAAGAAACCTAAATATTATTTTGATTAAAACTTCACTAATTCAATGCAAGGCTACAGCTATTGCAAACTACATAAATTTTCACCTCCTATTCCAAAACTTTTCACCTCCTATTCTGCCATTTACTAAATACCATTTGGAATTTTACCATTGGTGGCAAATTTTAAATTTATATATTCTGAGTCTATGAAAAATGACAACTAAAAGAACACTTTTAAATTGATCATTTTTTTGAGGTTAATGTCCCTTGTAATTATCATTACATTTCCATGCGTAATGTCAGCAAACATTATTTCCTTTGCTTGTTACAGCATGTTAAAGGTATGGCAGTGTTTTATTTGCATACAAGGTTAGAAATAGGCAGACTTTACAAAGACTAGCAAACACTTCTGCCCCTTCAGACCAGCAGCTACTTCCTGGCTGCGGGGATGATAAAATCTCAGAACACCGGTCGGAAAGTTGCATCACTCTTAAAATAAATTTCCTTTGAAGACGCATTAGCAACAGCATTGGCAGAGGATTCAGTTGTTGCACAAGCAGCATGAGATGAACTTCATTTTATTGTTTGCACTATTGCATGAGCGATGAGATACCAACAAAATGCAACATTTCAGCCTACGGATAATATGGGAACATTAGAGGGATTCAAAGAAACTCGGTGAGTTAAAGTTAGCTTGGACTTCACATATTTGTACTTCCTTATCTTGCAATTGTATTTGTAGCTTTTTTAATCCCACAGCTCAAGAAAAAGTTAAAAAAATCACACAACACCAGGTTATAGTCCAATAGGTTTATTTGGAAGCACTAGCTTTCAGAGTGCTGCTCCTTCATCGGGTGGTTCTGGAGAACAAGATCATAGGACACTGAATTTAAAGCAAAAGTTACAGCATGATGCAACTAAAATTACATATTGAAAAAGACCTGGATTGTTTGTTAAGTCTTTCATCTTTTAGAATGAACATGTTGGTTTCAGTTCTTTCATATGTAAATCCCAGAACTTTTTTTAAAGTTACATTCTCAAGTGAAATTTAACAACAGATGTCATGTCGTCTCAGATAATGCTTTGATGATGTGAGGTATCCTGCGTGAGGTTTTTTGTGCCCCAATGTTCAGACTGACTCTATTTCTAAAAAAGGGATTTACAGAATCTTACGTGGATTCATGCAGTTTTGAGCAAAACAAAATATAATTCTACGAGTACAAATTCACCCCACAAACTTATATGTGTGTGTTGCATGTTGATGTGTGTGTGGGGGGCAGTTTAAGTGTCTATGAGAGAGTGTGTATATGTGTATGTACGTGAGTGTGTGTGTGCATGTGTGCGAGAGAGAGTGAGGGAGACAGTGTGTAGTGCAGTGGGGTCACTTGTAGTGTGACATGAACCCAAGATCCCAGTTGAGGCCATTCCCATGGGTACCAAACCCAGCTATCAGCCTCTGCTTGGCCACTTTGCATTGCTGGGAAAGGGTTATCTTTGTTATGGCTAGTTTTACTCTTTGATGATGATAACATTCTTGAACTGCTTCAAATTGCATTTCATCTTTGCATTTTGTCACATAAGTAGAATTTTTATTCTACAACAATATTCCTGTTGTAGACTTTTCATATAATTTCATTAATTGCAGTCAAAAACAGTTTTCATCTAATGTAGAAACAGGAGTAGGCCATTTTGCCCATCAAGTCTATTTATTAAATTATTGTTTCACTGTATCATGATAAAAACTACATCTCCTTGGTTCCATAACTCTTAACACCCTTGCCCAACAAAAATGGATCAATTTCAATTTTGAATTTTTCAACTGTGCTGGTGTCAGCAGCTTTTTTTAGGAAGGGCATTCTGTGTATCTTGAAAATTTAAAGGTTCATAAAATGCAAATGCTGCAAAGAATGTTATGTTCTCTTTACTATTTTACTCCACTGCATGCCTGAAAGGCTGACATAGAGAGTTATGCTGACAGGCTAAACTCAAATCAGACAATTTACCATATTCAGAATTATTAGAATAGTTTTTTAGGGATGTGGAATTTACATTGGTTTTTAAAGGAGCTTGAACTGTAAATGACTTGTCCCCAATCCCGTTACCTCAAAAGAGAGACTCATGGGAGTTTTCCCCATTTTCAGATAGAACAATTGTGAATTTGGAGGTACAGTGAGTTGCAGACTACACAACTGGACTTATTTTTAAATACTGTTTCAACCTTATAACCTCAGTTTCTTGAGATTAAAACATATTTAAAGTCTACCTTTAATAGTATGAAGCATTCCTGCAAGTGGTGGCTCCTGAGTTTTCACAACCTGCTGATATTTGAAAACTTTATATTTTCACCAATTTAAACTCCTGAACCTTAAAATCAATGTTTATTCTTGGTGTCACTCAACATTAGGAAGTACTGTTTGATATGAATTATGTTCTTAAACTTATATAGAGGCATGTTTCATATCAATGAACATTCTCATGATTGGCCACTGACCTGAAACATTAATTCATTTATTCTCTCCGCAAACGCTACCAGACCTGTTGATTATGTCCAGCATTTTCTGTCTTTAGTTTAAAACAAATTCATTTCTGAGTGTTAATAAGATAAATGCTTTTCTCATTGTTAGTATGTGGTTGACTTTGATAATTTACATACTATTTCAGTGTTGTAATCAGAGTTCAGCCTTCATTATAAAACATCTTGCTAAACTTGTTTGGAAGTTTCATTTTTTCTGGAATTGACGTAAATGATGTCCACAGTGTATTCTTCAAATCTATACCTTAACTAATGGGTGGTGTTTTGCAAGGGCACCAGTTTTTCCACAAGTCTATCATAAATAATTCTTTCACATGTTACTGCAAACAATGTGAACTGTATCTTCAATCAATACATTTAAAATTAGGCCAATGGTTTTTCCCATCTCCTTTCCAACCCCATCTGTATTCTTTCCTGATGTTTAATACCTATAATTGAAATGGAGCTCATCAGTGCAGGTGCTTTAATTTCATTTTTAAATTTTTGAATCCAACCTGAAATTGACAAAAAGCAAAGATTACAAGCTGATAGTAGGAGTGATGTGTTCCTTGTTTTACTGTTCATATATTTTCCGAGGATCTGGAGGAGGTTGCTTCTTAAATTGCTTATGTAACTATGTACATATTTGGGGATCTGGACCAATTAAGTAAATGAGCTAACAAATTGTGTCGATTTGACAGGTTAGGAGATATGTGAAGAGTGAAACCATTGGATTTATGGAAGTCATTTTATTTTAACTACATGACACTCTTGCAAAGTCAACCACATTCTAACAATGAGAAAAACAATTATGTTATTAACACTCAGAAATGAATCTTTTCTAAACTAAAGACAGAAAATGCAGGACATAATCAACAGGTCTGGTAGCATTTACAGAGAGAATGAACAGTTTAATGTTTCAGGTCAGTGGCCAGTCATCAGAATGTTCATTGATATGAAACATGCCTCTATGTAGGTGGCAGACCTGCCGAGTATTTTTTATCATTTTCTATTTGCATTTGTGATTTACAGCATCTGCAGTACTTTTCTGTTGTATTAATGAAGCTGTCTCCACTGGGCCTTAAATATGGAAGCATTAACAATGTAGACAAACGCAAGTGTTTACCTTGGGTTGCTCGCACAGAATAACATAAAATTAGCAACTGCTTTGCAAGTAACAGATCTGTGGATAGACTCGAGGTAAATGTAATTACTGTTGCATCACATAGCTCTTTTTTAATGGTTAATGTACTAGGCATCTGGTATGATTGTGACTGAACAAAATAAAAATGGATAAAAATACATATCCTCAAATCCTTTAGAAGAACACAGCGGTTGGTAACTTTACGCTGTAATAGTAGATGAGGAAGACCATTTGGTTCAGCACAATGATTCCATCCAAAGAACTTCTAATTTTTGCCACATTTCTAAAACAAAATTCCAGTGTTTTTACTTTCTCTGCTTTAGCTACAAGTTTCTTCATGTAGATCACTCATCATATGAAAAAATACCTGATAACTATTTTAAAAGTGTCCTTCTCCGTTTAAACTTGTGCTTATTAAATCTAACGTTGCATCGTTCAGCCCATATACATAACCTATTCAGTTCAGTCTGCATTTTATAAGTTGCTTCTTCCAATTGGATGGCATCTACAATTTTGAAGATCTAGAGCAAATGTAATTATTTTTCATAACATTTATGAATCCAGTTCATTTATGTAAATTAGAAATAGTACTGGTCGCAGCAACCTGGCCTAATACATAGAACATAGAACATAGAACATAGAAAAATACAGCGCAGTACAGGCCCTTCGGCCCTCAATGTTGCGCCGACCGAATCCTACCTAACCTACACTAGCCCAATAACTTCCAAATGCCTATCCAATGCCCGCTTAAATGACCATAAAGAGGGAGAGTTCACCACTGCTACTGGCAGGGCATTCCATGAACTCACAACCCACTGTGTAAAGAATCTACACCTAACATCTGTCCTATACCTTCCACCCCTTAATTTAAAGCTGTGTCCCCTTGTAACAGCTGACTCCATTAGCGGTAAAAGGTTCTCAGTGTCTACCCTATCTAAACCCCTAATCATCTTGTACACCTCTATCAAATCTCCCCTAAACCTTCTTTTCTCCAATGAGAACAGCCCCAAGTGCCTCAGTCTTTCCTCATACGATTTTCCTACCATACCAGGCAACTTCCTGGTAAACCTCCTCTGCACTCGTTCCAATGTCTCCACATCCTTCCTATAGTATGGCGACCAAAACTGCACACAATACTCCAGATGAGGCCGCACCAGAGTCTTATACAACTGCAACATGACCTCAGGACTCCGGAACTCAATTCCTCTGCCAATAAAGCCCAGTACACCATTGCCTTCCTCACAGCACTATTTACCTGGGTGGCAACTTTCAGAGATCTGTGTACATGGACACCAAGATCCCTCTGCTCATCTACACTACCAAGTAGCCTACCATTAGCCCAGTAATCCATCTTCTTGTTACTCCTACCAAAGTGAATGACTTCACACTTAGCTACATTGAATTCCACTTGCCACCTTTCTGCCCAGCTTTGCAACTTGTCTATATCCCGCTGTAACGTGCCACATCCTTCCTCACTATCCACAACTCCACCGACTTTAGTGTCATCCGCAAACTTACTCACCCAGCTTTCAAGCCCCTCCTCTAGATCATTTATAAAGATAACAAAAAGCAATGGTCCTAAAACAGATCCTTGAGGTACACCGCTAGTAACTGCACTCCAAGATGAACCTATACCATCAACTACTACCCTCTGTCTCCTTCCAGCCAGCCAATTTCTAATCCAAACCTCTAATGCACCCTCAATGCCATACCTCCGTAGTTTTTGCATTAGCCTACCATGGGGTACCTTATCGAACCCCTTACTAAAATCCATATACACAACATCTACTGCTTTACCCTCGTCCACCTCCTTAGTCACCTGCTCAAAGAACTCAATAAGGTTTGTGAGGCACGACGTGCCCTTCACAAAACCATGCTGGCTATCCTTGATCACGTTATTCCTATCCAGATGTTCATAAATCTTATCCTTTACAATTCTCTCTAAGTATTTCCTAACTATAGCAAAACTAATGAATATTTCTTTTCTATTCTTTAAGTAGCTTCTAATTTGTTATCAGGGTTTTCCACAAGCCAGTGATACACAAGAAGCCATAACTGGGTGAGTGCAGATATCTTCAGGGTTGAAGGGTTGAAAGAGTTTGTAAGAGAAAAGCAAAGGATGAGGCCATGGAAAAATTTGAAAGCAAACATGAGAAGTTTTAAATCTCCTATATAATTAATTTGATTTAGTTTTCACTCATTTGTTGAAATTTAACTCTGTTGTTATACACAAAGCTCCTGATCTCCAGATCACGCTGACATTCTGTGATTGTGCAACAGTGGGTACATTTTCCATTTCCTGGGTTACTTACAAATACTAAATCAAAGCTAACATTGTCTGTTATGGCTTTTTCTTCACACACTGGGTTATGAAGTAAGGGGGATCTTTTAAAATCTTTTATTATTGAAACCTAGTTGTTATAAACCGATGGTACATGTTAAACAAATACTTTGAAAGTTTATTGCTTATCTTTGGAGAACAAGAACAAACTTGCAGAACCTCATGCAATTACGTAAGTCGGGCATGGTCCAGGCTTATGAAAGCATACATTGTCTGGAAACAAAGTACACCTGAAAGTGTTTTCAACCTTCCTTATTCCATGCATTCGTATTTCTTTATCTTCTGTTCCTCACACTGAGGAATAAGTGTTCATAGAAGTTACTGGCAGTTAATACAAGCTTTTGTCTAAGGACAGTACTGCCCCTGGTGCTTGACTAACAGAATAGAAAATGAGAACGTTTCAGCATGCCTAAAACATTGAAATAAAACAAGAAATTCAGTTGCTAAACAAAAACAGATGAAACAATTTCTCCCCACGGATGCTGTCAGATCTGCTGTGTTCCTCCAGCAATTTCTGTTTTTGCCTAAAAGGTCAATTGTTTTGGAAGTGGAAACCCAAAGCTATACCATTGACAGAATGTGATATTTCTCTATTGAAATGTTTTGGATGACAGATCATGCTTCAATCGTCTACACTTGCAGTGTACTACAGTGTTACCACTGGTCTTTGTTCCACTTTCAATTAGAGGCGTCAAAGCTCCATGTTAAATCCAGGGCACTGCTTTCAGAAATCCTGGAGAAATATGTTTGCCATTTTAATATAAGAAGGTTATTTCAATTTTATTTGTAAGCTTTCACTTTTTCAGATGTAAACATTTTGAAGATGGTTACATAGGATGTTTGTCTGATCAAAAATGCGTTCTATCTGGTAACAGCTTTTTCACTTTCCAATTGGTGAGATAGGCAATGTGTCATTTGGATGGATCTTGTTGGCAGCCAGCTGTTGGAGTTGTAGGACAGACAGTCATGTGATGATATCTGCAGCAGTAGGTCCAGTCCAAATTGGGAACCCTAGTTTCAGCAACAATGGATGAACTACTGCCTTTGAGGAGTGAACAATGTCCGTTACCCCCTATTCCATCTACCCATGCACCCAATCCCCATCATCCCATGATTACAAAAGGCCAACTTACAAATGCAAATCATTAGACTTCCTGCTGCAACTAGGCTGGGCTCATCCACCATCATTGGCTTGCATGTGGCCTTGCCCAGCCAGACTGAAGTCAGTTTTGAGAAATGAAGGCTGTTGTTGAAAATCATGCACACAAATTAACCCACGACATTCCCGTCTCTGAAATCTCCTCTCATCCACAAGATTCCAAGTGCCTGCATATCTATTTCTGGCTTCATCAGCTTCTCTGATGCTAACCGCTCAACCATTACATAACTGTAAGCCGCATGGAGATGGTTAATAAGGATGTTTGACAAAAAATGTCCTACCTGGTAACAGTGTCTTCACTTTCTAATGGGAGAGAAAGACAGTGTGCCATTAGGGTAGGTGTTGCTGGCAACCAGCTGTTGGAGTAGCTGTGAAGTTCTTTTGCAAAGGAAGCATCCCTCTCTCTGCATTGGAAGCCTGTGACTTAAATTCCAGTTCCAAGATTTGTTCACCACAGAAAGACCATTCCTGACACGGCTCAAACAGGTTGATAATCAGCCAGTTAACCCTTATTATACTTGCCCACTATTTCCCAAAACGAAAAAAGTTCACGTGAAGATACAATACAAATTGGTCACTGTTGCCTCTGATCTAAGCTCTGGAATTCCCTCTGCAAACCTCTCCAACTCTCAGTCTCTCTTCCTTCTTGAACCTCCTTTAATAATCCCTGACCAAACTTTTGGTAATTTATTCTTTATGCATTTTGATGTTAAATTTTATTTGATAATGCTCCTGTAAAGTATTTTGCAACATTTTGCTACAGGTGTTACACAAATACGATTTTTTTTATTTGAAATGTTGAACCTGTAATATTAGTTACTTTTAAACAAAAGAAACATGCTGCAAAAGTCTGAAATAAAAACATGGCATATTGGAAGCTTTTAGCAGGGCAGGCGACATTCATGAAGAATGATGACTGTCAGAGTTGATAATGCTTCTCTGCCTTTAGAGGCTGCCTGTCCCGCTAAGAGCTTTCATCAATTTTATGTTTTTAATTTTTTTAAAATCTGTTTTCGCATTTCTTTAAGGATAGTACAGATATGAGACTGTAGAGCAGTGTTTCCCAAATATTTTTCCACTGTGAGCCATTTTAATGCCTCAGACTTTATATGGCCCCACAGTAATAATTTGCAGAGTATGCGAATAATAAAGCAGGGGATGACGAGGATGGTAGATAATAAAAACGATCTTTTATGGGCTTTTTATGCAGCAGCTATTGGGCCTATGAGCAGTGTACTAGTTTACACCCTTCAACAAGAAAGCAAAGATTTAAACACGATTTGCAGTTGTCAGAAACCAGTTCAAGCTCTAAGGCAATCATTGTTACCTCTGAAGTCACAACCCCAATATCTTGTCTTTCCATTTCACTAGAGGTTGTGACCCACAGTTCAGGGAGCTCTGTTGTTCAAAATCTTATTATTCTAAATATTAATTCCAATGCTAAGCACAAATAAAGGTAAAAGGGCTAATAAAATGACATTTCTTAATTTTGGTACACTTTATCATTAGTTTTAAGACTATAGCTATATGCATTAAGTAATAGCTGCCCATTTTTAAAACAGATAACTAATCAAGAGATGCAAATATGTCTGTTCTTTGATGTGCCTCTATATAGGGTCATAGAGATGTACAGCATGCAAACAGACCCTTTGATCCACTTCATCCATGCTGACTAGATATCCTAAATTAATCTAGTCTCATTTGCCAGCACTTGGCCCATATACCTGTATAGCCTTCCCATTCACACACCCATCCAGATGCCTTTTAAATGTTGTAATTGTACCAACCTCCACCACTTCCTCTGGCAGCTCGTTTCATACATGCACCAGACTTTGTGTGAATAAGTTGTCCCTTAGGTCCCTTTTATATCTTTCCCCTCTCGCCCTAAACCTGTGCCTCTAGTTCTGGACTCCCCCACCTCAGGGAAAAGACCTTGTCTATTTACCCTATCCACACCCCTCAAGATTTTATAAACCTCTATAAGGTCACCCCTCAGCCTCCAACATTCCAGGGAAAATGCTTCAGTTGTTAGAGGGTGCGTCTGACTATAAATTTGGTATTTAGCAAATTTAAAGGGGTTGAAATTTGACTTGGGTAGGAATACAACACGAGGGATATTTCATCTGCCATTCGTTACATGCCCTGCACAATATTTAATTCTATTGATGTCAATGATTTCTCATGGAGCCATGACTACTTGCAGAAATGTTGACTTTCCCAAGTTACATACAGCTCCCAAAGTAGCTTAAAACTTTTGAGGTAGAAATTTGTCTGCATGGCATTGCTGGACTAGCTTGATTCTGCCATGGTTCACAAAGATAGGTCTATGGTACCACTAACTTCATGGAATTGGGATAAGTCTGCATAGCATCACTAGAAGCACTAGTACATAGGCAAATGTCTACAGCTTGACATGGAAAATTTAGTTCAGTATTCATCACTTATTCATGTCATAAATAGATGAACATTTGAACAGAAGAAATAGGAGCATGGGTTGGCCTTTCGGCTCTTTGAGCCTGCTCCACCATTCAATGAGATCCTGGCTGATCTTCGAATGCAACATTATTTTCCTGCGCTATACCCGTATCCCTTCATGGCTTTAGTATGTAGAAAGCTGACTAGAGTTCTTAGTCCTGAATATACTCAATGACTGAGCTCTGCAGCCTGATGGAGCAGAAAATTCAAACAATTTATCACCCTGTAAGTAAAGAATTTCCTCTTTATCTCAATCTTAAATGCACTACTCTTTATTCTAAATCTGTGACCCATCATTCTCTATCCCCAGCCAGGAGAAATATCGTTTTTATATCTATCTTGCTGATCCTTATTAGAATTTTGTATGTTTGAATGAGTACACCTCTCAATCTGTTAAACCCCAGAGAAAAGAGGCTCAGTCTGTTAAATTGTTTCTCATAGCACAATTCCTTTATCCCAGGAATTACTTGTTAAACCTTTGTTGCACTCACTCTATGCAAAGTATATCTTTCGTTAAGTAAGACAATCAAAACCGCACACAGCACTCTGAGTGTGATCTCACCAAGACTCTCTATAATTATATATGGTACACAGCTTTATATATACTCAAATTCTCCTGTATTACAATGATGAAAGATTGTGTTGGTTATGAAAGAATTCTCAGCTAATAATGTCAATGTCCACATTTAAATCTAGGATTTACAAACATATACTACCTAACATATCAAAGGTATTATGTAAATTTTGCATCTTAAACACTGGTCAAAATATCAGAATATCAATTTAGAACTTTTAAAGCGAATTTGAACACTTAATAAATAAAGATTTACAAAAAAAACATTGTTGTAAACTATATATTATGAATTCCTTTAAATCAGCAATTCCAGTTCTGCATCTTAAAATGTTGTGAATCGTTTATACAAATTACATGTGTATTAAAAAAAAATTAAATTGACATCTGTTAATTTTTAAAAGTGGCATTGGACACTGTCTGTCTTGTACATTTTGTAGGAATATTAAATTCCAGCTAACAAAGAAAACTTTATAATTTAGCTGAATTGTAAAAATCAGTTCCATGCCATGAATCATTTACATCAAAAATATATGTTTTTTAGATAGTAAATTCTGCAAGTAATTAATGTAATTATACAGTAAATAAGGGTCTCTTCTATATAATCATGTGCACTGTGGGTGTGAGACATATCATTCTATCTTTTCCATGGCCATTTGGTTTGAAACAACATGCCTGTGTTCACAGGCTACAGAGAACTTTTTTTCCAAAGAGGTTGTATTTGCATATGAAATGCTGCCTCCACAATGTGTGTTATTTGCTTCAGTTGCCAATGGATGATGGCTCCTACCAGTCCACCTCGAGGGGGTTTTGCTTTAATACTCTGTGCTGTGCCCTGATGGTATACTCATGTGAGATTCAGCTGAGCAATCTGTCACTTCTCCAACTGCTGTTTCATCTTCCAGGAAATCCCAACAAGAATGCACAAACCTTGAAGTTGCCACTGTTCCTAGGCAGAGAAACTACAGCATATCCGGCCTAAACCTTGCTCAGGTCACTCGGGTGAGCGTAATGATGTCCCTGGGACATCTAGCTAAAGGGGCTAGCCTGGACGACCTAATTGAGACCTGCATTCAGTCCTTTGGTAAGATTTTCTTTCCTTACTATAGAGTACATTGTTGTAGATTGGAACCTCACGGTAGGTCTTTTCCCTCAATAATAGCTATTGCAGCTATTTTACATTTAACAATTGTTTCATCATTTTGCTGAGTTACACATTTAAATAAGCATGTTTTTACTTTGTGATTTTGGCAGGTTTCGTCTCAGTTTTCTGAATATGCTGCCCATTACAAAATGTTTAACAATTTTGACAGAACAGCTGCATAGTGATTATAAAATGCCATAATGTAATTTTAAGACACAATTTTAATTGTAGAAGACCTGGAATTATCACATCTAGTTAACACAGAATGACTGCATAACATAGGGAGTTTTAAAAAATACGTTAGTGGGCAAAATACTTAACTGCATGGATGCATGGTGAAAATGTTTTTTTAATTCTAAACAATAGGTATGCTTAATTCTAAACAACCAGGATGCTTAAAAATACATCTTTAAAACCAGAATATAATTATTTCACCTTATTCAAAGATTGCAGTAAAAAAAGGTTTATTATCAATATTCTTTCTGTGCTATCATGTTTTAATAAATTATTTTCAATATGCAGGGTTGTAATTGACAGCTCATGAGACTCCAACAATTTATGTTGCTTGAGACCTGTGAATGCATTGTGCAGTGACAAAATTCATCCTTTATTTCTGAGGAAAGTAATGCGAACTGGTACTGCTCAGAAAATAAATCCACATGTGTCTTCCTTCACCTTTGTAAATACCTGGATGAGAGAATAAGGTTGACCAGATTGAAGCTAGTGTGTGCCACCAGTCTAGGGAAACACAGTATTCTCTTTGACTAACTTGCAGAGTTCATCTTTCACATTCATTTTGCAGAGGTCTGTCAACTCAATCAGCTTCCTGTCACTGTTAATAATGGGCTAGCCTTAAATAGATTAGCCGCGGAAAAATACACGCATAAGTAATTATCAAACATCTTGTCCATAGATTTTCTGCAGGGCATTGTAAAGGAGTTTATTTCCACTAGCCTCAATGATGGCCATTAAGCCTCAAATCTTTTGTAAGAACACTACACAGGATAGTATTAATTGTTCCAGACTTTGCTGACGAGTTTAATTGTACCTGAAAATCACATGATGAGTTGTATGTTTTCTATCTTATTTAAATATTCTTTTATATGAAAATCTTGTCTCGTTGTCTCCGAATAATACTTCCAGTCTCACTGGTTAGAGGAAGCAGAAGGTGTCAACTTCTAGTGCGGAGTTTGGATTACACAACCAGGGTTTGGAAACAATCCAATACCGATTTTGTGTCTGTAAACCGTTAACATTTGCGCTACAGCTCTGCCAAGAAAAAGATTAGAAGATCTTGTTGTTACTGAATTATCTTATTTCAGGCCTCTCATCTATATCAATCTTGGTACATATATTTTGCTGTGCAAATAAAGTTAAAGAATATTGAGCCTTTATTCAATCTTTATTATAAACCTCTCAATTTAATGGAACGTTTTAAAAACACACTGAAAATACCTTGCATTTTAAATTATTTCATGGTTCGATAGATTCATGTACATGTATACAAGATGTTATCAGTATCTTAACTATATAAAATAAGTTATTTCCTTGTACTGCTTGAGTGTTAATACAAGTTATATTTATCATCTTTTTAATGTGTCGAGACTATTTCATAGACTGTCAGCATATGTGAATCAAAATCAAATTTCTGAAACAGCCATCATGTTCAAGCTGCTGGTTAGTATTAGGTTGTAATACCCTTCATACAATAACAATATCAGTTGTGAATTACTTTTTCGAAGCCAGCACATTTCAATGACTTTTTCCAAGCATCCTCAGGATGTAACATTGATGTATAGTAGGTTTATAGTTGTGCATTGTCATTTACATACATACTGCTTCACATCAGCTTGGCAGGAACCACTGTCACCTAGATTGCTTTCTCTATACTAAAATTGTCTCTGTTTATGATGTTTACAATTTTTGGAGAAGCCATCCTTCTCCAATATCCCTCTCAGTTTATGGAATCGCCAGGTTACTGCCAAACTATTTTGGCCACCAATGGCTATTGCCTCTCCTTTAACTACAATAGACTGGTCACACCATCATTTGTCACAAGTTCTCAGAAATCCTTTGATTTTCCTTGGTATGGACTTGTTCAAAGAGGAAAATTTGGCTTTGGCGAAAGAGACTGCAAAGCATAGGGAACATCAAATGCTATGTTATGTAGCTATTATCACTTTCAATAGGATGGCACTCTTCAATTGCCCACTTGCCCTACGTCTTCCTCCTTCCACCATCGTGGCATCCAAACTCATCTTGGAAGACAGGTTTAAATTCCATCCAAAAATTCAACCCAACTAGTGTTCATGCTTCACATGGACCTCATCCCATTTAGTTATCCGTCCTCACTTTAACTTCATATTACACTATTCTCTTCTTCCCTCCTTTGCATCAATTCTTGCTTTAAATATACCAATTGTGACTGCTTGCAGCTTTCTATACGGCAACTAGCTCCACATTCTGTGGTTCTCTATGTAAATGCTATTGTTTATTCAATACATTAGTCAATATTTTAAATTTATAATCCCTTTTTTGGGTTAACTCGCAAATTGAATCAATTTCTATGGATATACCGAATTGAGTTCCTTCATTAGTTTTAACACTTCTTCCAGATATCATCTTTTATGATCTGTGATAGAATCTGAGCTTTCAAATCTTGTAAGTCTTGAGACAGACCTGAAATGAAAACAGAAATTGAAAAGACAAACAGAGAAGGGAACATAACCTCCCAAGCATCTAAGAAAAAAAACTGAAATTTAGATTTGGAAACCAAAACTTCCAGACAGATTGAAATTGGTTGAGAATATGTAAGCCATCCAAGCTTGGTCATAGCAAGTGATGAGTCCTCTGGTGTAGTCCAAGTAAGCTGAAGAAGACAGAGTCAACAGTTAGAAACTGAGACTAAGTTGGTGTAGCTGATTCTGTTACTTGAAAATAACATTGATGGATGTACACCATCCAAGATGTGTTGAGGTTCTAGAGATGTCTGCCATTTGTGGTAGAGATCATTCCCATGGAAGCTAAGTTGGTTGTGTTCTGTTGTTGTCTGGAAACCAGGCTACACTGTGGAAAAAATAATTTAATTCACAGAAACATAGAATCTGTACAGTGTGGAAGCAGGCTATTTGGCCCATTGAATCAACACAGGCCATTCGAAGAGCATCCCACCAAGACTCATCCCATCCACACAACCTCACATTTATCATGACTAATGCACATAGCCTGCACATCAATGGACACTGTGGCCAATTTACCTAACCTGAGCACCTTTGGACTATGGGAGGAAACACACATAGACACAGGGAGAACATGAAAACTCCACACAGGCAATCGCCCAAGGGCGGAATTGAATCCAGATTACTGGTACTGTGAGGCAGCAGTGCTAACCACTGAGCCACCATGCCACTGTGATTCTTCACAAGGAAGACAGAGTTTGAAGAAGTTGCGACTGAACAAATTATATATTTGCTTTGTGGATCTCTGATCATTTGTAAGTCTGACATAGTTACATTTCCCATTTAGTATGTAATTTATAGTTTATAATTGACCATAATTCGCCATTAATTCATGTTTAACTTCTGTTCATTCCAGGTTTTAGAGCATAGGTTTTATTTCATCTTCATTCATGGCATGTGTGTGACACTGGCTCGGCCAAAATTTCTACCTATTCTGAGAGGCCCTTGAGAAGGTGGTGGTGTGTTGTTTTATTGAACCACTACAATCCATTTGCTGTAGGTAAAGCCACAATGTTGTTCAAGAGGCAGTTCCAGGATTTTGAACAAATGACACTGAAGCAAGTTTGTAGATATGACGTCAGTGAAGTGAATTGCTTTGTCCTGGATCATGTCAAGCTCCCTGAGTGTTGTTGGAGTTGCACTCATCCTGGCACCTCCTGATTTGTGCCTTGTACATTATTGGGAGTCAAGGGGGAGTTACTAGGTGCAGGATTCACAGGCTCTGACCTGCTCTTGCAGCAACAGCACTTAGAAAACAGATTCACTTCAGTTCAATGATCAATGATAACCCTAAGACTTGATTGTAGAGGACTCAATGCCACCGAATGTTAAGCAGTGATAGTTAAATTATCCCTTATTAGGAATGGTCGTTGCTTGGCATTTTTATGATGTGAATGTCACTTGCCACTTGACAGTCTAAGCATACATATTGTTCACGTGTTGGTGCATTTGGACATTGACTGCTTCAGTATCAGAGGTGTCACAAATTGAATTGAACATTGCACAGTCATCAGCAAAAATCCTCACTTCTGACCTTATGATGGAGGGAAAGTTATTGATGAAGCAGCTGAAGATGTTGGGCCTAGGACACTACCCTGAGGAACTCTTGCAGAAATGTCCTTGAGGTGAGATGACTGACTTCCAACAACCACAACTATCTTCCAATGTGCCAGCTACAACCCCAATCAGTGGGGAGTTTTCCCATTGAATCCAGTTTTGCTAGGGTTCCTTGGTGTGACATTTGATCTAATACAGCCTTAATGTCAAGGGCAGTTGCTCTCACCTTACCTCTGGAAGTCAGCTGTTTTGTCCATGTATGAACCAAGGCTGTCATGAGGCCAGGAGCTGAGTGCCACTGGCAAAACTCAAACTGAGCATTGAAAGAGCAGGCTGCTGCTAAACAAACTTTGCTTGATAGCACTATTTGATACACCTTCCATCACTTTACTGATGAGTGAAGGTAGACTAATTGATCAGAGAGCGTGGTGCTGGAAAAGCACAGCAGGTCAGGCAGCATCCGAGGAGCAGGAGAGTCAACATTACGGGCAAATACCCTTCATCAAAAGCTTTTCCTGATGAAGGACTTTTGCCCGAATCATAGACTCTCCTACTCCTTGGATCTGCCAGACCTGCTGTGCTTTTCCAGCACCATGCTGTCAACTCAAGTCTCCAGCATCTGCAGTCCTCACTTTCTCCTGGCAATTGAACAGGTCATATTTGTTCTGCTTATTGTGTACAGGAAATATCTAGGAAATGTTCCAAACTGTTGGGTTGATACTAGTGTTGTTGCTGTACTGGAACAGTTTGGCTAAGGGTGTGACAAGTTTTGGAGCACATGACTTCAATCCTATTGCTGGAATGTTGTTGCATTTACAATATTTGGTACTTTAGCCAATTCTTGTTGTCACATGTAGTGAATAGAAGATTGTAAGATTGACATCACTATTGCTGAGGACCTCTGTAGGACAGTATTTAGAGTTCGTATTGTTTGTCTTTTGTGTAGTATCATAAAAATTCTTCTGTTTTAAGCCATGATATCTTGTGATTTCATTGTTTTAGTAAATAAAACTGGGATTCTGGATTTCATTTTTCTAAAAGTTGCTTCTGCTGTAATCATAGCAATTCAGTGAATGATGCAGCATAGGAGACCACTCATATTGATGCTGATTCCTCATAATCCTAAAAATGTTTACCCTTCAATTTTTTGTCAAGTTCTCTTTTGAAAGTTATTATTGCATCTGATTCCATCACTCTTGCAAGACATTCTAGATTAAGACAACTCTTTTTTTTAGCTGAAAATGTGTTGCTGGTTAAAGCACAGCAGGTCAGGCAGCATCCAAGGAACAGGAAATTCGACGTTTCGGGCCAGAGCCCTTCATCCTGATGAAGGGCTCTGGCCCGAAACGTCGAATTTCCTGTTCCTTGGATGCTGCCTGACCTGCTGTGCTTTAACCAGCAACACATTTTCAGCTCTGATCTCCAGCATCTGCAGACCTCACTTTTTACTCAAACTCTTTTTTTTAAGCAAGCAATCTTCTCATCTTGCATCTGGATGTATTATCAATCCTTAAATTAGTTTGTCTTCTTTTCCATTGACAAATCCCAGTTGGTTTACTGCTCAAAGCTTACTGATAGCTGCATTCTTTCAGATTTCATAACATCTTTGTAAATCCTTTTCGTAAATCCTTTCCAGTGCTTCAATATCTCGTGTTTTTAATTACCAGTTAGTTCTTTCTAATGAAAATAATTTTGAGTCAGCCCTTTTAAAATCAAGTCGGAATATTTAAAAAAAAAAATTCTATTATATATAAAAGTATACAGCTCTGTTCAGCTTAAAACAACAATGCAACCATTGCCGGTATGAATTGAGAATTCTGGAGATTCATCAAAGTACTGTATATCTGAAAGTCTTTTCTTTTCATAACCATATTAATTACATTATTTACATTGTTAAACTGATAAAAACATAATTCATAATTACATCACAACAAGATTCCTGCAGGAATCTGCTATAAATGTCAATAGAGGTTTTGCATGACCTTGAATCATATTGTTTAAATTATCACAGATAAGCTAACAATGCTACCTTCTTGTTCAAAAATAAGAAAGCTTGTGCTTTATGCTTGTTTTGTTTGAAGTTGCAATTTCTTCAAGCTTAAATAATAACATCTCTAAAGTCGTGATTCTACCGTTAGCAACCATTAAACTGTGGGTGTGATTTGTTGATTATTTCTCCCCTTCCCACCTGAAAATAACAGGACTTCACAGTAAAATTGTAATAAGTCAAATTCAGATCACCCAAAACTCTGGTTATGATGAAGTTGTCAGTCATTCCTCCAGTACGATATGAAATCCAATGGAAGATTCCCAAGATCAGCTGTCATTCTGGACAAGGAAGCTATAGATTAGCTGCACTCACTCGTGCCTAACATATGACCACTCTACTCAACTGGAATGAGATAGGTCACATGAAAGCACAAAATCAGCAAGTATCGATTAACATGTGAGAAAGGTAAAAATGTATTGATCAGAGACAAAGTTGGGTTAATACATAGTTCAATGCAAAATTAAATTGCTATGCTCCAACCTACAGCTTGTCTTAACTCTGCACAGCTGAGCATTATCTTAAACTTCACCACCAGTAATAATTAAAAAGGTGTATGAATTACTTCCTGGTTACTGACTGGATTATTTCTTCCAGATACTGGTGTAATGTTAGCCATTTCTAAAGCTTCAGTTATATAGGTAAAGAACAAATATTGAAGTTGCATTAAGCTCTGCCCATTCTTGATATATCTTTAAATCAAGAATCAGGTCTAGTTTGAAGGTCCTAATGGTGCAAGATATGTCATCTCTCGCTCATAATAGTTTTAAGAGATCATGCCTAACTAACTAATAAGTTCTATCTGCTGCTGTCATGCAATAAACTGTCTCTTGTTATGTAAGGCAAATGGCTCTTCTTGTTAGGACTCACCAATAGGCCATCCTCTGTCATTGATAATTAGATAGGCTCTTAGACTCAGCATAGAAAATTGCTGGAGTGCTGAGTGCTCACAGAGGGAAGATGAGGTTGAGATGGCTATTTTGTCAGAGCAATCTTCTTAGTTCATCTTCTGTGAGAGTTAAAATATGAGAAATCTTTGCTTTATTGTCGTGACTGAGATCTGTCAGCTGCTGTAACATCAAAACATGGTAAGGTTTGTAATTTCCAAAGCTGTCAAGATGACTGTGGCTCTTAACCTTTTGTGCTTTTGACTTCTAGCCTGCTGCTAGAGATGTAAGCTGTATATTGTAGTTGTAGTACATTGATGCATAAAGGGGGTCACTGAGGTTCTATTTACAAACAGAAATAGCTTCATATGATTCCTTTTTGACGGAGATACAAAGAGAGTGAACATAAGGGTTTTGAATAAATTCAAGGCTTCTCCGTTGTGCAATTATCTGTGTGTACATTGTCCTCCAGGTGCCTCATGTCAATTCTGCCATTTCCTGAACTGAGACAGACGACATTCCTTCATTGTGTAACTGCTGGGTGAATACAGCAAATAATCATGTGGGTGAATATCTGTTGTATCCTGGCAGTAGTCACTATTTCTTCATATCATGGCTGCCCTCTACATCAATGGTATTTAACCATTACAGCATGATAAAAGGTGGCTAACTGGGTCAAGAGATGCCTTGGAACATGATTCTGGCCTGGAGCTCATGTAGTTTTGTACAATGCACCTACAATGAAAACCATGCCGTAACAAGTGGGATTATAAAGGATCGCTCAATGCTTCTACTGTTTGGATCATTCTGATTCTTGCAGCACTCAGGAGAGATGAAATCATGGTTTGCATTATTACATTGCACAACCTGCCATTCAGTGGAATAACCCTTGATGAGTGTATGAAAACATTGACCTTCTTATTACAGTGTTAGGCGTTCCTCCAAGCGGCTGGGACTGCACATATCCAGGTGGCAAACCTGGGCCAGGCTAGCATGGTCTGCTGTTGTGGCCTCCAGTGCTGCTACTGAGACCTAAGGGGCAACTTTTTCATACAGAGGGTGGTACAGGTATGGAATGAGCTGCCAGAAGAGGTGGTGGAGGCTAGTACAATTGCAACATTTAAGAGGCATTTGGATGGGTATATGAATAGGAAGGATTTTGAGGGATATGGGTCAGTTGCTAGCAGGTGGGACTAGATTGGGTTGGGATATCTGGTCGGCATGGACAGGTTGGGCCAAAGGGTCTGTTCCCATGCTGTACATCTCTATGATTCTATGACTCTATTTAGCCCAGTATATGTCAATGTGTCTTTCACGATATTCACATTCATTCAAACTCATGATATCTTCGTACCTGACCTCCAGACATAAAGGTGTCAGATACCTTTTTACTTAGGATCATTTGAAGTATAACGTGCTAGAAGCATGCCCTTCTGCTATAGCCACATAATCAATTACCAGTCGAGACGCTGATGTGCCTGTTAATATTGCGTCTGTGTACAGTAGCCATCTGTAATGAACATCTGTTGAACCTTTCAACACCATGTTGATCACATCTAGTGCCCTACATTATATAAACATTGTCATATTGGGTAAAGACACATTGTGGGAAGCAAAACCAACATGAACTTAACAATGAAAGATAGCAAAAATATCAATTTGGAGGAAATGGTGTCCCAGCATCCTATCTGGTAGTATGACCCTCTCCCAAAACCTCATTCTCAACTGAGGCAGAGTGTCAGAATATATTCACACTTCTAAAAAAATCCCATCATACTCACATTCAAAAACTTGTCAATGATCATACAACAAGAAAGGTCTTTTACCCAGGGTAGGGAAGTCCAGAATTAGTGGGCATAGATTTAAGGTGACAGGAGAAAGTATTAAAAGGGACCTAAGGGGTAACATCTTCATGCCGAGGATGGTGTATGTATGGAGTGAGCTGCCAGAGGAGGTAGTGGAGACTGTTTCAGTTACAATATTTAAAAGGCATCTGAATGGGTATATGAATTGGAAAGGTTTAGAGAGATATAAGCCAAGTGCTGGCAAATGGGACTGGATCAATTTAGGTTATCTGGTCAGCATGGACAAGTTGAAATGAAGGGTCTTTTTCCATGCTGTACACCTCTGTAACTCTAAGTCATTAAACTTAATGCATACATGAAATATTGCCGAACAAATAGCGCATATATAAATAAATCAAATGGCAGATTATTTAGTAGAAACATAAAAGCTTACAAAATTGTACAAAAGGGAAAGACCATTCTGCCACTGTGCCTGTGCTAGCTAACCTCAGCTATCCATTCTAATTCCATTTTCTCGTCTCTTTATAGGATAAAATAATTCAAACGTATATCATATTTTAAATACAATGCTTGTTTCTCCCTCTCCCACCTTTTCAGACAGTCCAATGTCTGAAATCTAAACATGCACCTCTTTCTGTAGCACGGCAGAATAATATTGGCAATAGCTTAGCCTCAGGTCCAAAAATTAATTGGGAAATTTTAAAAAGAGAAGAAACTGCCTAGTGTTGCTACCTCCTCATATTACAATTAAGTCAGCAATTTGAAGCTGCAGAATGAGCACAGGGTCTGTCAATAAATATGTCCAATAGTTCACACCTTCTAGAAAAGGACATAATCCTTAATCGTTGACACAGTGAGTTGCAGTACTTAATTGAGGAGCTGAGTGAGGTCAGGTAGATTCTCTCCTTAAATTGGGGGAGAGGCCTTTGCCATAAATGGCCTTGAATCTGGTTTAAGATTGAAATGTAACATCAAATTAAGATGTAATAAAATTGTTCTTTTATATCCAGAATATGCTGTGTCATTGCATTAACTAATACTGTGTCACTACATTCTTGATTTTGATTACTTTTAATATTACTCAATATATGTTTATTTAAGCTTGCAAGTTGAAAGTTGAATATCAAAGATTGGTTTTAATGAGGTCAGGAGCTGAACTGAGCACTGTTGAACAGGTTGTTGATGTAAAAATGCTGCTATATTGACAGCTCTATCAATAGTATCTTCCGTCCCTTTGCTAATGATTGAGAATGTAATTTGCCACATTGCTTTTGTCTCACTTTTAGTGGATAGCATATACTTGCAAAATACATTTTCAAGTAGATATGGCATAGCTAGGTCTGGAGCCCAGGTTTTAAAGACCTATAGCTTTTGCAGTATCCAATGCCTTCAAACATTTCAGATCATGTGGAGTAAATCAAAATAACCGTCAGATGGCATCTGTGATGATGGGCACCTCAAGAAGAGCCCAAGGTGGTTTATCCACTTGGTACTTTTTGCTGAAGGTGGTTGAAAGTTCCTCAGTCTTGTATTTTAAATTGATATGCTTGGCTTCACTGATCATTGACGTCGAGATATTTGTGGAATCAGTTGTTCACAATTAAATATGGTTTGATTTGCTTCATTAATTTTGGAGCTGCTTACCTTTGTCTATAGCATACTGCTTCCATCGTTTTGCACTGTATAAGCTTTGTTGTACCAGCCACTTTATTTTAGGTGGGCCTCATGTTGGTCCTGACATGCTCTCCTGCATTCTTCATGGAATAAGAATTGAGCCCTGGCTTGAAAGTAACAGTGAAATGAAGGCTATGCCATGTGATTACCAATCATGGTTGAAAAGATTTCTGTTCCTGATGATGGCCTTCAGCATCTCATTGATGCTCAGATAAGAACTATAAGAAAATGAGTACTGCAGATGCTGGAATTTAGAGTCAAGATTAGAGTGGTGCTGGAAAAGCACAACAGGTGAATTGGCCATACTAGATTGCCCGTAGTGTTAGGGGTAAATGTAGGGGTATGGGTGGGTTGTGCTTCGGCGGGTCGGTGTGGACTTGTTGGGCCGAAGGGCCTGTTTCCACACTGTAAGTAATCTAATCTAATCTAATCAGGTCAGGGAGCATCTGAGGAGCAGGAAAATTGACGTTTCGGGCAAAAGCCCTTCATCAGGAAGGGCTTTTGCCCAAAACGTCGATTTTCCTGTTCATCATATTCTGCCTGTCCTGCTGTGTTTTTCCAGCACCACTCTAATTTTGACTCATTTAAATTGGACTTCACGAGATTCTGCAGTACTCACCCCAATCGATACGGTTATAGCCATCATAGTTGTGTTTTTACTCATTCGTAGAATATGGGTATTGTTGACTAGACCACCAGCTACTGTTGATTCCTCAATGTCTCATGGTGAGCCATTTTCTTGAATTACACAGTCCTTGGGTATAGATATACCACAGTGCTGTTAGGAATGGATTCAAGTATTTTACTAAGCGATGGTGCAGGAATGACGATATGGTCCCAAGTGAGGATGGTGTGTAGCTTTCAGGGGAACTTGTAGGTGGTAAGGTCCCCATAAACCTGCTGTCCTTGTGCTTCTTGGTTACATGTTTGGAAGGTGATGTTAAAGGTTCCTTGCTGAGTTTATGCAATACATCTTGAAGATGGAATACACTGCCAACAGTTATGAAAGGAGTGAATTCTGACAGTGGTGAATAGGATGCCAATCGAGCGGGCTGCTTTGTCCCAGATGGTGTCAAGCTTCTTGAGTGTTGTTGGAGCCACATTCATCAAGGAAGTGGGGAATATTCTAACAGATTACTGACTTGTCCCTTGTAGATGGTGAACAGGCTTGGGAGTCAGGAGGTGAGTTACTTGCCTCAGGATTCTTACGGTCTGATCTTCTCTTACAACAAGATCTGGACAATACCAAGGCTTGGGCTGGCAAGTGCCAAGTAACATTGGCACTACCCAAGTGATGCTGCGCTTTTCTAGTACCACAGTCTCGACTCTGAACTCCAGCATCTGCAGTCCTCATTCTCTCCTAAATGCCAGGCCATGACTATCATGAGTAGATCACAATCTAACCACCAGGCCTTGACATTCAATGGTGTTACCATCACTGAATCAACCACTATCAACATCCTGGGGTGTACCAGTGACCAGAAACTCACATGAACACAGTGGCTACAATAGCAGGTCAGAGGCGAGGAATACTGCGGTGAGTGACTCACCTCGTGACCCCCCAAGAGCCTATCCATCAAGGCACAAGTCAGGAGTGTGGTAGAATACTCCCCACCTGCCCAGATGGGTACAATTCCAACAACACTGGAGAAACTTGACACTATTCGGACAAAGCAGCCCACACCATTGGTACAATATGCACAAGCATCCACTCCTTCCATCACCAATGCTCAGTAGCTGCAGTTTGTATTATCTATAAGATGCACTGCAGAAATTCACCAAAGATCCTCAGACATCACCTTCCAAACCCACAAACACTCCCATCGAGAAGGACAACGGCAGCAGACTCATGGAAACATGGGAACATGACACCTTCAACATTCCCCCCCAAGCCACTGATCATCCTAACTTGCAAATGTATCACTATTCCTTCACTGTCGCTGGGCTAAAATCCTGGAATTCCTTCCTTAAAGGCATTATGGGTCAACTCACAGCAGGTGGACTGCAGCTGTTCAAGAAAGCAGCTCACCACCATCTTCTCAAGAGCAACTAGGGACAGGCAATAAATACTCGCCAGCCAACAATGCTCACATCTCATAAATGAATAATAATTTTTAAAAAGCCTCCATATTAATTTCTTTCTGGTCAATGATAACTGACAATGTGTTAATAGTGGGGGAATTCAATGATGCCTTGAATGTTAAGGTGTGAAGCTTAGATTCTATTTTGTTGAACATGGTCATTGCCTGGCACCTTCGTGATGCAAGTACCACTTGCCACTTATCAAACCAAACCTGGGTGCTGTCCAGGTCTTACTGCATTTAGCCATAGACTGCTTCAGTATCAGAGGAATTACAAATGGTGCTGAACATTGTGCAATCATTGCAAACATCCCCATTTCTGACCTTATGAGGAGGGAGGGTCATTGATGAAGCAGCTGAAGAAGGTTGAGCTTAGGACGCTTTCCTGAGGAACTCCTGCAGAGATATCCTGAAGCTAAGATGATTGACTTCCAATAACTCCAACCTTCTTCTTTTGTGCAAAGTATGACTTCAACCAGCAGGGAATTTCCTCCTGTTTCTTGGTAGCTCCAGTTTTTGAAGGCTCCTTGATAGCATACTTGCAGCCTTGATATCAAGGGCAGCTATTCTGACACAACTGCTGTAGTTCAACTCTTTTCTCCAAGGCTGTAAAGAGGTCAGGAGCTGACTGGCACAGGCAGGACCCAAACTGAATTTCAGTGGTCAGATCATTGCTCAGCAAGTGTCGCTTGATAACACTATCAATTAGGGGAGAAAGTGAGGACTGCAAATGCTGGAGATCAGAGCTGAAAATGTGTTGCTGGAAAAGCACAGCAGGTCAGGCAGCATCCAAGGAACAGGAGAATCGATGTTTCGGTAAGGGCTTATGCCCGAAACGTCGATTCTCCTGTTCCTTGGATGCTGCCTGACCTACTGTACTTTTCCAGCAACACATTTTCAACACTCTCAATTACCCTTCCATCACCTTGTTGATGATTGAGAGTTGACTAAAGGGGTAGCAATTGGACCAGTTGAATTTGACCTCCTTTCCATGGATAGGACATGCCTGGACTATGTTTCATATTAGTCAGTAGATGCCAATATTGTACTGGAAGTGCTCGGCTAGGGGTGTAGCTAGTTTTGGAGCACAAGTGTTCAATGCAATTTATGTTTCAATGTTTTTGGAAGGTAAAAGCTTTGTACTTCATGTCCTTTATCCTTTCTAGATGTCAATTTGAGTTAATTGAATTGGTTGAAAACGAATACCTCTGATGCTGGGGATCTCTGGAAGAGGTAGAAATGAATCAGCTAATCAGCACTTCTGGCTGAAGGTGGATGCAAGTTCTTCAGCCTTGTCTCTTGCACTGATTTGCTGGGCTCACCCATCATTTAGAATGGAAGTATTTGTTAGTTTAATTCCTTCTGTCAGTTGTATAATTGTCTACAAACAGTGGGAACCTTAAATGGCAGGATTTCAAATCTTACATCTGATTTGTTTACCCTTGACTTTTACATATTTGTTCCATTGTTTCATAATAAGTAGACCTGTACTGTAACTTCACCAGGCTGGTACCCTTTTTTTCAATGTGCAAGGCCCTAACCTAATTATGCCCTCTTGCACACTCCCCTGAACCAGATTTGATCTTCTGGTGTAGTGGAAATGAAAGAGGAGAGGATATGCCAGTTAAAAGCTTAGAGATTGTGGTTGAATACAATGCTTGTTTAATGGATGGCCCACAGTGCCCTGTCGAAGCCCAGTTTGGAATCACTAGATGTGTTTAAGATCTGTGCTATTTAGCACAGTAGTAGTGGCATCCTGATGGAGGATGTCCTCAATATGATGATAGAACATTTTCTGTATTAGGAATTGGACCAGTTGAATTTGACCTCCTTTCCATGGATAGGACATGGCATATTTCCTGCCAATATGGAACATGCAGATTTGTAAACATGAGATCAAGTAGATTTTTTTGCCTCTTATTTGTTCCCACACCACCTTCCACAGACCCAAGTCCAGCAGCTGTGTTCTTTAGGACTCCGTTAGTCCAGTCACTTCTAGTCCTATCGAGATACTCAATCACATAGAGTACATTCTGTTTCTTTGCTAAGCTAAGTGCTTCATCCAGCTGCAGTTCAACATGAGGATCACTGATTCATTAGCTGAAGGGTGGGCAAGATGGGTAGTCTGTGGTACTCAACAAGAGGTTTCCTTGTTCATATTTGAGCTGATACAATTTTACAGGGTTCAGAGTGAATGTTGAGGACTCCCAGGACAATTCCTGCCCGATTGAATATCACTTACTGTCACTTCTAATGCCCTGATGGTGGGACAGGACATCAAATGATGATGTGGGCGTCTAGGACAATATGCATAAGATATGATTTCAAGAGTATTACTGTATCAGGCTGTTGGTTGACTCATCTGTTCAATCATTCTCATGATTTTGGCACAGCCCCAATTATAAGTTAGGAGTACTTTGCACAGTTGAATGCCTGAATTTGCCATTATTGTTTCTGGTGGCGAGGTTGATGCCTGATAACATGTCAGATTTAATTCCTTCCTTTAGACTTTGTACCAGTTTGATACAACTGAGTGGATTGCTAGGCCACATCAGAAGTCATTTAAGAGTCAATCACATAGATGTGGGTCTAGAGGTAAGCTTAGCAGATTTCCTCCTCTAAGGGACAGCTGAGCTTTTACAACAATTTACAAAGTCTAAATGGTCGTGATTAAGCTAATATTAATCACGGATTTTTATTGAATCCCTGGACACTATGGACAATTTTAGCATGGTAATTTCCACCTAATCTGCAGATCTTTGGATTGTGGGAGGAAACCCATGCATACACAGGGAGAACATTCAAACTGCACATAGACAGACACCCAAGGGCTAGAATCAAACCTGGCTCCTTGGTGCTGCGAAGCAGCAGTGCTAACCACCCAGCCATCATTTCAACCCACCCATGGGGTCAGTTAGGTTTTTCCCATCTGTTGGTTCTCTCACCACCTGCTATAGACCCAGTCTTTCAGATGCATCCTTTAGGACACAGCCAGCTGAGTCAGCAATGCTACTAAGCTAGCGGTGATGGCCATTGAAGTTCCCCAACCAGAATACATTCTGTGCCCATATTATCTTCAGTGCTTCTTCTAAGTGGTGCTCAACATGGAAGAATTTTGATTCGTTAGCTATGAGGTGGTGCAAAGTGGCATTCAGTGGGATCCATATTTGACTTTTGGAATGGGAATTCATGGGGACGAGAATCAATGTTGAAGTTTCCCAGAGTAATTCCTTCTACTAAATACCAGTGTGCTACTATTTGTGCAGGTTATCCTGTCACTGAGACAGAATACTCCCAGGCATGACAATGATGATGTCTGAATGGTTTGGGATGAATGTAAGGAATGGTTGTGGTTAATGTGACTATTCCTGATGAAGGGCTTATGCTCGAAACGTCGAATTCTCTATTCCTGAGATGCTGCCTGGCCTGCTGTGCTTTGACCAGCAACACATTTGCAGCAGTTAATGTGACTACGTCAGGCAGTTCGTTAACTAGTCTGTTGGACAGCTCTTCTCCAATTTTGGGACAAGCCTCCATAAGGTTAATAGGATTTTGTTGACAGGGTTGACAATGCTGACAGCATTGGTGTGTTGTTGTTGTTTCTGGTGCTTAAAGTTATAGAGTGACAGAAACAGACTCTTCAGTCCAACTCATCCGTGTCAATCAAACATCCCAATCTGACGTAGTCTCATTTGCCAGCATTTGTCCGATATCCCTCTATATCTTCCTATCCATGTACCCATCCAAATATCTTTTAAATGTTGTAATTCTACTCAGCTCAACCTCTGATAACTTGTTCCATACACGCACCACCCTCTGTGTGCAAAAGTTGTAAATTCCACCAGCCTTGGTGAATCTGTGTCCCCAGAGGATTAAATTGGGTCTTTGGATTATTAGTCCAGTAATATTATAACTAATGAGCTGGTTAGCTCATCTGGCCAGATGGCTAGTGTCTGCAGATATGATTTCAATTCCATCCAAGGTGGATGAGGGCTATGCCTTCTTGTCCTGTTTCTAGAAGTAGAGAGCACTGATGAACCACCATTGAAATGACCAAGAAACTAAATCAGGATGATATGTCAATAAGTCAAGGGAATTACCCTTAGACAAAGCACACATAACATGAATATTATCACTACACCACCATCCATCAAATATATCTGGCGAAGGCTTTAAATAACTCATCCCTAACATACAAAGGAATCATGGTGCTGGGTGTTGGATGATATTAAGCACCTGCATGTTTGATCATAATTAGTTCATTCTGCCAACACATTGCCAAAATTCACAAGCTGCCTCATTGTGTGATGTAGATGAATTTTCCAATGAAATGCAAAAGCGTGTGATCTTAATGGTGTCATAAACCATTGGGAGTGAAAGATCTGTTAAGAACACTCATGTATTTTCTTTTTATATTCAGTTTGTGTTACTAAAGTCAGATTGGCTCTTTGTGCACCACAGAACCCTGCTGCAGCATGCATTTTCTTGTCATTTCAGTTTCATAGTTTAAAATGTGTAATGTAGATAGAAAGATAAAAAGCTTCTATCACGAGCATTTTACAGACTTGCAAGATTGTTTATCTCACAAGCAGTTCACAACTGATCTGCAAATTGTTTTGCTGTGATTTTGCAGTCAGTTTTAACAGTAATAAAAGCAGTTTATAACCAGCACTACCTCTTCAACATTGAACTCTTCCCGTATCTCTTACTGGATATATGCTATCAAACCGCTTGTCTAATGTTCAACTCGGGGATGAGTTGCAATTCTTTAGCAAACTTTTGGGAAGACTGTAATCATCTTTGGCTCTTACCACAAAAAATTGAAGCATTCTGGGATTACTTAGGACAATGTGGAATCTTAAATCCAAAGGCACCTTTTTTTTTAGGGCACATCAATAAGAAGGAGATGGGAGATGCTGACATTAGTCTCTATGATGACCTCCAGATGAATGCAAAATAAGTGTTTCATCTATTTTTGCACATCCACAGCAAACCCCAAATATATATGCAAATGGATCTTGCAGACGTGCCTTAGTATTCTGAGTAGTACCCATTAAAGGAGCAATACAATTGTAAGTTGCTGTTGCTCTTGGCCAAGTGTCAGTGGCACTTTTAATGAAATCAAGATAAATTGAACTTAAGTGAAACATAGAACTTAAATCTAGTCCATCACTTGAACTATCTGGGAACAATGCTTTGAAGAGCCTTAGTTGATAAGAGTAAAGAGTTAAGGAGAAACAAAATGACTGTCTGATAAATACATAGATTTGAAGAGGAAAGCTTTCCTGCTGTGCTGCTACACATCAGAGCTACCCTTAGAAGTCCTGGGTTCAAGCCACCTTTGGAGATTGAGATGTACACAGGTTCCAGTCGCTACTTATTTGTGGGAATAATGCACTACTTGGTCTAACACACGCAGAGCCTAAATGTCACATCTCCAAATGAAGCTCCTGAGTAGTGTACCTTGCTTTGATGTATCCAGCTCTTTGAGAGGAGGGATCAATAATGTTTGACAGAAGAGACCTACATCACGCACACTCTGAACTTTAACAGCAAGTTGATGATTGCATACATTTTGGCCATTAGAATGCCAAGACTATCTTTGTTTAAAACGTAAGAGTAAACCACACAATGTAATGAACAAGCCTTTAGATCTTTAACAGTAAACTTGAATTCTTGTTTTAGCGCACTTTGCTTTCTGCATCAGTAATTTTCATGGGTAAGCCGATCTAGCCACAGACAGCAGCTATTTATTCTATCTATATTTTAGTGGTTTATTTGACAGAACATGTGGCTTAGTTCCAATTACTAAGTGCAGGTATAAATTCATTAAGGCACGCAAAATTGTTCATAAAAGTACCGAAATTTAAACAAGTGTCGTCTCATCTAAAAATGCCATTGCATGTAACAAAACTATATTAAGCAACCAAAAAAAGAAATATATTCCTACGCCCAGTTCATGCTGTTTCTGTTTGTTCAGCCAAGCAAAAACAAATTTTTACATCTTCCTTTCCCCATGTTTAGCTGTTTCGGTGCAGTCCCCAGCATACCATCTTTTGTGAACAACTAATGTTGCTGCTCCACTCAGCACACCCCAGAGCTCTTTGGTAATAATTTTGAGGGATTGGCTGACAATAACTTACATTGCAATCCCACAACAGACTAAATGATAATTATTGTTGACAATAATGCTCCTGTCATGTAATGTTGGGGAAAAAAGTAATATATTTCCCCTCAAAAGAAACATATCTCAAATTTTTCTTCATATATTTTGATTAGTATGGTGGAAGATTATAAAGAAACAGTATCGGGGTGTCTGTGCATGCCTGACTGTTCCTGCACATGCACTTATGTGGAAAAACTGGGAATATTGTATCCGCAAAAAACAGCAAGTTACTGTGCAATGTGTATCATAAACAGACAGTAGTGTCCAAATTAGAATGGAGAGACCAGTGATTAAGACAGTTGTCGAACAACTCCCAGCATATCGGATGGGGAAATCTGTCCAGAGCTGGTTTCCCTTGACCTTGGACATCACCAATCTGACTTCTGCCAGAGTGTTAAAGTCAGGCCAGTTCAAAATAATATCAAACCCATAATTATTCTATCCCCACCTATGAGATGTAACTGGAGTCAGGATAATTCACTGTTAGATGTATGCTGCATTTGGTCAAGATGTCCAAGCGAATACTATCATATTTGTAATTGCTGCAGACATGGCCTTGTTCATTCTACTGGAGAGCAAGCCCTCAAGCATCTTATTACTATTCGGAAAAAGTGACTGCATATCAAATGGAGTTAAGATTGTATGTGGTATATGTCAGTTAGAACACAGGACTTATACAATTAATAGTAGGACCCTGTGGAGTGTTGCCAAACAAAGAGACCTAGATAATTCCTTGAACGTGAAGTCACAGGTAAACAAGGTGGTGAAAAAAGCATTTGGCACACTTGCCTTTGTTGGTCAGAACATTGAATGTAGATGTTGGGATACCATGTTGTGGCTGAAAAGGACATTGGTGAGACAACTTTTGGAATACCGCGTACAATTCTGGTCACTGTTCTATAGGAACGATATTGGTAAACTTGTTTGCAGAAAAAAATTTACAATGATGTTGCCAAGAGTGAGGAGTTTGAGTTATATGGAGAGGCTGAATAGACTGGGGCTTTTTTCTCTGAAGCATTGCAGTGAAGGATGAGTTTATAGAAGTTTAAAAATCATGGGGGCATAGAAAAGGTAAATAACCAAGGTCTTTTCCCCAGCATAGGGGAAACCTAATGAGCATAGGTTTAAGTGAGAGGAGAAAGATTTAAAAGGGACCTGACAGGTAATTTCTTCATACAGAGGGCGGTCTGTGTGTAGAATGAGCTGCCAGAGGAAGTGTTGGAAACAGGTATAATTACAATATTTAAAAGTCATTTGGATTGCTATATAAAGAGGAAGGGTTTAGAGGGAGATGGACCAAATGCTGGCAAATGGGTCTAGGTCAGATTGCAATGTCTCATTGGCGCGGAGCTGGACCAAAGGGTCTGTTTCCATGCTGTATGATTTCATAACTCCAAGACTGATAAGTTTGCCTGGAATTAATGAAGTATGATGCAAATTCAAATATTTTCCTCTACATCACACAAGTCAGACATCTCCCCATGACCAACAAATACATACTTGCAAGCTGTCACTGCATTGCCAGCTTTGTGTAGTCATTAGCCAATTGAAGCCTTTAAATACCACAAAGGACAACTATCACATGCTGCAAGATGTTTTCCCTGTATAGGCAAATCCTTGCATTTCCTTGACCTGACCAAATCAAGTATACTATCTTCCTTGATTTATGTGGTGTCTAATCTAAGCCTTTGTGTGCCAATAATCCAATGTGCAAAATTTACCCTCTGAAATTTCTTTGTAACATAGTTATACCATTTATTGGGTGTTTTGTAGACAAGTCTGTTTCTCTGATTGAAAACAAAAGTTAACAACATGAATATTAACAAATATTTTCTCATAAAATGCTTACCTTTATGAAATCCTTTCCTTTGCAAACATTTTATTGAATAATGACTTTTTGGCAAATTGACAATCAATTCCCAAGAAGGTCATAAAAATGTTGTTGATTAGTCAAGCCTTGCTGTATCAAAGTTTCCAAAATTAACTTTTATCCTATTTCTAAATATTTTGAACATTATTTTGTTGGCATTTCTGGAAGAAAAGAAAACAACTGTTTCAATTGCTGATTAATGTTATTTCTTGTTTGTAAAACACTGAGAAAGTAACAAAAATAGTCAAGAGTTTCAACAGGGATCCAGAATCTAAAGAATTTAAATTCTATTAAGTGGTGTTTTGAGTGCGTAGCTATATGCTCTATGTTTATACAGTTGTTTATTTTAAGTAGATTAATTTAAGTAAATTACCTCAGGGAGAACATTTATGCAAATACGTTAATCAGTGCACTCAAAATCATATTCAGCAAAATGGCCAGCTTATGAGTATGCAAAGTCAACTTGCCTCCGAACACAGAATTGGGTGCGACTCTCAGTGGTTGAAATGGCAACTGGGGATCAGTGAAGAGAATTGGATTAGGCACTGGGATAAGGTGCTATCATTATCCAGAGAAACATGACCCCATGATCACAACACCTTCGAAAGAAGAAGCAGTGAGGAAAGAAAATGAAAATTAGTAAAGAAACTTACAAATTTAAATCTGTAGATTTGAAAACAGTTTGAAGTACATTTGAATTTAATATAAAATGATATACTGTAAAAAAATGGTGACAACCAGGCATTGTTCAAACTGATGTTATATATCAAAGGCAGAAATTATTTGTAATATACTTGTACTTTAAAATGTTATATTACAATCACATGAGATTTCCCATTACAAAGTACACGATTTATGTCTTGGTACCTGAAAAACATTCAGTGTCCAGTCATTATACCAATCGCACTGATGTGTTCCTAAATGGTGTTCAAAAACAATTTTATCTGCACATCGATTGTCAGTACACTGATGAGATAACTACCTTCACAATCTATGGTCTATAAATGTAAACTGGCATACACTTTCAGATTTAATTCTGAGCAAAATGCATCCTAAGTGGCACATTGACAATAGTTCTGGTTACCATAGCAGCTTGCTTTTTTTGTGTGACTACAATACTTGAGAATGCAAAGTGCTTTACACAATTGCAGTTCTTTCAAATTTTCAGCAACAGCCTCAGCTGAATTACACCAAAGTTCAGTTTCTATGAACCTGGAAAGACTGGGGAGAGTTCGCGTGCCTTTTGCGGAACTGCAAGTCCCACACCAATGTTCAGAACAGGAGCCAGCTAGAAGTTTCATCTGAATGATGAGAGGGGAACAAAATGGCAATTGGTAAATGTTGCCATGGTAATAAAAAGCAGCCATTCAAGCAACACACTGTGGCCTATACCATTACAGAGAATGTTATTCAGAACAACAAAAAATGAAATTGAAATTTCAAGAGGGAAAAAACTAAATTTGCATATCCATCCCTTGCACCAAATTGTGAGCTTTGCTATTCAATAGAATTATAGAAGTGGTTTTGAATAAACACAGTTTTATTAAAAAGGGGACTATTTGGAGCATTTGCCATCAATGGAACATTCCCATCTTTTCCTAATAGCAGCTTTAAAAATCACTCACAGCAGTACAAGATAATAAAGAGCATATAGATCATCACATGAACAGTTTAGCTTTTTTTTTGCTTCCAAGCATAAAATCAATTATGTTATTGTTTATTGCTTTACTTTGCTGCACTTGCCACCAGTTTTATATTTTATGTACTGGGACTTTATGGAAAATGGGTTCACAATTAGTGTTCTAAGTTTGTCCCTTGGTTGCTTCTGTTCAAAAGAAACCAAGTATCAAATTATAGTGCTCAACTGTCTTTAACAACCATTGGCAGAATTTGAGGAAGACTGACGCCCTGTAGGCCCTGAGGAATAACAGCCACGTAGACCAACAAGTTTCAGAATTAGTTCCTTGTTCTGCGCCAAAATAATTGATTGTAGTCAAGGAATAGTGATGGGAGTATTTGCACATGTGTGACAATACCCAAAAGAATGACTTGCTTGTGCTCATCATCAAATGGTACAAATTATTTATAAAAACTTGCATCTCAGCAAGGGTCAGCATTTTAAGAAAGGAAGGCGAATCTAACCTTAAGCAGCATTTGCTATGCATAAGTTATTGCACTTAGTAATAATAACATCAGTGGTTATTCACAGCTCTTTCCTTCATTACTGTCATTCCTTTATTGAATACCGAAATGATATTAACTTGGTCTGGCACTGGGTAACTTAGTTGGCCAATTGGCCACAGTGTATAGTTCACGTTAATGTTAATAGCGTGGGTTCATTCCCATTTTGGCTAAGGTAGACTCAAGTCCTGTCTGCTTACCCTGCCCTGGGGAATGGAAGGCACAGGCAAACCACTGCTGAAAAAACTTGCCAATTATTGGGCTCAGGACAAAGCAGGAGCCAGAAATGAACCAAAGACCGACCTTCAGGCAAAGCATTCACGAAATGGAATTAACTTGCTCAGACTGGTAACAAAATAGTAAGAGACCTCCCTGTGAGCAAAAACACCCTGATCAGCATAAAAATGGCAATATATATTCATTTTTATCACATATGAGGCTAGTTGGGAGGACAGCTAGTTTCTTTTTTGTAGATATCAGACCGACTGGATTTCAGACATCAGTCAGAAAAGCTATCGATGGGAACATTATTCCAAATATAGATGATTACTCTTCACTGCAGAGATCAAAGAAAACATTCTCACAACCAGACGCAATCACAAATCAGTTGGTGACTGTTCCAACAGTAATTCCTTTTCAAAATTGCTTTCCCTGATTACTACAGGGGTGAACATGGCCATTGATTTCAGAATGGTGGCTATGATGTGTCTGCATACTCCTGGTGCAAGATGTGCCAGCCATAATTAGCACCCCCAGAGGGAATATGGCAGAGAAATGCAGAGAAGGGAGACCATTATGTCAATCAGTATTTACTGTACTGCTATTGTGGAATTCAATATTCTAGCAAACACCCTGTGTTTAATCACACAATGCTGAACATAGTTAGGACACCCAACTCCAGCTATTTAAAGGAAGCATCGTTTTTTTTTCTAGAATTGTCGCTGATGCAACAATTGTGCAAATATCTGATGCTTTTCAGTGTCATTTAAAGTTATTGAAAGTCTACTAGGAGTGAAGTGGCAGGTGCTGAAGAATCTGACCCTGATCTTAATGCTTCTGTAGAAACTAATTGTTCCAAAATACGGCTGTGGGAGTATGTATTGCTTTCGGAATACAGCATGACAGGGAAAATGAGCAGATGCTGGACAGAGTGGCAAAAACTGCTGGAAGAGAAAGGAGGAGAACAGAGAAGGAGGAGAAGATGGGTTCTTACTAGGAGACACAGGGATTGTCCTACCCAAGCAATAACAAGTAATCATGTGAGATGTGTGTATAGACTTCCTCTGATCTGTGGGTCACAATTACACTCTAGAGAAGGGGAAAAAACTCAGTCAGTGAATAATTATGCTGTGTGTTCCTTCCAACCTGGAAATATTTGGAACATCTCCAAATTTTTTGTCCACCAGTGGATAAGGGAGGCCAACACTGATCTCTATGCAAAGAAAGCCAAGTTCATTTCGCTTTTTCTTGTCAGGGAACAGCTAGTAGGGTGGTCAGACAGCTTCATGAAGACTTCCTCATTGATAAACTACACATCGCTTTGTGGGGGCAGAACTTAAATCTGAATGCCAAAGGGCTTTCACTCCCGCTTGATGTCTGGCCTTGCATAGTAAATCAGCTAGCTCAGTGCCTGTTACATGGCAGCAGTGTTTTCTGCGGTAGTCCACTGTGCCATCTATTTTCAAGGTACCATGGCAGACCAAAAGGTGGTCACTGGATAGCAAGGGTATCAGTTCACCATGTGAATGAAGATTGTTCATGTGCATTCCATGGAAAACCAAGCTGTCACATAAAGTATGCTAGAGTAAATCACTAGCAAGATAAAATGCCATTTCCACTGCCTGGATTGTCTGGGAGGAGCAGTGCAGTGTGTGACAGCATAGATGTTAAAATTTAATGATCTGTTGTTTGCTGTACAGCATCATCATCTGGACAATATAACCCTTGCCACCAGCTATATAGCAAACAGCTTAAGAGCAGGAGGCATCCAGCACAGCTAGACTGTCCATGAACAACTCTACTGACTTTATGCCAGTGACATGCCCTTTAATTCCCTATTTGCCAACATGAACACACTTTACCTTCCCTAAGTCACTGGTCATCATAGCATCAATGTAGTGAAATGCAAAAATAAAAGTCAACTTCAAATCAAATCTATAAATTGAATCATTTTGCATAAAGAGACGCACTGAATGACAGGTAATAGCAAAAATAGTAGGAAATAGCCACCATTTCCACTGCTGGAGAAGCTAGACCCCATATTCAATGCAAAGCCCATTACCAAATTAGCACCAATATTACTTGACATTGTAGGCTTCCTTGTAAGCCAACTTATACATAAAGCATGTTGTTGTGCACAGCCATCATCCTTCTGAGTTCTGAAGAAAAGTTATGTTGGAGTCAAAATATTGACTTTGTTCCTGTTTCCACAAATGCTGTCAGACTTGCTGAATTTTTCCAAAACTTTATATTTTTATTTCAGATCTCGAGCATCCTCAGTGTTTTGCTTCTATGACCCTTTTTATGTATTCTGCCCCAAGGAGTGTCTATGTTCTCTGCAGCAGAACCTGTGTGCCACTCCTGACAAATTGCTGGCCATATGACCCTTTCTATCCTTTCCACATTCCCCAGCCAGCCACCTAGGTGCCCTATGTCTCACTACATACAGATACCACCTCAAGGTTATCCTGTAAATATTTGCAGTGTCAATATCTGAGGAGATGGTCAGTGTGATGGTGAATGACAGTATTTCTTCAACTTCCCTACCTTTCTGTCCCCCCACTACTGCAACAGATGCAGATTAATCCTGTACTCCAATTCGAGCACCTAGTTTCAACAGGTCCTAAATTTACCCACAGAAATCTTTAAAATTCTATGAAACTATTCCCCGTGCATTTCAGCATTACATTTACAATGGGAGAGCAATCAATCATGGTTAGTTGGTAAACAGTAAATTACAAGTAATAACATTACCAATTAGAAATTTAAAATATTGTATGAAACAAATGACAAGTTGCAATGAGCTTTATAAGTTTTCAGTTCATTTTCAGTTCTTACTTCAATTATGTTCCATTTATTAAAGGCAGGCTATGGAGAATAACATCAGAAAATTCCTGGAACTTATCGAGCAAAACTATTTATGAAAGTATGCAAAGTTGACATTTGGCCAATTCCCAGTAAGTTCAGCCCAATGTATCCACCAATGATGGATTTGGAATGTTCTTTAATTGTCTGACATTTGGAAATTTGGAGAAACAATCAGTGACTGGTATGATGTCATCTCCATTCCTGGTGATGTTGGATCGGGGAATTGGAAAGTTGCTCAGAAGGGAAGGGGGGAGGGGAGTAAAGCATTCGTCTTGGGAGATTCCATTGTTAGGGGGACAGATAGGAGATTCTGTGAGAATGTGAGAGGTTCACGGTTGGTATGTTGCCTCCCAGGTGTCGCGGTCCGCGATGTCTCGGATCGTGTTTTCAGGGTCCTTAACAGGAAGGGGAGCAGCCCCAAGTGGTGGTCCACATAGGTACCAATGTCATAGGTAGGAAAAGGGATGGGGATGTAAGGCAGAAATTCAGGGAGCTTGGGTGGAAGCTTAGAGCTAGAACAAACAGAGTTGTTATCTCTGGTTTGTTTCCCCTGCCATGTGCTAGCAAAGCAAGGAATAGGGACAGAGAATAGTTGAACACATAGGATGGTGCAGGAGAGAGGGATTCAGATACCTGGATAATTGGGGCTGAATCTGGGGTAGGTTGGACCTCTACAAATGGGATGGTCTACACCTGAACCAAAGGGGCACCAATATCCTGGAGGGAAATTTGCTAATGCGCTTTGGGAGAGTTTAAACTAATTCAGCAGGTAGATGGGAACCTGAAGTGTAGCTCCAGTCTACAGGAAGTTGAGAGTAGTGAGGTCATAAATATGGCTTCAAGGTCGCAGGTGTGCACCAGCAGAGAGGAAGGTGGTTTGAAGTGTTTCTACGTCAACGCCAGGAACATCAGGAATAAGGTGGGTGAATTTGCAGCATGGGTTGATACCTAGGACTCCGATGTTGTGGCCATTTCAAAAACATAAATAAAGAAGGGGCAGGAATGGTTGTTCCAGGTTCCGGGATTTAGATGTTTCAGTAAGAACAGAGATGGTGGTAAAAGAGGGAGAAATGTGGCATTGTTTGTCAAGGACAGTATTACGGTGGCAGAAAGGACATTTGATGAGGACTTGTCCACTGAGGTAGTATGGGCTAAGGTTAGAGCTGAAAATGTGTTGCTGGAAAAGCGCAGCAGGTCAGGCAGCATCCAAGGAACAGGAAATTCGACGTTTCGGGCATAAGCCCTTCATCAGGAATGAGGAAAGTGTGTCCAGCAGGCTAAGATAAAAGGTAGAGAGGAGGGACTTGGGGGAGGGGCGATGGAGATGTGATAGGTGGAAGGAGGTCAAGGTGAGGGGCCGGAGTGGGGTGGGGGCGGAGAGGTCAGGAAGAAGATTGCAGGTTAGGAGGGCGGTGCTGAGTTCGAGGGATTCGACTGAGACAAAGTGGGGGGAGGGGAAATGAGGAAACTGGAGAAATCGGAGTTCATCCCTTGTGGTTGGAGGGTTCCCAGGCGGAAGATGAGGCTCTCTTCCTCCAACCGTCGTGTTGTTATGGTCTGGTGATGGAGGAGTCCAAGGACTTACATGCCCTTGGTGGCGTGGGAGGGGGAGTTAAAGTGTTGAACCACGGGGTGGTTGGGTTGGTTGGTCCGGGTGTCCCAGAGGTGTTCTCTGAAACGTTCCGCAAGTAGGCAGCCTGTCTCCCCAATATAGAGGAGGCCACCTCGGGTGCAGCGGATGCAATAGATGATGTGTGTGGAGGTGCAGGTGAATTTGTGGCAGATATGGAAGGATCACTTGGGGCCTTGGAGAGAAGTAAGGGAGGAGGTGTGGGCGCAAGTTTTGCATTTCTTGTGGTTGCCCGGAGTGGAGGTTGGGTTGGTGGGGGGTGTGGACCTGACGAGGGAGTCACGGAGGGAGTGGTCTTTTCGGAATGCTGATAGGGGAGGGGAGGGAAATATATCCCTGGTGGTGGGGTCCGTTTGGAGGTGGCGGAGATGATGGCGGATGATACGCTGTATATGGAGGTTGGTGGGGTGGTAGGTGAGAGTAGGTGAGTAGGTAAGGTTAGAAACAGGAAAGGAGAGGTCACCTTGTTGGGGGCTTTCTATAGGCCTCCAAATAGTTCCAGAGATGTGGAGGAAAGGATTGCAAAGCTGATTCAGGATAGGAGCAAGAGTAACAGGGTAGTTGTTATGGTGGACTTTAACCTTCCAAATATTGACTGGAGACGCTATGGTTTGAGTACTTTAGATGAGTAAGTTTTTGTCCGGTGTGTACAGGAAGGTTTCCTGACACAGTGTGTAGACAGGCCAATAAGAGGCGAGGCCACATTGGATTTAGTACTGGGTAATGAACCAGGCCAGGTTTTAGATTTGGAGCTAGGTGAGCACTTTGGTGATAGTGACACAATTCAGTTACGTTTACTTTAGTGATGGAAAGGAATAGGTATATACCGCAGGAAAAGAGTTATAGCCAGGGGAAAGACAATTATGATGCGATTAGGCAAGATTTTGGATGCATGGGATGGGGAAGGAAACTGCAGGGGATGGGCACTAGTGAAATGTGGAACTTGTTCAAGGAACAGCTACTGCATGTCCTTGATAAGTATGTACCTGTCAGGTCAGGAGGAAATGGTCGAGCAAGGGAACCGTGGTTTACTAAAGAAGTTGAATCTCTTTTCAAGTTGAAGAAAGAGGCTTCTGTGAAGAGAGATGTGAAGGCTCTGTTAGGGCATTTGAGAGTTACAAGTTAGCCAGAAGGACCTAAAGAGAGAGCTAAGAAGAGCCAGACAGGAACATGAGAAGTCTTTGACAGGTAGGATTAAGGAAAACCCTAAAGCTTTCCATAGGGATGTCAGGAATAAAAGAATAACTCGGGTAGGATTAGGGCCAGTCAAGGACAGTAGTGGGAAATTGTGCATGGAGACCAAGGAGATAGGAGAGGCGCTAAATGAATATTTTTCGTCAGTATTCACAGAGGCAAAAAACAATGTTGCCAAGGAGAATACTGAGATACAGGCTATTAGACTGGACAGGATTGAGGTTCATAAGGAGGATTTGTTAGCAATTGTGGAAAGTATGAAAATAGATAAGTCCCCTGGGCTGGATGTGATTTATCCTAGGATTCTCTGGGAAGCTAGGGAGGAGATTGCAGAGCCTTGGCTTTGATCTTTATGTCGTCATTGTCTACAGGAATAGTGCCAGAAAATTGGAGGATAGCAAATGTTGTCCCCATGTTCAAGAAAAGGAGTTGAGATTATCCTAGTAATTATAAACCAGTGAGCTTTACATCAGTTGTGATTAATGTTTTAGAAAGGATTATAAGAGATAGGATTTATAATCATCTATAAAAGAATAATTTGATTAGGGATAGTCAACATGGTTTTGAGAAGGGTAGGTCGTGACTCACAAACCTCACTGAGTTCTTTGAGAAGGTGACTAAACAGGTGGATGAGGGTAAAGTGGTTGATGTGGTGTATATGGATTTCAGTAAAGCATTTGATACAGTTCCCCATGGTCGGCTATTGTAGAAAATATAGAGGCATGGGATTGAGGGTGATTTAGCAGTTTGATCAGAAATTGGATGGCTGTAAGAAGACAGAGGGGTGGTGGTTGATTGGAAATGTTCATCCTGGAGTTCAGTTACTAGTGGTGTACCACAAAGATCTGTTTTGGGGCCACTGCTGTTTGTCATTTTTATAAATGACATGGATGAGGACATAGAAGTATGGGTTATTAAATTTGCAGATGAAACTAAAGTCAGTGAGTTGTGAACAGTGAGGAAGGATTTTGCAGGTTACAGAGGGACATAGATAAACTACAGAGCTGTGCTGAGAGGTGGCAAATAGAGTTTAATGCAGAAAAGTGTGAGGTGATTCACTTTGGAAGGAGTAACAGGAATACAGAGTACTGGGCTAATGGTAAGATTCTTGGTAGTATGGATGAACAGAGAGATCTTGGTGTCCATGTGCATAGATCCCTGAAAGTTGCCACCCTGGTTGATAGGGATGGTAAGAAGGCATATGATATGTTAACTTTTATTGATAGAGGGATTGAGTTTTGCAGCCACAAGGTCATGCTGCAGCTGTACAAAACTCTGGTGCAGCCGCACTTGGAGTATTGCATAAACAGGTAGTTCTGGTCACTACATTATCAGAAAGATGTGGAAGCATTGGAAAGAGTGCAGAGGAGATTTACCAGGATGTTGTCTGGTACGGAGGGAAGGTCTTATGAGGAAAGGCTGAGGGACTTAATGCTGTTTTCATTAGAGAAAAGAAGGTCAAGAGGTGTCTTATTAGAGACTTACAAGATGATCAGAGAGTTAGATAGAATGGGCAGTGAGAACCTTTTTCCTCAGATGATCATGGCTAGCACAAGAGGACATATATTTAAATTGAGGGGTCATAGATATAGGACAGATATCAGAGATAGTTTCTTTACTCAGAGAGTAGTAAGGGCATGGAGCGCCTTGCCTGCAACAGTAGACTCACTAATTTTAAAGGTATTTAAATTGTTATTGGATAAATATATGGATGATAATAAAATAGTGTAGGTTAGAATGGTTTCACAGGTCGGTGCAACATCAAGGGCTGAAGGACCTGTACTGTGCTGTAATGTTTTATATTCTATGAAAGATCACATGTAGAGCAGCAGCTCATCTGGGAGGCCTTACCTTCAGCGCAAGATGGGCCAGATGAATCAAAGTCAGATCAGTGCTTTTAGTTCAATTAATTCAGTCAAATAAATAATTTGCCTTGATTTAGGCAAAGTTGAAGATTTAAAATAAATGTCATACACATCTTCACTAACGTTTCAATACCACCACCATTAATCTTTGGCCAGTAGATCAAATCATGTGCGAATTGTTTCATTTGTTCTAAGTTCAAATTGTTGCAACTATACCAAGAATCTATGTCCTGGCAAACAGATTCAGGAACAAATACCTCTGATAATTTAAAGGTAATGTTTCTCAAGGTACTAAGCTGCCTTATTGGTCAGAGTATTGAGGACAGGAGTTGGGAGGTCATGTTGCTGCTGTATAGGACATTGGTTCGGCCACTTTTGGAATATTGCGTGCAATTCTGGTCTCCTTCCTGTGTTGTGAAACTTGAAAGGATGTTGTGAAACTTGAAAGAGTTCAGAAAAGATTTACAAGAATGTTGCCAAGGTTGGTGAATTTGAGCTATAGGGAGAGGTTGAATAAGCTGGGGCTGTGTTCCCTGGAGCATTGGAGGCTGAGGGGTGACCTTATAGAGTTTTATAAAATCATGAGGGGCATGGATAGGATAAATAGACAAAGTCTCTTCCCTGGGATGGTGGTGTGCAGATCTAGAGGACATAGGTTTAGGGTAAGAGGAAAAACATATAAAAGAGATCTAAGGAGCAACCTTCTCATGCAGAGGGTGGTACGAGTATGGAATGAGCTGCCAGAGGATGTGGTGGAGGCTGGTACAATTGTAACATTTAAAAGGAATCTGGATGTGTATATGAATAGGAAGGGTTTGGAAGGATATGGGGTGGGTGCTGGCAGGTGGGACTAGTTTGGGTTGGAATATCTGGTTGGCATGGACAAGTTGGACCAAAAGGTCTGTTTCTGTGCTGTACATCTCTATGACTCTCTGACTCTGTTACTCTGCACAAGTCAGAACAGATTCTGAAAACTGAATATATAGCATTAGAAAAATGGCCTGACCATCATTCACCTGGCATTACTTGCTGTTGAAAATTAAACCCTTCAGATGAGATAGTCATTGGCGACTGAAGGTTCTGATTATGCTTTTCTTTGGTTTTGTCTGTTGCCACTACAGTAATTCCAATGGCAATATATGTGCACTGAGGCACACTTCCTGTCATTTTTTCCGTAAGCTGTTCGAGAAAAGGTTAATTGAATGATAGCTTCTGAAAACAGTTATTTCTTAATAGCATTCTGAAGGGGTAAATTCCAAGATACCCTGGCTAGTGCATATTCATGTTTGGTGTCCATCTTAGAGATGAAATGTGAACTCAGGATCCAATTGCTCCCGTGTTCGAATCTTATGTGGGCATTTATTTAGAGAGAGAGGTTTAGACATCTCAGATTTAGACATCGCCTAATTGTATCATCATTGTTTAGTATGCATGTATACCTGTTTGTGTGGATGATGCCATTGTGTTCCATGTCATCCACCTAGCATTTAAGCTTTTCTTGTATGTGATCGCAACACTTTCTGTTTTTTAAAGGAATATTCTTATGGAAGAATCACTCAATACTCTATTAAGAATTTACCAGGAGATGCCGAAAATCCTTCATGAACTTAAACTTTAATCTTGCAAAATCAAAGCGGCGGGAGCCAGCAAAATGTCTGCCTGACTGCCCACAATCTCTTTGTTCTCCTGCAATTTATCACGTTACTCTTCCTGCGCTTATTTGATGGCATGACCATACCCAAACACGCTGGCTCGCTTTGCTTTTCTAAACTAGTCTGTCACACTAGTTTCCTCGATCATATTTAACCTATCACATTACAACACCATCATGTTCAGCATTAGCTCATCTCCCAGTGATTTAACTAACCCATCACAGTGCACCACCATTATCTGTTACTGGATCCCTGTAACATGATCCCGGGCATGTATTGCAACACTAAGTTAACCACATAACTGCCAGAATAACTTCCATAATATCATCTTCTATGAGGGCAATGTGGCATTGCCTTTAAAACTTCCTATGGCATTTAACCTGTCTCACTACTATTGTTACAAAGTCTGACTGACTCAATGTCCATATTTTTGGATTCTTCTGATGTATTGAGTACTTTGGTGATCTCACAGATCATCAAAATATTGACATCCATGCATTCTGGAGGACCTGACTCTGCTGGTCTGCTTGTGTCGATTAGATGTTTCTGGTTTCCATGCTGAATTGCTACAGCTGAACTGCAGTGTTAGTCTACCAAGGCAATGGCGGATGATACATAGCATGCAGTTAATTTAGCAGCTAACAGATGCATAATGATCCTGTTACAAATCCGTCAGAATTTTCATTCTGAAGAAGTCATACTAGATTCGAAACATTGACTCTATTTCTCTCCAGAGATGCTGCCAGACCTGCTGATTTTCTCCAGCATTCTATATGAGTAGTTGCTGCAAAATTATGCAGATATTTGCATTAGCTCCTTTGTCAATCTTGGCTTTGAGTCTATATTTGCCAATTTTCTTTGGGTGAATGATGTTGATTGTGGAAAAGTTTATTGTTGGTTGTCTTTCTCCAAATAATGTGATATTTGACCTCTAGTTGGAAGTTGCTACACACTAGGTTTTGACTCATCTGTTTTACTGTGAACTTTGTATATTGCCTTATTTTTACACAATTGTCTGGTGCATTCCTTGCTGCAGTTCTGCAATGCCTCTCTCCTGTTGAGATCTGTTGTAGTCTCTGGCTATGTCTTTGCAGCCAGATTTCTTGCAAAAGTAGATCTAATGACTTTTTATATCCTCCTTGCAAAGATGTTGAAATGCATGAGAACTTTGTGGTCAATGCAACAGAGCTTGCTTGCTTTTTGTGGCCTGGCTAATGTGTCAATACTGTACCTGCACCTAATACTTACAGATACTTCTGACTGACTACAATGACTTTGTATTTTTTGTCATCTGCTAGTGGGAAATTAATGCAGGCCTTTTGTTTTCTTTCTCCACAAGGTCTTAGGGCAATGTTTCAAAATCAGCATTAAGACCATCACCAACTCCATTACCTACAACATATCGACACAGACATCAAGTTGCTGCAGATATGCAAGAATGTAGATGTGTGATTTTTAACTTTGTCCACCCAGCTCCAACACCAGCTCCTCCACATACATCATCATTACCCACTCTGACAGTTCAGCATTTGAAAAGTCACTTTAAATGCCCTAGTTACAGCACCTGCTCACAATTGATTTGTAGTCTTATGGGGTGAGGTTGAAAGCATCAGTTTTTTTTTGAACAGCACAAATAGATGCTATCAACAGTGAAGCAAAACAATACTGTATGTAAAGCGCATATAACTTGCATTAACAAAATTGTTGATCTTTAAAAGCAGAAGCATGACAAATAGGATTATTATAATCATGCACTTACGAGGATATTTTTCTTATTGCTTTAGAACAGACCTGCAGTTTTGAGAGAAATCTGTATGACTTTTTAAGTTACTAATCTGTTCTTGAACACTAATTACAGAGTAAAGCCCGAGTGTTTAGAATTGGTAAAATGTACTGTCCTTTATTTTCAGGTACCTCAGATGTTAAAAACAAAAACAAAAAAGTCTGTTAATTTTAATTAAATCCAAGGTACTGCACTCTTCAGTTTGTTTGCAAAAAAAGAAATACCATGTCCTACCACAAGTCACGTGGCATCACTTATGCAACAGTGACAACCAATTCACTCCCACACTGTGATACGCAGGTTTCCACTAACTCTCCATTAAGCTGTGCAAACAGTATCCCAGCCAACTTGACAAAAACAGCAAGTTTTATTTATACTAGATGAACCATCAGTAGTCAGCTTCAAGACTCTAAACACTTTAAATTTCAAATAATGTTCAACAATGACTCTTTTATATCTTGTGTGTGGCAATGTAAGATAGCCATTTTTTGCATTTATTGAGAACTTCCAGTTACCCTGAGGGAATTCATATTCATGTTGGAGAGATTGAAGTGTTATTATACCTACGAATTGAACATAGGCCTTCTGGCTCAGAGAAGGGATGTTACCATTGTGCCACAAGAGCTCGTTGCAACATCTTTGTATACTGAATAAGATTGTCAACTAATTATTGCAAATTGAGACCATGCCAATCAATTCATCACTGTTCTCATACTGATCCAATTAATTTACCTTGACAGTTTAAACATATACTTTGTTGTTACAGTGCTGAAAGGACAATAATTTTATGAAATAATATTTGTTATGTATTTAGTTAAGAGTTTCACACAGAGTGTGGTGCGTGAACGGAACATGTTGCCAGAGGAAGTGGTGAAGGCTGGTAAACGTGTAACATTTAAAAGGCATGTGGATAGATACATGAATTAGAACGTGTTTAGAGGAACATGGACCAAATGCTAGCAAATGGGCCTAGGTCAGATTAAGGTATCTGATCAGCATGAAGGAGTTGGACCGAAGGGTCTTTTTCCATGCTGTGTAACTCTACAACTCTAAGTGTACAATCTAATGTTGGAAACTCAAAGAAAACCTTGTTACTGATACTTACACGTGACATGAACATGATGGAGATGCTTCACAACCTTTCTTACTCCCCAAGTAAAAATGGCTCTCAAACTTCCTCAAAACGGTCATAATTAGATTGGCTACTTGATAATTGCTGAGGTCAAGCGTGCACGCCTAGATTGAACTCCCAATCAAAGATAACACCATCAATCAATTTCCTTTGATTCTTGACCTTTCTGCCAATCACTTTTTCTCCAAGGAGAACATTCCTGGATTCTACAATCTGTTTTTGCGAACCAAAGTTTCTCATCCCTTGAATTGTTCCTTAAATCCTTTCTGCACCCACTCCAAAAACCACACATCTTTCCTCTGGTGGCTAAGATTGGACACAGTATGCTAGGTTGTGGCTAAACCAGTGCTTGTAAAAGTTTGTCATAATTTCCTTCCTTCCTTTTGTACTCTGTGCCTCTATTTAAAAGCCCCAAGTTCCTCTTCATCCTTTTCTTCTGTTGCTCTGCTACCTTCAATAATTGCACATATGTACCCTCAAGTTCCTCTTCTTCTGGAGCTCCTTTTGAATTTCCTGTACTTTATATTACATTTGTGTGGCATGAATGATGAAAGGCACCAGTTCACATTTCTCTGTAGAACCTATGGTTACCATATATCCACTAATTACAGTTCTGTTTTTGACTTTTTGAAATTTATCAATATGTTCATAAATGTTTACAGCATAGAAGAAGGCCAATCAACCAATCATGTCTACGTTAATCAATAAAAATCTGACTAAACCAACCCTCTTTTTCAGTTTTTGGCGCATTGCCCTGGAGGCTATGGCAATGCAAGTAAATATCTAAATATCGCTTAAATGTTATGAGAGTTTCTGACTCAACCATTCTTTCAGGCAGTGAGTTCCAGACTCCACTGTCTGAGTGAAAAAACTTTCTTTTCATCTCTCCTCTTAGCCTTTTGCCTCTTACCTTAAATCTATGCCACCTAGTTATTGACCCCTCTACTAATGGGGAAAATGCCTTTCTATCCATCCCATCAATATCTCTCATAATCTTATACAGTTCTCTCAGCCTTCACTGCTCCAAGGAAAGCAACTCCAACCTATCCAATCTTTCTTCAGAGCAACATTCTGGTAAATCTTCTCTGCACCCTCTCTGGTGCAGTCACATTTGTCTTATAATATGGCAACCAGAACTGCATATAGCACTTCACTTGTGGCCTAACCAGCATTTCATACAGTTCCAGCATAATCTATTCCTGTATTTTGCATTCTCATATTGGCTGATAAAGAAAGTATCCATGATCCCTTCTTAACCATCTTATCTACCTGTCCTGTTACCTTCAGGGATCTCTGGGTTGCACATCAATGTCCTTCTGATCTTCAATACTTTCGAGGGTCTTACCTTCAAAATATAATCCCTCACCATGTTAGACGTTACCCAAGTGCATTACTTCACAGTTTTCGACATTGAATTCAATTTGCTACTGCTCTGCCCAGCTGACAAATCCAGTAAAAAGCTCCTACACTTTGAGCACATACATGTTAAAGACCAAGTAAACGCTGATCAGCTCGGTAATGCTCTGAGGCTGTGTCTGTAAATGATCTGATCAACTTTATTTGGAGGGACTTAATTATTAGGTCAGGAAGTGTTTTTCCTGAAAGTAGTAGCAGCAAATATGCTTAGGAAACTCAAATTACAGTGCAGAAAATGGCTAATTCTTTCAGAATGGAATCATTAACTAAAAAAAAATCAGAGAATATAATTACTGGATGAGCCTATGAAGTTGAAATGGTGCACTGAGATAAATGCAGAAATGCTAAACTCTTGCTACTTTAGAGTTTCTTGCAATGGGATTGAAAATGTTTGAACATTGACAAAAGGCATCAGTTAAGCATTCCTTTGTACTTATGGCATATTAAACTTCCTGAATACCTGTTGACAATGAGGACAGGACTTGTACACTTAATGGTAAGGACTGGAAAGTGTTGCTGAACAAAGAGACCTTGAGTGCAGGTTCGTAGTTCTTTGAAAGTGGAGTTGCAGTTGGATAGGATAGTGAAGAAGGTGTTTGGTATGCTTGCCTTTATGTGCAATTCTGGTCTCCCTCCTCTCAGAAGTATGTTGTAAAATATGAAAGGGTTCAGAAAAGATTTACAAGGCTGTTGCCAGGGTTGGAGGATTTGAACAGCTCGGGCTGTTTTTCTCCGGAGTGTCAGAAACTTAGGGATGATCTTATAGAGTTTTATAAAATCATGAGGCACATGGATAGTTTTACAGTGAGAGGGAAAGGATTTAAAAGGAACTTAAGCATCGCACAGAGTGTGGTGTGTGTATGGAATGAACTGCCAGAGGAAGTGGTGGAGGCTGGTACAATTACAACATTTAAAAGGTATCTGGATAGGTATATGAATAAGCACATTTTAGAGGAATATGGGCCAAGTGCTGACAAATGGGACCAGATTAATTTAGGAGATCTGGTCAGCATGGATTAGTTGGACTGAAGAATCTGTCTATGTGCTGTTCATTTCTATGACTCTATAATTCTTCTTTTGGGCATTAGGCAATTGCCACAATTTTTTTCCATTCATTCATGTATTTGATGACCCAACAGAGAGCCCCTGGCATGGATTGAGGATTGGCTATCTGACAGAAGGCAGAGAATTGGGATAAAAGGTTCTTTTTCAGAATGGCAGCCAGTGACAAGTGGTGTCCCGCAGGGTCCAGTGTTGGGCTGCAGCTGTTCACTTTATGTATTAATAATCTGGATGAAGAGAGTGGGGGGATTCTGGTGAAGTTTTCTGATGATACAAAGTTAGGTGAACAGGCAGGTAGTACTGAGGAGGTGGGGAGGCTGCAGAAAGATTTAGACAGTTTAGGAGAGTGGTCCAGGAAATGGATGATGAAATTCAACGTGAGCAAGAGCGAGGTCTTGCACTTGGAAAAAGGAATACAGGCATGGACTATTTTCTAAATGGTGAGAAAATTCATGAAGCCATAGTACAAAAGGACCTGGGAGTGCTGGTCCAGGAGTCTCTAAAGATTAACTTGCAGGTTGAGTCCGTGATTAAGAGAGCGAATGTAATGTTGTCAGTTATCTCAAGAGGGTTGGAATACAAAAGTAGCAATGTGCTTCTGACACTTCATAAAGCTCTCGTTAGGCCCCATTTAGAATACTGTGTCCAGTTTTGGGCCCCACACCTCAGGAAGGACATACTGGCACTGGAGCATGTCTAGCAGAGATTCACACAGATGATCCCTGGAATAATAGGCCTAACATAAGATGAATGATTCAGGATCCTTGGATTGTATTCATTAGAGTTTAGAAAGTTGAGGGCAGATTTAATAGAAACTTACAAGATAATGCATGGCTAAGAAAGGGTGGGCGCAGGGAAATTGTTTCCGCGAGATGGGGCTATTAGCCTTAGAATTAGAGAGAGTCGATTTCAAATGGAAATGGGGACATTTCTTCAGCCAGTGGGTGGTGGGCCTGTGGAATTCATTGCCACAGAGCACAGTGGAGGCCAGGATGTTAAATGTCTTCAAGACAGAGGTTGATAAATTCTTGAACTCGCAAGGAATTAAAGGTTGCGAGGAGAGTGCGAGTAATTGTGGAGTTGAAATGCCCATCAGCAATGATTATATGGTGGAATGGACTCAATGGGCCAAATGGCCTTACTTCCACTCCTATGTCTTATGGTCTTATAAAAATACAGTTTTAATATATAATTTGTGAAATTATTTCTTAAGTATAATGCTTGTACAATATCTTACAAATCTGTATTATTAATTATCAATTCAAGACTGCATGTCTTTCCACAATCGCAGCAGCTACTAGGAGGCAAATATAGAAGGGAACTATGAGGGGTTCATTTGCTTGCTCATCCCTTTCCAGTTAAATGGGTTGGAAAAAGCACCACTTAATGATATGCCTGGTCATGGAGGACAGCCAGCACTGGCTATTTCATGTGACAAGTCAACCCATGGGACATAAGCACATGATGCTTTTGTATATATTGTGTAACAACAATTGTCTGAGTGACTAGTATAACATTAGAATTTCACAGCTGAACATTTGCTTTCCTAATGCATATTCTACATAACCATGTGAAATTCATGGTTAACCCTTACTCTGCCAAATTACAAAGTGTCCCATGTTATTTAATGCACAGAAGCAAGCCATTTGGTCCACCTAGAAAAGCACTATAGACTTGTGAATGGTGCATATTGTCCAACTTATCTTGTATTCCCCAAAATGGCACTCTGGTACAACCAGTATGCTATTTTCCAAGTATTGCTGCCTTTTATTTCCCTCTTGTCAAGTTCCTTATACTACACACAAGTTTCCTCCCATTTTTCTTTGTTTAATCCCATCAGTTGTTATAAATAAACTGGACCATTTATAAATTCACCATAGAAATTACCTTTAAACTAAATTTGGAGTAATGAACCACCTTCTAAAATATTATTGAAGATACTGTAAAACTCACTTCACAAATTGCAACTTAACACATGTATTGAGTTTTTGCATAACTGTGATATATTTGTCAACTGATCTGTTATCCAACCTCTTCTCAAGTCTAGCCTTCCCTCTCCTCCCTGCCTCCTTGACTGGACCTAATCAGTCCATTTCCCTTCTCACCTATCTGCTCCACCGTTTCCACTGACTAATTGTAACAACCACCAAACCTCATTCACCTATCACCATCTCACCTACCTTTCTACCAGTCCCCATTTATCTCTCAGCCCCCCTCCCCCTCCACAGACCTGAAGAAAGGACCCGACTGAAATGTCGACTTTCCTGCTCTTCTGATGCTGCATGAGCTACTGTGCCTTTCCACTTTTTATCGACTTTTATCCAACCAGCTGGTCAGTCGTGTTCCACTGACTTTGTGAGAAGTTCTAACTTTTTTAACAATACAGGAAGATTTGTTTGGTCAGATAATTCATCACATAAACCAAGTGGTGCTTTTTAAAGAACATTTTGCTACTATTGATTTGATCTTATATTTTACATAGGACAAAGCTACACTCAGTTGGATTGGCCCCTTGATATGGTACTTTTGTGCCAGCTCTAATAAATTGGTTAAAATCTGCAAGTTCAAACTATTCTAATGAGTCAATGTAGTCGACATTCAACTCCTGTGCCATCTCCAGATCTTGCAGCTGTGCCAAAGCAGCAAAGCAGACTATTTGATGACATGGTGTTGTGCCAATATTTAAGAAAACATACATTTTTAAAAATTGATAGACAAGGGGATCAAAGGTTATGGTTGGAGGATGGATGGTATGGAGATAGACAGAAAAGTAGGAATTGAGTGTACAACCAAATCAAATGTGATCTTATTGAATGACAGAGCAGTTTTGAAGGGCTGACTGCCCTAATTCTGTTCACAGGTCCTATGTTCCTCTGTTTAATAGTGTTAAAATAGTGTAAAACAAGATGCCAATTCATTGCCTGACTGTTTTGTCCTACCAGCATTGATTGGTTCTAACCTCTGATTTCTGAGCTTGGCAAATAAAATATTTCACTATTGAAAAGTGCAACATTCTCCAAACTGCTTCTACATGAAATCATTAGAATGTACTGGGTCTTGAAAAAATCAGCCAAATGCATGCGGTTAAATTCCAAGACATTACTACTTCAGGTAAATAGAAGTATTTGCCAAAGTAATGATTTGGAGATGCCGGTGTAGGACTGGGGTGTACAAAGTTAAAAATCACACAACACCAGGTTATAGTCCAACAGATTTAATTGGAAACACACTAGCTTTCAGAGCGACGCTCCTTCATCAGGTGATTGACAATCACCTGATGAAGGAGCATCGCTCTGAAAGCTAGTGTGCTTCCAATTAAACCTGTTGGATTATAACCTGGTGTTGTGTGATTTTTAACTTTGCCAAAGTAAGTTTTTTTTAAAAATCAGAGATTAACAATTGGTATCCAATTCCTGTAACTTTCTTCCTTCTGACAGATGCAGATGGGAACCTATGTCGAAGCAGCTACTTGTTGCAAGTTATACTGACTATGCATCGCTTCAATGTGTCGTCCACAGAGCTGCTGCAGAAACTCATCACACTATATCCTTTTGCTACAATATCACTTTATGTGTCACCATTGAAATGTAACAAAATGTCTGGATGGTAAGCCAGTCATGTCATACAGGATAACTGGGTAACAGAATAAGATAAAATAAAAAACTGTTGGCAAATACACTTTTCAAAGCAAAATAAAAACAAACTGTTACCTCATTGCTTGTTGATGTACAATACAAGAGCCACTTGATAGTGAAAGTTCAATTTCATTAGTCAGTCTGTGTTTTACTCGTATCACTTTTAAATACTGTTCTAGTGCATCTGTATTGAAATAACATTATTAATGTTTTATGTTAAGGCATTTTTTTCAAAAATAATCATTAATTTTATCTTTGTGTTGATGAAAATTATATGAGCTTATGTTTAAGGATTTTATGTAAATGTTTTCTGTGTTTGGTAGAAGAGCAAATTTTCTGAGTAGATTAACAAAAGTTAAAATAAAAAAATAAAAAAAGAGTTATGCAATCATGTTAAACCAATATGACAAATTCTGTCCTAAAATAAAACAAAGAACTGCGAATGCTGGAAATTTGAGACAGAGCAGAAATCGCTGGAGAAACTCAGCAGGTCTGGCAGCATCTGTGGCAAGAAAGTAGAGTCAATGATTCAGGTTCAGAGACCATTCTTCAAATCCACAGATCAGTAGTTTTAAAGAAGGGTCACTGGATCTGAATCATTGACTCTGCTTTCTTGGTACAGATGCTGCCGGACCTGCTGAGTTTCTCCAGCAATTTCTGTTTTTGTCATTATACTTACATGTGATCTCGCCAATGGTCTATGCAAATTTAATAAAATATCTTGCTTCTCAATTCTATCCTTGTGGAACTGGAGCTTGGGGCTGAATTTTGCCAGAAAATCAGCTGTCATATTTGTCCCATTACATCGAGGGTTTCTCTCACTGTAACCGAGCAAGGTTTTCATGTTATCATCCCAAACTCACCTTATTAACAAATTAACGCACTCCAATGGTGCTCTGCTTGTCTGATATTAACTTGATTCTCCCTGTCAGTGTAGGCAGAATTACTTGCCATTTCTGGATGAAATAGCTGCACAGAGGCCAGTCTCCTGTCACCAGGTCACACTTTATTGACACATGGAAAGTCCTTGACACTGATCTAGTTCCCTCAGAGCTAGCTCTCAGGGTGAACAGAATCTCTGACATTCCTGTTTAAATCTGTCATCCAGGGCTTCCTTATTGTACCAGATTAGCAATGCCAGTCAGTACATTGGGAACTCCCAGGACTCCAATGCAAATGCCATATTTAAAAGGCCACTGTTCAAACCCAGTCAAGCACTGGCAGGCTCGTGCTGGCCTGTATGATTTGTGACGTTTGCCCTGGACACGGCAGATAATGTGAAAATGGCATCCCATTTTGTGGGCATAGACTTTGGAAGTCCTGCTAGACTGGATGGTGCAGAGGAGGGCCATCCTATTCCCCCAAGACTGACTAAGGAAGTTACAACACCAGACCCCTGCCAGGCTGGTCTGGGTTTTCCACCTGTGTCTGTGTGGTCTCAACCATTCACCAGGAATGTCCAGCAATGCTGCAAAAATATCAGTGACCTTCTGTGATCAATCAGGGTAAGTGGCAATCAATATCTTCTCTCTGCGACCTCACACTCTCACTATCTCTGTGATACTGCACTCAGCTCCTACTGAGGCTCATGCTCAACCACTCTCAACAAATGCCAGCCCAGCAGCACTGCAGTGAGGAGTGCCTGTGCTTCAAAGTGCAGCACTGACATATGAACGTGTGCTGGAAGTGGTTCACAGATGTGCTATGATAAGGCAGTGAGGCATGTACCTGTCACATGGCAAAGTCTGTGGATGTGGGCTGCATGCAGCCACTGCTGACAAAGTGTGCCCTGAGATGTTGATGCCTTGTGTCCAAGATGGAGTTTCAGAGGAGCAGGTGGTGAGCTGGAATCCTGCCAGTTACTGCTGTAACTTTCATGTCACAAACTCTTGTCATCTAGTTTCTGTTCTTTGGTAGAATGAGAAACTGCATATTAAAGTGACATATTCAGTTAATGAGTGATCATCTATAGTAATAGCACTCTCCCTGTTCATTATTGGGAATCTCGTTTCAACATTCAACAGTTGGTTGGAAAATGGGACTTTTTGATCTCCATACCTAGAAAGGCCTCGCTGGATATCTCATCTGATTTTCCCATGCTTCTCACAATAGCCCCTGTTGGTCAGGGACTGAGAAGATTCTGTCCTTCTCATTTGTTTCATTTGCTTTAACTTAACCAGAGAGGCAACCAGAGTGAACTGCATATCTGCACTCCAATAACTCTTTTTATTCCTTTACCCTATTCTGACACCCTATTCCACAGAGTATGTGGCCCCTTTATTCTACCTATCGAAGTATATAATCTTATATTTATCAAAGTGGAAATTAATTTGTGAACTGCAAGGATATTACTGGTTACTTCTATTTTGTCATAGCCTTCTTCAGAATTAATTAAACCTCCCAGTCTCCACAATTTGGTATAATCTACAAAATGTTAAATTGTATTTCTAATTCTCAAGCCAAATAATTTGTGTGAATTTAAAACAGCAATGATCCCAGCACAAATCGACTTGTAACATCATTTCCATCATCTTCCAGACAAAATCTGAAAATTTTTATTTTCTGTTTTTTACCCCTTTTACTTCCCAGAATTTTGCTTCTCCCTGATCAAGTGATTTGAGCTTCGTCATGTTTGTCATATGTAATGTTTTGTCAAAGTCTTCTTATATTTTCATAGTTGCACATGAAGTTGGTTCATGATGACTGTCTGAATGCTGGTTCCAGTATAGCTTTGATGTTGTCAGTTCTGGGAATTCCTCTATTCTTTAAGTTTGTATCATTCATTGTAACATAAATGTCATATGAAATATAGGAAAAAATAGATTATGCAGAGGTTTATAATTCAATCTGTTCACCTCTGAGATCGTGCTTTGAATGACCAAACCAATAGGATTAAAACCATCACTCGTCAAGAGTATTATTAAGGATGAGATTGCAGAGTACTTGGAAGTGCAGGGTAAAACAGAGCTGAGTCAGCACAGCTTCATCAAAGGGAGGTCGTGCCTGAAAATCTGTTTGAATTCTTTGAGGCGGTAATGAGCAAGTTGGATAAAGGACACCCTGTGGACGTAATCTATTTGGATTTCCAGAAGGCTTTTGACAAGGTGGCATAGAGGAAGTTGCCATGGTGTTAGGGGCAAGATTCCAGGTTGGATGTAAGGATTACCTGACTGGCAGAAGACAGAGAGTGAGAGATAAAGGGATCTTTGTTTCAGGATGGCAGCTGGTGACTAGTGGAGTTCAGCTGAGGTCAGTTTTGGGACCACTACTATTCACATTACATATTAATGATCTGGATGAAGGAACTGAGGCCATTGTTGCTAAGATTAAGCTAACACAATGATAAGTTGAGGAAGTGGACAGGTTGCAGAAGGACTTGAAGAGTGGGTAAAGAAGTGGTAGATAGAATACAATATGGGAAAGTGTGAAGTTATGCACTTTGATAGGAAGAATAGAGGCATAGACTATTTTTCCAAATGGAGTAAAGCTTTGGAAATCTGAAGCCCAAAGTGGCCTGGGAGTCCTAGTTGATGATTCTGTTAATATTAACGTGCAGATTCAGTTGACAATTAGGAACGTAAATACAATAGTAGCATTCATTTCAAGAGGGCTAGAATGCAAGAGCAGAGATGTACAGCTGAGGCTGTATAGGCTCTGATCAGATGTCATTTGGAATATTGTGAGCAGTTCAAAGGATCATTACAAGCATGAAGGGCTTGTCATATGCAGAACAGATGGTTACTCTTCATCTGGTATTTAGAACGATGACGGGAATCTCATTGAAACTTAAAGAATACTGGAAGGCCTGGATAGAATAGATGTGGAGAACACGTTTCCACTAATAAGAGAGACCAGGTCTCAAGGGCACAGCCCCAGAGTAAAAGGACGATCCTTGAGAACTGATATGAGAAGGAATTTCTTCAGTCAGACGGTAATTAATCTGTTGAATATATTGCTGCAAAAAGCTGCGACCAAGTCATTGAGTGTATTTAAGACAGAAAGGTTCTTGATCAAGAAGGGATCAAGGGTTACGGGGAGAAGGCAGGAGAATGGAGTTGAGAAGTATATCAGTCATGATCGACTGACAGAGCAGACTTGTTGGGCTGAATGATCTAATTCTGTTACTAGATCTTATGGTTTTATAGCTCTCTGTGGACTGCAAAACGTTTCACATGAAAACAGTTCACTCAGTCTTCATCCAGTTCATTGTACATATACTCGGACTGAAAGCACATATGCAACCACGTTCAGGTTAATATTAAACTTTCAATTGTGTCAGAGAAATAAGAGGGATGTTAGTCTCAGCTCAAGATAATGAGAGCCTTATAGCTCATTTGATCCATTCTATCGTGATAATGAGATCTGACACAATTAAATGGGGGAGAAAACACCTAATAATAAAAGACAACCGAATGGTATCTGGTTTCAATTTTAGAAACTTTTAAACACCTCACTAAAATATCGGCCTGCCTCTGCCAAATCTGTCTGGGTGACAATTCGACTGAAGCCTCACAACGGAGGCAACAGTGTTAAAATCTTCATATTGTGAAAATTATATTGTGTCGTAATATTTCTGACTGTGAGTAATAGAGGATTTTTAACATGCACTTGCCAGAAGGATATCCATTATCACTAACTCCTGTTTCTGTAAACTCTTAACATTAAATGAGTGCATACATATTCTGTATTGTTTCTCATTCTGGCCAATTGAAACCTTGTTCAAAAATAGACCATAATCAATGAAATAACCCAATGGTTAAAATAACCTAGGCAACAAAAGCCACTTCAGAAGACCATGAGCCATTATGATAATCAGTCTGCAATCCCTCAGAATGAATAGCAGGCTTGTAGTGAGATGAAAAGCTGCACAGATACTTGAAGAGGACACAGCCATGAACCAATTCATAATGAAGTGTTTAGTATGAGCAATAGCACAGGATATTAGTTTAAATTACACACATCATGTTAAAAACAGATATTGATTTCCCTGTTGTTCTCTTTCTCAGTTACAAGGAGAAATAAACTCACAGTGCAGATATTTTCAACTGTCTTAGAAGACATACAAAATCTTAATCTATTTTTGTCCCTATGGGTAATGTGATTTAGTCAAATTATTGGATGTTTTGTGATATTGTACTTTCATCATTGTAATATCTTAAACTTCTGAAGGCAAATCTTAGAACCCCCAGTTTTTGTCAACCCCATTTCCCCACACCTCAACTGCAGCATTTTAAGCTTTTGTGATTCTCCTATGACTAATATCTCCCTCCAATCACACACAAGTGATTCTTACTGTTTTTTGAGTCTGCACAACACCATGAACATCAGCCAAGGTAGTACTATAGCACCTTTACCATATTCCTTTACATCCAATGGCCAAAAGTGGACACGTCATTTGAGGCTCCCACTGTGATCACACAGACAGTAACACAAACTTGACACACTTAATCCTAACGCTAACCAAGTTGATCATCAACTCCTTTTCAGCTTAGAGACACAAGGTTAGTCCCACCATTGCCCAGTTGAAACCCAGCTCACTCAATAACTGGAGCCTACCTGTTCAATTGAACTTAGCTTGGCAATGCTTTTGCCTATTAAATAGAGTCATACAGCACGGAAACAGACCCTTCAGTCCAACTTGTCTGTGCCGACCAGACATCCCAATCTGTCCTAATCACATTTGCCAGCATTTGGCGCATATCCCTCTAAAGCTTTCTCATTCATATACCAATCCAGTATGTCATCATTTTACCTGCCTCCACCACTTTATGACAATACTTTGACTTTAAGAGGTGTATTTTGTTTGTATTTTTTCATAAAGAAAGGTTGAAACAGAGGTGTTAAGCAGTATTCTCAAAGGCAATAAAGTAAACAGTTTTTTTAGATTACTTACAGTGTGGAAACAGGCCCTTCGACCCAACAAGTCCACAACAACCCACCGAAGCACAATCCACCCAGACCCATTCCCTTACATTTACCCCTTCACCTAACACTACGGGCAATTTAGTGTGGCCAATTCATCTAACCTGCACATTTTTGGACTGTGGGAGGAAAACGGCGCAAATCCACGCAGACACGGGGAAAATGTGCAAACTCCACACAGACAGTCACCTGAGGTGGGAATTGAACCCAGGTCTCTGGCGCTGTGAGGCAGCAGTGCTAATCACTGAGCCACCGTGCCACCCACTTTGTGAGGCTTTGGGTTTTTTTAAGTTGAAACAATAGAAGCAGCCTGATGGATGGGAACAAGTTCCCACAGAACCAGGATTTTTATTTTAGCTTTCTGCTGTTGCTGGAGTCTTTAAACTGGCCGTGGAAGCTCTTATTCCTCTCTCTAATTCAGCTAAAAGCTGGGGTACCTTTCCTGCTGCTAGAATTGACTATGAGACAATGTATTTGCCTTTGGGTGTGTTTATGGGATGTTACTATATTGGAACAGTTAATTAGTAGTAGTTTATATATATGTGTATATATAAATTTGTTAAGCATTTTGGTAAAGTTGCAGTTAAACCAATTCTTTTAGTTTTTTTAAATGTATTTTTACAGGAAGTGTAAAAATAAAGTGTGCTTTGCCTAAAGTTAAAACGTTTGCTCAATCAAATTGCACCTTGAACACAATGCCTAGCACTTACTTTTAAATTAAGACAAAGTTAAGGTCTAGGCTATCTTCTTAATATATTTTTGAGGAGGTTTGATCTGGTGCGTAACAACTTCCTCTAGCAGTTCTTTCTATAGACGCAGCACTCTCTGCATGGAAAATCTTATCCCTCAGGTCCTTTCTAAATCTCTACCCCTTACCTTAAACTATGCTCTCTAGTTTTGGACTTCCTCACCATAGGAAAAAGAACTTGTCTGCCCACCCTACCTGTGCCCCTCATGAGTTTTAGAAACCTCCATAAGGCCAGCTCTCAGCTTCCAACAACCAGGGAAAAGAGTCCCAGCCTACTTATCCTCTTTCTATAACTCAAACCCTTCAACCCTGACAACGTCCTTGCAAATCTTTTCTGCACCCTATCAAGTTTAACAACATTCTTCCTATAGAGGGGCAATCAGAACTGTACGCAGTATTCCAAAAGTATTTACCAAAACACTGAATAGGTCTGCTTAACAATATAATCCATCATGAAAAACAAAATTATAGGTAAGCTGCTTGCTTAGGCCATGAAAACCAGTTTTTTAAATAGGAAAGTTTACCAATGCTAGTAATGAGCAAGCCTGCATTCTGAGTGAATATTTAAATAGTGTCCAAAGCAAATTTTAGTAATTTGGGTGTATAATACAAGAGTTTGCGATATTTCTGGCATTGGCATTTGTTGTGCTTTTCTTGCTTGAAGATGTTTTGCACCCTAATGCTCCACTTAATTCTAGATGATATGTTGCAATAATGACTTGTTGCTCAACTTCCTGACCAACAAGGCAGGGGGAAAGCAGATCAAATGCACCACTGAATAAAAATAAAGTCTTAAAGACAAATTCAATCTGACTAACTATGCAAGTAAATAAATGCCACCACTTTCATTAGACTTCATGAATTTTTGATCAGCATGTATAACTGATAATGGTACATGATTTCTGCTAGATCTGCCATTGCTACCTGGTAAAATATTGTATTTTGTTTTTAATGACTGTTTTAAGTACATCTTAAAATTGCAAATAATTGCTTCTACTACATTCACCATTGGATTCCTGAAACTGCACTATAGCTCATGGCTGGTTATGATAATGCAATCTATAGTAAACAATAAATTGTTCTGTTATTCAGCAATGACCCTACAGAAGTCATTCATATTGGACTCAGCTGAATATAAATAACAATTTTTGGACACTCAGATGAAAACACTTTTCCTTAATGGTGACCTACATATCAGAATGCTTTAGAGCAAAACTGTGCTGCAGCTTGCCTGAAGGTCTGTTACTTTACAAGGTGAGGCTTTTCCTGGAAGTAGTAACCACATCTATGAAAAGACAAGAAGCAAAGTGACTACCTGCAGAAGCTGCACAGCTCATTTTCGACTCAGTTGGAAATAATGTGGTTTACTTTTGCAAATGCTTCATTGAAAATAAGCGAAGCTGTTTTTCTGTATGTGCAGTCTAAACTTGCATGTTTTTTTTAAATTTAAAGTTTACTTGAGAAATGTTATATTAATGTAGGTGCAACATAGCACTAATATTATATGACAGATCAGCAAGTAGTCTTAAAAGTGTTAGAGCTAAAAACCTATTTGATCAGTTTCAAGTTTTCCTTATAGATATATGTGTGAGGAAGGTTGCAAGTGTTAAATTGATGTTTGATCACGGAATCATATAATTTACAGTGCACTTAGAGGTCATTAGGCTCATCATTCTTTGTGAAGATGCAAATAATTGCTCTTTCTTTTTGCTTTAAAGTATAAAGTATATGCTGGAAAGCTGCAAGGTATAATTTTCAAATTCACGTTTCCCAGTTAATAACTACAACTCTGTTGTTGGTTGTTTTTGTGAATGCTCCAAAGAGACTTCATTTAGAAGCTGCATTGCTTGGTGCTTTGTGCATTTGCTGGAAATTAAGTTATTTAAGATTGCAGCAGACACTTAATATTAAGTGTATTACAGATAATGAAATATGTTGAATGACATCAATAAAGCACATTTTTCATGAGGAAATGAGCCCAATATAATCAATGGGCTATTGAAAAAAGGAAAATGCAATCCTATCTCCAGTTAACAATATTTTCATATAACGATTTTGTTGCCACAGAAAATGCGTGCAATAATCAGCAGGTACAAATTCCTTTCAGATTTTAAGTAGATCTAAATTAGGTCAGATGGCTGTATTCAGACTATGAACTGCAGTTCTGCTTGTTCCAAACACAGCCACAAATGCTATGCCATGTAATCTCTGAGGATGACTGCAGAATCAATGGCCTGATTAAGTAATTCAGATTAATGTCCTATAATGTGGAGGCTAGAGGCACAGCCTTAATAGTGAAAGGATGACATAGTAATTTGTGTAAAAGATGGTTTATATATAAAAACATCAAAAATCAGCTTAGCATCTGACTCCAAACCACACTCAAATGCAAAAACGGTCTGATACTACAATCAGAGTGTTATTCACATCATATCAGTCGTTGTGTAACACCTGTATAGTGTTATGTCAAGTTAAAGACATTCAGTTAGGTGAGAGTAATGTGGTGCTGGCAATATTAACCTTTTCTTCAGTCCTGTATCACACAATGTAGGTAATATTCAGAAAAATAATGCTGGTGATGTTCTAGACTAGAATCTGAAATATACTTGGACTCATAAAGCCAATGTTGCAGAGTTATTTTCTGGTATAAATTAGATTAGATTAGATTAGATTACTTACAGTGTGGAAACAGGCCTTCGGCCCAACAAGTCCACACCGACCCTCAGAAGAACAACCCACCCAGACCCATTCCCCTACGTTTACCTCTTCACCTAACACTACGGGCAATTTAGCATGGCCAATTCACCTAATCTGCACATCTTTACACTGTGGGAGGAAACCGGATCACCTGGAGGAAATCCATACAGACACGGGAAGAATGTGCAGACTCCGCACAGACAGTTGCCTGAGGCAGGATTTGAACCCGGGTCTCTGGCGCTGTGAGGCAGCAGTGGTATTGTTTTTAGTGAGAGGTATTTCAATAGGACACATCAAAGAAACACTCTACACATTGGTAAAAGAATCCATATATTTTATTATATGATGACTTAATGAGAAGAGTTTTCTGATAGTCAGGGCCTACTATTCCACAAGAGGACAAAATGTATAAATATATAAAATCTCAGAGGTGACCAAAATGTTCAATGACCCTGACTGACTGCTGCTCAGGACAGAAGTAATCACACCATGTTACTTCAGTTATGGGAAATCAAAAAAACCCCACAATTTATTGTAACACATGTAACATTTAACAGAAACATAAAAGGGAAGGACTTCTAATTCATGCAACTTAAAATAAACTCCTTCAAAACCCCAAACACACACACACTTACACTCGCACGTACTTACACACGCACACACATATTTTCTCACTCTCTTTCTCTTTCTCTTTTTCTCTCTCTCTCACACACACACACTTTAATCACATTTAAAACAGATAATAGAAAACAGTTTAACACGTGTACTATGGGTGGAAAGGAATCTAGATATATACTATATGGAACAAAATTTGAAAAAAATCAAAAGTCCAGACCACAAAGTGGAACGTTTTTACTCACAGTGCTCAAGATTTTGATAATGAAGAGATGGTATTATCTGGAAGTAAATACTTGTCCTCTGATTTGATAATTGATCCAGTGGATATTTTTGTTATGAATTCTTTATTTGAAGCATTTTTCAGTTTTCTGTTTATTTGCCTAGCACAGTTGGGAGTGGGTTGGTTGGTGGAGAAGCGGGCTGTGATTGGCAAGAAGAGGAGAGAGAGAGAGAGACAGAGAAAAGGATGCTTTCAGTCTGCAGGCTCTGGACATTGTCCACTTTCTTCTGTTCTTGGCATGTACAGCTGTTTTTAACAAACTGAAATTCAACAGATCAGCGGGCTGTTTAACTCAAAGATTCTTCGTGCCATTCAGTTTCAAATGGTTCCTCTTTTTGCATTCAAAAAGAAACATAGTATTGCACGGCTCAACAATATGAAACATTTGATTTTCAATTTGCAAAATGTACTTTTTTTTTCAGTTATGGCAGTCCAGTTTCCATTTCAGCTTACAGTTCCAAAATATGAAAATATGTAACCTCACAATACAGTCAACAGATTCTTATTTCTGTTATATTGAAAGTTGCATGGTTTATTTTGCAGATACTGGATAAAAGAGTTCTGGATAATGTTTAAAATGGACAAAGCTCTTTCAGAAACAATGGAAAGCTTTCAGGAACTGGTCAGAAGGAATGGCGAAGAGTCACATTCCCGATTCATTGACACATCACAAATGTAAGAAAAGAAGTTTGCATTCAATTTCCCTAAGACATAATTACATTAGAAGAACTGTTCTAATTAGCACTCGAAGAATTATGTTTGTTTTAAGAATATTTGTTCATGAATGGAGGTGAGGCATGAGGGAACATTTGGGGAAAATTTCAATGCAATCTTTTTCAAACATAGGCTCAAGTTTATGCCAGAATTGAGTGCCTCTCTGTTGTGGACTTGGCTTGGGATTTGAGCATGTACAGTTTACAGAGGTAACTCACACTACTCCTGGTCAGGCAGGTGTCTGAAGTGTGCAAATAATATCAGATTAAGGCAGTGCTGAAAGCTTGTGCATTTTATTGGATTGCTAATATTTTGGACAGGTATAACAGGTGTAGGTTTCCTTGCTGAACTGTAGGTTTGATATCCGACGTTTCATTACCTGGCTATCTCCAAGTGGCGACCTCCAAGTGAATCGAAGCTGTTGTCTCCTGCTTTCTATTTATGTCTTTCTCCTGGATGGGGTTTGCGGTGATGTCATTTCCTGTTCGTTTTCTGAGGGGTTGATAGATGGCATCTAGATCTATGTGTTTGTTTATGGCATTGTGGTTGAAGTGCCAGGCCTCTAGGAATTCTCTGGCATGTCTTTGCTTAGCCTGTCCCAGGATAGATGTGTTGTCCCAGTCGAAATGGTGTTTTTTTTCATCCGTGTGTAGGGCTATGAGGGAGAGAGGGTCGTGTCTAGCTGGTGTTCATGTATCCTGCAGGCTAACTTTCTTCCTGTTTGTCCTACGTAGTATTTGTGGCAGTCCTTGCATGGTATAACATCTCTTTAGATTTTGTCCTGGGACAACTTTGGGAAAGATAAGCTGTTATTCAGAGGAGATAAAGCATCCTTTAGAAGCGGTGAGGCACTTCTTTGGGAGATCACTATGCTTTGGATTAATAACTCACCCAAAACATTATACTTCAGAGAATGTCCATATTGTCAGTACTGCACTACCACATATTTAGGGATTTTATTCTATGTTTTCAATTTAGTTGTTTATTTGATGTAATAAAGATATGGAAATAGTGATGGATTATAATGTACAGATCTCTTAACAGTAATCATTTTCATTGTTAAAGAATTCATTAAATCACCTATTAATGATGAGAAGTAACTTGAGCTAAGGCTGATGATTCCATGCGCTATGCTGCTCTTATGAACTAAAGCCTGCATTATTCTGCCCTCATGGAGTCTATATATCGTAGATTGATACTCTTCTCTGTAGCTTTAAGACTGAGGCCCGAAGGCTAAGTTGCTTTCCCAGTTAAGGACATCTCTCTAGGGCTGGAGAGGAAATAGGAGAGGATGAGCAGGATTGTTGTCATACACATTGATATCAACGACATTGATATGATTAGAAAGGAAATTCTGTTGAAAAATTTGAACAGTTAGGATTTAAAAGGTAGCCTTCCAATGTAATAATTTCTGGATCAGTACTTGAGCCATGGGCAAGCTGGTATAGGGCAAATAAAGACAAGAAGTTAAATGCATTGCTCAGACTGTTATAGGGAGGAATGGACTTGAGCACATGCAGCACTTGCACTCATACTGTGGTAGATGGGAGATGTTGACCAGATGTAATTTGAACTGTGATGGGATCAGTGTCCTGGTGAATTGGTTAACTAGAACTGCAGAGAAGGCTTTAAATTAATTGGAGGTAAGGGGAAAGAAGTCCTGAAGGGACACGTGGGCCTACAAAGCAGGTATTTAATTACAGATACTTAGAGTGGGACAAGAAGTGATGGAGTGTAGAAACATTTTAAAAAGCGGCCAATTTGGTTAAAGGGGAAAAAATGTTTTTTTTAAAAAAAGAGGCAAAATTAATGGCTCTCTATTGAAATGTTTTAGTATTTGGAGCAAAATAAACGAATTAATGGCACAAATAGAGGTTAATGAATATGACTTTATAGCTATTACAGAGCTAAAGCTAGGAACGAAATAATCAGGAATCTATGATTTTTCAAATAGATAGATAGGAAGTGAAAGATAAAGGGCTTGCTTTGTTAGATGAAATAGATATAATAGCAAGATCTGATGCAATAGCAAGGTAAGGAAGATTAGAAACCATATGGGCAGAGATAAGAAATAACAAGGGGAAGAAGACACTGTTGAAAATGGTCCATAGGCCTCTGAACAGCAGCTAGGTTGTAGAGCTTTTCCTATGGCGGTTGTTCGGTGAAAAGGTTTATCTTATACAGTAGTTCTCTCACTCTCTCATAAGCAGTGGTGTTACATTAGTCACTTTCCAATCTATAAAAACCATTCCAGAATCTATGAAACTTTGAAGGACTCCTCATACATCTACTATATTAATAGCCACCTCTTTAAACACTCTAGATTATCAAGCTCAGATGGTTTACCTACTTTAAGTCCAACTATCATCTGTAATACTTTTAAAGTATACTAACATACTGCAGTACCTTGTTAACACTAGCTCCCTTGTATTCCCCTTATTTCTGGGAGGCTTTTGGTATTTTCCATTGTGGAATTAGACAAAAAGTATGTGTTTAGTTTCTCTGCCATTTCCTTATTTGTCAGCATAAATTCTCTTGACTCTGCTTATAATGGATGATGTTTATTTTGTTAATATGTTTCTTCTTACATACTTATAGAATATAATTTTTCTTGCTATTCCATTTAAGTTAGTAAACCTACAGCCCTATCACACTTAGCAAAGTGTTTAACTGAAGGGGTGAGAGCAGCATTTTCATGGGGTATCTTACAGGTAAGGAAGCCAGAAGCACAGGAGGGACTTTCCTTGCATCAGAATTGTTGAAAGACTAACTACACAATTCAGAGAGTATTTAGGGGTTTGATGCTGGTGTGATATGAGCAGCCTGGTAGCAGTGATATGAAAAACACAACAAGGTGGTCAGAGATCTACAGATATCAATGTAGATATTTCAATGGAACAAAATACGATATTGATCTAAGAAATGGGGAGAAGAGAAAAAGGTATTTCAATAACGTAGTGCAGACAAGAGAACAGATTCTTGAAACCACAGAGCAGGTAATGGGACACTCCAATACATGTCTCATCCTGTTTGACAAATATGTTTGAAAGGACTGTCTGGACATCTTTACATTTATTTGGCAGCAATACACGTGATTGGTCACGGAAAATCACACAACGGATAAAACCAAACTGTAGCAAAAAGCGAAAAGTTTCTCTCCTGTTTGATCACTTGGAGCCAGGAGAGCTGGCTGAACACCTAACCTACCTCGAGTTCAAGTCCTTCCGGAGGATCTCTGTAAGTGTGCCATTAACTGTATTGAGATATTGGAGGGAAAGTACTCAGATCAGAATTCTCTCTTAAAATGATCTCTCTATTTTACATTACTGAGTGAGATAAAACACTTCTTCAATTTACTCATTTAAGACTCAAACACTTACAGATAAATTGCGAAGTAGAAAATTGTGATGGATACCGAAATGATTGATGATGTGTGGGAAATCATTAAATTCTGACAAAGCAGACAACACCAGCACAGCAGTAAGAGAAATGATCCTGGCCTTCCATTTATCATGCATTCAAATTCAATCAATCACACTAGGAATGTACCTCTTCCTAACTTATATTTGAATTTCAAGGATTGATTCATAGTGGGGCTTCTAAATTCCAACCTGAATATCCAGTGACCTTTTCACCTTTATGAACTTGTGTTGACAATATATTTGTCCAAAACAGTTTGAGTAATACTGAAATAGTTAAAAATTCATCCAGAAAATGCAATGTTATCATGGCATTTTTGTTTTGCTTCACCCAAACCCTGATGACTTTTCTCCTTAGAGAATGCAATCAGCTACATTTGGGAGAATCTTCGGTCCGTTGTGTTCATGTCGGGTCTCAGCAAGAACAATTCAGCTCATCCATGCCTCTGTCTTTTCCCTGATTCTTTTCTCTATTCATTTCAATATCCAGTTACCAGTGAAAAGTCAGAATGGAATTTGTCCTCACCCCATTGCCTTTATTCACTGAATGGCAGATGGAACTCTGACATTATATTCTGAGATCTATAGGTTAGATTTACACTACCATGTACTGGGCATTCCACACTTGAATCTGCAAATGAAATCAATCTGACATTGGCACTAGTTACACAACGCCTTTCATGTTCTTGCCTTACTGTGACTCTAAAAGTAGCTTTGGGATATTGAAAGTTGCCATTGTCCTAGAGGACAATTGTCTGCTCTCTTATTAGAAAGAGACAACTGTGGTGTGTCTAAACTAAGGATCACCACACTTCAGACAAGGGGGTGAGACTGAGAAGATAGAACCCATGCTGTCTGTATCATTCAGCCTTGCAAAACAGCTGTCCAACTAACTGATCCCTGACACTCATCCAAGAATGATTTTGCTTTTCATGTCCTCAGGTCAACCCAAAACAATGGCAGCCAATCAAGTAATTTCTCATTTAATTGTTCTAATGTAGGAACCATGGTAGTCAACCTGTGCGTGTTAAGATCTGCAATCAACAAAGGAATAAATGACCAACTCTTTCACATATTGCTGAGAGAGAAATGTTAGGCAGGACTTTGGGAGCATTCCCCACCTGTTCTTTAAGCAAGGCCTTAGGAACTTCCATGTTCGCCTGAGAGTTAGCAGATGGTTTCACATCTCATTTGAAAAACAGTCCTCTAGTACTGCACTGAAACAGTCTATTACATTTTGTGTTTAGGGCTTACAAATCTCTTAAATGGAGCTTGTACCTGCAGCCTTTTGAGTCAATGCTTTATTGCTGCCACTGAACAACAGTGGACACTTAGCATATTACACTTGTCCCTCCATAACAACATAGAAATGCTATTACATGCAAAGCATCACTTATACCTTCAATACTGCCTTTGGAGGTAGTTTATGATGCATTATTGGTGACAGTCTCTCCCTAATAAAAAAAGATAACAGTGGCAAAGGTGCTGGGCATCTTTTTTTTCTCATTGCTGGTTGTAAGAGAGCTCAATAATTTAATTATTGTATCTTTTAAATTTTCTTGAGCTGTATAGATCTGTTTGTCACATACAGGACCTTCTGTCTATCATAAGTCAAAAGTGCTGAAGATTGCAAAATATTCATGTCCAGGTACAGCAAGACATGACAATATCCAGGCTTGCACTGATAAGTGGCATGTTTGTGCCACACAAGTGTCAGGCATTGACCATCTCCAACGAAAGAGAATTTAGCCATCATCCCTTAACATTCAATGGTACCACCATCACCAACAGCACCCTAGGGGTTACCATTAATCAGAAACAAAACTGGTTTAGCCATATAAAATTGATGGCTTTAAGGGCAGTTTGGAGGCTAAGAATCCTGCATTTAGTAACTGATATTCTGACTCCCTCAAACCAATCCACAAAGCCAAAGTCAAGAGTGTGATCGAATCTTTACCAATTGCCTGAATAGGTACAACTTCATCAACACTCAAGAAGCTTGGCACCACTCTGGATAAAGTAGCATACTTGACTAGCACCACATCCTGCGACATCCAGTCCCTCAACCACCGATGCTCAGTGGCGTCAGTGTGTACCATCTGTGAGATGCACTGCAGAAGTGCACCATGGGTCCTTGGAGAGCATCTTCCAAATCCATGATTACTACCATCTCGACAGCAGATACATGGGAACCCCACCCACCTGAAATTTTCTGTCCAAGCCATTCACCCTTCAGATTTGTAAGTATATCACCATCTCTTCAGTACCATTGGTCAAAATCCTACAACTCATTCCTAATAGTTCTGTGGGTCTACATACACCAAATTAACTGCAGTAATTCAAAAAGGCAGCTCACCACCACCTTGCCAAAGGCAATTAGGGATGGGCAAAAAATGCTGGCTCAGTCAGCAATGCCTACATGCTATAAATTAATTAAAGCATACGGAAAGATCTATTGTCAACCAAATTGATGTGAATTCAATAATTGTGCAATTCAATTAAAAGCTGTTCTGCAACATAAAGGCAGCTTAAGGTGAACCAGGAAATTAATGAATAGAAAATAGAGTATAACCAGGACTTACTTTATCCAGTTTTCAGATTATCAGAATTATGTGTTGACTGGCTGTGTAAAGGACAATCCCACGATGGAACGTTCTGTTGCTTTGTGTAATGGCATTTCACAGTGGGTCCAGCTTATGGTTCTCAGCAGACCAACACCACAGTTACGGGCTGAAGTCTTCACCAAGTTTATTTGTGTGGCTCAGGTATGGATGGCACTAGTTCCTCTTGACAAGTAGGCAGCTGGTGTTGTTTGGTCACCTTTATTGTCATAGTAAATTGTCAGTACAATTTGAAGCAGGTGAATTAAAATTTGCTTTATCCATATTTTGGCCATAATATCACATAGTCTGACATTGTGTAATGTTTCAATTACAGCTGCAATGCTACTCAATGTCATTTGTTCTAATTTTTGGAATAAATTGGCAATTCAAACTGAGTCGGAAACCTGTGCAACTTTGAGAACCAAGTACAAAATGTAAATTATAAAAAATGCTGTCCAAACAAAGATTTCAACAAAAAGATAGAAGATTAAATTGTCATTGGGTCATAATTATAACTTAGCAAGGGAATTTTTCTTTAAGATTACACACACAGGGAAATATGTACTCTTAAGTATTTCAATAGATTATATATTTTAGTGTTTTGAATCCAGGTGGAGGTGTTAATTATGGGTTGCAATGCAGTAGATTTGAATCTTATTGTTGTGCCATTATTCTTGTTTGATTTAGAAGGCATTGTCATCTTACCTTCTCTACAGAAACTCCAGCAGCTTCAGAACTTTAATACACTAATGGCAGTGGTTGGAGGTTTGTGTCATAGCTCAATTTCCAGACTCAAAGAAACAAGCACCTGTGTCCCTCATGATGTTCATAAGGTTAGTGTTTTCCTTCAGTGTTATAAACTGATCTTCTTGTGACATTGTAAGGCTTCATGCAACTGTTTTGTGGAACATTGCAAATCTGACTGCCACAACATAATTCCCCTAAATCTCTTTTCCTCAACTGTGACTCAAGCTGGGGTGTAGTTCCACAGGCAGCAGCGCTCTTCGGTATTATGAGGTTGTGTTCATGTATGAGCCAAACAATGCATACAGTGGGGAACTAGACTGTGGGAGGCATTTCCAACAAGCTCAATGACATTGTCCCCAAATACCCATAGACATGGAGCTTCCAGATGCAGTCACTAAACAATGATCGGGGTACTGCCTAATTTTCACCTTCTGGCTCAGGGTTATGGAGGTCAATTTTTGTGGTCTCTACTGTCACCCAAGGTGACATTTCTTCAATATCATGGAAATGAAATTTCAGAAGGCCAACAACTTTTTTTCAAAGGAAAACAAGAACAGCAAATATTCTGGCCCTCAGTAGTTGTCAGGTTCACATCTGTGGCAAGTGTAATGTCATTGGTCCATTTTGGCATAAAATAATATTCCACGACCTGTATATGTCTTAGAAGCTGTCAGTCAGTTGGAAACAAATAAGCAAAGCAACAAATAAGAAACAAAGATTGTATCTTGATTTGAATGCACAGTTTGGGTGTTCTAGGTAATGTATAGAGTACAAACAGCATTATATATGGCATCAATGTGTAGGTGAAATGGTAGCTTCAATGATCTTTCTGTGTTTTTCTGTACAATTAAAGTTTAGTATGTGTAAAAGCAATCATCAAATCATATATCCTCTGTGAAAACTGATATTTAAGATTTAGTGGTATTCATTTTCTATGATTTACAGTTTCAAGCCATCCCTTTTCAAGAGGACATTACAATATAGATTGAAGAATAGAAAATGACACTCACAATGAAGGCAACTTGATTTTTATTTTATTCAAATAATTCCTATGTATTCAGAAAAGGTTCCCTTACTAGCTACCTCCCCAAATAGTAGGCAGAATTTAATGTAATTGACATGATTTCAGCACATGGATTGGAGAGCCAGTGGGAAATCCTGCCTCACTTCTCAGGGGTAGGCCTGACCTCTCACATACTTAACAGGATTTGGAATCCTATGGATATAAATGCTGCTTCCTAAAAGAGGCCAGAAACCAAACATAATGGACAGTGCCTTTGGCAGTAGTGTGTGCTCTTGCTTTTGAACTGAGGGAGAGCGTCAGAATCAGCAAAAGACATCGTTCACAAGTGAGTGAGGGTGGGAAGAGGTCATGAGAATAGTGTGCGTGGAAATCAGAGATAAGGGCAGGGAGCAACCACTATCCCACCTTATGCTAGCTTTCATGATTGAACACTAAGTGCTGAGGAACCCTTGTTATCTCCCTTCGCCTCCCTAAAACAGCGGATTCTTGCAGGATGAAAGCCAAAACCTGTTTGGCAGAGTTACGTGGGCCCACAATCAACAGAAAAAGTATAAAATACCAACTTAACATGGTGCTGGCTAAATGCTGATGACTTATATGATAATGAATTTCCATGCCTTTATTTAATTCTATGTTTTCATTGGGTATGTATACTCCACAGCTGTCAAAAGGAAACTTAGGTGGAAGATAAATGATTCATTTTAAGCAAAAACATTCAGAAGCGCTTGTCTGTAACTTTGGGTTTTTCCAATGTAGGTGATGAATGAAATGACTGAGCTGCTCTCGTCCAGTGGAAACTACAACAACTACCGACGTGTGTACAGTGAATGCACAGACTTCAAGATCCCTATTCTGGGTGTCCACCTGAAAGATCTTATCTCACTACACGAAGCCTTGCCAGATTGTGTTGAAGACAACAAAATTAATGTACACAAATTGCAGACTCTCTACAATCACATCAACGAGCTTGTGCAGCTTCAGAACACTGCACCCCCATTAGATGCGAACAAGGACCTGGTGCACTTGCTCACAGTATGTCTGCCTGTACTCTGATCGTTGTTTGTCTCAGTTTTCGCTTCCTAAGGGCAACCATTGGTCGAAGCATGAAAGTGGCACCGCAAATGTTGGGGCATTTAGATTTCAAAAATGGCAGGAAAACTGTAGGTAAAGCATACACGAGTGACATGAATTCAGCACCTTGAGACAGTTTACAACAAAAAGCATCCTTTCATAAATGCAAGCTGCTTTTAAAAATGCTGAATAATACTATTTCTACAGACAGTGTGAAAGAATGGTTCTAGAAAAAGTACAAATAATGCTGATTTATTAAGAGAAGCCCACAATTTGGATAAAATAGTTACACTCCTCAAAAACAAAATATAAATCTACCATTTCCAGTATCTTATTCTGTACGAATCCTGAGATTGATGCCAATATATTTACCACTTGAATGATTATTGATGCTAGACCATACATTCTCATTATAAAATATCAACATTGTGATTAGTCAGACTGATCACAAGTCAAGCAGAAATGAAACTCTTGGTCAACCTACTGTTTTCATTATTAGAAAACTTATGTCTGGATTTCTAAATTGCCCATCTCTTTGTATGATAGTCGCACATTAAGGTGTGCAAACTAAAATTTTAAGGAGGTGTCATCCTTAGACAATTCTTTTTATTTTACTATTTGAGAGGATAAAATTAAATTTTACAACTCAACTTAAAGCAAGTTAGCAAGTCACTTTCACAATCAACATGAGGAAGTGTTGATGAACTTGTTAAAATCAGAAAACCATTTCCTTCTGAGATCTTTGGAAAGTGCTTGGCAAACAATAAATTGAATGTTTTAAGAAAAAATAATTCTATTATAGTATAGAATAAATGCAATTTAATAATTGCTAAGTTTCTTTAACTTCACTACATTATTTCCCTTGTGCTTCTATACACTGTATTTAATTGAAGAGGAACTCTGGAAAGGTGCTCCCTGAAAGTTGGTGAAATTAAATTGATAAGCATTAATCTGAATGCACTATTTCAGCAAACATTATTTTCAGTAGGTTCACTTAACCTGCAACCCCATCCTTTGTACTGGCGCCTCTGTTCATTGGAGGTTTCATGATTGAATTTGAAGCAGAGATCTTGTGAAATCTGCCAGAAGCCTGTTATAAAGTCATTATTAGGTGAAATTATATAAATTCTAATAGTGTTCTTCATCTGCAGAGTCTTATTAGAGATTATTACCCTCTGGGCAGCCTCATTAGGACATGCACAATAGAATCCATTTAGTGACAATAAATCAAAATATTCGCTAATGCCCAAACACTTCAGACTAGGACCAAGGTAAATTGTACTTTGAAAATTAATATTTAAAGCATAATTTATCAATGTTACCTGTTTATTAATTGACAAAAATCAATATTAAGTACACTATGATAGTCATGCTTATAAAGTCAACATTTTGTGGAATAACTTCTCCTGTCACAAAGTGTTGATCAAAGTTCGGGCACCACTTTCCAAGGAGAAGGTAACCATGAGAATATAAGCTGTCACCAAGATCTGTACACATCTTGGCTGTCTGCTCAATTGCAGCATTGCTGTAAAGTTGGGTGGTGTCACTACTTGCCTGTTTACATGGTGCATAGTTCTGGGATGGGGTGGGAGCAAGAGGAGAAAGAAAAGGATACTCATTCATGTCTGGACACAATGAGAAAATTGCCCATGATAAATAATGTAACAAGTGACAGTTTATCTTTCTCACAGGGATTAAGAATATAAGAAATAGGAGCAGGAAAATGCTGCTTGGACCTTCAAATATGCCCCACTGATCATGGCTGATATGCCCCAGCTCTCAACTCCTATTTCATGCCAACTCTTCATGGCCCTCAACTCCCTGATATATCAAAAAATCTATTGCCTCTTTAAATGTTTTGAGTGATCTAGCCTCCAAAACTCCTTGGGGAAAAGAATTCCATACATTTGCTAACTTCTAAGAGATCAAATTCCTTTGCATGTCAGTTTTAAGTGAGTGTTCCCTAATTCCCCTACTAGTGGAAATATCTTCTCAACATCCACTCTGTGAAGCCACTTCAGAACCTGGTATATTTCAATAAGAATAGCACTGATTCTGTTGAATGGTAATGAATAAAAGTCGAACCAGTGTGCCCTCTGATGATTTTTGGCTGTGTGGACCTTGGAGGTCAATGCACAACAGTGACACCTGAATCAGGAATTCAAAGCCACATTTGCCATAACTGGACCCTTGGAGTGGCTGCAAGAATGCAACTTAGATGGAATGCTGGTCCTAACCTATTTAGCTACTCTTGATAACATCCTCTCACAAATCAATGTAGTGGATTGTGTTTGAACTGCCTCCAATGCCAACTAAATCCTTTCTTAATTATGGGGCGCAAGACTCATACAGTACTTCAGATGCAGCTTCACCAACACCCTAGTAGCAAGACATTCCTATTTTTATCTCCAAACAATAAAGGCCAAAATTCCATTTGCTTCCTGAATTAGTTGACTTTTCATGCACAAGGACACTCAGACCCCTTTGTGCTGCACTTTTTTGGAGTCTCGCGCCATTTAAAGAATAGACTGCCCTTTTGGATTTTTCCAAGCAAAGTGCATAACTTCACACCTCTATACATTAAACTCCATCTGCCAAATTCACTCAACCCATCTATATCAGATTCTTCATGTCCTCATCACAATATGCCACTCCACACATTTTTGTATCATCAGCAAATTGGGATACATTATCCTCTAACCCTCTCTATTGGAGAACAGTCACATGCCTAACAGCTATTGTGCATGAAGCGCTTGTTAACCAGTAAAGTTATTGCATACTCATACTGGACAATAATTTGCTGTTTGCTTTGTCTGCTTATGATGTGTTTTACCAGTGATCCATCAGGAATATTTCCATGCTTAACACAATGTCTCTAATCATTTGAAAATCCTGAGGGACCATGCCAATGGCCAGAGTGTAATCTCCACTTCTGAACTCATTCCTTGCTAATTTCAATAGAGTCAGTACAATTGGCTGCTCAACTTCTGAATTTGGAAACGGTCTTCTATCAGTCATGGTCTTTGTGAATAGTGAATAGTGCTGAAGAAAGGATAAGGCATTCCTGCAGTCAGCCCATTGACCCTCCATTGTCACTACTCATATGAATAATACTCACAAGGGTAAGCTTCTAATGACTTTGGACAAAATGCCTTTGAAGCCATACTCCAATGAGGTAGTAATAAGAGAAGTGAGAAGATTGGAAGAGATTCAAAGGTTTCACCCTGATTGAGATCTATTTCTGAAATATTCCGCATCCAGATTCTATAAAAAAGGAGCGTTTGGTGCAGTCAATTGAAGCGTGACTCCAGCAACAATCATTCTATCATAAGCCATCAGTAACCACGGTTACTGGTGTTTTCTGTCGGTATTCAGTATGATTGGAGTAATTGGTAATCATTAAGTCATTAATTAAAATGAACAAGTATAACATTTCTAAATTAGTAGATCTGTCAGTTTACAATAAAAGGTTCATGTCAAAAATGAGTCATTTATAGAGTGAAGTGAGTTAGGACGAAAACATGTGTTTGAAACTGCTTATGTAACAACATATGTAATTTATGTATTCTGCATTATTTCAGCTTTCTTTGGACCTCTACTATTCAGAAGATGAAATTTATGAGCTTTCGTATGCCCGTGAGCCAAGGAATAACAAAGTTCCAGTAAGGCAGTTTTTTCAAACTATTGCTGTCGCATGACCCTGATTTTCCCACTAAATGCCATGTTATGTCATCCATTATTGCTGTCTGTACCTGTGATCACTTTGTTAGAATAATCAATTACATTTCATTAAAAAGTGCAGATGGAAAAACTTTAAAGACAATGAAATTCGGTTACACTCAAATCAAATGGCCTCTGGTTCCAAAAAAGTTAGTAATTGATTTCTGTATGAATGCAATGTTTAAGTATCCAAGATCTTTAAATGTAAGAAAAGTCATACAGTTTGGAAGTTGAACTAAAACTTAGAACACAAACTCATCTCAGCATTTATAAATATTATTTTGTCAGAAATAATCCCAACTGATACAGTAACATGATCTTATCTGAGCCATTTTAGATTTATCTGCAAAATATTTGAATTTAACAAAATATAGAGTGAATCATTTTAACTTTGAATAGCTGCCTGTTATCAGTATTACAAGTGACTAATAGCATTAAACAGACAATATCCTATCAGTCAATGGTAAAGTTACTCACAGATAACTTAAACATCAGATAGTCTGACTGTACACAATGCAACAATACGATGGGCCTTCTGTGTGGTTGTGCAACATGTTTTCCTGTCCTTTACGGTTGCTCTACATTAAGCCTTTTTAGGACAATTCACCAACTCTCTGTTTTGAAATGTGTCGTCTACTAAGCAAAATGGAACGATCATGTGAGGAAATGTTTTTGCATAAGTATCTGACAGTTTATCCTCTTCCATAGAAAATTTCTCCTTGATGTAATTATTGGTATAACTGATGTGCAAAGGTAGTCTTAGCGATATGTTTTGTATTAAAAGGATCAGCTATGGGTGTATGGGGAAACAGCTGCAAAAGTCCACTAACGATGCTGATCCTTTGAGTCTTTGTATGGGATATGTATGTGCATAATTTCCCCATCTGGTTGGGAGGTGAGCAATAAATCATATCACTAGGAGCTAATGTTGAGTCCTGTATTCTGCTAGTTTTATTGCAAATTAATTTTGAAGCCGTCTGTTGAATAATATACGTGTGTCTATTAGTTCAGTAGCCTCAGTTCCAGAACTTAAGAAATGAGATCCCAGTATTTTGCCTTATTTATTGGCCTTATTCAGCTGCGTTATTACTTTTAGTGATTTGTATATCTCTACCTTCGATCTCTCTGCTTCTCTACCCTACCTCAACACATTTTCAAAGGAGTTGTGACCGCTATTCTCTTCCAATCAAATTGTATCACTTCACGATCATCTGTTGAAAGCTTGTATCAATTCCATGTTCATTCTGCAAAGCTCTTGGTGTCTTCCTGCACTTTTCACTGTATTCCTCTGCATTTATTACACACTTCAATTTGGTATTGTTCATGAATTTTGAAGTTTTATTTGACACCCCAGTTCCAAACCACCTAAATAAATATCTACTTTTTGCAATCTTACTGCCAGTTTTCTGTTTAGTAGCTAGCTTGTTCTCTGTTCTGCTCCTTGTCCCCGATTCCAAGGATCTGATCTTTGTCATCAGTTTACATTATGAAACCTTATTAAATTCCTTCTGAAAATTCAAATATTATGTCCACAGTATAAGACTTATATTCCCTTTTGTTACTTATTCAAATAAATTAGATAATTCAATATTTGTTCAAGTTCAAACTTCCATTTAGAAGCTATCTCCTTGTTCTTGTATTTTTACTTGGTGAATGTTTTCCTATTATAATGTAAAAAAAAATTGAAAGAACTGAGGATGCTGGAAATCAGAAACAAAAACAAATTTCTGGAAAAATTCAGCAGGTCCAGCAGCATCTGTGAAGAGAAAGCAGAGTTAAGGTTTCAGGTCCAGTGACCTTTCTTCAAAACTGAGCCAATGTAAAAATTCAAGGTACATGTGTACCTTTAGCTGCAAAGGAAGACTTCTTTGAAAAAATGCTATGATCCTTTGTAACATGCAATTTCAAGAATAGCCACAAATAACTGTCTATATCCACAGCAAAGCAACATAGAATATGACAATTTCCCTTGTAAATGTTGAAGCAAAGCAATTATTCAATACTTCCAGCATTTCAAAGTGATAACCTATGAATTGATCATTTATAGAGTCATAGAGAAATGCAGAACAGAAACAGACCCTTCGGTCCAACTTGTCCATGCCAACCAGATATCCCAACCTCATCTATTCTCACTCGCCAACACCCAGCCCATATCCCATCAAATCTTTCCTATTCATATACCCATCCAGATGCCTTTTAAATGTTGCAATTGTACCAGCCTCCACCACTTCCTCTGGCAGCTCATCCCGTACCATACCACCCTATGCGTGAAAAGGTTGCCTCTGAGGTCTCTTTTATATCTTTCCCCTCTCACCCTCAAGCTATGCCCCCTAATTCTGGACTCCCCTACCCCAGGGAAAAGACTGTGTCTATTTATTCTATCCATGTACCTCAACATTTTATAAATTTTATGAGGGCACCCCTCAGCCTCTGACACTCCAGGGAAAACAGCCCCAGCCTATTCAACCTCTCCCTATAGCTCAAATCCTCCAATCCTGGCAACATCCTTGTAAATCTTTTCTGAACCTTTTCAAGTTTCACAATAACTTTCTCATAGGAAGGAGACCAGAAGTGCATGCAATGTTCCAGAAGTGGCCTAGCCAATGTTCTGTACAGCCACAACATGACCTCCCAACTCAATACTGTGACCATAAAGGAAAACATACCAAACGACTTCTTCACTATCCTATCGACCTGCGACTCCACTTTCAAGGAGCTATGAACCTCCACTCCAAGGTCACTTTGTTCAGCAACACTCCATAGGACCATACCATTAAATTATTAAGTCCTGGTTGTAACTAAAAATAAACTTGTTCTTGTCCAGTTTTTCTCTTGTTACTGATGTATAAAAGAATAATTTACCTTCTTTTCACAGTCCTTGATAATAATTTCTTTATTAAATTAGAAACTAGTGCAAGATAAATATTACTAAAATATTATGTGTATTGTAAAAAGGAAAATCTGCTTTTTTTATTCAATGAATGTCTTAACTCAGTTAGAACAGGCATGTCACAATAAGCTGTGCAGCTTGGCACAAGTAATTTAAATTAGGTTCTTTTTCAGTTACTAATGCAGAAAACAAAATTGTGTTCAAAATTCTATTGATTGTATAAATCGCTGACTGACTAAAGTATCCAACTGCAATATCAACATTTGAAAATAATGTGTTTTACTCATGGATGGAAGTAACCAATTGCTGTTTATGATTGTACCATTTAGCCAGCAACTCCTTGTAAGCCACCTGTAGTAGCAGACTGGGCCCCTGGAGTCTCAACAAAGCCTGATCCCAAGACGATCAGTAAACATGTTCAGCGCATGGTTGATGTAAGTTTTTTCCTGCTGTCAATGCTGTGTCGTATATTTAATTCTAGCTTTCTTTTCATTTTATTGCAACCAGCGAGAAAACCCTCCATTATATTTCTTCACAAGCATTTATCCTCCAAAATTGTTAGATTTTTATTAACAGAACATATTGAACAGAAAGAATGTTTAAGATTTATAGTCATAGTGATGTACAGCATGGAAATAAACCCCTTGGTCCAACTCTTCCATGCTGACCAGATATCCCAACCCAATCTAGTCCCATCTGCCAGCAACCGGCCCATATTCCTCCAAACTTTTCCTATTCATATACCCATCCAAATGCCTTTTAAATGTTGCAATTGTAACAGCCTCCACCACATCCTCTGGCAGCTCATTCCATACCCGTACCACCCTCTGCGTGAAAATGTTGCCCCTTATGTCTCTTTTATATCGTTCTCCTCTCACCCTAAATCTATGCCCTCTAGATCTGGACTCCCTGACCCCAGGGAAAAGACTTTGCCTATTTACCCTATCCATGCCCCTCATAATTTTGTAAACCTCTGTAAGGTCACCCCTCAGCCTCCAGGGAAAACAGCCTCTCCCCATAGCTCAAATCCTCCAACCCTGGCAACATCCTTGTAGATCTTTTCTGAACCCTTTCAAGTTTGACAACATCTTTCCGATAGGAAGGACACCAGAATTGCACGCAATATTCCGACAGTGGCCTAACGAACAACCTGTATAGCCGCAACATGACCTCTTGCAGTCTAAGGAGACACTGAGCATTACAAAAGAAGAATCAGACCATGAATTCTAAATATCTGAAGCTTGATTTTCCTGTAGACTTTTGAACTCAACTGGCAAACTCAAATGAGTAAATGCACTGTGTGAGAAATAATCACTCATTATGATTTACCCAATGCAGCCGATTAATGACCAGAGTGTGGGCATGGCATACAATTAAGAAATACAAATGGACTTTAGAGGCTGACTAGACATTTCAACTTGACAGAAATGGTAGGTTTCCATGCCAATAGAAGCTGGGCCACTGCTATAGTGGAGGGTGCCCTACAATAGATGTTACACACAATTAGGCTTGTAAGCATACCTGAAACTCCTGTCCTCTGACCTGTTGCATGGAGGTCACCTCCAATCAGCTAAATTGCCCTCACTGTCTGCAGAAGCTAGAGGCCCTTACTGAGCTGGATTGGTTACACCCATTGTGTGTAAGGGGCAGCTGTGCCTTCCTTCATCCCCCTCCAGGAAAGCACATTTATATTTGGTATTGTTATCACCTGTGTGTCTCTGCTTCTGCCCCCGTGGTTGTTGAAACTTTACTTGAAACTCAAATTTTTATCACACTTTCATGCTTTGCTTGGAAAAGAGTAGGAATTTATGGAAGGATTCAATGTAATGATACAAGCCTTCCTTCTATAGATACATTTGCTGGAGAATTTTAATGTGTTGGTATGCATTTGTTGTAGAGAACAACCATATTCACTGAACACAAGGATTCTGCTGGATGCCAATCCAGAATTCATTTATTTGCTTCTGTATCTAAATTCTTCTTTTTCTACAAGAATAAAGAAAATGCACTTTTGAGTTTGGTTTTGACAAAATTTCCTCCGGGTGCTCTGGTTTCCTCCCACAGTCACAAAGATGTGCGGGTCAGGTGAATTGGCCATGCTAAATTGCCCATAGTGTTAGGTAAGGGGTAAATGTAGGGGTATGGGTGGGTTGCGCTTCGGCGGGTCGGTGTGGACTTGTTGGGCCGAAGGGCCTGTTTCCACACTGTAAGTCTAATCTAATCTAAAAAAGCAAATGGCTATTGGCTGAACACTTCACTCCCCTGCCATTGCATAAAAATTGTACAATACAGTCCCTAGCAAGAATACTACTTATGTATCTATAGATATATATGTTATATGTTCACTACATATATAACAAATATATCTAGAAAGCTACAGTGAACAGTGTTTTATCGCCAAAATTCAGCGCCCATCTTGAGTTTCAAAAAGAATAAAAAAGTAATACATAGAGTTCATCTTGTACCAGTAACTAAACTTCAAACCGGCAAGGTACATAGTAATTATCTCTAACACAATGGATTTGCAACAATGAGCAATTAAGGATAGGTTTTAGCCACTTTTTGATGTTTGAAAGCTGAATGTATGACAACATTTACTTCAAAAAAAGCTCTGTATTTGTTCAAGTGATTGACTTCACTACATTCTAAACAAAAAGTTTAAACATTTTAATTTTACAAGAAGCATGTGAGAAAGTGGTACATTAATGCTTCTTGATGTGATCTGTCATGAGTTTTCAGTGGAATCCCCACCCTCAATGAGTTACATCAGAGTTAGTAATTTGAAGTCAGATGGAGTACAAATAGCAACAGAATATTATGGTTCAGAAGCACACGGCCTTATGACACTCAATAGTTCAGCGATATCTTGATGAAATTTGATACCAATTTTCAAAAGGAAATTAGTGTAATAGGGACAGAATTAGACATGGTGAAAGTGAGGACTGCAGATGCTGGAGATCAGAGTCAAGATTAGAGTAGTGCTGGAAAAGCCCAGCAGGTCAGACAGCATCCGAGGAGCAGGAAAATTGATGTTTCGGCCAAAAGCCCTACATCAGGAATGAGGCAGGGAGCCTCCGGGGTGGAGAGATAAATGTGCATCCTTTATAATTTACATGAACATAATTACTAGTACAACTCATGAACCCATTACTGTTGTTTGACCATTTGTTATGTTATTCATTTGCTTATCCAATGCAGTCTGTCTTTAAAAATTACGACCATGATCAGGATGGCTATATTTCCCAAGAGGAGTTTGAAAAGATCGCTGCAAGTTTTCCATTTTCCTTCTGCGTTATGGACAAAGATTGGTGAGTACAGCAATGTCAGTCAGGGCAGTACAAAATATTCCAATGAAGCAACAGCAAGTAGCAGAACGGACTCTAAGTAAACATGCATCTGGGATTGAAGGGCATTGAGAAAAACACTGCCACCTCGCTGGTTTAAATTTATTTGTTTCCACACACAGTGAAATCATATGGAACAGAGAAGGCTATTTTGCCTTCTCTGTAAACCTTTGCCATGAATTATTTATTTAATTAGACATATTCCCTCGCTCTTTTCCTAAGAGGCCTGCCAATTCCCTTTTGAAAATTGGACCTGAGTTTCTGGCTTAACCTTTTTTTCCCCTTTGTTTTGCCTTTCTTGTCAAATGTAGTATCACGTTTTTATTTATTTTCTCTACCTAAGGTTTGCACCTATGTTAGATTGGATTTCCCACTGTGTGGAAACAGGCCAGTTGACCCAACAAGTCCACACCAGCCCTCCCACACAGACACAGAATGTGCAAACTCCACACAGACAGTCAGCCAAGGCTGGAATCAAACCCGTGTCCCTGGTGCTGTGAGGCAGCAGTGCTAACCACTGAACCACTGTGCCACCCAAGATGTTTGTGACATTGTACATTTTTCACTGTCCTGCTGTTCTTTTGTAACTTGAGGGCACATGACAAAAAATTTAAATTCCACTTCTAATTTCAAGTTTGACTCTAATTTACTCTACCTCCCACTATTGCAATTGTTAATTTTTAATCCTTAAATTTCATTGCTGAACAGGATAGAGTCCAGTATGCATCCCAATCCCAGCTGCCCCATTGTAAATTTACACATGTAGCAATTTGAAGTGTAAGCATAGCTTAACCTGAATGAGGAGGGAAAAGCAACCAACTCACAGACCATGCCATGAAATCCTCCCTCAGCAAATTCTATCCCATTGAAGCCAACTACATACATCCCAGGTCATAGCTTGCTGAGTTAAATTCTCCTCTAATACCTGCCTGAAACATAACTCTGTTTCCCTTCTGCCCTGCTGAACATTTCCAGCATTTTGTATTTTTAATCTCCCCTTTCTCCCATACATACAGTTTTGGTCACCTTATCTGAGGAAGGATATTCTGGCCAATGAGGGAGTGCAAGAAAGGTTAACCATACTGACTCTTGGGATTGCAGGACTAACGTATGAAGACAGACTGGATTGGTTGGATCTGTACTCACTGGAGATTCAAAAATGTAATGGAAATGTATAAAGTTCTAAGGCCAAGACCGTGTAAACACAGGAAGAATGTTCCCAAAAGAGTCTAGAAACAAGGCTCATGAACAAAGGATATGGATAGGCCATTCTGGACTAAGTGAGAAAAGATTTCTTTAGTCAGAGGGTGGTGAGCATGTGGAATTCTCTGCCACAGAAAGCGGTTCAAGCCAAAATTTTGAATGTTTTCAAGAAGAAGTTAAATGTTTGTGAGAAGATTTGTAGCTCGGGTGCTCGTTGTTGTGGTTCTGTTCGCTGAGCTGGGAGTTTTTGTTGCAAACGTTTCGTCCCCTTTCTAGGTGACATCCTCAGTGCTTGGGAGCCTCCTGTGAAGCGCTTCTGTGCTGATTCCTCCGGCATTTATAGTGGTTTGAATCTGCTGCTTCTGGTTGTCAGTTGCTGTCCGCTGAAGTGGCTGGTATATAGGGTCTAGGTCGATGTGTCTGTTGATAGAATTTGTGGATGAGTGCCATGCTTCTAGGAATTCCCTGGCTGTTCTCTGTTTGGCTTGCCCTACAATAGTGGTGTTGTCCCAATCGAATTCATGTTGTTTGTCATCTGAGTGAATGGCTACTAAGGATAGCTGGTCGTGTCATTTCGTGGCTAGTTGGTGTTCATGGATGCGGGTTGTTAGCTGTCTTCCTGTTTGTCCTATGCAGTGTTTTGTGCAGTTCTTGCATGGGATTTTGTACACTACATTGGTTTTGCTCATGCTGGGTATCGGGTCCTTTGTCCTGGTGAGTTGTTGTCTGAGCGTGGCTGTTGGTTTGTGTGCTGTTATGAGTCCTAGTGGTCGCAGCAGTCTGGCTGTCAGTTCAGAAATGCTCCTGATGTATGGTAGTGTGGCCAGTCCTTTGAGTTGTGGCATGCAAAATCCCATGCAAGGACTGCACAAAACACTACATAGGACAAACAGGAAGACAGCTAACAACCCGCATCCATGAACACCAACTGGCCACGAAATGACACGACCAGTTATCCTTAGTAGCCATACACTCAGATGACAAACAACATGAATTCAATTGGGACAACACCACTATTATAGGGCAAGCCAAACAGAGAACAGACAGGGAATTCCTAGAGGCATGGCACTCATCCACAAATTCTATCAACAGACACATCGTCCTAGACCCGATATAGCAGCCACTGCAGCGGACAGCAACCGACAACCGGAAGCGGCAGATTCAAACCAGTATAAATGCCGGAGGAAAAATCAAAGAAGCGCTTCACAGGAGGCTTCCAAGCACTGAGTATGTCACCTAGAAAGGGGACGAAACGTTTGCAACAAAAACTCCCAGCTCGGCGAACAGAACCACAACAAGAAGTTAAATGTAGCTCTTAGAGCTGAAGGATTAGAGGGCATGAGCCAAAGATGGAAACAGGATACTGAATTGGAAGGTCAGCCATGATCACGTTAAAAGGTGCAGCAGGCTCCAAAGGCTGCTCCTATTCTCCATCTTTCTATAGAATCGTTCATCCTTAGTGTGGCAGCAGGTTATTCAGCCCATCGAGTCCACCCTGACCTTTTAAGGGCATCCCACCCAGGACCCACCCCATACCCCATCCCTATTACCCTACATTTTCCATGGCTAATGCACCTAGTCTGCATGGCCCCAGACACTGTGGACAATTTAGCATGGCCATTCCACCCTAACCTGCACAACTTTGGACTGTAGAAGGAAACAAGGATCTGGAGGAAAACCACACAGATACCATGAGAATGCGCAAGCTCCACACAAACTGTCACCTGACAGAGAATCAAACCCGGGTCCCTGGTGCTGTGAGGCAGCAGTGCTGACTACTGAGCCACCATGCCACCCTATGTATCTTCTGGGTATTGATTTCCTTGCCAGTGGAAACTATTTTTCCCTAACTCCTGATCAACATTCTTCATCACTTTGAATACTTACATAAAATCTCCCCTTTGCTCTGTTTCTTCTAAGGAAAACAATCACAGTTTCTTTATGCTTTCCGTCCTTGTAGTTAGTTCTAAGTTTGTTGTGCTCGAACTTCTGAAATTGAAACGATTTATCCTTCTGATCCTTCTGTCATTTTCTGCTCCACAAAATTACAAAGTGTTAACTTCTAAAAAAAACACACAGATATGGACATGACTCATCAATTCCACAAACTTTGCTGCAAAAAATTCTTAGTCTACAAAAATGGACCAATTTATATACATAGCAACAGAAAGACATACTAAATTAACAAAGGTCTAGTTGACTAGTTAACATCAACCAACTCATACATCGCAGAGGATAGAATATTTTGCAGGGCACATTTCTCATTGGTTTGTAATTGTAATGCTTGACACTAGAGAAATACACTATAGTTAGCAGAATGTTTTGTGCTCATACATCGATTATTAGTCTAAGAACAAAGACATTCTCTTTTATTTGGCCCCAGTGAAAGAAAAATATATCTGGCAGAAAATCTTTAAAACGTATTTCAAGTTGTAATCAGTCAACAAATCATCACTGCACAGACCAATGTAATCAAAAGTGCACTTAACAGGATTTTCTAATATTCTCTTTATGTAGATGTACCTCTTGCGGCAGCTCCCTCAATGCGTTCCCTAGTGTCTGAGAACATAGCCCATTCACAATGCATGAGCAGCTGTTGAAAAGGCAGTACAGATTTGTGCTGCAGACATTGTCAGTTTCGGAGGAGGAACTGTGTGGACTAACATTGCCCAGAAAAGCCAGCAATGTTATTATTGTAATCTGAAATCTAAGTCTACCCATGGCCAGGCACCACACCAATATGTTATATACGCACTTTTGTTTGCTACCAATGATGTTGTACCTCCATCACTGTTGGAGGATAATATAAAACTCCTGAGGTGGAACTCCAAGTTCCTTAGGCACAAGTGTGATTTCATTCATTTTACACAGCATCCTTCAAAGTTAGGTGAAAGTGAGGACTGCAGATGCTGGAGGTCAGAGTCAAAAAGTGTGGTGCTGGAAAAGCACAACAGGTCAGGCAGCATCCAAGGAGCAGGAGAGTCGATGTTTTGAGCAAGACATTCCTGATGAAGAGCTTACACTCGAAACATCAATTCTCCTGCTCCTTGGATACTGCCTGGCTGGCTGTGCTTTTCCAGCACCACACTTTTCACCCATCAAAATTAGTAATGACTGTACCAATGGAAGTTACAAATGTAACTGAAGTTTCTTTGCTATCATAAAAGAACATCTGAAATATAGAATAAAGAACATTACAGCGCAGTACAGGCCCTTCAGCCTCAATGTTGCGCTGATCTGTGAAACCAATCTGAAGCCCATTTAACCTATGCTATTCTATTTTCATTCATATATATATATATCCAATGGCCATTTAATGTTCTTAAAGTTGGCAAGTCTGCTACTGTTTCAGGCTATGCGTTCCACACCCATACTACTCTCTGAGTAAGAAACTACCTCTGACATCTGTCCTATACCTATATAATCCCTCAATTTAATGCTATGCGCCCTCATGCTAGCTGAGGAAAAAGGCTCTCAGAATCTATTCTATCTAACCGTCTTATTATCTTATATGTCTCAATTAAGTCACCTCTCAACCTTCTTCTCTCTAACAAAATCGCTTCAAGTCCCTCAGCTTTTCCTCGTAAGACCTCCCCTCCATACCAGGCAACATCCTGGTAAATCTCCTCTGAACCTTTTCCAAAGCATCCACATCCTTCCTATAATGTGGTGACCAGAACTGCACGCCAAGTGCAGCTGCACCAGAATTTTGTACAGCTGCAGCATGACCTCATGGTTCTGAAATTCAATCCCTCTATTAATAAAAGCTAACAAACTGCATACCTTCTTAAAATGCAATATTGAAGTGCATATCTTTGATATTTACTGAGACTGTACCAAAATCACTAGTGTGCAGTGCTTGAATATCATAATAAACCATCACTAAATTACAGATTTGCCCAAGGAAGAATTGTCTGATTGTATTCACTACTCATATGAATTAGTTAAAATGTTATGTAAAATAGTGTGTAGTGATCTCTGCAGAATAAATTATTTATGTTTCCATTAATGAATGATAAAGATAATAAAGATTTAAATGGTAACCTATTCTCTATCAGTTACCAATTTACCTGAATATGCTTTATAGAGTTCCTATTGTATTTATGTCATTCCCAGTTGGTATAAGGTCTTTAGCAATGAAGGATTCTCATTTTACAGTGAAGGTCTAATAAGCAGAGAAGAAATTACAGCCTACTTCATGAGATCCAGCTCCATCTTCTCAAAATCAGTTCTCGGCTTTCTGCATAATTTCCAGGAGACAACATATCTGAAACCAACTTTCTGTGACAACTGTGCTGGATTTGTAAGTTGATTTAACCTATAGTCTCCCAGCTTGTAAGATGTCACTGAGCAACCGTTGATGACTGCAAAAATTGCTATAAATATTTTATCTAAATGTAGTCTGAAAAATAATAAGGAGTTATAGACGATAGCTTTACTATTCATTGGTGTAATGGCCATAATAGGTTATTGTCTGTGCTACTGTCCTAGTAATCCAGAGATCAAATCACACCATGACGTCGAGTCATCTAATCATACAGCATGGAAACAGACCCTTTGGTCCAGTCAGTCCATGCCAAATATAATCCCAAACTAAACAAGTCCCACCTGCCTGCTCCTGGCCCATACCCTTCCAAACCTTTCCTATTCATGTATCTATCCAAATGTCTTTATGACATTGTAATTGTAACCACATCCACTACTTTCTCAGGAAGTTCATTCCACACGTGAACCACCCCCGTGTAAAAAATTTGCCTCTTATGTCTTTTTAAAATCTCTCTCTCCTTTCACTTTAAAAATTTGCCTTCTACTCTTGAAATTCCCCATTCTACGGTAAAGACAACTACCATTAATACCGCATTATTTTATAAACTTTTATCAGATTGCCTGTCAACCTCCTACACTCTAGTAAAAAAAATGCCAGCCTATCCAGTCTTTCTTTACAACTCAAACCTTCCATACCTGGCATCTCTTCTGACTCTTCTGAACCCTCCCCAGCTGGGTAATATCCTACCTATAACTGGGCAACCAGAATTGGTCACAGTATTCCAGAAGAAGTCTCATCAATGTTCTGTACAACCTCAACATGACTTCCAAACTCCTCTACTCAAAGCACTGAGCAATGAAGGCAAGCGTGCCAAATACCTTTTTAACCATCTTGTCTATTTGTGACACAAACTTCAAAGAATTATGTACCTGGATCCCTAGATCCCTCTGTTCTACAACATGATCCAAGGTCCTACCACTAATTGTATAAGCGCTAACCTTGTTTGTTGTACCAAAATGCAATACCTCCCATTTATTCAGATTGAACTCCATCTGCCATTTTTTAGCCCATTGACCCATTTGATCAAATCCCTTTGTAATCTTAGAAAACTTTCTTCACTGTCTACAATGCTATCAATTTTGGTGTCAGTCCGAAAATTTATGAACCATGCCTTCTATGTTCTCATCCAAACCATTCACATAAATGAGAAACAAAAGTGGATCCAGAACCGATCCCTGTGGAACACCACTGGTGACAGGTCTCCAGTCTAAAAGCAACCCTCCACCACCACTTTCTGTCTCCTACCATTTATGTATCCAGTTGGCAAGTTCACCCTGAATCCCATGTGACCTAACTTTACAATTAGCCGACCATTCGGAACCTTGTCAAAGGCTTCACCAAAATCCAAATAAATAACATCTATTGCTCTGCCATCATCAATCATTTTAGTTACTTTTTCAAAAAACTAACTCAAGTTTGTGAGACACGATTTTCCTCACGCAAAACCATGCTGACTATCTTTAATGAATTTTTGCCTTTCTAAATGTTCATAAATCCCATCTTTTTTTGTCGCCTCCACAATTTACCCACAACCGATGTCAGACTCAGGTCTAAAGATCCCTACTTTATCCTTACAAACTTTCTTAAACAAAGGTACAACACTAGCCACCGTCCAGTCAGCAGGTACCTCACCCGTAGTTATAGATGATGCAAATATTTCTGCAAGAGTTCTTGTAATTTCCTCTCTTACTACCTACAATGTTCTGAGGTACATTAGATCAGGTCCAAGAGATTTATCCAGTTTTATATTCTCTAAGTTCTCCGAAATTCCTCCTCTGTACTGTGAACTGTTTTTAAAACATCAAAGTTTATTTCTCTCCATTTCTTTCTGCACAGTAAAAATTAGTGCTAAATATTCATTTAGTATCTTACCCATCTCCTGGGGTTCAACACAAAGATGACCTCCTCGATCTTTAAGAAGCCCTACCCTCTGTCTAGTTATCCTCTTGCTCTTAGTGTATTTGTAGAATCTCTTTGGATTATCCTTAACTTTATCTGCAGTGCTATCTCATTTCCCTTCTTTGCCTTCCTAATTTCTCTCTTAAGAATGCCCCTACACTCTTTATATTGATAAGATTCAACTGAAGCAAGTTGTCTATTTCTAAAATAAGACTTGCTTTTATTCTTGACTAGAACCTCAATATTTTTATTCATCGATTTTGTTCCTTAATCTTACCAGCCATACCCTTCACTCTAACATGAACAAAATGCCTCTAAACTCTCATCATCACATTCCTGAATACCCCCATTTGTCAGACTTTTTTTTTAACATGTGAACTGTCTACTCCAATCAACTTTTGAAAGTTCTTGTCTCATACCATTAAAATTTACCTTACTCCAATTAAATTAAGGAATTGAACTGAATAAATCTGGTAATTTTTGGATATCATCTGACAATGATCAGAAGAGCTGCCTGATTGTTGGATAAACCCAACTGGATGAACTGTCCACCTCTACCCTTTAGGTTCTTGCGCCAAAGCTATATTTTTGAGATTTAATGTCCTCAGAATAAACAGGGATGGACAAAACATCATTTCAAGAACAACAAGTCTTTCAGTTTCTTTCTATTTTTCTAAAAAATGTTAAATGTGCTCAGGTCTGTCAAATTGCATACTTTCAAAATTAAAATAATGTCTTTTTTTCAGATCTGGGGTGTTATAAAACAAGGGTACAGATGCAGAGGTAAATAGTGTTATAAAATAATTATATTTAAGAACTGTATTAATTGTTATCATACGTTTGGTAAACTACTTTAGATAGGTCAGTGAATTTGCTAGATTAATGGATTTACAATTGCAATTATACAAACTCATTTTTACTATTTCTGATAGCTTTATACACAGTTAATAGTACGTGCTTTATCACCTAATCCAGATTGTATCTAAATGATGTTCTTCCAGAAATCAACATTTTGCTTAAGAACTTATTAAAACCAAACAATGTGCAACTTCTAGCCTTTAGCACACTTTTAAACAGGTATAAATAATGAGAAGTGGTGATCATGATCTAACCATAATGCATAGTCTGTTAACCAACAACTTAATATAAACACTCAACTACCAAACATTAAAATGTTTCCTGAATCAGATTTGTTTCATTCGTGAAATTATAAATAACTTAAGACTCTTAAAAAGGTATTTAAAAGCCATTTAAGGCTTTCAATGAATTGGATAGTGAATTATAAGTTAGAAAGCGTATGTTTTTTACACCCCTATTATTCTAGGCTGATTACATCCAGCTAATCGTTTGAAAATCCTTCCTTTGCTTATGTATGTGAAGAATATAACAATTTCGATGAGTGGCCAAACAAAAGTACATTGACCTAAGAGACATCATAGAGATACTGTAAATGTTGGCATAAGAGCTTGTGGTGGTGGGCTGTAAAAATATTAAAATGTATGTTCACATTGATGTATTTTGAAAACATTGTTTACATTCCAGCATTAGGAGTCAGCAACCCATAACAGACTGATGAGATGAAAGTATTTTTCTGTTATCTGAAAAGATCCCTTGTAAAATAAGATTATGTGGTCTCAACCCAATTCCTAAATTGTGTGACTTCACTGTGTAGAACCATCTCCATAATGCACTTAACAAGATGTTAACAACACTTAAGGCTGGGAAGTCAATGGAGAAGCCAGGTAGCAACTAATGTGTGAAAGACATCCTAATAATGCTCTGAAAATAATTTAGGAAGGAGCCTTCTTTACAAGACTTCAACATTCAAGAGGGCATGAGAGATTTAAAAATTAGAGACATACTTTTGGGAGGGAGTTTGTATGTGCAAAGGATTACAAGCTTACAGATGTTGAGATTGTGAAATTATCTTTAAATTAGCATGTAAACCATCTGAAATAGAACAATTAATTTACAAAAAATGCAATAATCTTTTCTAAAGTTGTATGCAATGCTATGGGACTGGAAGAACCATTTATATTGTTATATTTGCTCAGGTTAACACATCAAGCTTTAGAAAGATCAAACTGCTCTTGTCTACCGCCTGAGCATGAAAGATTGGAATTGCTGCATTAAATCTTTCACTTGCTGAATATTTTAATACACAAAATTTTAACCGTATTTCAACCTTATTGCACAGAGCATTTTGTGAGTTACCACTGATGTCAAATTTGATAGCCATTTCATTTTGATGCCCACAATGTGATGCATTTCTGATCGCAGATTGTGGTATGAACTGTCACAAACAGTGTCGAGACTTGGTGGTGCTGGAATGCAAAAATAAAGCCAAGACCACAGATGCCAGCCAAACCTCAAGCTCCTCTGCTCCTGCACTTTGCTCTGCAGAAACCAAAGGCCTAAACATCGGTAATATTACTCGTTCCATTGAATTGTACTGTTAAACTTTTTGAAAATTGTAACCTTTTCTAAATATTAATATATTGAGGATAAAAAACATTAACATTGATTGAAATATTAGATGCATAACTTTGAGTACTGATTATTCCTGGTGCTTGACAGAATTTAAGAAAGTGTTTGTTAAACACTTTTTAAAAATATTTGAGAAGGTTTAAATGATGGATATTATATAGAAGATAAAAAACAATCATCTTTCTTATTATTTTCTTTCTTGTTATGTTTTATATTATCTTTGAAATTATTTGAGTAATCTAACATATAAGTTAATATATATCAATATATATATAACTTATATAATCTTAATGGCTTTTCTGTCTATCTTGCCTTTCCAAAACATAAACTAGCACTAGCCAAGAAAATAAGTTTGTGGGTGTCTTACTCCTAGTTCTCTGTCCGTGTCATTAAGAACCTGGTTTCTATGAGATAAATAAAATTGATTATTTTCCTAGTCTAATTTTACCTCCTATTTTACTTACCTAAACACTTAAAGGATCACTGCAGCAATGCAACAAGCTTTGGGAATCTATCAGTATTGTAAAGGCAACATGAGCCTCTCTTATTTATCCTGTCATCATGTACATCTGAGTACCCTGAGGGGTACGAGATAGAATCACCCTTCAACAATTGCCCATAGTTATGGTTCAGTGAACAGTAGAGATAATGGCTTGAGATAATGCTCACAAATTTGAGACTTCTTATCTCATAAATTGTCAACAAATGTGAGAGAACAGCATCTTTACTACCCTCTCAACCAGTTTGGGAAAACTCCTTCCTTATTATAGGAACAAAGAAATTGCTGAATCAGAAAAGACCAAAGCCAAACCAGTTGACCTTTTATCGTCCTGTTCGATGAATGATACAACAATAATGCAATTGCTGATTAATCAAATCTATACCACAGATAAAAACAGACCACAGATAACAAATTTCAACACATTGGAGTATTTTGTGGAAATGAGTTTTGCACCATATCTGTACATTTTCAGAACTAATCAGCCTAAGAGTGCTTTTTTTGTTCTTAATTTGAATATGGATAACCTTGGAATTGTCGAGCAATAATAACATGAAACAGTGAAAATTAAGCTTCAACAGTCAAAATAGAGTTATGAAAGAACTGCACATATATGATACCCTCTTTTATTTACTCTTAGGATGTGAATGTTGTTGGCTGTGTCAGTATTTACTCCACATCCCTAACAGATAATGTTGAGCTGCCTTCTTGAACTCTACATATTCATCCATTCCTGCTAAAGATGGAGTTACAGGATTTTGATCCAGTGACAGTAAAGCAACAGTAATATAACTCCAAATCAGGATGGTATGTGAGTTGGAGAGGTCATGACATTTCCATTATCTGCTACCTTTGCCCTTCTAGATGGTAGTGTTCATGGGTTTAGAAGGTGCTGACAAAGGAGCATTGGTAGCTTACTGCAGTAGGTGTTGTAGCTGGGATGTACTGCTGCAACTATGTATTGGTGATGCACAGAGTGAAGTTTGAAAGTGGTGAATAGGGAACTGATCAAGTGGAATGCTTTATCCTGGATGGTATCAAGCTTCATGATTGTTGTTGGAGATGTGTTTATTCAGGGAAATGGAGAGTATTTAATTGTAGTCTTGACTTGTACATTGTAGATGATGGACAGACATTGGAGCATCAGGAGGTGGGTTACTTGCCATAGAATTCCCAATATTCTTGTATCCACAGGATTTATATGGCTGGTCCTGTTCAATGTCTGGTCAATGGTAAACCATAGAATGTTGAGAATGGGAAATTTATTGGTACTAGTGACGTTGAATTTCAGGGGAATACGGTTAGATTTCCTTTTCTTGGAGGGGCCATTGCCTGGAATTAGTGTAGCACAAATGTTACTTGCCTTGTACTATGCCCAACCCTAAATGCTGTTCAGATCTTTATGCATACAGACTCGGTCTGCCTCAGCATCTGAGGTGTTGCAAAATATTTTTGAAAGGCTTTGAAATCATCCACAAACATGCACACTTTTGACATTTTTGAAGGAAAGTCATGCTTACAAAATGCTAAGGTGTTTTGCAGAAGGCATTATCCCAATAGACACCTGTACTGATATCCCAGAGATTGTGATAATTAACTTCCAACAACAATAACCCATACTCCTTTCTGTTTGATATGACCTGTAGAATCCTGAAGAAGGGTCCTCCCTGAAACATCGACTCTCTTGTTCCTCGGATACTGCCTGACCTGCTGTGCCTTTTCCAGCACCATGCTTTATCAACTCTGATATGACCTGTGGAGAGCTTTCCCCCCAATTCCCATTAACCTAAAATTTATTGTGGCGGCTTGTTCGATATTTGATCAAATGCTAAATTGATGTCAAGGACAACATACTATTGTTACTAATGAAAGTTCATTCTTTTGATTTTTGGATCAAGATAATAATGAGATCTGCCCAGCAGAACACAAACTGAACATCAGTGAGCAGGTTATTGCTGAATGATAGTGCTATTAATGATATGTTCCATCACTTCATTGTTGATTGTGAATAGAGTTGAGCTTGTTAAAAGGCATTTGTCTTAATCAAAGTCAATTGATCTATACTATAAAATGGTTGACATGGGCAGAGGGGTAGTGGTGGGCATTTCATTTTTATTTTAAATGTGTTTTTGCATGGGGGCACCCCTGAGAAGATAATATCCTTCATAATTTATTCACCTTTCCTACAAAAACCATCCTCTTTTTCTCCTTCCGGCTTCCCGCCCTGAGGTGCCAAAACATCTCAGCCCAAAACTACCCAATTTAGCTCACTATGGAATCTATCAGGCCTCCATTGTGGGCTTGCATGGACTGTATGAGCTGCCAACCAAAAGGCAGGACTTCCTCTAGAAGTAGAGTCTCTATGTTATGTCTGTGGTTTGGTTAATTTCTGGGCCTGTTGGCCAACTGCCAACTTTCTTCTAACGGTGGCTTGGCAGTGAGCTGTTTATATTTTTCCCCATAACTCTATGCACCTCGCCTTTTGCACTAATATGCTGCATTCTTCCATCGTTGGAGATAAGCATGTTTTTGGAGCATCCTCCTCCAGTTACCTGTCCACCACCATTCACTACTAGGTTTGACAGAATTGCAGAGTTCTGATGTGATTCTTTGTGTGAGAAAGTATTTAACTGCCTAGAGCATGTTACATCCACAGTTTAACTTATTTGTAATCCTGTATGCATCTCATCTTCAAGTATGCCTGGTGCTGCTCCTGCCATGCTGTCCTACACTGGTCATTGAATCAAGGCTGATCCTCTGGTTTGATGGTAATAGTACAGTGGCTGAAAACAAGCATACATACAGCATACAAATGAACGCAGGAGTAAGTCATATGACTCCTCCTGCCTGGTCCACCATTCAATAAGATCATGGCTGATCAGATTGTGGCCTCAACTCTACCTTTCTGCCTGCCCCTACTATTCTTATACATCTTTATTAGTTCGATCTCCATATTAGTTAGATCTATCTACTTCTGCCTTAAAAAATATTCAATGGCCTTCCATCGACCACACTGTGGGAAAAAAGTTCCAAAGACTCATGTATGACCTTGGGATAAAAATCTCCTTGTTGCATCTTAAATTAGGAATTCCTTATTTTAAAGAATGTCCCTGGTTCTAGTCTCTCCCACAAGGGGAAACATCTTTTCAGCATTTACTCTGTCATGCCCCTTCAGGATCTTATGTGTTTCAGTAAGATCATCTCTCATTCTTCTTATCCCTAGTGAATACACACCAAACTTCCCTCATAAGATAGCTCCTCATCAGCAAAGTAAAACATCTTTGAACTATTTCTACAGTGATTATGTCCTTTCTTAAATAAGTCCAAAACTGTGTAGAGTTATGCAATTCTGCTGCTGATGGCCCATGGATGTAATTCATTGATTCTCAGGTTTTAAGTTATGATATGGAGGTGCTGGGCTGGGGTGGACAAAGTTAACAATCACATACCACTAGATTATAGTCCAACAGGGTTATTTGGAAGTACAAGCTTTCGAAGCCCTGTTCCTTTGTCAGGTAGCTAGTGACGAAGGAACAGCACTCTGAACGTTGTACTTCCCAAATAAACCTGTTGGACTTTAACCTGGTGTTGTGTGATTTTTAATTCAGTTTTAAGTTGATAGATCATCTGTTCTGTGCCTATAACATTTAGCATGGTGGTAGTACCATACAAGAGAGCATGACCTCACTGTAAAGACAGGAAGTCATCTCCACAAGGATTACACAGTGTTTAGATCTGCCAATGCTATCATGGATAGATGGATCTGTGATAGATACAATGGAGAGGATAAGGTCAAATAAGTTTCTCCCCTCACGTTGGTTCCTTAATGATCCGCCATTGACTTACATTTGTTCTAAGACTTGACAAGTAGTGGTGCTATTGATCTACTTTTGGTGATGTGCATTAAACCTGCACACCTCGAGTACGTTGTGCCTTTGACACTCTTAGAGCTTGTTCTAAGTGGTGTTCATTCTGGAGGAGCACAAATTCATCAACTGAGGAAGGCCGGTAGGTGATGATCAGCAAGAGGGGTTGAACCTGACTCCATGAGATATCATGAAGTTCAGAGCCAATGTTGAGGCCTACCAGGGATACTCCCTCCTGACTGTATATCACCGTGCTGCCAACTCTGGTGGAACAGGACATATGCATATGATGGCAATGTCTGAACTTAATCATACTCATGAAATGATATCTAGTAGACAATAACAGGCTGTTAATTGATTAGCCCAAGGGACAGCTCTCCCAATTTTGGCACGAGCCCATGGATGTCAGGAAGATTTTTCAGAGTCAACTGGGTCAGATGCATCTTTAGTAAAGCAAAGAGCTGTGGGTCATGGAAATCTGAAACAAAAAACAAGAAGTGCTGGAGAAAATTGGCACGTCTAGCAGCATCTGTGGAGAGAAAAGCAGAGTTAAGTGGCTCTTTTGAGTCAAGAGGCCCTTTGTCAGAATAGTTCTGAAGAAAGGTCACCAGACTGGAAATGTTAATTCTGCTTTCTCTCCGCAGATGCTGCCAAACCTACTAATTTTCTCTAGCACTTTCTGTTTTTTTCCAGATGCGTTTTGTTGTTTCTGGCACATAACCTGATGTCAATATTATTTGATTTTTCTGAACTGTGTGATGCAACTGAGTGCCACACTGGGCCATTTCTGAGGGCAGTTGACTGTCAGTCACATTGCTGTGGGTCTGGAGTCACATGTAAACTATGTCAGGTAGCGGTTGTAGATTTCTTCCCCTGAAGGACATTAGTTTCTTACAATTGGATAATTTAATGATAATTATTATTGAAACTAGTATTTTATTCTAGATTCATCATTCAATTGAATTTAAATTCATTGACTGGTTGTAATGGCAGGATTTTACCTTCAACTTCCAAGTGCGCTCCCTAGGATTAGCACAAAACCAGACATCGAATTCCGAACCAACATTTAATTAAGGTGGGAAGATGGAGTAAATACATCACAGGGAAAATCAACAGAGCTTCTCTTGTTGGATTCATCCATTTGGAATTTGGCATACACTTTGCCTCCACTCACCCACCTTGAACTGCCCACATGTATCCGTCTCTGGAGTCCATACTGAGAGTGTTATTTCATAAAATTATCCCATAGCATGAAAGTGTTCAGCTCTGAGTCATAGGATTGTGGGTTCAAATATCACTCCAAGACATCACAAAACTGAATCTGTTACTCAGCGTGATACTGAGGGAGTGTTGCATTGATGGCATGTAGTGACGTCCATAAGAAAATAAGGAACAGGAGATGTCAGCTACACAGTTCCACAAGCCTGTTTTCTGCTGTTCAATAAAATCATGGTGCATCTTTTGCCAAAGTAAAGTACTATAAAGGCTGTGGGTAGATGAAATATAAACAGAAAATATTGTAAATAATAATGAATTCTGACAATATTCATGATGCTTCAGGTCAAAGACCTTTGATTGGAATTAGAAAATGTTAGATGTACAACAGGTTTTAAGCAGGTGAAGAGGAAGCTAAATAGTTGGGGTTAAGTAATCAAAGAACTATAAATGATAACAGTCAAAGGCAGGAAAGATAAAAAGGAAAGCAAAACAAGGTCATAATAAGACAAGTATAGTCATGGGTTTGGAAACAACTTACCAAGGAGCCTTGATTAATTTCTGCACTGCATCTTGTATATGACACACACTGCTGTCACTGTTGGTGATGAAGTAGGGGAGTATTGAAGGTGGTGGAAGGAGCTCCAGTGTTGTGGGCTGTGTTGTCCCAGATGGTATCAGCGTTCTTGAGCATCGCTGGAGCTTGACTCATTCGGGCAAGTGGGGGGTTTTCCATCACATTCCTGACTTGTATGTTGTAAATACTCAACAGACAACAGGGAAGCAGGAGGTGAGTTACTCACTGCAAAGCTAAGACCATAAGACCATAGGTTATAGGAGCAGAACCAAGTTATATGGCCCATCAAGTCTATCCCAATATTCAATCATCGCTGATATGTTTCACAACCCCAGTCTCCTGCCTGTTTCCCATCATCCTTGATTCTCTTACCAACCAAGAAATTATCTATCTCTGTCTTAAATATACTCAATGACTTAGCCTCCATAGCCTTCTGTGGCAATGGGTTCCACAGATTCACCACCCTCTATTCCTTGCCTCTTACTTGCTCGTGTAGCCATGTATACATGGCTAGTTGGGTCAGTTCCTGATCAATGGAAAGCTCTAATAATGTTAACACTGGGGAATTCAGCAATGTAATGCCATTGAAAATGACGTGGCAATGGTTAGATTCTCTCATGGAATTGTTTGTTGCCAGGAATTTGTGTAGTGTGTAATATTATCAACCTGGCCTGAATATTGTCCTGTTGTGTGTGGATATAGACTGTTTTGGTGTTGAAGGTGACAGGTTTGGTGCTAAACATTGCAATCATCAGTGAACATCCCACGTCTGACCTTATGATGGAGGGAAGGGCATCGTTGGAGCAGCTGAAGATGGTTGTGCTGAGGATGCCACACCTGAGTAACTCCTACAGGGATGTCCTGAGACTGAAATGATTAACTGCCAACAGCTACAGACACCTTACTTTGTGTTAGGTATGACTCCAACCAGCAGGTAGCTTTCACCCTAATTCCCATTGATTCCAGTTTTGTTTGGGCTTTTAGATGTCATGCTCTTTTAAATATTGCCTTGAAACCAAAGGTAGTCATTCTCACCATTTCAGTTCCACTCTTTTGTGCATGTAATGAGGCGAGGAGCTGACCTTCTCTGAACCCAAAATGAGCATTAGACAGCAAGTTATTCCTTTGAAAGTGCCACTTGATAATTCTGTTGACAATCTTTCCCATAACTTCACTAATGATTGAGAATAGACTGACAGGGCAGAAATTTTGTTTGTACTGTTTTGAGTACAGAGGATATATCTGGGTAAATTTCCATCTTGGTGATTAAAACCTGGTATTGTCACTATGTGGGAATAGCCAGGACACAGGTAGTTGTGGAGTACAAGTCTTCAAAACTGTTGCTGAAATATTATTGGGACCCTCAGCCTTTGCAGCAACCAGTGCATTCAACTGTTTCTTGATATCATTTGGAATGAATCTGGTTGAAAATTGGCACCTGTCACACTGGGAATCTCTGGATGAGGCCAAAAAGGATCATCCACTCACCACTTCTGGCTGAAGATGAATGCAAATGTTCAGCCTTTTTTTCTGCACTGAGATGACAGACTCCCCCAAGGATGAGCATGCCATACTTGTAAAGTCATAGTGTCTACTCCCTAGATGATGCACTGCAGAAATACACCAAATCCTTAGACACTTCCTCCCAAGCCCACAAACACTTCCATCTAGAAGGACAAGGGCAACAGGTACATGGCAATACTACTACCTGCAAGTTCCTCTCCAAGCCACTCACTATCATGACTTGCAAATACATTGACATTCCTTTACTGTCACTGGGACAAAATCTTGGACTTGGTTCCCTCAGGTCATTGTGGGTCTCCCTACAGCACAGCACAGCACAGTGCAGGGTCTCCCTACAGCATGAACTGCAGTGGTTCAGGAAGGCAACTCACCACCATTTTCAAGGGCAACAAGCAATTGGCAATAAAGGCTGGCTCAGCCATTGACACCCACATCCCACAAGTGAATACAAAATGTGCTGTGACCATGATTTTAGAATAAGAGATCAAAGTAAATACAACCACTGAGAATGGGTTAAGAGCCATGTGACTATTCTCAGGTGAAGGTTGCTTCACTCGAGTGAAGGGAAGCTAGCTGCATTGCTCAGATGAGGGATGGGGTTGCAGTGCTCATGTTAAGGGCAGAGTGAGATATTTGGGCCAGGAGCAGTACTGGGGTCTGTGACCTCTGTCCTTGCCCTTAACTATGAGTAACAGATTCACAAAAGCTGAGTAGTGATGTTCCACAAGGATCAGTATTGCGATCATTATCATTCAACATTTACACCAATGGTGGACTCAGGGATTGGCAGCACATTCCCAAAATTAGGAAATGACACCAAGTTTGTTAGAAAAGTGGGGATGTCATGACAAAATGCAAAACAATGTTAATAAACTTGCAGAACAATTTTCTACATAGATACGTTCAGGGTCATTTTAATTGATAAGAAAAATAAGCAGACCACGTTCTGCTTATAAAATAAGAACATTTGATTGGAAAATGGCAGAGATCTAGGCTAAAGATATACAAATTATTAACCAGCATCACAAGATCATGAGGCCATAAAAAATGAATCAATTCAAATAAAGAAAGGTAATTTCTATAGAAATTGGAACTTGTCTTAAGCCACTAAAGCTCATTACCACCTCCTTACAGCTAAGTAGGGATGGGCAATGATATTGGAAAGAACTAAAGTATCGTGCACAATATTAGAAGGTGCAATAAAGATTTAAAAGGATGCTCAAGGAGACAATGATGACATTGCACTAGTATCCATAACCCCAAACTAATTTTCTGGCGATATGGTTTTGAATTCCACCATGCCAGATAATACATTCTTAATTTTTAAGAAAGTCTGGAATAAAATGCTGCCCCAATAGCAACCATGTAACCATGGTCTGCAAAATCCATCTCATGCCATTTCGGGAAGGATATCTGTCATTTTTACCTAGTCTAATCTACGTGTGACTCCAGATGCACAGGAATGTGTTTGATTCTTAAGTGTCCTCTGTGCAATTAGGGTTGGGTAATACTGGATGGTCGAGACAACAACACCCACATCTTATGAACTTTTATTTTAAAAATCTATCAGCAAATTCAACAGATTATTTCCTCTAGAAAACTTTAAAACTGAAGGGTGACCTTTCAGAGGTAGTTTGAGTTATGAAAGGCTAGATTTAGACAAGGTGTTTCCACATGTTAAGAGACCAAAACTAGGCTCCAGATGTAGTCATTAATAAATCCAGCATAAATATCTCTACTCAGATATTACTTTGAATGAAATTCAACATAAATATCTCTACTCAAATATTATTTTGAATGGTACTTATAAGTAGTCAAGGTACAAAGATGCATTTCTGGGGAAGCTAGATAAGCAGACAATGAAAAAAGTAACAGAAAATAATGCTGATAAAATGTTGGGGAGAGGTTTGAGGAGATTCATGTAGACTGTAAACAGTGACAAAGATTATGGGTTAGTGGTGCTGGAAGAGCACAGCAGTTCTGGCAGCATCCAAAGAGCAGCAAAATCGACGTTTTGGGCAAAAGCCCTTCATCAGGAATAAAGGCAGAGAGCCTGAAGTGTGGAGAAATAAGCTAGAGGAGGGTGGGGGTGGGGAGAAAGTAGCATAGAGTACAATGGGTGAGTGGAGGATGAAGGTGATAGGTCATGGAGGAGAGGGTGGAGTGGATAGGTGGAAAAGAAGATAGGTAGGTAGGACAAGTCCGGACAAGTCATGGGGACAGTGCTGAGCTGGAAGTTTGGAACTAGGGTGAGGTGGGGGAAGGGGAAATGAGGAAACTGTTGAAGTCCACATTGATGCCCTGGGGTTGAAGTGTTCCGAGAAGATGAGGCGTTCTTCCTCCAGGCGTCTGGTGGTGAGGGAGTGGCGGTGAAGGAGCCCAGGACCTCCATGTCCTCGGCAGAGTGGGAGGGGGAGTTGAAATGTTGGGCCATGGGGTGGTGTGGTTGATTGGTGCGAGTGTCACAGAGATGTACCCTAAAGCACTCTGTAGGAGGTGCCCAGTCTCCCCAATGTAGAGGAGACCGCATCGGGAGCAATGGATACAATAAATGATATTGGTGGATATGCAGTAAAACTTTGACGGATGTGGAAGGCTCCTTTAGGGCCTGGGATGGAGGTGAGTAAGGAGGTGAGGGCACAGGTTTTACAGTTCCTGAGGTGGCAAAGGAAATTGCAAGGATGGGAGGGTGGGCTGTAGGGGGGCGTGGACCTGACCAGGTAGTCACGGAGGGAACGGTCTTTGCGGAAGGCGGAAAGGGTGGGCAGGGAAATATATCCCTGGTGGTGGGGTCTTTTTGGAGGTGGCTGAAATCTCGGCGGATGATTTAGTTTATGCGAAGGTTTGTAGGGTGGAAGGTGAGCACCAGGGCGTTCTGTCCTTATTACGGTTGGAAGGGTGGGGTCTGAAGGCGGAGGTGCGGTATGTGGACAATTTGCGTTGGAGGGCATCTTTAACCACGTGGAAAGGGAAATTGCGGTCTCTAAAGAAGGAGGCCAGCTGGTGTGTTCTATGGTGGAACTGGTCCTCCTGGGAGCAGATATGGCGGAGGCGAAGGAATTGGGAATACAGGATGGCATTTTTGCCAGAGGTAGGGTGGGAAGAGGTGTAATCCAGGTAGCTGTGGGAGTCGGTGGGTTTGTAAAAAATGTCAGTGTCAAGTTGGTCGTCATTAATGGAGATGGAGAGGTCCAGGAAGGGGAGGGAGGTGTCAGAGATGGTCCAGGTAAATTTAAGGTCAGAGTGGAATGTGTTGGTGAAGTTGATGAATTGCTCAACCACCTCGCAGGAGCACGAGGTGGTGCCAATGCAGTCATCAATGTAGCAGAGGAAGAGGTGGGGAGTGGTGTGGTGCTGGTGTAATTACGGAAGATCAACTGTTCTACGTAGCCAACAAAGAGACAGGCATAGCTGGGGCCCATACGCGTATCCATGGCTACCTCTTTGGTCTGGAGGAAGTGGGAGGATTCAAAGGAGAAATTGTTAAGGGTGAGGACCAGTGCGGCCAAACGAATGAGAGTGTCGGTGAACGGGTACTGTTGGGGATGTCTGGAGAGGAAAAAACGGATGGCTTGGAGGCCCTGATCATGGCGGATGGAGGTGTAGAGGGATTGGATATCCCTGGTGAAGATGAGGCGTTGGGAGCTGGGGAAAGATTAGTTAGGCTGAATGGCTTGTTTCTTTGCTGTACAATTTAAGTAATTCAATGGAATCCATACCTTGTCTTTTCTAAATTGGATACCAATCAAGGTCACTTATCTCCTAGAAACTATACATGTGATAATAAAAAGATTTATTTACAGTAATCATTTGTAGTTCATACATTTTATATTTCAGTTAGTTGAGAAATGTTCTCACAATGTTCACATTAATATTTTTGCAGGAAATGAAGATGGACCATTTACATACTTCAATGAGGAAGTGCATAATGGTACTGAACGCAAAGACCGCACTATTGTACTAATGGGGGGCTCAGCCCAGAAGATCTCAGTAAGATTGAAGCCTGTTGTAATGCACAAGGCCACACAGACTGATATAACTGGCTCAGACACAGATACCACAGGAAATCAAGCAACCTCTCTGGGAAGAATGAAGACATCAGACACATCCCTGTTATCCCCAAACATACTTCCATTGTGTCCAAGTCCTCTTCCAACTCGTAGAAGACCCTGTGTGAAATGGGAAAATATGGCATCATTTCACAAACCTAAAAATGACGACTTTAGCAAGGAGCATCGATTATATCAACTAGAAAAGGTACAAATCCAGTTTCATTTTAGAGCATTAATCATAGGGGACAATACAATAGGCTCTTAAAAGACAAAGTAAAATCTGGATGATGTTTTGCTTTACGTGGCATATTGTTTTTAAAGTTATATTGTTAAATATAAACCTCAATATTTACATCCAAGACACTATTTTTAAAAAAACCAAAATCAGAAGACCAGCAAATCATTGCATGGATTTCAGTGACCTGGAGAGAATAATAAATCCTGGAGCAGCTCTAAGGGCTGGCAAACATGGGAGCCAATCCATTGGGAAATATTTAGTAGGAGCTGGGAACAACATTTTACTTTATTCTTTCATTGAATGTGGGTGTTAAAGGCAAGGCCAGCATTTGTCGTCTTGTTCTTAATTGACCTTGATGTGAGAGACTAGCTTGGCCATTTCAGAAGGCAGTTAAGAGTCAACCACATTACTGTGGGACTGCAGTCACATGTAGAACAGACTAAGAAGGATTTGCAGTTTTCCTTCCCTAATGGGCAATAGTGAAACAAGTGGGCTTTTCACAGAATTGGTGATATATTCGTGAGACTTTATGGTTGAGACTACCTTTCAATTCCATATTTAAGACTTGAACTGAAATTCCACAACTACCATGGTCATTACTAGTTCAATGATATTGTCATTTCAACACCATCTTCCCTGAAGAAATATTCCTTCTCATCCTTAGGGTTTTTCTTCCTTTTACAGTCCAGTTTTTTTTTTGCATTTAAGTACTTTGTTTCTCATTAATAAAGTAGCTTCACAATGTAAAGTGCCCAGTTATAATTTCACATCAAAGAAGATTTATTAATGCACTCCATTCACATAGTTGTAGGGCTTTGTACAGACCAACATCTTACAAATTTAATGTGAAATGATTGGTAGATGTTCAGAATATGTGGTATTTTCAATTGGGGGTTTGCTGGCTATGGAGCAGAAGCTGACCAATGTTTCCTCTTCCATGGTAAAATGATTCTGGGAACAGTTCCAGCCCTCCTGATGTTGCCCCAGCTCCTGAGTATAGTATAATGGGAATGAATATGTTAATGACGAAGTTGTACATACATGAAGTTGTAATACTGACATCAAGAGGCAAGTATAATTCAGATTTTGAGAAGAGATGATCAGAAGAACTGCACTGGAGAGCTAGAGTCAGTATTTTCAATATTAAAATGTAATTGAACTCCTGAAGGTCAGACAACAGTCACTTTTAGATCTTGTAAATAGAGAACTGCAGCAAACCCAGTAGGGACAGTCTAGCTAAATACAGCAGTCTCAAGAGTGAATTTCAGATTTCCAGTTCCCAGGTTCCTAGGGAGGCAAAGATGTAGCAGTGTAGTTATAGAGTCAGTGTCATACAGCACGGATACAGTACCTTCAGTCCAACTCATCCATGCTGATCAGATAATCCAATCTGACCTAGTCCCATTTGTCAATATTTAACCCATATCTCTCAAAGCTCTTCCTATTTATATACCCACCCAGATGACTTTTAAGTGTTATAATTGTATCCGGCTCCACCACTTCTTCTGGCAGCTCATTGCAAAAACAATGGAATCAAATGAAAAAAAGATATTTCAGTCATTGATTAGGAGTGCTGGTCCTGAACAAGGGAGTATTGAGTGGGAGTAAAAAGTGAGGTCTGCAGATGCTGGAGATCAGAGCTGAAAATGTGTTGCTGGTTAAAGCGCAGCAGGTCAGGCAGCATCCAAGGAACAGGAAATTCGACGTTTCGGGCATAAGCAACACATTTTCAGTATTGAGTGGCAGCCAGTATTGAATCTGAGCCTGAGCTCAGAGTTCAGTGCACATTGGACTTGAATTACAAGTGATGGGCTTGAGCTTGGAGTGCTGGGCCTACACTAGGAGTGTGGGCCCTGTGCCAGGTGGATTGGTATTGAGCTTGGAGTACCAGGCCTAAGCTAGGTGTATTGAGCCTGATGTAGGATTATTGGTACTGAGCTAGGAGTATTGGGCCTGAACTAGGTGTATTGGTACTGAACTAAGACTGCTGGGCTACAGCTAGAAATATTGGGCCTGAGATGAAACCAGTGGATCTGAGCCATAAGTGCTGGGCTAGAGTTATATGTATTGAGACTGAGCTCAAAGTATTAGGTATAAACTTGGTGTGCTAGGCCTGAGCTGGCATATTGGGCTTCAGCAGGGAATATTTGGACTGAGCTGGGAATATTAGCATTGAACTAGGACCTGCACTGGGAATGCTGGGCTTGAGGTAGGACCAATTGGTCTGCACTAGGAGTGTATTGAAATATTACAGGAAATGCTGGAAATACGACAAGTCTGGCATCAAAAAAGAGAGAGAAATAAAGTTAATAGTACAGGTTAGTGACCCATCAACAAAATGTCAAAGCATTCCACTCCCAATTATTATCGTGATTTCACTTTAACACAAGGCATCTAATCAAACAATTGAAACATCAGTGGATGAGTAATCCAGACGCACAAGTGATGTTCTGGGGATTTGTGTATAAACCTCACAACACACGAATGTTGGCACTTGAATTCAAAAAGTCTGAAATTAAAAATCTCATGATAGCCGTGAAATCATTGTCAGTAAAACTCATTGTGTTCACAAACTGCCTTTTAGGGAAGAAAATCTGTTGTCATTACCTTGCTTGTGAATGACTCCAAACCCAACAGCCATGTGGTTGACTCTCAACTGTCTTATGAAATGGCCTAGCAAGCCACTCAGTTGTATCAAACTGCTCCAGAGTCTCAAAGAATTGGACTGCCGGGCATCAATCTTGGAACTAGAAATGGCAAAGCAGCAGAATAAGGCCTCCTCTACCATTCAATCAAGATAGATGTTTCTCAACTCCATTCTCCTGCCTTTGCCCCATAACCCTTGATCCTTTCCAACCAAAAAGTTACCTATCTCTGTCTCAAATCTGCTCAATGACTTGGCCTCCACAGCCTTCTGTGCCAAAGAGTTTCACAGATTCAGCACCCTCTGGCTGAAGAAAGTCCCCCTCATCTTAGTTCTAAAGGGTCATCTGTGCAATCTGCCCTTGGGTCCTAGTCTATCCTATTATTGGAAACATCTTCTTCCAGGTCCATTCTATCCAAACCTCTCAATATTATGTAAGTTTAAATCAGATCCCCTCTCATCCTTTTAAACTCCATTGAGTACAGACCAAAGTCCTCAACTGTTCCTTATATGACAAGCCCTTCATCCCCAGAATAATTCTTGCAAACTTTTTGTGGACCTGCTCCAACACAAGCACATCCTTTCCTAAATACGGGACTCAAAACTGCTCACAATACTCGAACACGGTCTGACCAGAGCCTTATACAGCCTCAACAATACAATCCTGAACTTGTATTCTAACCCACTTGAAATAAATGCATCAACCTAACCACCAATTGAACCTGCACAGTAAACTTAAGAGAATCCTGAACTAGGACTCTGAAGTCACAGATTTCTTAAGCCTTTCCCTGTTTAGAAAACAGTCTATGTTTCTATTCTTGCAACCAAAGTATATAACCTCATACTTTCCCACATTGTATTCCATCTGCCACCTCTTTATCCACTCTTCTCAGCTGTTCAAGTTCTTTCAAGCTCTTTCCTCTTTCTTACCAATCTCTGCCCCTTCAAATATCTATGTGTTATCTGCAAATGTGGCAACAATGCCCTCAGTTCCTTTGTCCAGGTCATTAATGTATGATGTGAATTGCTGTGGTCCCAACGTGGACTGCTGCAGAACTCCACCAGTAAAATGGATTGTCTCACAGACACTTCTCCAGTAGGAACATCAAGAGAAAACCCTGAGACAGAGTAGCAGGGAAAGATGTACTGCAGCTTTCAAACCCAGTTTCAAGACCCCAGCAACTGCCACTGAAAAGCTAAAACTAAAAATCCGGGTTCTGTGGGAACTTTACTCCACCTGCTCAGGCTGCTTCTATTGTTCTGAATTTAGAAAAAAAATCCCAAGGCCCCATAAGCTATTTATTTTATGGGATTTGAAACAGATTGCTCAGCACCTTTGTCTCAACTTTTATTCTTAAAAAAAAACCCAAGCCATAGTATCATCACAAAAGCTTAAACAAAAGAATGAACAATTTGTTAATAATACGGTAGCTTTAACAAAACAACGTTTTGTGTGTGGATGAACTAAAATGAAGTGGTAGTTACAGGTACAGTTCCAAAATTTTAAAGACCTTTGGATAGGTACATGAATAGGAAAGGCCTAGAGGGATATGGGCCAAATACAGGCAAGTGGGACTAGTTTAGTTTGGAAAACTTGGTCAGCATGGACGAGTTGAACCGAAGGATCTGTTTCCATGCTGTATGACTCTATGACTCTCGTCACTTGCTGCCATCCTGAAAAAGACTCTTTTTCTTCACTGTCTGCTTTCTGCCAATCAAACAATTCTCTATCAATGTCAGTACCTTGTCCCTAAAACTATGGGCTCTTATTTAGCATCATTCTGTGCGGCACTACATCAAAGGTCTTCTGGAAATCAAAATAGACCATATCCACCGGCTCTCCTTTGTCTAAATTATCAAAGAATTCTAACAGATTTGTCAGGTATGATCTCGCCTTGACAAAGCCATGCTGACTCAACCTTATTTTACCATGCATTTCCAAGGACTTTGCAATCTCATCCTTAATAATGGACTTTCACCTAGTCTAAAATATTACATCAGACTGAGGGCAGGCTAACCAGCCCATAGTTTCCTATCTTCTACCTTCATCACTTCTTAAATGGGTGTGTTACATTAGCCATTTTCCAATTCTCTGGGACCTTCCCTGACTGCAGTAATTCCTGAAAGGTCACCCCCTACAACCTCCTCAGCTATATCCTTCAGAGCTCTGGTGTAGTCCAACTGGTCTGGGTGATTTATCCACCTTCAGACCTCAGTTCTGTTCCGCTAGGGCCATTCAGCTTTTGACCTCAAGACAGCGTTGGTTCAAACATGGATAAGATAGGTGAATTCCAGAGGAGAGGTGAGTGTGACTGCCCTTGATATCAAGGCTACACATGACCAAATGCAGTATCAAGGAACCCTAGCAAATTTGGAGTCAATGAGTATCAGGGGAAAAGTCTCCCTTGGTTCGAGTTATGCTTGGTACCAAGGAAGGTGGTTGTAATTGTTGGTGGTCAATAACCTCAACTCCAGGACATCTCTTAGTTGTTCCTGAGGGCAATGACCTAGGTCCAAGCAGCTTCAGCTGCTTCAGCAATAACTTTACTTCCATAATAAGGTCAGAAGTGGGGATGTTCGCTAATGACAGGACAATGTTCAGCACCATTCAGGACTCCTCAGTACTGAAGCAGTAGCAAAACCTACACAATATTCAGGACTGGCCAATAAATAGTAGGTAGCAAGTAACATTTATACCTCAAGTTCCAGGCAATGATCACCCCCAACAAGACAGAATCTAACCATCTCCTACTGACCTTCAATGGCAATACTATTGCAGAATTTGTCACTAATAACATTCTGGGGATTACCATCAACCAGAAGCTGAACTGACTAACTATATAACACTGTGGCTACAAACACAGGTCAGAGGCTCAGAATCCTTCAGTAAGTAACTGACCTCCTGCCTCCCTAAAACCTATTCATCATTTACAAGGCATAAATCAGGGGGATAATTCGAATAAACAAGGTAAAAACAAGGACTGCAGATGCTGGAAACCAGAGTCTAGATTAGAGTGGTGCTGGAAAAGCACAGCAGGTCAGGCAGCATCTGAGGAGCAGGAAAATTGATGTTTTGGGCAAAAGCTCTTCATTGGAAATAGAGGCAGAGTGGAGAGATAAATGAGAGGGGGGTGGGGGTGGGGAGAAACTAGCATAGAGTACAATAGGTGAATGGGGGGTGGGGATGGAGGTGATAAGTCAGAGAGGAGGGTGGAGTGGATAGGTGGAAAGGAAGATAGGCAGGTAGGACAGGTCATGGGGACGGTGCTGAGCTTGAAGGCTGGAGCTGGGGTGAGGTGGGGGAAGAGGAAATGAGGAAACTGTTGAAGTCCACATTGATGCCCTGGCGTTGAAGTGTTCCGAGGCAAAAGATGAGGCGTTCTTCCTCCAGGCGTCTGGTGGTGAGGGAGTGGCGGTGAAGGAGGCCCAGGACCTCCATGTCCTCGGCAGAGTGGGAGGGGGAGTTGAACTATTGGGCCACAGGGCGGTGGGGTTGATTGGTTCGGGTGTCCCGGAGGTGTTCCCTAAAGCGCTCTGCTAGGAGGCGTCCAGTCTCCCCAATGTAGAGGAGACCGCATCGGAAGCAACGGATACAATAAATTATATTAGTGGATGTGCAAGTGAAACTTTGATGGATGTGGAAGGCTCCTTTTGGACCTTGGATGGAGGTGAGGGAGGAGGTGTGGGCACAGGTTTTGCAATTTCTGCGGTGGCAGGGGAGGGTGCCAGAAAGGAAGGGTGGGTTGTTGGGGAGCGTGGACCTGACCAGGTAGTCACAGAGGGAACGGTCTTTGCGGAAAGCGGAAATGGGTTGGGAAGGAAATATATTCCTGGTGGTGGGGTCCATTTGGAGGGCGCGTAAATGTCATTGGATGATGTGGTTGATGTGAAGGTTGGTAGGGTGGAAGATGAGCACCAGGGAGGTTTCTGTCCTTGTTACGGTTGGAGGGGTGGGTTTGAGGGCAGAAGGGCGGGATGTGGATGAGATGTGTTGGAGGGCATCTTTAACCACGTTGGAAGGGAAATTGCGGTCACTGAAGAAGGAGGCCATCTGGTCTGTTCTGTGGTGGAACTGGTCCTCCTGGGAGCAGATACGGCGGAGGCAGAGGAATTGGGAATACGGAATGGCATTTTTGCAGGAGGTAAGGTAGGAAGAGGTATAATCAAGGTAGCCGTGGGAGTCGGTGGGTTTGTAAAAAATGTCAGTGGCAAGTCGGTCGTCATTAATGGAGATCGAGGGGTCCAGGAAGGGCAGGGAGGCGTCAGAGATGGTCCAGGTGAATTTAAGGTCGGGGTGGAATGTGTTGGTGAAGTTGATGAATTGCTCAACTCCATTAGAGACTGCAATTTCCCTTCCCACGTGGTTAAAGATGCCTCCAACGCATTTCATTCACATCCTGCCCCTCCACCCTCAAATCCCACTCCTCCAACCATAACAAGGACAGAAGCCCCCCCGTGCTCACCTTCCACCCCACCAACCTTCACACCAACCACATCATCTGATGACATTTCTGCCCCCTCCAAACAGACCCAACCACCAGCGATATATTTCCCTCCCCACCCCCTTCCGCAATGACCGTTCCCTCCGTGACTACCTGGTTAGGTCCACAACCCCCAACAACCCACCCTCCTGTCCTGGCACCCTCCCCTGCCACCGCAGGAATTGCAAAACCTGCATCCACACTTACTCCCTCACCTCTATCCAAGGCCCTAAAGGAGCCTTCCACATCCATCAAAGTTTTACCTGCACATCCATCAATATCGTTTATTGTATCCGTTGCTCCCGATGTGGTTTCCTCTACATTGGGAAGACTGGATGCTTCCTAGCAGAGCACTTTAGGGAACATCTCCAGGACACTGGAACCAATCAACCCCACCGCCCTGTGGCCCAACATTTCAACTCCCCCTCCCACTCTGCCGAGGACATGCAGGTCCTGGGCTTCCTCCACCGCCGATCCCTCACCACCCGACGCCTGGAGGAAGAACGCCTCATTTTCCACTTCGGAACCCTTCAACCCTGTGACATCAATGTGGATTTCACCAGTTTCCTCATTTCCCCTTCCCCCACCACACCTCACCTCCAGCCTTCCAGCTCAGCACCGCCTTCATGACCTGTCCTACCTGCCTATCTTCCTAGCCACCTATCCACTCCACCCTCCTCTCTGACCTATCACCTTCATCCCCACCCCCATTCACCCATTGTACTCTTTGCTACCTTCCCCCACCCTCCTCCCTGACCTATCACCTCCATCTCCACCCCCATTTACCTAATGTACTCTATGCTACTTTCTCCCCACCCTCCACTCATTTATCTCTCCACTCTGTAGGCACTCTGCCTCTATTCCTGATGAAGGGCTTTTGCCCGAAACATCAATTTTCCTGCTCCTCAGATGCTGTCTGACCTGCTGTGCTTTTCCAGCACCACTCTAATTCGAATAAACCACCAGTTGCCTGGATGAGTGCACTTCCAACAACACTCAAGAAGCTTGACAGATCCTGAACAAAATAACCTACTTGCTTGGCATCACAACCACAAATATTCACTCCTTCCACCAATGATGCTCATTAGCAGCAATGTGTACCCTCCACAAAAGTCTATGCAGAAATTCACAAAGGCTTCTTTGACTACACTTTCCAAACCCATGACTACTTCCATCCAGAAGGACTACAGCAGTAGATACATGGGAACACCATCATCTACCAACTCTCCCCAAGCCTCTTGTCATCCTGACTTGGAAATATAGCGCCATTCATTCAGTATTGTTGGGTTAAAATTCCAGAACTCCTTCCCTAACAGAATTAAAGGCATACCTACACCAAATGCATTGCAGTGGTCAAGAAGATAGCTTAACACTCTAAAGGGAATTAGCGATAGCAATAAATTCTGGCTCAGTTAACAATGACAACATCCAATGAATTAATCTTAAGAATAACCAATTTCAAGACAGTTCAGGATACAATCAGAGACCTTCCAAGTCCATTCTGACTGAGACAGTGTACTCACCAACACATCAGAGTGAGCCGTAGTAATTTTCTATTTAATAATAAACTCTTCAGCCATGAAGCACTTAAATAACATTTTGTGGATTTGAAGAGACATTTGGTTGGATCATCATTGATCTATATTGGAACCCTATTTATTTGTTTTATTCTACATTCATTGTATCTTAGTATTACTAAAGAAGAAAATTTAAATTTGCATTTATATTTTCATTGTGTGAGATCCAGCCTTCCACAAAGCTTTTTGTGGATAAGTGATTGCTGATTTCAACCATAACTGGACTTTTGATTTGAAGATTATGTTCTACTGTGCTGAGATATCATGGCCAGAGGAATCAGTTACTCCATATCTAGCCTTATAACTTCCCTGATTATTCTGAGTATCTCCATTAAATCATCCTTCAAGCATTTAAACTCAAGGGAATAAAAGCCAAGTTGATGTAGTTTGTTTTCTTAATTTAGCTTTTTAAATGTGATGATTGTATGAAGATTTCACAAGGATGGAGAGGTCGGCTGAAATTTGGTTCACATTTGACTGGCCATTAAAATAAATTTATACAAGAATATAAACTTAGTTACAATGTTATTATACAAATTCTCATCTTTTCAAATATAATCTTATACTTAATATTATATCAGCACATATGAGATTGCTTTCTACAAGGTTAAGTTTGGAGTGTTACAATAAGCATGTCACAATGGATTTTTGTGGGCAGTATTTCTACATGATCTGTTGAATCCAACAAATTAAACATCTGAAAATTTATAATTGTAGCTTCTCTGTTCTTTTGCTGATTTAGGAAAGAACTCTACTTCAAGAAGAGAAAGAAAAGTTACACATTGAAAATACAAGCCTGCAAACAAAGTTATTAGAGGCACAACAAGAAATTAAGGCCCTTACAGAACAACTAGATTTATTCCGAAAGCATATGATTATGGAACCAAGAATCTCTTCACTGACACAAGAATAAAATGTAATATATGTAATTCATAACAAGTATTTCTGTACAGTACTGGGATCTCAAGAAAATGTTGAAAATGTGAGAATGTTTGTGAAAATTGGTGGATCTTTTCCACATTATTTAATTGTGTTTTCTCGTCAATAACAACCTGTACCTAGTTTTTAAACAGTGATATAGAAGCAAGCATTAGTACAAACACTAGTCACTTTCAATAATAAATTCCTTCAAATGCATGAAGAATCAAGTGCACCCCTTGAGCAGCAGATTAAGATTGGACATTGATTAAATAAAGTAACAATTTTGTAGAGTTACACATGGGGTTAGCCTTAAATTCTGCATTAGTATAGAACAGTCAAAAAGATGCACAATCCATGATTGACTTTTACATGGAAAAGGTGAATTAATGGTAGGTCTCCAATGTCACGACTTTATACTACTGTAACAACAATGTTACTTCTGATTTGTTTTAAACATAAATGTGACTTGGCGGAGATGGCCATTTCAAATGTGTGTGTGTGTATTTTAAATAAATACAATGACCTGCACTCACATTTTTGATAGCATAAAGTTTATATAGAACATATATTCATTATTCTAAAATAAAAGTTCTCAGAAGGAATCTTTTTAAAAATAAGTTGTATTATTAGAATTCACTGTATATTTTTGAACATTTCCCTAATAGGTGAGAGGAAGATGTTACCGATACTATCATTTTGTTCCTCACATTGAGTGCCAATTTTAATGTAAGGCTCAGACTCTGTTGTACAAGGTTCTGTTGAAGTAGTTACATTACTTACTGCAAGGATCTGATCACAGTCACCAAAATACCTTTAGCCAAGGAAGATTTTGGAGAACTATTTTCACACTATGCTCATCTACAGAACAATGACAACAGCATTTCAAAATAGTTTATTCTGTGAGAGGTATTAGCAACATCAGGAAAGGCACTCTGTAAATACAAGGACATTGTTTCCTTTTACCCAGAAAGCTCCTTGAAAATAAAAGGATGCTATACCTTTAAAAGTGTTAAGCGTCTTAAATAAAGAATCATCACAATGATTTTACTGAAAGCTTTTGTTACAAGGCAAATCATCAATCTATACCAATGAATTGCACTTTCCACTTAAACCTAATAAAACATACAGACCTAATCAAGTCATCAAAGATAAATCACAATGAATTGAGAGTCACCTCAGAATCACTCAGAAGCTTCTATCTTTAGCCCTAGAAATGTCAGAGCTATTATGAGGGAAGCTCAGCTAAAGGTATACAATAACTTCAGTTTTTTTATGGGCATTTAAAGCCACTTCAGGCACACATATAAAGCATGCATATTCAGAGGTAAGGTTGTGACCTTTAATTCAGCACTTTTTAAAAAAAAGAAATTCAGATTTCTAGCATCTGCAGTATTTTGTTTTTGTATTGTTGTAGCCATATTCAGTTCAGAACTGAGTGAACGATCAAATTTGAGTTGTTAAATCCAAAAGTGTACAGTAGCACATACATGTGGCATATTCAGTCGTAAATCAAATATTTCATGCACAGATGCCTATAAATGAAGACTCTGTATTTTGAACTAGAATTTCCATATTGTGTTTGATTATGCTGCATTGTTACAAAATCACAGTGTGAAATTGCTGCATGTTATACCTCTCTCTGGTAATTAGCCCCAATCCAATCTCATTCATACAAGCTATAAGCTTTAAACAGGTATATTGCATCTTAGTCTAAAAATACTCATGAATGTTTGTAATGCCAATGTAAACATTATTAAAAGCACTCTGTAGTATAGTCCCAAATCTGATGGACACATCAATAAAGAAATTGTCCTTAGCTTTGAGAATTAAATGGGCATATAATTCAGTGTAAACTGCTGAGAGGTTTGATTTGAAAGAGAGCAAATGTCACTTTTATCTGCTGGCATCAACTCAGGTAAGGGCACAGGGTGTTAAGATAAAATCAAGAGACATGTAAATAGCTGAAATATATTACTTTGTTTCTGTTTTCTAAGTATGAACTATACAGCAGCCACATTTCTTTCCACTATCTGAATAAACCAATACTTCACTCTGTGTGCATTACAAATTATATTAGCTTATGTTATTCAGTCTGCCTTGCAGTAAATTAAATTGACATTTGGAGAGTGTAAGTCACTTGTATATTCAGGCTTAACTTAAAATGTATATTTAAGATTGTCAGATCAGGTATTGTAAATGTTAGTAGAAATTTTACTCAAATCTTTATGTAAAATGAAAAGCAGTAAGATGCCATTCACATTGAATTCACATTGAATCACCCCTTAAAGACCCAAGGAGCTTTAAGGCTCTGTTAAGTGACTTCTTTTGATATAAAATAAGCAAGTAGTTGTGCTTTCTAGTGCATGTATATATGTATAATTGTACAATACATTTTTGTTTCTGTAACTTGACTCGTTTGTGATGGTTAAGTAATCTGTAGCATGATGTAATAATCAAGATTGATTCTTTTGTTTAATGTAGCAAACATTAAATAATACATTTCAAAAAATATACTCTACTCCAGTCTGATATTCTTTCAGTGTAAACCTGTGGCAAAATGGACTGCAATTCTTTTCTGGCAGTCACCTACAAGGTATGATTACCCGTCAAAGTATCTGGATAATAGCTGTAGTCTTCCACAGACCCCACCCAATTTGAAATGGTTAAGCACAGTTCTGGTTGGATACAATTAACTAATTGAGGTCAAACGTTGGCTAGTTTGGATGAACTAAAGTGTTATAACCTAAAATGGAAGGGTAGAATATTTACAATCTCACAGACCATTAAGGTGAATATTTGAAAAGTTTTTTGACATCAAAGCAATTTGTGCATGCAAGCTCAAGCTTGCCCTGGTGATTTGTCACCAATTCTCGGAATACTTGCAGGGAAGTAACCAAACTGTTTTGTAACCAACCTGTTCAGAGATGTTATCATGCATCACTTGGCCAAGTGGGATTTGAACACAGTTCTTCTGGTTCAGATTACTACTACAACACTACAAGGAGGGAATGTTTACAATGCCATCTGAACAGGTGGCATTGCAAGTCGTGTATGTTAATTGTAAAAGTGGCAGTAAGCACAGCTGATGTTTGGATTATTGAGTTGTGGTTTTTGATTTGAATTATTATTGTCACACATGCAGTGAATTTTGTATAGATACATTGAAAAGTATCGTATGCTGAGACAAATCATACCTTACATGTGCATCAGGGTAATAGAATAGATTGCAAAACATGATATTACAGCTACTGAGAAAATGCAGAGAAAGATCAATATATGAGAGATCCATTCATATGTCTGATAACAGTGGGGAAGTTCAAATCTGTTCAAACATGTTTTCAAACCTTTAAACGGTTCTGAGGAAGGATCACTGGACCTGAAATGTTAACTCTTGATTTCTCTCCACAGATGCTGCTAGACTTGCTGCACTTTGTTTCTGATTTCCAGCCTCTTTCAACTTTTGTTCAATTGGATTGATCCAGACTTCCTGTGAATATATGTAGTGATTCACAGTGCATTTGCCAGGGTAAAACCATAAAAAAACTTCCTAAATCTGGTAGTAACACATAAAAACATCATATTCTCTTTTGTTTTTCGATATACAGACACCTGATCCCAGCAGTTATGGATTGACAGAAATATATCGTATTCCACCCCCCACCCCAGACTGCAGGTTAATATAATAAGTCTGCTGATATAGTGATTTGTAGCCATCTATACCAGTAAGAAAAATATCCCAAAGCCTGTCATAAATATATATTCTCTAAATGGAGGTTGTATAGTCAAGTTGAATATTGGGAAATCAAAAATCTTATGCTAAATAGAAATGTGAACATTAATATGAAGCAAAATAAAAGGGCAGATCCACCCAGGCGATCAGAAGTTCTTTACTCTTGGGTGGGAACTCAGCGAAGTAAGTACAAACACATCAGGGAGTGGCAGCTGCTGACAACCACAAGGAAGGATCATCAATATTAAGGTAAACAGAATAGCTTGTTATATCACAGCACTTGGAGGCCAAATGTTTCCTTGTAAGGCCCCAGGGAATAAAATAGCTGTCTGGCTAGGCTGCTTGTAGGTTCCAGCTCTCAGCAGACTTGGCCTAGTGGGAAAAGTCTTTTTGCTCTGCTCAGGTTTTAATCACAGGTTGGACACATGACTTCATCTGAGCCCAATTTGCACATTTAAAGTAGACTTTGCTGACCTTACGGGGTAGGTCTCTGCTGTCTGCAATTTTAAATTGCACCTTTTTATATTGGAATGAAAAAAGAATTATTACTCTCTACCTGAGGGGCCAGTGTGTTAGGGTCAGATTCTTGTTGGAGAATATGTCATTTGTTTGCCTAAAAAAGTATAAGAGGGTTTGGGAGTGAAAATGCAGCATAGCACATTTGGTTTTACTCTCTCCTTTAACTGAAAGATAACTCTATTCTCACTGTGGATGCTTGAGGTAATTGGCATTAAATAGATAAAGAGGGGACATTTGGAATGAACGTACAGTTTTTTGACGCAATGGTTGTGTTCTTGTACAACCCCACATTATAGAAAAATTCTGCTTTAGAAACAGCACTTAAAATGTTGGTGATGTAATTGCATTACAGCCAACCCCCTTTTTAAAAGTTTGTGCTTAATAAAACAGTGTTCCCAATTTGTTAATCGTGTTACAGCGAATCAGTGTTAATGAAACGTATGTTATAGCAGATGACCTGTACTGTTGTGTATTAAACTGAGTAAGACTAACACATGCCCAGCTGCAGACAACCATTAATGGACTATCTTCTCTCCCATGACAGAGAACGCAATATAAGAACATGCTCAAAACTTGCAGTAGCTTACACATCCTCACTTGAAAAAAAAGTGTAGCAATTTACATTTTATTGTATTGTATATAAACCCCTAAATGCAGGATGACTAAACCAACATCAATAATTTGTCTGTTGTACACTTAGATTTACTGCAATCACAGTGAAAATGTATGTGATCAATACCAGTCATTAACGTGTACAAACCAATACATGTTTAATAAAAATATAATTACTTGATAAGAATTAATTAAAACATAACTTATTTCTTTTTCCTTTCAACACACTTCCAATTAACCTATCTGGTTTCTTACTATGTCTGAAATTTGAATTTGACAACCCACTTAATAATTGGAACTGTAATGCTGATTGCTTGTCTTAATTAAAACCCCTTTACTAGGCCAGGACATTCAGTGATACGGCAAACTCTCAGTGTCATTATGACTTTCCCTTTTCAATGGTAGAATAATATGAACTGTAGAAGGTTTCTCATGCTCTCACTTCATAGAATTATAGAATCTCTACAGTGTGGAAACAAGCCATTCAGCCCATTGAGTCCACACCGTCCTTCCAAACAGCGTCCCATCCAGACCCACCCCATTCCTAACCCTGCATTTCCCACAACTAATTCACTTCTAGCCTGCACATTCTTGAACACTCTTTGCAATTTAGCATGACCAATCCATCTAACCTGTATATCTTTGGATTGTGGGAGGAAACTGGAACACCCAGAAGAAACCCACGCAGGGATGGGGACAATGTGCAAAGCACACAAAGGCACCTGAGGGTGGAATGAACCCGGTTCCCTGGCATTGTGAGGCAGCAGCTAACTACTAAGTTGCCCGTCAGATGCTTTGTCAAATGCTCCCACAAAGCTGGAGGTGATCTAGCTACTGGCATGTTGATTGATGGGAGAATCAAACAATAGCTAGATCAATGGTGAATAACTGCACGGGGATATTCAAATCAGTCTTAAAGGATTTTTAAAAACTACCTCATTTTAGGATCTGAATATTTATATATTCACCACAGTTTAAATGACTGATCCAGGCAGCAATGGTGGTAATGTCACTTGACCTGTATACTAAAGGTCCACACTAATTTCCAGGGAACACAAATTCAATTGCAGAATTTGAATTCAATCCATAAAACCTGGAGATGAAACCTCGCCTCAGCAATGGTCACCATAATGCGATAAGTGATTTTTAGAAATGTTGTGTAAGCTGTGGAACCAACCATAATAGTTGGGGTAGAGAGCTGCTACCAACCATTCTTGATAGATATTTTAATGAATTTACTCAGACATGTTTGTGCACGCCATCAGGATAGGTTAGACTTGAACCCCAGCCATCTGGCTGAAAGGTACACGACCACAAGAGCCCCTTATAACTTGGCAGGGATAAAGACAAACATAGTCAGCAGGTTTGCAAACCGTATGGGGAGGCTCTGGGGATTTTTAATCCATTACCTAAATCTCTCAGCCATAACCATCAGCCTAATCATTCTTCCTATACTAAGTCTGTTTGCTTAATATTGATAGAGTGTGAACTATTAGTGACCCGTAACAACAAGCTTTCTATCAGAACAATTTGTAGTTTTTACATGATAGCAATAAATACAGGTTATATTGGCTACTTAGACATTATAATTCAGAATATCAGAAGGCACTGATGACACTTTATTTTTATAAGGATTGTGAGATAGACTTTATGAGATTGGATGGAGCTTGGTGGAATCTTATACATGATCCCTTTCAGAATCCATGACAGTGAAAAAGCATATGGTTCGTTTAATGTCCTTTAGGGACACAAATCTATCGCTTTTAGCTCACCTTGTCTACATGTGACTCCCATCCTACAGCAATGGGGTCCACTCCAAATTGACCTCTGATATGATCCAGTCATTCACTCAGCACAAGGGTAATTAAGGATGGGCAACAAATGCTAGCCATAGCAGTGACACCAGTGAAAGAATTTCTTTAAAAAAAAATCAGAGATAAAAACAACAGAGTCTTTGGTCAATTAAGCAATGATATGCCTCACTTGATTGAGTTTTTACATCTCAGAAGCATAACAACACCCAGATGATAACTTGGAACCCCTCTACCAGACGTTGCAATGATTTGAGCATAATAACTATGGAAGTTCTTTAATGCGTTTGTTTGATGACTAAGATAAATTACTGCTGTTCTTGAAATTATTTCTGAGGAGATATTTTCCACTACAGCCAGAGGAAATATAACTGTTATTGTGTAATATTGCTTTTGAATGTGTGCATATTAATGACATTCAAATCAGACAAACAGAGGAAAAACTGTCCATCCATTTGGAACGTAAAATTCTCATCTATATTTAGAAATCCCTTCATGAATTTAGTTCTTTCCATCTCTGTAATCTCCTACAGCCAAAAAAATCCTCAGACATATTTGTACTCATTTAATTTTGGTAGAGCTCCTGCACCTTCGGTCAATTTCACCATGAAATTTTCAATAGGTCTCACAGTAAAAGATCAGAATGTGGGTCTCAATTATACATATGCAGCATCAATTAAGACCTTGTCTCCTCCCTCGGGTGTTTTGTACCTGCTCAGCCTTATGTGCCATGCTCCCATTCTGAAGCTAGTGCCTGCCAAATTCCGCTACCAACCATGAGAACAAACGACTGGAACTGCCAACAACAAATGCACCCCTGCTCTCACAGAGAAAGCCGGAAATCAGGCATTAGGGAACTTGACCACTGTTTTGGCAATTTCCATTGCACTGAGATTGGTTCTTTATTTTGGAAAGTCCTGTGTCTTTCCTGGTTTTCATGGTGCATGAGAATGTTATTCTTGCCTTTTGAGCATCTTTAATTGCTTCCCCGTTGATGATTGTGCCATCTATCCATCTGCCTCGCCTCTCTCTCTTTATGACACTCTTTAAAATCTCTTTCTTCATGTCTGGGAATTGATCAATAGTTCAATCTCGAATTTTGCTTATGACATTGACAGCATAACTTTTGGATTGAGGAGGAATAGGACTTCATATGTAGCCTTAATTTGAAACGCTTCTGCTTTGCGACATCCACCTAATGGAAATGTGAGAGGAACAAAGGTTTAAAATTGTCCAACCCACTACTTTCCTGGCTAACATCCCAGATGAAGCCATGAAAGAGCTTCCCTTGTAAAATGTAATTGGAAATTTAAACAACATTCAAGTGTTGCATCTTGATGCCTTTGGCTGCTGGCCAAATAAGCATTAAAGTTGTATAATGTTTTGTGCAGGAGAGAATGGGCAGGAATGAGCCTACTCACTGTCACCCTTCCATCATCACCTCTAAAAGTCCTCGGAATCCATGACGTTGATCTAGTTGGAGTTACTAAGCACACGTATTTCCATTGACTTCCGGGACTACTCCTACAGAAATGAAGACTCCTGCTAATACATTTTGATTGCCACCCACCCTTCAGGCAGTCAACCTGGCGGTGTCTGTAAAACTGGCAGGACCACCATGTTCATGATCTTGCTGCGGGTTTGTCAACTCCAAACAGACTCTCAGCCATCCCACCCTACTGTTAATACTGTGAATCGTTTTTTGAGAAAACAAGTTGTTTAAAGGTCTGTTCGAGGAATGGGAGATGAGTTTAAATTTTTTTTTACCTCCTCTGGAGTGCATCATGTGAGTAATTGCCTTATGATTAGAAACTGCCCCTTCCACCAATCATCAGGCTGAATGGGGAAGAGAGTCATCTCAGTGTTGTTCTCACATGGATCATTACCAGTTCAGAACTACTGTGTCTGCCTCAGAAATATGTGTGATGTAAGAAACAAAAAAAATTAAAAACAATCTACTCTTCAGAAGCTGATTTGCTCTATATTGTTGTGACCAGATGAGAAATAATTGACACTTTTTAACCAGTCATCAAATTTACGGATTTAATCCACAAACTTGAATACTTCAGCCCTTAGGTCTGACTTAGGGTAGTTCCCTCACCAGAGAGGGTTGCTTTCAGTCTCCTGTCTCAGTTTGCGCTGTTTCAATTATAACTCTTTTTTCTGGGGCTTCTGTTACATCCTAACTTTCGTGTGTGTGTGTGTGTGTGTCTCCCTCTCTTTCTCTCCATTACATTCTTGGAATTCTCTTGCCTTATTTCTCTGGAATTCTAATTCCAGTCTCCGTTGCTCCAGTTTCAATTTGCCTATTTCCTTACCCACAGTTTCTACCTGTTGATATTTTACCACACATTTCACAATTTCTGTTTGCTTGGCCTTCCTCCTCTGTCCTATACAAAAAAAATTAAACAATTTTCATTTCTTCCATGAACAATTTGGGAGTTTCTAAATGATTTCTTTCCATTTTATTAAAGCATTGACATTAAATGTGGACAACTTAAAGCACTGACAATGCTAAATTTTTTTTTTACAAAAAAAACAGTAGCTTTTGAAGAAAAAACTTGTTTCCTCCCATATCCAATACTGCTTTTTGCCAGTGATAACATCATGGATTGAGCCTCTAAGTTTCTAATAAGTTGAGGAGGGGTGATTGAATCCCCTTATTCAACAACTTATAAATATTTTATTTAAGCATATAACCATTACACTCCAATTAAATCTAACCAATCAAATCAGAAAGGGAGAGGTTGATGGGAAATATTCATCTTGGAGTTCAGTTACTAGTGGTGTACCACATGGATCTGTTTTGAGGCCTCTGCTGTTTTTTCATTTTTATAAATGACCTGAATGAGGGCATAGAAGGATGGGTTATTAAATTTGCACGTGACACTAAAGTTGTGAATAGTGCAGAAGAATAGTGTCGGTTACAGAGGGGCATAGATAAGCTGCAGAACTGGGCTGAGAAGTGGCAAATAGAATTTAATGTGGAAAAGCGTGAGGGGATTCACTTTGCGTGGAGCAATAGGAATGTAGAGTACTGGGCTAATAGTAATTTCTAGGTTTGCTCAAGTGAGTGCGCCATATTTTACTACCTATTAAAACTTAAAATAATGCATTATAGACATCTTACAGGAAGGTATTGATAAATAGCATTTAAAGTTCTTGGAGTCCTTGAGCTATGAGGTGAAACCCTAGTCCACATTTTCCTCAAGTGTTGAAGTTTATGCATATTGTTGAGAGGGACAGATCTTGTTTATAAATCCTTTTTCCTTGACTCTTAAGAAGCAGCTATTGATATACATCCATTTGTACATTCCTGACTCTGTCCCTCTCTTTTCTCCAAGCTGAAAAACCCAGTGGTCTGATTCTCCTTGTCAATATTCAAAGATGAATTCTCCTGATGGTTCTGAGTCATCTATCTTTTCTTGGTGCATTCTATTTCTTTGTAATACCACTGCAGTTTCTATACTTCCTTTCATGATTTTGTTTTGTGATGGGGGTGTCGTGCCTCGCAAATCTTATTGAATTCTTTCAGAAGGTGACCAAACAGGTGGATGAGGGGAAAGCGGTTGATGTGGTATATATGGGATTTCAGTAAGGCGTTTGATAAGGCTCCCCACAATAGCCTATTACACAAAATACAGAGACATGGCATTGAGTGTGATTTAGCAGTTTGGATCAGAAATTGGCTAGTTGAAAGAAGACAGAGGGTGGTGGTTGATGGGAAATGTTCATCCTGGAGTTCAGTTACTAGCGGTGTACTGCATGGATCTGTTTTGGGGTCTCTACTGTTTGTCATTTTTATAAATGACCTGGATGAGGGCGTAGAAGGATGGGTTATTAAATTTGGCAGATGATACTAAAGTTGTGGATAGTGCAGAAGTAGTGTTGGTTACAAAAAAAAAAGATAAACTGCAGAGCTGGGCTGAGAGGCGGCAAATGGAGTTTAATGTGGAAAAGTGTGAGGTGATTCACTTTGCAAGGAGCAACAGGAATAGAGAGTACTGGGCTAATGGTAAGATTCTTGGTAGTATAGGTGAGCAGGGAGATCTCAGTGTCCAGGTATATAGATCCTTGAAAGTTGCCAGCCAGGTTGATAGGGTTGTTAAGAAGGCGTACAGTGTGTTAACCTTTAGTAGTAGAGGGATTGACTTTCAGAACCATGAGATCATGCTGCAGCCATACAAACCTCTAGTGCGCCCACACTTGGAGCATCTGGTCACTGCATTATATGGGATGTGGAAGCTCTGGAAAGGGTTCAGAGGAGATTTACTAGGATGTTTCCTGATATAAAGGGAAGGTCTGAAGAGGAAAGGTTGAGGGAGTTGAGGCTGTTTCTGTTGGAGAAGAAGGTTGAGAGGTGACTTAACTGAGACATAGAAGATAATCAGAGGGTTATATAGAGTGGTTAGTGAGAGCCTTTTTCCTCAGATGGTGATGGTTAGCAGGAGGGGACATAGCTTTAAATGGAGGGGTCATAGATATAGGAAAAATGTCGGAGGTAGTTTCTTTACTCAGAGTAGTAGGGGCGTGGAATGCACTGCCTGCAATGGTAGTAGACTCACCAACTTTACGGGCATTTAAATGGTCATTGGATAGTCATCTGGTCGAGAATGGAATAGTGTAGATTAGATGGGCTTCGGATTGTTGCGCCAACCTGCGAAACCATCGAGAGCTGAAAGGCCTGTACTGCACTGTAATGTTCAATGTTCATCATCAATTGTTGTAAGAATCCATCTAGGTCATTACTGCTGTTTAGGTAAGAAAATCTCCTATCCTTGCCTCCAGTTTACATTAGATTCCAGTATAAAACATTTACTTGGTTGAGCTGAAAATGTATTGCTGGAAATGCGCAGCAGTCCCTCCTCCCTACCTTTTATCTTAGCCTGCTGGACACACTTTCCTCATTCCTGAAGAAGGGCTTATGCCCGAAACGTCGATTCTCCTGTTCCTTGGATGCTGCCTGACCTGCTGCGCATTTCCAGCAACACATTTTCAGCTCTGATCTCCAGCATCTGCAGTCCTCACTATCTACTTGGTTGACTCTAACTACCCTCTGCAATGGACTCAACAAGCTACTTGGTTCATGCACAATTTAAGGTGTGCAACAAATACTGACTTTACCACTGAGGCCCATATCCCATAAAAAGAATAAAACAAAGGTACACTCTCTCCTGGAGTAGTTAAAAGGCTTCTGTCACTACAATGCTTTTGGAAGTGGGACTGGCAGAATACAGGGTCTGGTTAGGAAACACACCAATTCTGTTCACTGCACAGCCAATGGTAAGCTTGCCTGCACGAGAGTCCTCTGATGTCCTGTGCAAATAGAAAATGCTGGACGAGACTAATTTTAATTTGGATATCTGTAAGGAACTGCTTTGAAGGGGACTGCTCAGATTTTACAGTCTTGTCAAATCAGCCCAGCCAGTTCCTTTTCTTTTAAAGTATATTTTTTATTGAAAAATAGATTTTTAAAAACATTACAACAAATACAAAACAATACAATTCAAAACAAAGAAAGAACACAAAAAAAGTAAAAACCCAACCCGCCCTCGTGTATGAATGTATAAATATAGAAAAACATATATTAAAAACCCAACTAACTATTTGATTAAATAAATAATAACCAAACGAATAAATTGTAATAACTCAACTCAGTCAAACACTCATATGTTCACAGTTCCTCCTTCCTGGATAGTGGACTTGTAAAGCAGAACTGTTCCTGGTCAGTTCCTTTAAGTAACAAAACAGACCACCAAAGCACTGAAGGTGTCACCTAGACAGGGGGCGAAATGTCTGCAAATCAACTTATCAGCTCAGCAAACATACCCACAATCACAAGAGCACCAAATTCCCACCAAGTCAGACCAATAGTACTAAAAATGGTGCAGACATCGAACTTTATTAGTTCAATTACCCTGGCTCCAGAATTTGTGAAAGGATTATGGCATGGGTAAATGAGTAAGGAGAAGTCCCGTACATCTCTATGACTCTAAGTCCCAATCTCTGGTGTTTTGGAGGCCCAGAAACCAGACTACAACTTCAGGTTTTCATATCTCTCCAACAGATGACTTGTGTCTGAGACTGGAGCAGGAATCTGACCGTTGCCAGAGCAACGAAATATGCAGCTCACATCAGTAAAGAACACACATGACTAAATATAACTGCAAGCCCAATCCCTTATAGTAACAAGTCACAGTGATGTCAGCTCAGAACTACAAAACAACTCTGAGAAAAGAGTGGTAGCAGAGAAGAATGTCCTTGCTAAGTGTTATTGAATTTTACTATGTAATCAAACTCATCGTGTGGAATGATAAGATGTCAATCCACGAGTCCATTCATTTATGTAAATGTTTGCAGCTCCAAGAGTATCTTCAGTTTGAGGTAAGGAATGATAGATTAATGGAGTAGGAGGCAAAGAAAGCAAACCCAGATGACCACTTTATTAGCTGCTATTCAAGAGGCATAGAGAAGCAAGAAGTACTGACAGTTTTTAAAAACATCAAAATAGAATTTCACCTTGGTGGTGGCCTTTGGCAGAGCCGAAAACCAAGAATGTTTTAAAAGAAAATCAGATGAAGCAGCTGCTTAGTGAATGGGACGAAATGCAATGTAGATACACAGCATACAATAAAACACAAGAAGGGAAATAGCCCAGCACTCAACCTTTCGATACTGACAAAGGGACTACGTGGTTGCATATGGTTATCAGGTCAGATTGTTTTTGTACGACTGGTAACCTGCAATCAGTAATACAGCTGAAAGGCATAAAGAGTAAGGGTTGATGTGACTTTCAAAGCCTATGCTAGTTACTGTATCTGAGCTGTACGTTGGATCTTATGAAGTTATAGAACATAGAAAGATACAGCACAGTACAGGCTCTTTGGCCCTCGATGTTGCGCTGATCCAAGCCCACCTAACCTTCACTAGCCCACTATCCTCCATATGGGAGGAGAAAGTGAGGTCTGCAGATGCTGGAGATCAGAGCTGAAAATGTGTTGCTGGAAATGCGCAGCAGGTCAGGCAGCATCCGAGGAGCAGGAGATTTGACGTTTCGGGCATAAGCCTATCCTCCATATGCCTATCCAATGCCCTTTTAAATGCCCATAAAGAGGGAGAGTCCCCCACTGCTACTAGCAGGGCATTCCATGAAATCACGACTCGCTGAGTAAAGAATCTACCCCTAATATCTGTCCTATACCTAACACCCCTTAATTTAAAGCTATGCCCCCTCATAATAGCTGACTCCATACGTGGAAGAAGGTTCTCATGGTCAACCCTATTTAAACCCCTAATCATCTTGTACATCTTTATCAAGTCACCCCTAAACCTTCTTTTCTGCAATGAGAACAGCCCCAAGTGCCTCAGCCTTTCCTCATACAATCTTCCTACCATACCAGGCAACATCCTGGTAAATCTCCTCTGCACCAGTTCCAGTGCCTCCACATCCTTCCTATAGTATGGCGACCAAAACTTCACACAATACTCCAGATGCGGCCGCACCAGAGTCTTAGACAACTGCAACATGACCTCAGGACTCCGGAACTTAATTCCTCTACCAATAAAAGTCAGTACGCCATATGCCTTCTTCACAGCACTATTTACCTGGGTGGCAACTTTCAGAGATCTGTGTACATGGACACCAAGATCCCTCTGCTCATCCACACTACCAAGTATCCGACCATTAGCCCAGTACTCCATCTTCTTGTTACTCTTATCAAAGTGAATCACTTCACACTTAGCTACATTGAATTCCATTTGCCACCTTTTTGCCCAGCTCTGCAGCTTATCTATATCCCGCTGTAACCTGCCACATCCTTCCTCACTGTCAACAACTCCACAGACTTTCATATCATCTGCAAACTTGCTCATCCAACTTTCTAGCCCCTCCTCCAGGCCATTTATAAAAATGACAAACAGCAATGGTCCCAAAATAGATCCTTGCCGAACACCGCTAGTAACTGCACTCCAAGATGAACCTTACCATCAACTACTACCCTCTGTCTTCTTCCAGCCAGCCAATTCCGAATCCAAACCTCCAATGCACCCTCAATGCCATACCTCCGTATTTCTTGCAGTAGCCTACAATGGGGAACCTTATCAAACACCTTACTAAAATCCATATACACCACATCTACTGCTTTACCCTCATCCACCTCAGTCACCTTCTCAAAGAATTCAATAAGGTTTGTGAGGCACGATCTGCCCTTCACAAAACCATGCTGACTATCCTTGATCACATTATTCCTATCCAGATGTTCATAAATCCTATCCCTTACAATTCTCTCTAAGACTTTGCCCACAACAGAAGTGAGACTCACTGGCCTATAGTTACTAGGGTTATCCCTACTCCCCTTCTTGAACAAGGGAACCACATTTGCTATCCTCCAGTCATCTGGCACTATTCCTGTAGACAACGAGGACATAAAAATCAAGGCAAATGTTTCTGCAATCTCCTCCCTTGCTTTCCAGAGAATCCTAGGATAAATGCCATCAGGCCCAGGGGACTTATCTATTTTCACCCTTTCCAGAATTTCCAACACCTCTTCCCTACATACCTCAAAGCCATCAATTCTAATTAATTGTGACTCAATATTCACATCGGCAACAATGTCCTGTTCCTGAGTGAATACTGATGAAAAGTATTCATTTAGTGTCTCCCTAGTCTCTTCAGCCTCCACACACAACTTCCCACTACTATCCTTGACTGGACCTATTCCTACCCTAGTCATTCTTTTATTCCTAACATACCTGTAGAAAGCCTTTGGATTTTCCCTAATCCTACCAACTAAGGACTTTTCATGTCCCCTCCTTGCTGCTCTTAGCTACAAGTTGCAACAAACACAACAGCTCTATCATTATTTCCTTGGTGAATTACAGCCTATCCATACAGGCTTTGCACTAATTCAGTTAAATTAACTCTGCTGGTTTTTACCGTTGTGAAGATAATGGTAGGTGGGCTTAGTGCTTGACATCCCTTTGTAATAGAGTCCTATAGATGTACAGCACGAAAACAGATCCTTCAGTCCAACTCGTCCATTGCGACCAGATATCCCAACCCAATCTAGTCACACCTACCAGCACCTAGCCCATATCCCTCCACACCTTTCCTATTCATATACCCATCTAGATGCCTTTTAAAATGTTGCAATTGTACCAGCCTCCACCACATCCTCTGGCAGCTCATTCCATACACGTACCACCCTGTGTGAGAAAAAGTTGTCCCTTAGGTCTCTTTTATATCTTTCCCCTCTCACCCTAAACCTATGCCCTCTAGTTTTTGACTCCCCCACCCCAGGGCTCCCACTTTCTCATATAAACATTAATATTGTATAAATTCTAGGATAATCTGTTCTTAAATTTATCAATTTACATTTATATAATACCTTCAACATAAAGTCTCCCTTGTATACTATCATGTGTTTAATGGGAAGAAAATTGGCCCAGTAGAGTGATTAATTCCTCAAACTATCTTGCGGATAACCGAACATCAACAATATATAAAATACAAGAACAAGGAGTAGATGACATGTTGCACCCTTTAATAAGATCATGGTTGATTTCATTATAACTTCAAATCAACATTCCTGCCTGCTCCTGATAAGCTAGGACAGCACAGTGGCTCAGTGTTTAGCACTGCTGCCTCACAGCTACCAGGGCCCCAGGTTCAATTCCAGCCTGTGTGGAGACTGCACATTCTCCCAGTATCTGCATGGGTTTCCTCTGGGTGCTCTGGTTTCCTCCCACAGTCCAAAGATGTGCAGGCCAGGTGAATTGGCTATGCTCAATTGCCCACATTGTTAGGTGCATCAGCCAGAAGGGGGGTGGGTTACTCTTCGGAGGGTCGATTTGGGCTGAATTAGATTCCACTGTACGGAATCTAATCTTTCAACTTCTGTTACCTCTACCTTAAAAATAAAGGAAGAGTCTGCTTTATAACAGAAAAACAAAACCAATGTAAGAGTCCTTTGTGAAACCTATTGAATGTTATAGCTGCAAAGTGTCAGGATCATTTCAAACAGGGGGAATGTCTCAACAAGAAGAGCTAACAAGAGGGGCTACTTTCCCTTTCTCCTCTTGCAGATGTGTTTTATCCTAGAGAGAATATACAAAAAATGTTTAAAAACTGTCCTTTTGTCTGGACACTATTGTGTGTGAACTGGTGTGTTGTGATAGCCACAGTTTTGAGAACAACCATTTAAGCACCTGTGCTCTTCAGGTAACATAAAAGGGAAAACTCTCTAAATGCTGGGATTCAGTCACTGTCCAAAGGAATCAGAACAGAAGAATTTCAGCCAGCCTTCAAAACTAAGAATCTCAAAATTGACTGCTTAGCTGCCTACATCATTGCCATCGCTGTCATCTAAGAATAGTCACAACATCTCTGTTTCTGCCCTTCATGATGGATTTAGAGATTGATTCATTTCTTTTTAACTTTTATTTCTATGGACTCATTTATTATCTCTAATTTATGTGCATGTGCAATACACTACTACTTGTTTCCATGTTTCAGAATTAATAAACCTACTAACTTTGTTAATTCAAAAGACATCGGGTTAAGTTGGCCCCTTTTGGAAACATCATTCGGGTCCGAAAGAAAAGTAACCAAAAAGGAAGGAATTCTTTTCAAATTGCAACCAACTGAGAGAGGTAGGTGGCACGGTGGCACAGTGGTTAGCACTGCTGTCTCACAGCACCGGAGACCCGGTTTCAATTCCCGACTCAGACGACTGACTGTGTGGAGTTTGCACGTTCTCCCCGTGTCTGTGTGGGTTTCCTCCGGGTGCTCCGGTTTCCTCCCACAGTCCAAAGATGTGCGGGTCAGGTGAATTGGCCATGCTAAATTGCCCGTAGTGTTAGGTAAGGAGTAAATGTAGGGGTATGGGTGGGTTGCGCTTCGGCGGGTCGGTGTGGACTCGTTGGGCCGAAGGGCCTGTTTCCACACTGTAAGTAATCTAATCTAATCTAAAGGGATGTCAGTTCATCTCTCCTTGCCCAGCTACTTAACAATTTGGGATATCCCATCTCAAACTGTAATTGGGAGAGCCTTGCCAGGAAGAGAATTCCAAAGACACTCAGCTATGAGAAAAGAATTTCACCTCATCTCTTAAATGGGCAGCACCTGATTTTTTAAACAGTGACTCCTCATTCTAGATTCTTCGTTTAGAGGGAAACATCCTCTCTGCCCTTGAGTAGATCTCTCAGGATCTTGTATGTTTTAATCAAGTTGCTTAGGTAATTCACCCATTCCAGGTATTAGTCTGGTAAATCTTCCCAGAATAGCTTTTAGCATATTTATGTCCTTCTTTAAAATAAGTGGCTAATTTTGCACATTTTCCTCCTGTATGACTGAAGCATACTATCCTTGCTTTTGTATTGACTCCCTCTTGCAATAAATTATATATTCTCAGCTTCCTTAATTCCTCACCACACCTGCATACCAGCCTGTGAATCACACACAAGAATCCCTGATTCCCAGATCTACAAGCTCACACTATTTCCATAATATATTTCTTTATTCCTCCTGCCAAAATGGACAATTTTATATCGTCCAAAGAATTATATTCTGTTTCCCACACCTTTGTTCACTCGTTTAACTTTCAATTGTCATAACATTTAAGGCTATGCGTCTAGTATGGGAAAGTGAGATCTGGTGTGGGTAATAGGATATTTTGGCTAATGTGCTGAAAGGCTTCTTCAGTACTGTAATGATTTGATCTATAACCCTCCGTAGTCTCACGTCCACTCCACAAACTTATTTTTCCACCTGCCTTTATGTCATTAGCAAACTTGGCAAACCTACCTTCCATCCCTTCAACCAGATGTTTATACGAGTTGTAAACAACGGAGGTTCCAGCACTGATTTCACTGGCACACCACTCACTCCACCTTGCCAAGCTGAAAAAGAATCAGTTATGCCTGCTCTGCATGCCAATCTTCTATTCATGCCAATATTACCACCTACACCATAAGCTTTCATGCTTCACAGTTACCTTTGATGTGTCCTTTTATCAAATGTCTTCTGGAAAATAAGTATAGTTCTTCCATCAGTTTCCCTGCATGTGTGGCCTCCACACAATTTCTCTTCAGAAAACCAGGTTGACTCTGCCTGATTATTGTTGAACTTTGCCCTGTTATAACTTCTTCAATAACAGTTTCCAACATTTTCTCTATAACAGATTTTAAATTAACTGCCCTGCAGTTTGCTTTCTAACTCCTGATTTTGATTGCAGGAGTTACACTTGCTATCTTCCAGTCCTTTCCTGAATTGATGGAGTTGTGGGAAATTAAAACAAATGCATCAACTTTTTCCATTAGGCACTTACATTAAGACACCAGAATGAAGTCCATGAGGATGTAGGTACTTGTCAATTGACAGTTCGGATTACTTTAAAAAGTGCAAAATGGCTAGAAATGTTCCTATTTCTTACAAAGGCTTATGAATGCCAGCATAATTGGTCATTTTCAATTGGCTCATAGTGTAACTATTAGCACAATCAAGGTTGTTCAGTAAGTTCACTGCACCGTCTCATGTTAAACAGTATGCTCTGCGCTTACCCAGGACCAGATAGCTAAGTAGTCACTACTCTATTGTGTAGCCTATTCTGATCAATCAAAAGGATTGATTTTGATATGATCTGCCAACTGTATCTGGCATCACTGCAAAGCATCACTGAAACTCATACTATATCACTCATATCTGACAAGCAGAATGCCTATTTGGCTCAATAGGAGTATCCCGTTAAAGACAAATACCACCCATATGGCTACTGAATAGTAGCATTGTGAAACAGCTAACTACTTGTTGCTCAAATATTATCAAATGTAACTCCACAACTGGACAGGGTATGCTGAACATTTCAGAATTCCAATAACAATCATTTGAGCTCAAAATAAATTAATAAAATAAAAAGCTTCTAAAGCATTGACGTAATATTACAGTTAAAATGCTAATAAAGAAAACAATGTTAAAAAAAGTCAAATATCTTCCAGTAGTTAGAAGTGTGCATTTTTTTTCATCTTTGGTAACAACTTGAATGTGTTATAACTGATTTGGAGATGTTGGACTGGGATTTACAAACTTAAAAATCACACAACACCAGGATATAGTCCAACAGGTTTATTTGGAAGCACTAGCTTTCTAAGTGCTGCTCCTTCATCAGGTGGGAAGGAGCAGCGCTTTGAAAGCTAGTGCTTCCAAGTAAACATGTTGGACTATAACCTGACGTCGTGTGATTTTTTTAACATTTTATAACTGATTTCAGTGACAGGAGCTCCCTCTAATGGTTAATTTAACAACTGCATTCCATGCATGGTGTCATAACTTTAAACCTGTTAAAAAGCACCTTTAAATGTAATGACCATCACAAAGTACAGTAGTCCCCCTGCACTGGCAGGGGATACATTCCAGGACCTAGTGCGCAAGGCCGAAGTCACAAATAGGAGCTAATCCGTTCATTTAAAATGGCAAATTTACCTTCCTGGTAGCCTCCTGGTGCCTGGTTCTGGAACATTTCCTTTTTACTGTTTGGGCCACAGGCAACCATTGGTAACTGAAACCCCGGAAAATGATTTCACTGACACGCGGGGGGGGGGTCGCCCTGTATTCCACAGCAACATTATAAAATTAGATAAAACACTTAAATACTTGAGATGCTCGGGCCAATGTTCAAGAGCATGGTCAAGGAGGTAGGGTTTTAAGGAGTGTTTTAAGAGACTAAAGTAAGGTGGAGGTAGAGCTGCTTTAGGGACAGTATGAGGGGAACAATATGGATTTGTTTTCCAAATCATTCATTCATAACGACGTTTTTGATGTCTCAGCCAGCTTTTGTTGCTTATCCCAAAGAGCAGTTAAGAATCACATTGTTGTGGGTCTGGAGTCACACAGGCCAGACCAGGTAAGGATGACAATTTTCTTCCCCCCAAAAAAGGACATTAATGAACCAGATGGGTTTTTATAATAATTGAGAGTGGTTTCATGGTCATTAGACTCAATTCCTGATTTTTATTGAATTCAAATTGTACCATTTGCCATGGCGAGATCCCAATCTGGGTCCCGAGAACATTACTGGAGTTTCTGGATTAATATCCCAACGATAACCCCACGAGGCCACCACCTCCCCATAAAATAAAAGAGATATCACAATGACTGCATGGGGGAAGAGATCACATGACTTTCTCTCTCTCTCTCCCCCTCTCCTTTCAACTGGTATTCAGTTCTGATTATTGGAGAATGATAGTTCCCCTGGGAGTGCAGCCAAATTGAAACTCACATTAATGGTTCAGCTGCACAGTTGAGTAGTGGGGTGGGGATCAGATAGGACAGGTTAGAAAAAAAAAGAGGAAAAGCAACATCTGTAGTGACAGGCATAGACAAGCATTTCATCAGCTGTGGATATTAATTAAAGATGATAGATGACAGAACAATTAGTGGGTGAGGTTAAAAAAAACAAGTCAGTCATATGGGTTGAACCGAAGAGCAAAGTAGATACAAATCAAACTGCTAGTGGGGTATAACAGATTCCTAAATTGTCATCTAGAACAGTAAATACGTCAGCAAATCTCAAGAGGTGCAAACACAACAAAACTGAAATAAAAGGGCATTTCAGCTATCCCATTATTTACTGGGACACAGTGTGAAAGACAGAGTTGTGGGCAGAATGCTTAATGAAAGTTATCCAGAATGCGTTTACCAATATGTAGCAATTCCAACATGACACAGGACAACTGGGGACTAAGCGTTAGTTTTGAGGACAAAGCTGGCAAGTGGAAGTGATCTTAATGAGCACAAACCAAAAGGAGAAAAGTACTCAACTCAGGCAAGTCTAATTTTGCGGTGCTTCTCCAGTACATTGTGTTTTGTTCCAAAGCAAGTACATCCCATTACACATGGTGGAACAAACAACTCCAGAGTTCCATGGAGGTCAAGGAGCGTAAAAGGAAAGCATATGACAAATACCATAAACTTAACACTTCAGAAAGCCTAGAGGAACATAGAAGTGTTGGCATAAACATATAAAGTTAGGAAGTCAAGTACAAAGCATGTTCAAATACCAGTAAATAAAATCAAGGAAAATAAAGCTTTAAAAAAATAAAGCACTAAATAGCAAAATGGTAACCAAAAAAAGGGCCTATTAAAGAACTCAAGGATAAATCGTATTGTTTGGAAGGAAATTTGTAGTTATTAATGATTAATTTGTATTGTGTTTTTGCAAACTAGACATGACAAATGTTGCAATCTGGGAGGAATATATTAGATTAAGTGTCATAATGATATAAAATAAGCATTATTGATTTTTTAGATTTGTTTATCCAATTCAATACCTAGAATTTTCATGGCCTGAAACAGCTTTAAAAAAGCAGCAAAACACTATCTTAAAATGACCACAGGCTTCACCTTGGGAAACCAAGGTGGGTTAGACCACAGTAACCCTAGCTAAAATTAACATTTTACAAAAGACAATGAAATCAGCCAGCAAGATCCCCTGGGAAGTGTAAAAAGGCCCTCATCTTCTGTTTTGATTTATATCTTTAGATAAATCGTCACATATTGGACAATAGGCTTCTTAATTGTAGGCCAGATTCTAAAAACAACTTTGCAGATGGAAGATACAGGCTCATTTGTATTTCAAGAAGGTGCTTTGGCAAAGAGCAAAGATGAAACTAAGGATGCAACACTGATGACAGGCCAAGAACTCACTTACTCACTCAAACAAAACAAAAAGCTCCTGGTGACATTACTACTGCACGCACTCGAGAGAGAGAAAAAAAAAGAAAAAATATTAAATCGATCCAATATTTTTGGCCAAAAATCTGGAATTTTCCATACATCTCCTGTAGAAGTCGACCCAAGCTCTTCAGGCAACAGATCAACATTTAAGAGTCAAGGTGTTATCCTGTACATAAATGCTATGATGAGGAAATGAACTTTTTTTTCGTGGTATTAGGTGTTTTGATGCACAATTCACACCAACATTAGGGTACAGATTTCTTAAGTTCATTATTGAACGAACACTATAATTAGTGTGACACAAAATTTACCGCATCATCATTTCCTGTATTAGACACACCTATATGCACTTACTTCACTATAAGCACAATGCAGTTGTTGACAACTTCTCATGGATACAATGGTCAGTGAGACTGTAGGAGAGTCGAATGTCTAATTTTTTAAAATCTGAAATTAAAATGCTAATTTGAAAAACAAAAACAGTAGGCAATAGAAAATGGAGGGAAATGGAAGAATTGTCTGCGAACATTTAAGATGCATCAGGTCTGAGTAGGTGACAACCTCCCCTTGTGTGCACCTCAGTTCCCCTGTAGCACTCATGGAATTACCATGACTCATTTTTTTTCTTTATTCGTTTAGAGATCAATTAGGCTTCTGCTCATATGGTATTTTGGACCATGAATTTTAGCCCCTATCTTGTTGTATCCATGTAATACTCTACCTCAAATTTAACCTTAAAGATTGTCTAAATAATTCAGCAATTACACTGGTATACACGATAATTAAAAAAGAAACACATCGGAAGTTAAAAGGATAACTACAATATTTCCTGTCATCAACTAAACAACTGGAATGTCAGGTTAAAACCTTGCACCTCAACAATGCCCTATCAACTTTAAACAATGTTCCTTTCCCTTCCTGGACACAATACTTTTTTGAGACACTGAATGGATGCCAGGCACTTGGCCTTGGTGTCTTTATTATTTTTTCTCCGGTTTAGCTGGTAATAAACATGCTCCCTTGCTCTCTCTCATGATTGACTCCTTACTACAAGAGTAGAAAATACTTAACTACTTTGCAATTAGGAAGAGATCTAGCCCAGTGTTTAAAAAAATAAATGTATGTCACGGACAATTTTGGAGGGTGAAAAGAGGGCAACTGATTCACTCCTTCTCACCTGATCAAGACAACAGAAAGAGAGAAAGTTATTGGGAGAATTAACTCTCCAGAGCTTAGGATAAAATTTCATCTGGACAAAGGAAACAAGACAATAACAAAACTTTTGGATATTTTCAAATCCTATGGATGCAGATGTTGAGCTGGAGAACTGAAGAGTCACACAAGAAGGCCATACAAAATCCAAGTATTTCTTTATGTCTTTTTTATTCACTACATGTCTAAAACTTTTCCATTTAAAAAAAATTGACTGGTCATAGCTCCTCAGAACCCTCCAACATTTCCAAAGTAAAACACTTTCATAATCACATTCTCATAGAAAAAGCAAGTTTCAACAATTAACATGTAAAAAAAAGATTTTTGTTACAGTAGTAAACAGTTTCTATCTTAGGTCTTATATCTATGAGCAGTCTTAAAAAAAGTCTTCAATTATCTACCTTAAAAAGGACATCATGGTGCATTTCTTTCTCAATTGAATAGATAAAATAATCAATTTACAGTTGCAGGTTCAACATTCACACTCTACTATTGTGACAAATGAATGTAACTAGAGGAGTTCATTCGTTATACAAGCATCACAAATAGATTGCAATACCCATTCAGTACCGTTTATATCCTCCTCTTCCATAGTTTCCCATATCTCCATAGCCACCTCTTCCTCCATAACCACCTCTTCCTCCATAGCCACCTCCACTTCCATGACCACCACCTCCACCCCAACCACCACCTTGGCTTCCTCCACCCCCACCCCAACCACCACCTTGGCCTCCTCCACCCCCACCCCAGCCTCCACCCTGGCCACCCCCACCCCCCCAGCCTCCACCCTGACCACCCCCACCCCAGCCTCCACCTTGGCCACCTCTCCCTCCACCACCCCTGCCACCACCCCAACCACCTCCACCACGCCCCCCACCTCGCCCTCCATCTTGTCTCTTCTGCCACGGTGGCATCTCTGGTGGTGGTGCTTCTATCTCAGATGGCCGACCTCCTCGATCAGGCACTCTTCCCATCATGACCTGTCAAAGAAAACCACAATGTGGGGTCAAAGCAGCAGAGCATGTTTCTTTTAAAAACTGACCATTTGCTGACCTTTACAGATAATATGTTCTCACATAGATTTACTAACTTGGAATGGAATATAAATGAGAAAAGAACTACTGCCACATTGTGGCCTTTCATTGAGAATGAGGGAAGCTACAGAATAAGACACGAGAACTGGTACAAAACCCTATGACCGGAAATGTTTTATTTGTTAAAAGATAGCTGCATGTTTTAGCACTAGAGCTTTAGCTTTGAAGAACTAATTGTCAACTATTTGTACAATTACCAAGTGACTTTACTGACATAAAAATGACAAAAGATGAGGTAGAGCTTTACAAGAATTTAATTCCTTCCAGTCAAACCTCTTCACCTATTGCTTTGTGTAACATATTTTTTTAAAAAAGTCAAATGCCAAAAAAATTTAGTCATTATATACTTTTGAGCCAAAACGAGAAACAAATTGATAGTCTAAGGAATGCACATGGTAGGCAACTGAAGGAAAATGTCATACCCGCAGAAGCAGAAGTAGCTCGGCCAAACTTGGGACACATTAACACATCAAAACACTGAATCTCCCCAACCTCAAAAACTTAACACACACATCAAGGGGCAGTGTTTCAAAATGCTTCAAGCACAGTTTTCTTTAAAGTGTGATATCTAAATGCAGTAGCAATCTACTTCAATCAAGAAGAGTTATCATTTAAAAAAAAACTTATTCCTAGATGTATTAAGAGAGATGAAGAGTTGACCAGCACACTGGGCAAGCTCACCACAACATGTGAATGCAACCATCCTTCCAAGCTTTATTCAAAGCCTGCCAGTTTCGGCACTGAGGCAAAACTACCACAATAACATCAAGAACAAACTTAAATCAATTTAATGTAAGTGTTCCAAATCAGAAAGAAATGCAGACTCACTTTCTTGGGAATGCAATTTTTTAATGCTCGTTTTTCTCCACTTACTTGGACGAGATAGATAAAAACAAAAAATTAGAGAAGGAGAAGCAGCAAATTGTCTACCAATGACTAGAATTGCAAAATCTACGAAATCATCCAAGTAGCTATAGGTTTGATGTTATAGAAGTTTAGGTATACAGTAAGATCCAATGCAGTCTTTACCTTTGGTGATTAAAATGAAAATATTCTTTAAGTATCATGTTGACACTATACACTAAAAACAGCCATCTAGACCTTGATGTTCAACTTGCTTATCTAACACACTGCTCAAACCTTTTGGCAACACTCATTTATCACTTTTAGTGCTTACACACTATGTTCTTCTGAACATAAACACATATTCATCTGAAACATTAACTGACATTTTTCTTTTCAAATGCGGATGGAAGGCAAGCTTCCATTCTGCACTTAATCAAAAATATACAATTATATTCAGAATGCCTTACAATGTGATGTGCTACTTTGCAAGTTTGTGCAATACATCAGAAATGGTGTGTTAGGCCCCCCACTCCCAGGCCCCAGAAAAGCCAGTGCAAGCTGGTTACTCATTCAGCTGCAAGATTTTTTGCTGCTGAGAGAAGCAATTTTCATCCAAAGCTCAGACAATTAGATGCAGTAAAGGGAGAATGGCATAAAAAAAAACCCAAATGTAATGAAAATGCTAACAAATCATTGATTAATTTAAATGAATTGATAAATGAACTACTTTGTGTATTCATTTGCTGCCTGTGTGTACCTATATTATACCTATATTATACCTGTAGCATGTAGCTATATTTATCAGTGTTCAAACTGTGAAAATGGGTCAAAGCTGCAACCGGGAGCCAAATAGATGCAAGTCTTAATTTTATAATATTCATATTTTGATTATAGTTGCAATTGCATTTACAAGCGACTTACTAATTGTATCCCTGGAATAGATATGAAATTCTCAGTGTTCAGAGTATTTTCTACTTAAAGAATGGCGAAACATTCTCTTGTTAACCTTTCCGTGTCTGGAAGGAGGAACTATCAGATGTAGAATACTTTTCCTGACAAAGCAAGCTATCACCAGAAATATTATTAGTCCAGTAACAAAACCACTAATACTTTGAATTCCTTCAGTTGACTGCCATTGTACTAAACAGAGATTTCAGAATTTTGACGATCCCTTGAGCGATGTCACCAGGAATACCTTAAAGGTCTAACTGTTGTAGCAGATTTGTGGGACGGGCTCTGGACAATGTGCTGTTATAACAGGCGAAGGATGACCATGTCCCTCACCTCACTCTGGAGGAGGAGGAGGAATGCTGCACTGGTAAAGTGGCCCAGTCATCATTGTTCAATATATCACCAAAGTCTGACCAGTCAACCAGTCAAGATCATGTGGGCAATGACAGTATTCCACAATCCTCACGTTAAACAAAACCATGCATGTTTAGGGTCCATTTGCCAACTCCTGTGATAATGGAGAATTAGCAAAGAAAGGATTGCAAGCCTGAAACTCTCCAGCAAAGTCAATTATACTTGACATCTTTGTCCAAACTATCAATTTCCAGCATCATTTTCATCAGAATCGATTTGGTCAGAACTATGCCAAAGTATGGAATCTCCTAGTTGATTATCTGGATCACAAATCAAGAATTTCAACAGTTCATGGCTCAGGCCAAATAAAATTCAGATGATTAAAAAGAAGAGAGCCAACAATATGTGCAAAGGTTTTTCAAGCCATGAGGGTCATCAAATGGACAAAATCTCCTTTGTTCACAGTACAGCACTTATCTGAAGGATGATAATTTCATCTGTCAACACAAGAAAGAACAACTGATCTAAGATGGCAGTGATCTGAAAGGTCTGCTTTGCTGAGCTCTGCGTCACACTCAAGCAAAGCAAAGTGGTACTTTAACCATCCTCCTCCTCCTCCTCCTCCTCTTCTCCCCAACCCCCCCCTCCTCCTCCTCCTCTCTCTCCCCAACCCCCCCCTCCTCCTCCTCTTCTCCCCAACCCCCCCCTCCTCCTCCTCTTCTCCCCCCCCCCCCCCCCCCCCTCTCCTCTTCGCCCCCCCCCCCCCCCCCCTCCCTCTTCTCCCCCCCCCCCCCCCCCCCCTCCCCCCCCCTCCTCTCTCCCCCCCCCCCCCCCCCCCCCCCCCCCCCTCTTCTTCCCCCCCCCCCCCCCCCCCCCCCCTCTTCTCCCCCCCCCCCCCCCCCCCCCCTCTCCCCCCCCCCCCCCCCCCTCTTCCCCCCCCCCCTCCCCTCCCCCCCCCCCCCCCCCCCCCCCCCCCCCACACTTCAGCTATTTTAGTTAAATTTGACATCAAAACAAGAGAAGAGAATGGAGGAAGTTGAACGCTGGACCACAGTATGAGAGACCATGATCAATTCCTCAAAAGGAGAGGATCCAGGCCCTTGAAAAACAGGTCAGTATCTTAACTGAGCAAGTTGACGACCTTGAAAACAGAGGTAGAAGGAAGAACGCCCGTATTGTTGGGCTGCTGGAGGGAGCAGAAGGCAGTCAGCTAATGAGTTTTTTTTTGAGAGCTGGTTACCACGATTCCTTTGCTTAGAGGCTGAAGCAGGCTGGGATAAGATCGAGACAGCTCACAGAGCTGTGGTGCGCAGGTCAGGTTTGGACCAACTCCCTCGCCCGGTCCTAATGCAATTCCACAAGCAAAAAGCTCTGGAAGCCTCCAGAACACGAGAAAGGGATCCTCAGGCCTTAATTCATGAGGCTTCAAGATTATGTTTTTCCAGAACTTTTCTGTGGCAGTGGTTCAAAAAAAAAGGAAGCCCTTTGATGATATTAAGAGAAGACTGAGGGACTGTGGATTCAGTATTGTGCAGGGTATCCAGCGGTGCTTTGTTTTACTTACAACATTCATTTGACTCCTCAGAAAAAAAATGAAAAACTTTCTGGACTCTAAACTAGGCTGGATAGTTTAATGTACATGGACAATAATGCTTTTCCCTTTTCTTAAAGTGTTGTTGGATTTTTTTCTGATACTAATCAGCATTAATGTATACACGGGAACCAAGCGTGTCAGCAATAATCTGTGTAGGGATTACTGATCTCCCTAGAAAGGCATTTGATCGGGTCGAGTGGCCATATCTTTTCTATACTCTGGAATGGTTTGGTCGAGGTGAAGCCTTTATTAGATGGGTACGGGTCCTTTATGGCAATCCTCTAGCCACGGTTCTCACCATGGTGTGAGATCTAATAATTTTCATATAGGTAGGGGCTGTTGGCAAGGGTGTCTTCCCTCACCATTGCTTTTTATATACCTCTGCCAGCGGATCAATCACCAGTCTGTAGGGATCTTAAAAAGAGCTGCCCCAGAAATGGGATCAAAATCACATAAGATCACATTGTATGTGGATTATGTTCTTTTTTTTTGTCAAACACTGTAGTTTCAGTACCTCATCTGATACAATGTATTAATTCATTTGGTGCCTTTTCAGGCTGTAAGATTAATTTTTCTAAATTGGAGGCTATGCCTACGGGGGAATCTTAGAAGGATACCCAACATCAAGAGTGAATCACGATTTCCCTTTAAATGGTCACAGGGGTGGGTTTTCTTTATTTAGGTGATTTTGTTTCTGCCGTTTTTGATCAGTTATTTAAGGTTAATTTTGTCCACTTGTTTGACAGAATTAAGCAAGACCAAAGATGGAGTCACTTCCACCATCTTGGTTAGGCTGAGTCGCCCTCATTAAAATGAATATCCTTCCTTGTTGGTTATACCCTACACAAATGCATCCTTTGATCTTTCATAGGCAAAATTTCTGGAGATTTAATGGCTGGTTTAGCTCCATTATCTGGCATCATAGGTGGTCCCTGATCAAGCTAGTCAAATTGCAACAGCTCCATAGATTTGGGGTGGGGAGTGGACCTCCTGGACATTAGAAGATACCAACTGAGCTCCCTTTTATCTTTCGAGTGTGACTGGGTCTGTGAGAATCCAGCGTCAATATGGTTAAATATTGAGGCTTCTCAGGTATAATGCCCCCTTATGAGCCGGCTGTTCTTTGACAAAATGAGGATAGTTATGGAATGTTGTCATAATCCAATAATTATTAATACTGTAAAAGTATGAAGCTCAATTCAGCAGAGCAAGGGCAATCTATTCAAACCTATCCACCACTATAGTCAGTATACTGGGTTTTAAGCCAGAGTGATGGATCCTGGGTTTAAACTCGAAGCAGCTAGGGACATTTCCCATTTGGGTAATTTATTTGAAGGGGAAAAAAAAATGACGTGCTCTGATCAAATAAATCCTAAGTATGGATTATCTAATAGAGACCTTTCTCATTTTTTCCAGATTAGGGACTTTATTTAAAAAAGGAACTACACCTTTAATCAACTCGTACAGATCATATATTGAGATGAGGGTGCTTTATGCTACAAGCACTTTCTCAGTTAGCGCTCTATCTGTTGGGGCGTGCCCCCTCAGATGAGGCTGAGCGGCTTTATGAGGTCTGGGAGAGAGAGGTGGGGCTGAGATCTTCTCTGGACATGGGAGGACATTTGTGAAAAACACTAGAAAGATTTTGATCTGTAATAGGAACCATGCCATGCAACTGAAGACCATTTATAGGACCCATCTGGCCCCAGATCACGCCTCAAAATTTAAGACGGGAGTATCCGGAGTGTAAAATAAGCATGGATAATCTCAATCATTGTTTGTGGTCTTGCCACAGGCTTTGTACATACTGAAGGGCTGTGGTAGGAGTAACAGAGGGGGTCTCGGGGACTAAAGTTAAGGTGAACCCAGTCTCCCTTCTCCTGGGCCAGCCCAATTTATCTTCTTTATGCTCATGGGGAAAAAGACACCCTTACTTTCTGTGCAAGGAAAAATGTTCTGAAGTGTTGGGTGTCTGTAAAACCGCCACACCTGTCAGGTTGCCATAAGCTAGTCGTGCAGCATATCCCGCTGGATTTTCTCAACTACAGTGCATCAAAAACGGAATTTTTATATCAGTCATAGCTGCCCTTTTTGAATTACCTGGATGCAGACTTGTCTTCTACGCTAATTAGATCTTTTGTATAGCCATGAAGATTTGATTTAGTAAATCTATTACCGAGAGGGAGAATTTTGAATAAATGACTGCGCAATAAAGGTTGAGAGCTATTGTTTTATTATGCTGTAAAGTTTGATTTATTATTCCTATTCGTTTGTTTAATTTGTTGTGGTGTGTATATGCACACATATAGTTTTGTTCTGTCTTTTTTTTCTTTGAGTAGCGTGGTTGATGTATTGCAATTTTTTTTTAAAAAACCTTCTCCAACAGAAATATCTAGAAAAAGACTGATCAACTGTGTATGCAATATGGCAGCTGACAATTTCTAGGCTACATCTACAAGCTGCAGTAACATCTATGGGTATATTACAATCAGAAAGCTGTAGCAAAAATGGATGAAAAACAACAAAATTCAAAAGTCCTGCATGGTATTCCAGGTAAGTTGGTGGCTTTTTGCTCACATCATTACTAGATGCATTAATCCTGTGAATGAGACAGGAAAAAGAATTCCTTCAAATGCCCAGATTTCACGGATGTCACAATTGTAACAATCTTCAAGAAAGGAGATAGTTTCCACAGTATGATTTATCAAGGTATTTCCCTCTTAGGAAAAAAACCCTGACACTCATTCACATGAATCACTTACTTCCTGAGAGTGAAGAAATTCTCCCAGAGACAATATGCTTTAGATTTCCCAGAGGAATCACTGTCATGGTCTGCATGATCTACAAATCTAAGAAAAACATGAACACCACCACCAGAAACCCTTCGCCGCATTCACCAACCAAAAGCATTTGACTCAGTACATTGTGAGGCTGTGTGTATTATGCTGCAAAGACAGGATGTCCAACAAACTTCAACACAATCCTGCAATTGTTTCATTGATGATTTGATTGCATTTGTGCAAGATCTGAAACTTTCAAACCCAGACCAGAATCAGCAAGGCTGCAAAATTGCACAGATACCATATGTAATCTGACAGTGGCTATTCTTCAAGGGCCAAACGCCCTCTACTGAAAGCATTAGTGAACCCTTTACCCAGAGTTGTCATAACTAAAATGACCACGTTACTGATGACTTCAAAGTTGTTTCCCACTCTGCATTAGACTCAAGCCTTTTTCTATCCTTCTATTCTACTTAGAAGAGACACAGAATATAGAACAGAGCAGCAAAGTATAGGTCCTTCTGCCCTCTATGTTGTGCAGACCTTTTAATCTTATTCTAAGATCAGACTAACCTACATATCCTTCATTGTACCATCATCCACGTACCTATCCACAAGTTGCTTAAATATCCCTTGTGTATGTGGGTGGTGGGTGCGTGAGTGCACTGCCAGCAGTGGTGGTAAAGAACCTACATCTGACATCTCCCCTAAACCTTCTTTCAAACACCTTAAAATTATGCCCCCTCGTGATAGCTATTTCTGACCTAGGAAAGTCTCTGGATTTCCACTCTATACCTCTCATCATCTTGTACGCCTTTATCAAGTCACTTCTCATCCTTCTTTATTCCAATGAGAAAAGCCATAACTCCCTCAAAACTTTCTTCATAAGACAAATCTCCTCTGCATCCACTCTAAAGCTTCCACAACCTTTTTACAATAAGGCGGCCAGGACGGAGTAAAATATTCCAAGTGTGGTCTAACCAGAGCTCTATAGAGCTGCAGCATAACCTCATGGGTCTTACAACTCAATCCCCCTGCTAATGAAAGACAACATACCATAGACCTATACCAACAACATCCACATGCTATGAACAAACAAAATGTCATGGGAAATTACAATGTAAAATTACAATGGGAAACTGAAACTGCCTTTTGAATTGAATGACTCCACAGCACCATCTACAGTAAGGCAGCATTTTATATATGCAGTCAATTTCCAAATTAAAAGGTTATGTTTAAATCAAAAGCCCTACCTTATTAATGGCGCAGGATGTCCGTTCTCTTAAGGAACCACTGCTGGTCTTTAAAATCCTGGATAAATCCGCACGGGCTGCCAAGAGGTGTGCCAGTGTTACAGTAGATCCCTGGGACAAAGTGTGCCTTTTTGGTTGATACACTTTTGCCATATTATCTGTATTTGCCTAAAAAGTAAAACTCCATTATTCTTGTTTTAATTGACATATTTTCTTCGCAACAAGGATAGGACTCCTTTCCAGTATATTAACACTGATTGTTCTATTCAGTGGGAAGGCTGACCAGTTAAACTGGAAACAACTTATATACAATTTCGATAAGAACAACACATTTTATTGATCAGATTTTACAGATGACCATGATATCCCAACCGAGAGGTGTAATTTAAATCGACAGACTGGACCTCAGCAAAGCCTGAATTATTGTTTCTCCATATGTAGAGGCGGACAAAAGACTGAAAATTACAATTCCAAAGGTGCTCCTTGATGTGGATAAGAAATGTCCTGAAAAGATTTGAGTAGAGAATGAGAGAGCAGAATCCAAGTCTGGGTAACCACTACATATTTGCAATTGAATAGCAAAGTAAATTTTCCAATTGAAGCAATCGGGAAAAAAAAATTGACTTTTTCAGGTGGGGTTGTACTACAAATTTTTCAGGATATCAGTAACTACTGAAAGGATCAGTGTGGTGTTGAAAACATCTATACGCACTAGGTCACCACACAGGAAATGGGTTAAGGAAGCAGTGAACCTTTTAGGACCACGTGGGAACAAAAGCAGTTGTAAAATAATGAGAGCGAGATTAAGGAGGCAAAACCAAATACAACCTCAAACCCCTCAGATATAAAAATCCATGACACTATTTCAAAGAAATGACCTGTGTTTTGGTCATTTCCCATACATTTAACAAATATTAACAGATGATTCTGTTGATCATTTACCTCGCTGGTATTTGAGAGACCTTGCAACTGCAAAACTGCCTCCTCTATTTATAACATACTTAATAGGCCCCAAGTTCTAAAAGTGTAGTCCAATATTCCTGAGGTCAGTAAAGGCATGCGTTGCCGCTGTTATTGGATGTTATAACGTAGTAGCAAAAATGTAGAGCTGAATTGTCAGCTTGTTGATGGAAGCATTTGGAGTGTGTTCTTGGTCTCGTGAATAAGCATGTGTGCAATATAAGAAAATGCTGTGACTCACTCATACTTTGTCTCAGAATATCACTTAAAGGGATAAAAACCTCAGAAATATGCAGCCAAATGAAGTTAGACAAACAAAATTAGCTTAGAAGAGATTTTCAATATTTTGTTAAAATGGCATCACGTCGAAGTAGTGTAACCAAGAAATTGTTAAAGAAACAGAATGAGTGGAAACTAAGAGATAAAAGACACTTTAAAGGTTTCTATGGGTATGTAAAATGATTAACGAAAGTAAACGCGAGTGCATTAGGAGTTGTAGAAAACAAAAATTCTCGAAATAGTGGGAAACCCAGGGTCCATGTAAATGAGAAACCAAACAAAGATGAGGAAAAAAATAGGACAGGTGAAATTAATGGGTCAAAAAGTGAGAAATCCCCTTGATCCAATAGCCTAACTAAAGGGTTTTTATTTTAAAAAATTGCTACAAGAGCTAATGGATGCATTGTTTTTGATCTTCCAGATTTCCCTAAATTCTGGATTGCAAGGTAATAAACATAGCCCTTTCAGGACTTGTGTTGGTGTGATGTAATCCCGATTGAAGTCCCACCTGCTCCAGAAACATCTCCATAAAATCACTCCATAGATTGAGGAGATAATATAAAAAATACTTCAAGAAAGTAGGAAGGAAGAATATATATATACCTAGAGAAAGGCCAATTAACTGGACTTCATATTTGTAGGAAGAAAGTCAGATTATTATTAGGAACGTGTCAGCAGAGTACTTGGGAAAATCACAATACAATTAGACTAAGTCTGTGTGGATTTATTAAAAGGGACGAGTATTTGACAAATCATTGAGAGCTTTTCTTTTTGGAGGTTGAAGAAGTTTTTTTTTTAAAAATAGCAAGACCAGGAAATGAATCCCGAGACACCTCAATGCCATTGTATACAAAACACAGTTCACATGGGTACAGCAAGCAATTAGGAAAGCAAATATTATGTCAGTCTTAATTATAAAATGGATTGGACTATCACCACCTGATGTGCTGAATGGAATCCCTTGGTAATATGAAATATTCATTCAACACCAACTTACAATACACATTATATCAAGCAGCAGTGCAAATTCTTAATCTTAGGTGACACATCACAGAATATTGTTCGCAACCCTTTAATCATCTTGGGCAGACAACTCACCAGTATCCAGATGATTAGTCAATATCTCATCACTGCAATGTGCAAAATGCATTGCAGGATAATGATAGCACTTAGGGAAATAGCAGAGACAGAACGCAACAAACAATGAGAGGAATGCATTTGCCCACAGTCTCGCACATTGTCGTCGTTACACAGAATATTAGGAGAATAATTTTTAAAAAAAAGGAGAAAGGAATGTGATAAAGACACACACTGCTTAACTACATATCTTCAAAAACCTGACCTGCGTGCTCTTTTCCAGAGTGACCTGCTAAGCCAGTCACTCTCAAAGGGGAAACATGAAGCCAGAGAATAACTCCTCCCTCCAAATTTTCCTACCCCATCTAATGTTAGGCATCATGGATTTTGCCTAAAACTTTACTGGTCCTGAGATTCCAGTAAAAGGTTGAATCTAAACATCAGGAGCATAACTTAAATTCAGTTTCAAAGTAAGCGTCAACACGCATATATTTATAACTTAGTCAGAAGGCAACAATAATAAAGTAACCACTCAAATGATAAAATCTTAATTTCTTTGCTTTAACACATTCACTGCCAAGCACTTATTTCATACTTCAATGTTGCTTCAAATCACAGTTTGTTCCTCAGTGCACAACCAGAGTTCCTAAGTTTTTAAAGTTAGAATACAGAGTTTGGGAGTTACAAAAGCAATTTGAAGATAAATTTTATTCTGTATCTTTAGATCCTTACCTTGGCTTTGTCTGACCACCCAAATGACTGGATAGTCACATCTAAACGTTTGATTAACATTCTTCTGCGCACTTCATATTCATTTGTGAGAGCATCATTTATTGCCGTGAGCTTTTCCTAGGCAGAAAGAAGGTGGTTACTATCTACTGAGAAACAAATCAGTTTTATAAAATATCAATGCACCAGCTGCAAGTTCCAACTTCAGCTCAGCTGAGCTTTTAATCTATCCAAACAGTGTTCAAAATTGTTTTTAACAAAAACCAACTGATAATCAATGCGTGTGATCCTCCCACAATTGCACTTAATAACTATCCTCCACACTCAGAAGATGGTCAGTGTTCTTTTTGAACAGCTGCAGTTCTTGTGATGGTACTGTACAAAAGGTGTTCTTAAATGGAATTACTTAAAGCTTACCACACATTTAAAATCAAGTATGGCACTCAAGTTATTATAAAATACCTTAAAAATAAATCCCAAGGCCTTTACAGATGAGAAAAGACATTCAATCTACTAGAAAGATATTCCATCTTAACATTTTCTATACCATACAATCTTTTAAGTTAGCTCAGTTGGTTAGATGGCTAGCATGTGGTTGATGAAAACAGCAGCAGCATTGGTTCTATTCCTGTTCTGGCTAAATCCCAGACATGTCATTACTGGGCAAGTCAGACTCTGGACTGAAATCTGGTTTGATAGATCAGTTTTTTAAAATAAAAAAAGAGTGGCAGTTTTGCATTGAAATATAAGCATGCAATGTTGCAGATTTGGTTTCATCATTAAAACAGAAGCTTACTACACAAAAGGAATCCAGCTAAAATTGAAATAATTTCTGCACATATTCCACACTCCAGCCTAGATAGTATGCTCTTGCTGATCATTTTGAACACTATTACTAAAATAAAGATTTAAATGATTTACAATTATTTGTGGAAAAGCAGCAACAAAAATAGAATTCAAAGCACCATTGAAAAAAAAAAGACAATGTAATTAAAAGATAGAGAATTAAAAAGATGCAACAGAATCAATAAATAGCACAGATCAAAAAAAAGGGGTCAAATACAGAACAAAGAATACAACAGCTTCCATTGGCTAGGTCAGTTTTAGACTCAAAGCTGCCACTGACCATTACTTTGAGATACCATATACAGGTGCTATAATGGATATCTGTTGCAGGTTAAAAAAAAGTAACTTTTCCATGTAGGGAGTGATTAAGATCTGGTACACAATTGATCGAGTGCATACTGGAATGAGATTAGTAATGGAAAAATGCTGTTATTTGAAAAAAGGCACAATCTGGAACATTCTGGGGAGAAGGCAGGGAAATGGAACAAAATGGCACACACATTTGGAGAGCTGGTGCAGACATGATCGGCTGAAAGGCCTCCTCTGTCAGTGCAATACTTTTGAGATCCTAAATAATCTAATGGGTACGCTAGGTTAGGTGAATTCAAATATAAAAACGACCAAAGGAGTGTTATGAAGGTGTAAAGAGTACTGTACCTTTAAGAGAGTTGAAGGACTTAGCAAGGACACAGAGTGCTGGAGAATTTACAATGTAACATTTGGTTGAGCAGCTAGCAGTACCTGGACTGCTATGTGAAAAAGAACAATTCAAATTTGACAATCTTAATTTAAGCCCCAAGATACTCCAAGCAAGTTTGAATTTGGTATTTTGACAATATTAAAACCAGTGAAATGATTCGATGCTTTGGGGTATAAGACCAGGAAAAATTGACCAGTTGGAAGAGAACTGCCAAAAGACCAGCAGATGTAGGCTACAAGTAAGAACTTTGAGAGGAACCTGTCTGGAGAAGGAGTTTGCACAGGAAAAAAAGATTGACACCGACCTAGAGAGTAAATCTAGAGAAGATTCAACAGCTGGCTGGTTTTGAAATGTGAATTTTTCTGTAAATCTTAATCGGGAGGTTTAATCGGATCAGTACTGTAGAGGGTAAGGTAAAAAAATAGGTTGGATAAATGAGTTGAAAATAGTTAGTTAGCTATTCTCTCTGTTAGACTTAAAAACTAAAGTTGTTAAATTTTTACTTTAAATAGGTACTTTTGGGATAGTTCTTTGCCTCTCGAATTTTAACAGATTACAGCATGGGTTAAATCATTTCTATGTTGCAGGTTTAAATTAGCGAGGGAGGGGAGGTTTAATCACATGTTGTAACAGGAGACCGTGTAAATCTAATTTTTTTGAATCATTTCGATTTCAATACTTGTAAAAAAAAACAGTTGATTCAGCCTATAGTGTACAATTGGAATGGAGACAAGAAACCAAAAAAAAGAGAAGAGCAATGTTTATGGTAAAAACTGTGGAATTTTTTTTCTCTTGAACAATACTGGGCTCAGTAGTTAAACAACTGTAAATAAAGTATCATAACGTTAGCGAAAATCCTTACAAAAGGTTCATTTTTTTTTAGAAATGAAGCCAATATAAAACGATCATTGTTCTAGCAGGAGTGCAGCGAAGATTAATGTCAGATGTTGCATGTAAGCTTGGCAGAGAAATCAAATCTAGAGTGCTAAAAAAAACTGCTTCACCTTTTTTCAACACATGCTTTTATATTACTTTGGACTGAATCTCTGGACTGAATCTCAGAATAGTTATGGTACAGAAAGCAGCCATTTGGCCCATGTCTGCCCCAGTTCTCCAAATAAGCATCTTGACTTAGTACCCATAATCCTGCCTTCCCAGTAATCTGCACATTATAAATAATAATCTAAAGTCTCAATTAAACCTGCTTTCATCACTTCCAGATATTCCAGGTACTAACAACGCTACATGAAAAAGTTTCTGTTCAGATCACATTTACTTGCTTTGCAAAATCACTTAATCTGTGCCCTCTTGTTCTTGATCCATTTTAGAGTAGAAACAGTTGTTCCCCATCTGCTCTGTCCAGATCTCACGATTTTGAAAACTTAAAACAAAATGTCCAGTCAAAGAAAAACAGTTCCAACTTCTCAAGATTCATGTTCATAACTGCGATTTCACATCTTGGGACCATTTTTATAAACTTCAATACTCTGTCCAACATATTCACATCTGAAGTGCGATGCCTAGAACTGTACACAATATTCCAGCTGTAATCTAAATAATTCCGTGCAAGATAAAGCACAAAATCCCTGCTCTTGTAAAACCAAAATCCTGGGATCAGAAATAAAAACTTGTCAGAGAAACTTAGCATGTCTGGCAGCGTCGGTGGAGGGAAACAAATAATAGTTTGTGTTCAATGACAATTCTTGGCAACAGAACAGTTCTGAAGAATAGTCACTGGATTAGAAATGTTAACTCTTTCTCCCTGTTCTAGTGTGCCACTATTAAATTCTAGTATACTATATATTTCATAAACCAATCTCTCCACGGGCCCAGCACCTTTAATGACTTGTATATGTACACCCAGGCCTCTGTTCTTGCACACCCTTTAAAGTCCTGCCATTACCTTACTGGACTTCACATAATACCTACTCCCTGCCCATTCCACCAACTTGTTAATGTCCTTTTGAAGTTCAACATCGTCCTCCACTCAATGCATCCAAGTTTTGTAATTTCTGCAAATGTTGGAAAATTGACCCTCTCCTCTAAAACCGAGATCATTAATATAAATCAAAGAAACCAGTCCCAATAAAAATCTCTGCGAAATACCACTAAAAACATTTCTTCAGTTTGAAAAACTATTCATCAACCATTACTCTGTTTCCAAGCACATGGCCAGTTTTGTATCTAATCGCTACTGTCCCCTTTATTTCATGAGCTATGAACTGTGAACTGATCTGTATTGATATGACAGCAGATCAGATGTGAAAATTGGCATATAATACTGAAGACAGATAAAGCAGAAAATAATAGCCTGGATTGCATTTGATTTGTGGTTTGGTTCCACTTTAGAATAAGTGGAAATGCATCTTTGGGTAACTTGTGCCCAGTTCTGCTATAGGGAGGATCTACTCTACTGATGAGTGAACAAGTAAGTTTCAACAAAACACAATTTTGTATTCTGCATTTCAAACCTAAGTCCACCTATAACTGGTGGAGACCATTCCTTCTCTCAGCACATGATTCAAGGTCACCATCCTGTCACTGTAAATGCCATTCTCTCATTACACTACATATTATCCCTCCACCGACTCAAGTAGGATTTATTTTTCTGAAGTACTTCAAAAAGTTTAATTAGCTTAAAACAATTTACAATTCTGTTTCTCCACCAAGTCCAAATTTCACAGTTCCAACTCTTTGTGGAGTTTGTTCAGCTCTCCTATGTTCTGTTCTTCATCTTGTCATTGTTGTTAAACTGCCATAGACTTCAAATCAGTTCTTTAATTCCATTACTACGCTGAGACAATTAATGGAATCTTCTTATTGTAGAACTCGAAATACTCAAACTCATCTAACAATCCCTAAATTTCATAAGAGCTTTTTTGATTCTCCTAAACATTTGAACAAGATGGGATCATGGCTCTCCTGTTAATCTGTTAGGAATGAATGAGTCTTCAAATGTTTCTAATTTTAGCACACTTCACAACTATTTGAGGTATCCTGCAGTTTCTCAGAAGCTAATACATTTTGTTATGGCTGATGAAAATAGTTCCATCTATGAAATTCGCAGCGAGTCTGGAGTAACTGCTTGATCAGCCATATCTCTTGTGCCTATGATCTGTATTTTACTTATGACATGCAGGAGCTGCAGGAATTCTGATTCATCATCCTATTGTAGATTTCATCTTTATTTTCAGAAGAAAAAGTTAAACAAGTCTGCGCGCACACATTCATATGGGGGAAAAGCAGCGGACACTCACGGCAAAATACACTAACAAATGTTCCCACTAAGCTACACAGCAGCCAGGAAGCTTCACAGGTGTTGATCAGGGTGCCGAACAGAGCTTCTCTCTGGAAGCTGCTGTCATACAGGGACTTCTGAGATTCACCCAGACATAAAACTAGGAGGGAATAAAATCAGAAATTGCTGGAAAAACTCAGGTCTCACAACTCTGTTTTCTCTCAAAGCTAACTTTTTGGGTAAAGTGACCCTCCTTCAGAACTGGTTGTAGCTAGGATAAATGTCGATATATACTGAAGATGGGATGGAGCAAAAGATAGGTGGAGATACAGAGAGAGAAAAGCAGTTTGACAGACAAAAATGCGTAAAGGTCAGCCTTAGAGAATGAATAGTTGCTAATGGGTACCACTAGTAGCTGTGTTTTTTTTTGTAGTAGCCCATGTCTGGTGTGCACTGGAACATATAAAATATGTATATGTCTAAATGTAAATCAGCCTGTACACTAACACAAGATAAATGTAACCCATACAAAGGACAGTGTGCGAAATATGGCCCACTAAAGCTTATGTAATAACGGTAAGTCCTTCTAGGAACTCAGCCACTAGTGGACCCATTAACAACTATTCATTCTCCCAGGCTGACAGTTACCCATTCTATTCATCTTCCTTCTAGGAAATTTAAGATGGCAGAAGGTTTCTAAACAGAGGAGAAAATGTATACAGAGGAACCTCGATTATCCGAAAATCGGATTATTGGAAGGAGATCTCGTGGTCCCGATAGAAACATTACATCAAAGATGTGCTTTCAACAGTGGTCACGTCTTTCGTTTACAATGATTAAACAGGCATAGTCTCCAAATGACTGACCTCCTGCCCTCTCTTTCACCCCACACATTCCCTGGAGTTCTACAGAGGGGTTTACCCTAAACCACAACCCCATTCTCCAGATAATCTCTCCAACACCGTCTTGTACAGGGCAAGCATGGAACCTGTCAAAAAAGTTGCAAGAAAAAGTTGTATGTAGGGCTGTGGCGGTGTGTACACGCTATTTGGAGACTTACCCCAAAGGCAGCTGCAGCTTCAGTTGGGGGCGGGATCTCACGTGCTGTATGCTGCTGCAGTCTCCTGAGCGGGGAGCAAACTATAACAAAACTCCAAGCCCCAGAGGAAAGGCATTTAAATCAATTAACCGAATTATCCGAACGGAATAGTGCCCGACCAGCTTGTTTGGATAATCGAGGTTCCCCTGTAAACTTAAGTTCTTTCATTCAGAAACTCTACTACAGCATGTGTACAATTATTTATAAGAGGCCATAACAAAAACTGTACATCTGAATGCATGGACACATTCACGTGTCAGTTTTATTCAGTGTAACATGCTCAACTTACTGCCAGACATTTGTAGATTGAATGCAAAATCTAAGCCAACACTTCCATGCATTATGAGTGACACATTATTGGAAGTATCTCTAACATTAAAGTTAACCAAGACCTGTCTCCCATGTCAGGGGATTGTTAATAATGTTGCAGCCACTTTTTAAAATCAAATAAAGAGCAAGAATAAAGAGCATCTGGAATAAGGCAGGTGAAATCGCAGCATGGGTTGATACCTGGGATTTGGATGTTGTGGCCATTTCGGACACATGGATAGAGCAGGGACAGGAATGGTTGTTGCAGATTATGGAATTTAGATGTTTCAGTAAGAACGAGAAGATGGTAAAAGAGGGGGAGGTGTGACATGGCATTGTTAGTCAAGGACAGCATTACAGTGGCAGAAAGGATGCATGAGGACTTGTCTACTGAGGTTAGTTAGAAACAGGAAAGGAGAGGTCACCCTGTTGGGAGTTTTCAAAGGCCTCCAAATAGTTCCAGAGATGTAGAGGAAAGGAAAAGCCTAAAGCTTTCTACAGGTATATCAGGGAAAAAAAAATTAGAGAAAGATTAAATCAATTATAGTGGTGGGAAATAGTGCATGGAGTCCGAGGGAATGGCTAAATGAATACTTTCCGTCAGTATTTACAAAAAAAAAAGAATGTTGTCAAGGAGAATAGGGACATACAGGCCACTAAACTAGACTGGATTGATGTTCGCAAGGAGGTGGTGTCAGCAATCGGGGAAAGTGTGAAAATAGATAAATCCTCTATGCTAGATGGGACTTATCCTAGGAATCTCTGGGAAGCCAGGGAGAAGATTGCAGAACCTTTGGCTTTGATCTTTATGTCATCATTGCCGAAAGAAATAGTGCCAGAAAACTGGAGGGTAGCAACGTAGAGTCATAAAGATGTACAGCATGGAAACAGACCCTTCAGTCCAACCCATCCATGTTGACCAGATATCCCAACCCAATCTAGTCCCACCTGCCAGCACCCTGCCCATATCCCTCCAAATCCTTCCTATTCATATACCCATCCAAATGCCTCTTAAATGTTGCAATTGTACCAGCCTCTACCACATCCTCTGGCAGCTCATTCCATACACGTACCACCCACTGTGTGTAAAGGTTGCCCCTTAGGTCTCTTTTATATCTTTCCCCTCTCATCCTAAACCTATGCCTCTAGTTCTGGTCTCCCTAACTCCAGGGAAAAGACTGCCTATTTATTCTATCCATGTCCCTCAATTTTGTAAACCTCTGTAGGGTCACCCCTCAGCCTCCGATGCTCCAGGGAAAACAGCCCCAGCCTGTTCAGCCTCTCCCTGTAGCTCAGATCCTCCAACCCTGGCAACATCCTTGCAAATCTTTTCTGAACCCTTCCAAGTTTCACAACATCTTTCCAATAGGAAGGAGACCAGAAATGCGCGCAATATTCCAACACTGGCCTAACCAATGTCCTGTACAGCCACAACATGACCTCCCAACTCCTGTACTCAATACTCTGACCAATAAAGGAAAGCATACCAAATGCCTTCTTCACTATCCTACCTACCTGCGACTCCACTTTCAAGGAGCTATGAACCCACACTCCAAGGTCTCTTTGTTCAGCAACACTCCCTAGGACCTTACCACTAAGTGTATAAGTCCTGCTAAGATTTGCTTTCCAAAATGCAGCACCTCGCATTTATCTGAATTAAACTCCATCTGCCACTTCTCAGCCCATTGGTCCATCTGGTCCAGATCCTGTTGTAATCTGAGGTAACCCTCCTCACTGTCCACTACCCCTCAAATTTTGGTGTCATCTGCAAACTTACTAACTGTACCTCTTATGCTCGCATCTAAATCATTTAAGCAAATGACAAAAAGTAGAGGGCCCAGCACCGATCCTTGTGGCACTCCACTGATCACAGGCCTCCAGTCTGAAAAACAACCCTCCACCAGCACCATCACCACCACCTTCTGTCTTCTACCTTTGAGCCGGTTTTGTATCCAAATGGCTAGTTCTCCCTGTATTCCATGAGATCTACCTTTGCTAATCAGTCTCCCATGGGGAATCTTGTCGAACGTCTTACTGAAGTCCATATAGATCACATCTACTGCTCTGCCCTCAATCTTTGTTACTTCATCAAAAAACTTAATCAAGTTTGTGAGACATGATTTCCCATGCACAAAGCCATGTTGACTATCCCGAATCAGTCCTTGCCTTTCCAAATACATGTACATCCTGTCCCTCAGGATTCCCTCCAACAACTTGCTCACCAGCTTGTCCTTACCACCCTTCTTAAATAGTGGCACCACGTTTGCCAACCTCCAGTCTTCCGGCACCTCACCTGTGACTATCGATGAAACAAATATCTCAGCAAGAGGCCCAGCAATCACTTCTCTAGCTTCCCACAGAGTTCTCGGGTACACCTGATCAGGTCCTGGGGATTTATCTACCTTTAACCGTTTCAAGACATCCAGCACTTCCTCCTCTGTAATCTGGACATTTTGCAAGATGTCACCATCTATTTCCCTACAGTCTATATCTTCCATATCCTTTTCCACAGTAAATACTGATGCAAAATATTCATTTAGTATCTTCCCCATTTTCTGTGGCTCCACACAAAGGCCGCCTTGCTGATCTTGGAGGGGCCCTATTCTCTACTTAGTTACTCTTTTGTCCTTAATATATTTGTAAAACCCCTTCAGATTCTCCTTAATTTTATTTGCCAAAGCTATCTCATGTCCCCATTTTGCCCTCCTGATTTCCCTCTTAAGTATACTCCTACTTTCTTTATACTCTATGGATTCACTCGATCTATCCTGTCTGTACCTGACATATGCTTCCTTCTCTTTCTTAACCAAACCTCAATTTCTTAGCATTCCCTATAGTTACCAGCTTTCCCTTTCACCCTGACAGGAATACACTTTCTCTGGATTCTTGTTATCTCATTTCTGAAGGCTTCCCATTTTCCAGCCGTCCCTTTACCTGCGAACATCTGTCCCCAATCAGCTTTTGAAAGTTCTTGCCTAATACTGTCAAAATTGGCCTTTCCCCAATTTAGAACTTCAACTTTTAGATCTGGTCTATCCTTTTCCGTCACTATTTTAAAACGAATAGAATTATGGTCACTGGCCCCAAAGTGCTCCCCTACTGACACCTCAGTCACCTGCCCTGCCTTCTTTCCCAAGAGTAGATCAAGTTTTGCACCTTCTCTAGTAGGTACATCCACATACTGAATCAGAAAATTGTCGTGTACGCACTTAAGAAATTCCTCTCCATCTAAACCTTTAACACTATGGCAGTCCCAGTTGATGCTTGGAAAGTTAAAATCCCCTACCATAACTACCCTATTATTCTGAGATCTCCTTACAAGTTTGTTTCTCAATTTCCCTCTGACTATTGGGGGGTATTTTATACAATCCCAATAAAGGTGATCATCCCTTTCTTATTTCTCAGTTCCACCCAAATAACTTCCCTGCATGTATTTCCAGGAATATCCTCCCTCAGCACAGTTGTAATGCTATCCCTTATCAAAAACGCCACTCCCCCTCCTCTCTTGCCTCCCTTTCTATTCTTCCTGTAGCATTTGTATCCTAGAACATTCAGCTCCCAGTCCTGCCCATCCCTAAGCCATGTTTCTGTAATTGCTATGATATCCCAGTCCCATGTTCCTAACCATGCCCTGAGTTCATCGGCCATCCCTGTTAGGCCACTTGCATTGAAATAAATGCAGTTTAATTTATTAGTCCGACGTTGTCCCGGCCTGCCCTGGCTGTTTGACTCACTTCTGTTCTCAGCTGTACCCATCTCAGATCGATCTCTTTCCTCACTATCTCCCTGCATCCCACCCCCCGACTTTACTAGTTTCAATCCTCCCAAGCAGTTCTAGCAAATTTCCCTGCCAGTATATTATTCCCCTTCCAATTTAGGTGCAATCCGTCCTTCTTGTACAGGTCACTTCTACCCCAAAAGAGATTCCAATGATCCAAAAATGTGAATCCCTTCTCCCATAAACCAGTTCCTCAGCCATGCATTCATCTGCTCTATCCTCCCATTTCTGCCCTCACTAGCTCGCAGCACTGGGAGTAATCCAGATATTACTATCCTTGAGGACCTCCTTTTTAAAAGTTCTACCTAACTGTCTGTAATCTCCCTTCAGAGTCTCAACCTTTTCCCTTCCAATGTGGACAACGACCTCCTGCTGGCCCCTCTCCCCAGTGAGAACATTCTGCACCATCTCGGAGACATCCTTGATCCTGGCACCAGGGAAACAACACACCTCTCTGTTTTTTTTCTCTGCTGGCCACAGAAATGTCTGTCTGTACCTCGGACTACAGAATCCCCTAACACAATTGCTCTTTTGGAAGCTGACGTACTCCTCTTGCATTAGAGCCAGTCTCAATACCAGAAACTTGGCTGTTCGTGCTACGTTCCCCTGAGAATCCATCACCCCTACATTTTCCAAAACAGCATACCTGTTTGAAGTGGGTATATCCACAAAAGACTTCTGCTCTAGCCGCCTACCTCTCTTACCCAAGACAACCCTGGTAATTGTAGACCAGTGAGTCTTGTTTTGATTGTGGGTAAAGTGTTGGAAAAGTTTATAAAGAGATAGGATTTATCAAATAGAGAGGAATGAGTTGATTAGAGATCATCAACAGTTTTGTTAAGGATAGGTTGTGCCTCACAAACCTTATCGAGTTCTTTGAGATGGTGACCAAACAGGTGGATGATGGGTGTATACGGATTTTAGTAAGGCGTTTGATAAGGTTCCCCACTGTAGGCTATTACACAAAATATGGAGGCATGGGAGAGGGTGAGTTAGTGATTTGAAACAGAAATTGGCTAAGTGTAAAATGACAGATGGTGGTGGTGGAGGATGGGAAATGTTCATTCTGGAGTTCAGTTGCGAGTGGTGTACCACAAGGATGTGCTTTGGGGCCACTGCTGTTTGTCATTTCATAAATTATCTACATGAAGGCATAGAAGGATGGGTTAGTAAATTTGCAGATGATACTAATGGCGGTGGAGTTGTGGATAGTGCTGAAGGATGTTGCAGGTTACAGAGGGACATAGATAAGCTGCAGAGCTGGGCTGAGGGGTGGCAAATGGAGCTAATGTGGAAAAGTGTGAGGTGATTCACTTTGAAAGGAGCAATAGAAATATAAAGTGCTGGGCTAATGTTAAGATTCTAGATAGTGTAGTTGAGCAGAGAGATCGCAGTGTGCAAGTACATAGATCCCTGAAAAATGCCACCCAGGTTGATAGAGGATGAGAGTTTTGGAACCATGAAGTCACGCTGCAGCTGTACAAAACTCTAGTACAGCTGCACTTGGAGTATTGCATATGGCTCTGGTCACTGCATCATAGGAAGGACGTGGAAGCTTTGGAAAGGGTTCAGAGGAGATTTACTAGGATATTGCCTAGTAAAGAGAATGTATGGAGGGACGGTCTTATGGAGGGAAGGCTGGGGGACTTGACCCGGTTTTCCTTAGAGTGAAGGTAGATGGGTGACTTAATTGAGACACAAGATAATCAGAGGGCTGGATAGGGTGGACTGTGAGAACCTTTTTCTTCAGATAGTGATGGCTATCATGAGGGGACATAGCTTTAAATTCAGGGGTGATAGATATAGATCAGATGTCCGAGGTAGTTTCTTTACTCAGTACTAGGGGGTGTGGAATGCACTGCCTGCAACAGTAGTAGACTCGCCAACTTTAAGGGCACTTAAATGGTCATTGGATAAACATGGATGAAAATGGAATAGTATAGAATTGGCTTTAGATTTACCTGTGGAACCAACACACATCAGCTGCCAAAGGGCCTGTACTATGCTGTAATATTCTATATTCTATAAGACGTCTCTCCTGATATCCAGTCAGGATGAATCGATCAATCACAACCACCAAAAGCAGATTCATTGCTCAATGTTAATCACATTTGTGGAACTTCACTGTACACAATTTGGCATTCTGCACAGCTATATCTCAAAAGCATCTGATTGGCTGTAAAACAGTTTCAAATATCCTGAGAATGTGAAAACCACTAGAATCTGTATTATTATTTCTCCTTTTTTAGTTCAACCATGAAAGACAGTTCGCCATGTGCAGCAATCTTAAAATAACCAAACTTCCAGTGTCAGAAGTGTATGGTATCGCAGGATATAACTGTTCCTGCATATTAAGTCAAACTTGACACTCCGACCTGTTTGTGCTGGACCCTGAATGCTCAACTAAGTGTTGCTGAATTTTAAAAAGGCATAACCTGAGGCTATACTGTCATACCGGCTTATTGGCAACTTGAAGATAAAACCTTCAGTACATAAGTGGTGGCACTTGCCACGCAACTGTGATCTATTTGGAGGTTAAACAAATCTCAAAGCTTTAATGTAAAGAGGACAGTTAACACCATCAAGTGGTGGACTAAACATTCCTCCCTGAAATATAACCATCAAAAACCACATTTAAAAAGATCATTTACCTCATTGTTGATTCAAAGAAATTCTGCATACAAGGTAGATACACAATGTTTACCTACATAATAGCAACAACAGTTTATTGAGGAATCTGTCTCTTACCCATTGGTCAGGGGTTAATGTTAGCTTTAGCAAGGGCTCTCCCATGTGGTTTTTGGGAACCTTGGAAGTGATATTTTTCACCTAGAAGAAGAACAGGATATATTCAGAAATGGTTCAAGTGGAGCAAATACGCATTACAACACGAGAATGACAAGCTGTAGCACCAACCTTTTCCTCCAGAATCTTAAATAAATGTGCATCGGCAGCACCAGATACAGGGCAGGGCACACTCAATGTTGCACAAATAGACCTAATTTCTTGCCGAACTTCTTCATTGCTTTCAGTTTTAGACACTGGAGGAGATTTAAAGTGTAGGATCCTAGCAGTTTGAAGCTCAGATGATAAGTATACTGGAAACAAACAAATACAACAATATTTTATTTATCTGTATATGTTAAACATATACGTAGTTTAACTTAAAAACACATTGGGTAAAGGAAATTAGCTTTATTTATAATCCAATTATTTGCATTTATCAATCATTTTATACATTAAAGTTACAAAGGCCTTATTAGATAAGGCTGGCCAATCTTTCTACAGGAGAAAAAAGGCTCCAAAAAATTCTGTTCATTGCTACAATTATATTTCCAGCACAATAAAATGTCTACCTTTAGCAGAGGTTAGCGTAGTTTAAAAAAAAATTATCATGCTAAAATAATTGAAAAAGCAATTCTAAGCAATGTTTACTTCGAAATCTGTTTTAAAGCATGGTCATTGAACCTGAAATATTAACTTTGCTTACACTACACAGATGCCACCAGATATGCTGTTCCTCCAACAATTTGTTTTCTTTTTAGACTTTCAGAATCTGCAGTTCGTTAATTTATTCAGACCTAGTTGTTTTTGAACTAAGCATTTACAGAGGAACCTTGATTATCCGAACATTAATTATCCAAATATCGCATTATCTGAAGGAGATCTCGGAGGTCCTGATAGAAACATTACATCAAAGACGTGTTTCCAACACTGATTGTGCCTTTTGTTTACGGTGATTAAAAGTGAACTTGGCTTACTGAAATGCTGTCGAGAACAGTCCTGGACATCGATGGCGGCCCAGGCACACAGTCCAAATGACTGACCTCCCACCACCTATCTCTCCCCCACACACTTTCCCTGCAGTTGTACATAGTGGTGTACCCTAACCCCACCACCCCCCCCTCCCCACCAGATAATCTCTCCAACATTGCCTTGTACAGGGCAAAGGTGGAACCTGTCAAAACATTGCAGTAAAAAGTTTGTGTGCTCATGCTTGCTATTTGGAGATTCACCCCCCAAAAGGCGATAGCAGCAACAGCAGCTGCCTTGCTGTTGGTGTTCAGTCCAGCTGCCCCAGAGAGGGGGCAGGGCAGATGGGGGGGGGGGTGGTGTTGGACAGGGTTGGGGGGCACAGCGGGGGGCCCGCGCGTGGTGTGCTGCTACCTCATCTCCTGAATGGGGAGCGGATTTAACAGAAAACTGAGCCCCAGAGGAACTGAATCAATTAATCAGAGTGAAATAGTGCCCGCCCATCTCATTCGGATAATCGAGGTTCCTCTGTATAATGCCCCTTTCCCAGCCTCAGACTGTTGTTTCAAGCAAATGAAGGAACAGCAGCAAATATTCAGCTCTAGGAGGTTGCTATGCCATTTATGGTTGATCTGCATCTCAACACAATCCACTGTGTGTAACTCTTAATTAACAACAAAAATCTGTCAACTTCAGATTAAGGAGGAGCATATGGCAGCACTTTGGAAAAAGGAAACAACAATAAAAATAGCAACTGGCACAGAGACCAGGAAAAGAAGTTGGCTATCAACAATGTAGCAGTAATGGGGTCAAATGAGAGTGGCTTCATTGACAAGATAAGCTTGAAATGGATAAAGCAAGATACGCAAACACAGGATCATAGCTACTGAGGTTGGGTGTGGGGAAGGGGGTGCAGAACCTTTGCTATCAGAAAAAAATGGTTAAGCGAATATCTGGTGTTCAGGGACAATTACTTCCCTAAACTGTTAGTCAAAGCAAGGATTAAGCAAATGAGTACTATGGAGGAACATAAGCTTTTGCTACCTTCGTCAAAAATGTCAGTTCCTGTAACATGGAATGAAGAGGACACCTTGTGGTGAATGATGGTAAGTCAGATGGTCTCAAAACACTAAAGATTAAAAGAGACTCAGTTTGGCAATATCGCTACTTGTAAAGCTTACTGTACATTCGTCCTTCTGTGCTGTAAAATTTGCTGCTTCCACTTTAGTATTTCTTTGCAATATGTTAGAAGCAATTCTACTGATTAAGTACAATAAAAGATTCCAACAACAATTCCTGCAAATTGTATAGAATTCTTATGACTGATATTTTCCATCTACCAAACTACCATTCAACTTACAAAGAAGTTTTAAGCAGTCTTCCTTCTTTCTTAGTCTTTCTTTGAAATCTCCAGTGAGAAGTGATGAGAAAGGGCACAACATCTCTTTCAAGAAGCCATTAATCTCCAGCAGAAAGCTTTCTGTATCATCAGCACCTTAAAAAAAAGCAAACCAAGCAGAACTGAAAAGATACTCAAAGAGGACATTTATTGTCAAAAACAGAGTCCATCCAAGAAAAGGTATGATGTTCTAGGTTACTTATCTCCCACACCTAAGCTAAAGCACCATCACCAATGCAATATATCACACAAGAATTCAAAACTCATTTGGAAATGGTGATAGTTTCTTAAAAAGTCTGATTCCAACTTGTACCCTTAAATCTGGTTACAAATCTTCAGATCGCATTTTATTAACTGATCTAATCCAACTACTAATACATACATCCCTAACATTTCTTAAAATGAAGTTTGATAAATCATATTTTTGCTGTATTGAAGTGAGCTATGGTTATTTAAACTGAAAACATACAGCTAAAAATATGACTTTCGTTGACTCAAATCACAGGAAGAAATGTAGTAGTCTGAATCTAATTCAGTGAAAATGATTAACATTTTCATACTGCTGTCTAGACTCTTAAATGGTTTTACAGTTAACTCTAATTATTCCCAATTGTTAACCATTCTGCATGTCCTGGCTTGGAATCTCAAATTTCTATCCACTTTCATATTTTGATGAATGCTTGAAATAATTTAAACTTAATTTCAAAGTTTAACAAGTTGATTATTATCCAATACTAACTGATTTTTAAATTAAGATTCACATAAGAGGGTGACACTGTCAAATACATCATAGGGTGGAATTTTCTCAGTCTAGAATGATATGGTCAAAGGTGATAAAGTTCAGAAAATATGGCAAGGAAAAAAGTCTCAACACTGAGAAAAACAAAATCCAATTCTTCCCTTATGGTTTTAAAAACTGGATACAAATCTCTCAACTTTGCAAGCAGTGAGGGCTGTATTTGCATTTGTTATTTGATAATGTGATGTTGATCTCATCTCATGTACACGCAGCTCACAATGCTCTCAAGCTCCGCTGAAACAGCAGATATCACCAATTCACAACTTGAAAACCAGAATGATTACCACGATGCTGACACGGACTGGTGTCTTGCCTGGCTGTCCAGGTTGGCCAGCACTCCCCAAAATCTTATTTGAAGTGACCGCCTGCACTCTCCATCAACAGAAGTCAGCATTGTCAAAGGCCTCAGCCCATCACATCATTATTGCACACCTCAAACTAAACTTAGAATATAGCTCAGCACCTCAAAACTGCACTTTGGAGCTCACCAACATCTTAGGTTGCAATTTTGCTGCCAGGCCACTGTGCACGTAGGAAAATGTACCTAGCTCATGCATCAGAACAAGTTGTATTGTTTCAGAGCTGTTAGGTAAAAACAATGACTGCAGATGCTGGAAACTGTTAGTTTGCTTTCTTAACTATCACTCAGATACTCACAACAGCTTTGTAATATCTTTTTACCTAACGTCCCTTCATTCAGAAGTGACTGCTCAGAGTGAACTGCATTGCCTTTGAGCACAGAAAGTCTGGCACATTGTTATTGTTGTCAGCACTAACAGCTTTTTTGTTGGCTGTGTATGGTATTGTGCCACATCACTGTGAATTTACTGCATGTTTATGCAGCACACATTGCATGTGCTGCAACCAAGTAGCTATGACTGGAAGTCCAAAGGGAGAAGTCCCTAAGCCAGTCACAGAGTGACACCATAATTTCTCAGAAGAACCATTAGTCCAGGGGATGGGCTGCAACGTGCAATCAGGATGCAGGCATCGAGTTGTACTCAATTCTGCAAATCGTAACCAATTAGTTCAGGATTACCAAGTCAGTTGGGGAGCTCAGCTGGACTGGGGCTTGGCTCTTGATTGTTTAAGAATTCCAAGCCCATGACCAATAGCAGCTAGTAGGACAAACACATATGGGCACACCACCATTTGGTAATTCTCCTCCAAGCCACTCACCATCCTAACTTGGAAGCTTATCATTATTCCTTTACTATCACTGGGTCAAAACCTTGGAATTTCCTCCCTAAAAGCATTGTGCATCTGTCTACAGCACAGTCATAGAATAGATTGCAGCAGTTCAAGAAGGCAGCTCACCACACCTCAAGTGCAGCTCAAAACAATGAATAAATGCTGGCCCAGCCAGTGACAGCCACATCCCATGAGATGGGGTGGTAAATCGTGAGATGGAAAGCTTTTAAGTACAGGCATGTATATATAGAATCACAGATGTACAGCACGGAAACAGACCCTTCAGTCCAACTCGTCCATGCCAATCAGATATCCCTACCCAATCTAGTCCCAACTGGCAGCACCTAGCCCATATTCCTCCAAACCCTTCCTATTTATATACCCATCCAAATGCCTTTTAAATGTTGTAATTGTACCAGCCTCCACCACTTCCTCTGGCAGCTCATTCCATACACCCTCTATGAAAAAGTGGCCTCTTAGGTCCCTTCTATATCTTTCCCCTCTCACCCTAAAACTATGCCCTCCAGTTCTGGACTCCCCAACTCCAGGAAAAAGACTGTCTACTTATCCTATCCATGCCCATCATGATTTTATAAACCTCTATAAAAGGTCACCCCTCAGCCTTCAACGCTCCAGGGAAAACAACTCCAGCCTGTCCAGCCTCTCCCCATAGCTCAAATCCTCCAACCCTGGCAACATCCTTACAAATCTTTTCTGAACACTTTCAGGTTTCACAGCATCTTTCCGACAGGAAGGAGACCAGAACTGCACGCAATATTCCAAACGTGGCCTAACCAATGTTCTGTACAGCCACAACACGACCTCCCTACACCTCTAAATCAATACTCTGATCAATAAAGGAAAGCATACCAAACACCTTCTTCACTATCCTATCTACCCGCGACTCCATTTTCAAGGAGTTATGAAGCTGCATTCCAAGGTCTCTTTGCTCAGCAACACTCCCTAGGACCTTATCATTAAGTGTATAAGTCCTGTTAAGATTTGCTTCCCCAAAATGCAGCACCTCTCATTTATCTAAATTTAACTCCACCTGCCACTCCTCAGCCCACTGGCCCATGTGATCAAGATCCCGTTGTAATCTGAGGTAACCTTCTTTGCTGCCCACTACACCTCCAATTTTGGTGTCATCCGCAAAACTTACTAACTATACCTCTTATGCTCAAAACATTTATATAAAAGTGATGAAAAGTGGCAGACCCAATACAAATCCTTGTGGCACTCCACTGGTCACAGACCTCCAGTCTGAAAAACAACCCTCCACCACCACCCTGTCTTCTACCTTCAAGCCGGTTCTGTATCCAAATGGCTAGTTCTCCTTGTATTTCATTGATCTAGCCTTACTAACCAGTCTACCATGAGGAAACTTGTCGAGTGCCTTACTGAAGTCCATATAGATCACATCTACTGCTCTGCCCTCATCAATCCTCTGTTACTTTGTCAAAAACTCAATTACAATTTGAGAGACATGATTTCCCACGCACAAAGCCATGTTGACTATCCCCAATCAGTCCTTGCCTTTCCAAATACATGTACATCCAGTCCCTCAGGATTCCCTCCAACAACTTGCCCACCACCGGCATCAGGCTCATTGGTCTATAGTTCTCTGGCTGGTCCTTACCACCTTTCTTAAATAGTGGACCACATTAGCCAACCTCCAGTCTTCCTGCACCTCACCTGTCACCATCCATAATACAAATATCTCAGCAGGGGCCCAGTAATCACTTCAGTAGCTTCGTCCAGAGTTCTAGGGTACACCTGATCAGGTCCTGGCGATTTATCCATCTTTATATGTTTCAAGACATCCAGCACTTCATCCTTTGCAATATGAACACTTTTCAAGATGTCAACATCTATTTTCCTACATTCTATACCTTCCATGTTCTTTTCAACAGTAAACACTGACACATAACACCGACATTTAGTAATTCCCCCCAACTCCTGCAGTTCCACACAAAGGCCGCTTTGCTGTCCTTTGAGAGACCTATTGTCTCCCTAGTTACCCTTTTGTCCTTGATGTATTTGTTAAAACCTTTTGGATTCTCCTTCAACTTTTTTTGCCAAAGCTATCTCATGTCCCCTTTTTGCCCTCCTGATTTCCCTTAAGTATACTCCTACTGCCTTTATACACTTCTAAGGATTCACTCGATCTATCTTGTCTATACTGATATGTGCTTCTTTCTTTTTCTTAACCCACCCACTCAATTTCTTCTGATCAGTGGCAAATGGAATTCAACCTAATTGAGTGTGAACTGATGCACTTGAGCAGGACAAACAAGGAAATAATGAATGGCAGGACCTTCGGAAGCACCAAGGATCAGAGGGACATTGGTATGCACGCCCAGCATCCCTTAAGGTAGCAAGGCAGGAAGATGAAGTAGTTAATGTATATGGGATATTTGCCTTTATTAGCCAAAGCATATAGTTTAAAAGTTGGGAAACTGTATAAAACATTGATTAGGCCACAGCTAGATTATTGTGTGCAGTTCTGGAATCCATTTTACAGGAAGGATGTAATTCCACTGGAGAGTGTGCAGAGAATTACCAGATGCTCCCAGGGATGGAGAGTTTTAGTTGTGAAGAGTGATTGGAGAGCCTGGCACTGTTTCCCTTGGGGCCGGGATCAATGGCTAGGGAACATAGAGAAAAGGTAAGGGGCAGGAGGTTTATGTCTTACAGAGGGTCGTGGCAATCTGAAACTCTGCCTGTGTGGGGTGGTAAAAACAAAACCTTCATAAGTATTTAGATATGCACTTCCAATGCCAAGGCATTGGGCTAAGTGTTGGAAAATGGGATAATAATAGGTAGTTGTTTTTAAAATCAGCAGAGGCTGGGCTGAAGGTTTTTTTTGTACTGTTCTCATCTTTTCAGGTTCCTTTCCAACTGCTCTGTGGTATCAGGTAAATCACTTGCCCTTCAACTCTCAACTGTGTCTGTAGAAGATACCATCGATTAACCAATTATTCAATTTTCTATATTAATAGATTTCCAACCTGTACCCTAACTTACCACATAAGTAGGATTCTACTGAAAACAGAAAATTGAAAAGATATTTTGCTTATTGTAGTAACACGTTTAAAACTTACTTCAGCTAACTGATGTTAACAGGATGTTAAATAAGCAGGAGAATCGACGTAATGGGCATGAGCCCTTCTTCAGGGCTCATGAAGAAGGGCTCATGCCCGAAATGTCGATTCACCTGCTCTTTGCTTGCTGCCTGACCTGCTGCACTTTTCCAGCAACACATTTTCAGCTCTGATCTCCAGCATCTGCAGTCTCACTTTCTCCTCCAGGATGTTAAATAATCAAGCCACCTTCCACATGCACTTAGACTGACCAACCATAATCTCTTGGATAACTTTCCACTGAAAAATATGGTACAATTTGGCTAAAATGAATTGAACTTCTCACTTATAAACTAAAATTACAAGGAGCATTAAACCACTGTAACAGAAGTTCTTAGCTATGCTTTCACATCTAATGAATTGCAAATATTCTCAGTGACAGTATATTCAAGCTAAACACTTCCGAGAAACATTTCAGAGAAGTCTTCAAGACTGAGGAAAAATCTTTCATATAGAAGCGGAAGAAGAGGAAACATTGTGTTCAAACAATTGAAGTTCTTATAATAAACTGCACTTACTGGTAGTAGAATTTATACATTCTTCCAAATTACACAATAGTTTAATCTGTGATGATAACCACACACAAAGTTCAGTAAATTCTGAAGAGGACGGCCCCATCTCAACTGCTTTCAAAAGAGCATCTTCTTCTAACAAGGGTCCATTGTATCTGCATCAAAAAAAAAGGTCTGTGTAACTATTACTAGAAATTGAAAGTGTTATTAAAACAACAGCTGGGTAAAATCTTGGAACTTCCTTCCCAATAGTATTGTGGATACATCTAGAGCACATGAGCTAGAGCAGTTCATAAAGACAGCTCACGATCATCACGTCAAGTACAATTAAGGATAGGCAGTCAATGCTAACTTGCTAAAGAAAGAAAAGCTAATGTAAGCAACCAAACTATGAGCCAGTAGCATCACTAGAGTCAGAGAGATATGCACCAATAAAACAGACCCTTCAGTCTAACTCATCTAGGCCAACAGATGTTCTAAGTTAACCTCGCCCCATTTGCCAGCATTTGGCCTTTATCCCTCTAAACCATCTGTTCATATACCCAGAATAATTGTAACTGTACCAGCCTCTATCATCTTGTCTGGCAGCTCATTCCATACATGCACCACCCTCTGCATGAAAAAGTTGCCCCTTAAGTCCCTTGTAAATCTTTCCCCTCTCACCTTAAATATGTGTCATCCAGTTTTGGACTCTCCAACCCTGGGGAAAAGATCTTGGCTACTGACCCTATCCATGCCCCTCAATATTTTATAGGCCTCTACTGTATACCATTCCTTAGCCTCCAAGACTCCAAGGAAAATAGCCCCAGCCTATTCAGCTGCATGCCATAGCTCAAACCCTCCAACGCTGGCAACATCCTTGTAAATCTTTTCTGCACCCATTCAGGTTTCTCAACATCTTTTACACAGCAGGGAGATCAGAATTGAACACAGTAATACAAAAGGTGGCCTAACTAATGTCCTGTACAAATGCAATATGATCTCCGAACACCTATACTCAATGTATTGACCAATACAGTCAAGTGTTCCAAATGCCTTCTTCACTACACTGTGACTACACTTTCAAGAAACTAGGAATTTGCATCTCAAGGTCTCTTTGTTTGGCAACACAATCCAGAACCTTACCATTAAGTGTATAAGTCCTGCCCTGGTTTGCCCAACCAATATACAGCACATTTACCTAAGTTAACCTCCATCTGTCACTCCTTGGATCATTTGCCCACCTCATCAAGGTCCTGTTGTATTCAGAGGTAATCTTCTTTGCTGTCCCAACACCAATTTTGGTGGCATCTGCAAACTTAATAGTATCCCCTACATTCAAATGCAAATCATTTTTATAAAATGACAAAAAAAGACCCAACACTGATCCTTGCAGTACACACACGTCACAGACTTCCAGTCCAAAGAGCAAATCTCCACCACCATCCTGTCTCCTACCGCCGAGCCAATTTTGCATCCAAATGGTTAGTTCTCCCTGTATTTCATGTGGTCTAACCTTGCAAATCAGTTTACAATGCAGAACCTTGCCTTACTAAAGCCTATGTAGACAACATCCACCAGTCTGCCTTCAATCTTCCTAGACACTCCTGCAAAAAAACTCAAGTTAATGAGACATGACTTTCTATGCACAAAGCCATGATGAGTATCCCTAATCAGTCCTTGCCTTTCCAAATACATGTAAATCTTGTTCCTCAGAATCCCCACCACAGACATCAGGCTCACCAGTCTATAGTCCCCCAGCTTTTCCTTTCCATCTTTCTTAAATAATGGCATGCTCTGGCATCTCACCCATAGCGATCGATGATACAAGTATCTCAGCAAAGGGCCCAGCAATCACTTCCCCTTGCTTCCACAAAGTTCTATGCTGCAGCACCATATGCCATACTGACAGGACTTGACAGCCCTCCTGCATATAACATGGCTGTCCCATGTCGCTTGCCATGATGTCAGCCTTTGTCCCATATCTTTGATTTTGGCAATTGCATCTACTTTCTCCTCTCCCAAAGTGTGAGCAGCACCACTTCATCTATATGACCGACAGTAGCACCAACACCCTCAACTCCCTACTCCACCCATTCTTATGGTCCAAGTGTCACCAGTACTTCTCCATGGGAGAAGCAGTGACTGAGTGAAGGTGAAGTGTGTGGGGTGAAGATGATCAGGAGTAGGGGAGGTGCAGGTGATGGTAGTCAGGGGGATGGGCAGAGGAGGTTGTGTTAGGGCAGCAGGGGCAAGGTGTTGCTGCTGGCAGTGGGGGGAGGGAAAAATGTTACTGGCGGTAGTTGTGGGGCAAGGTGGCGGTGGTAGTGGGGGAAGAGGGGAAAGGTGAGAGAGTTGGTGATACGGGGGGGGGGGGGGGAGGGAGAGTTGGTGATACTGACGGGGTGAGATGGTAGTTGAGGGGGTAATGTGGTGGGAGGTGGGAGGTGGGAGGGAGACAGGGAGCTGGTAATAGTGGGGGGGGAGGAAGAGAGGGAGGTGGGGGGAGAGGGGGAGCTGGTAATAGTTGGGGGAGAGAAGAGGGGGGTAGTGGGACAGTTGGTGAAACTATGCAGGGAGGAGAGGTGCTTGTAGCGAGAGGGAGAGCTCTCCCCGTGGATGGGGCAGTATAAGTGAATGGCCACAGTGGGTCCCTGTGCTGGAAGCCCACCCCCTTCCCATTCATTCCCCTGCAGCGACAGGACAGGGAGAACCCATCTCACCACTTCGCTCCTCTGCTTTTTTTGTTAAAAACAAAGAGAGTAAGAAGACCTAATAAACCCTTCGGCGGCAGATGGGATGCTGGACCCTGCCGGAAAAGGCGGCTCACCCCAGGGCTTCCAGCGTATCCAGGACATCCCCCTCCAAGGCCATGGTGACAGCCCCGCACACAGGCTCAGGGTAAGGGCCCACAGCAAGCCCGAGGCCGAGGCGATCGGCCACACAGCAGCCTCAACACGGGACCAGCTCAGGGGCCTGCTCTCTCGGTGTATTTGCCGATGCCGCTGCTTTCAAACCTCCTCCCGCTCCTTTTGTTCCAGAAGGAAACGGCAAGAGGCGCCTCCAGCTCCTCGCTTAGAAAATAAACCCCACCAACCACCCTGCTCGACATCCACAAACAGCGCCGCCCTGCTGGCCGGGAGGTGCTCCCGCCCTCCGAAGCACGTGCATGAAGACCAATCATCGTTTAAATCAACATACACTTCATTGGGAGCTAACACCTTCAACATATTGTCCAGCTATCACCATTGTTAACAGCTAACCTGAGAATGCAACTTTTTTTAAAAAAGGTTTTGTCATTTACACATGAAAGAAGTGAAACTGACATAGTATTCTAACAGATGAAAGGCTTAATAGACCATCAATTTTTCAATGTATAATTTCAGTTACATCACACTGTAAATTTTTGCTATAAATTCTGTGTTAGGATTGAGCCCTCCACTACCACCTGATGAAGGAGCGACGCTCCGAAAGCTACTGTGCTTCCAATTAAACCTGTTGAACTATAACCTGGTGTTGTGTGATTTTTTTTAACTTTATACTTCATATAGTCTGAGAAATGTAAATCAAGGAAACAGACCCTTTGGGCCACCTGGTCCATGCCAACGGATATCTTAAATAAATCTGGTCCCATTTGCGAGTATTTGGCCTGTGCCCCTGTACACCCATCCTATTTCATGTACCCATTCAGATGCCTTTTGAAATGTTGTAATCATACCAGCCTCCACCTCACTCTATACATGCACCACCCTCTGCATGGAAAAGTTTCCCCTATAGTCCCTTTTATATCTTTCCCCTCCCACCTTAAACTTATGGCCTCCAGTTCTGGACCCCCCCCCCCCCCCACCCCGCCATAGAGTCATACAGCATAGAAACAGACCCTTTGCTCTAACTCATCCGTGCCAACCAGACATCCCAATTGACCTAGTCACATTTGCCATCATTTTGCCCATATCTCTGTAAACCCTTCCTATTCATATACCCATCCAGATGGTTTTTAAATGTTCTAATTGTACCCACCTTTCCCATTTCCTCTGGCAATTGTTCCATACACCCACTATATGAAAAAGTTACACCTCAGATCCTTTAAATCTTTCCCCTCTCACCTTAAACCTATGCCTTCTAATTTTGGACTCCCTCATCCTTGGAAAAATACTTTGGCTTTTCACCCTATCCATGCCCCTCATGATTTTATAAGCCTCTGTAAGATCACTCCTCAGTCTCCGACACTCCAGAGAAAAAAGCCCCAGCCTCGTCAGTTTTTCCGTATAACTCAAATGCTCCAGACCCAGCAACATTCTTGTAAATCTTTGCTGCACACTCTCAAGTTAACAAACAGACTTCAAGCTAAACATTTCTTAGAAACACATTTCAGAGAAATCTTCGGGATCGAGGAGCAATCTCATCTCATGGTAATTTTTTTAAATATAAGAGTGAATGAGAAGGAAGCATTGTGTTTAAACAGTAGAAGTTTTGATAATAGACTACACTACTGGTAGTTGAATTTACACGTTCTTCCAAATTACACAACAGTTTAATCTGTGATGATAACCACTCACAAAAGTCAGTAAATTCTGAAGAGGACTGCTCCATTCAACTGCTTTCAAAAGAGCATCTTCTTCTAACAAAGATCCGTTGTACCCACATCAAAGGCGACCAGAATTCTATGTGGTAGTTGAAAAGTGCCCTAGTCAGTGTCCTGTACAGCCGCAAGATAACATCCCAACTCCTATACTCAATGTGCTGACCAATGAACACAAGCATGCCAAATGCCTTCTTCACCAGCCTGTCTACCTGCAACTCCATTTTCAAGGAACTATGCACCTGCATCCCTCAGTCTTTTTGTTCAGTAACACTCCCAGGGCGCTTCCATTAATTGTATGAGTCCTGCTCTGATTTGCCCTACCAAAATGCAATACCTCACATTTATTTAGAGTCACAGAGATATACAGCATGGAAATGGATTCTTCAGTCCAACTCGTCTATATCAACCAGATATCCTAAATAAATCTAGTCCCATTTGCCAGCATTTGGCCCATATCCTTCTAAACGTTCCCATTCATGTACCCATCCAGATGCCTTTTAAATGTTGTAATTGTACCAGCCTCCATGACTTCCTCTAGCAGCTCATTCCATACATACACCATGGACAAAAAAATTGCTTTTTAGATCCTTTTAAATCTGTCCCCTTAAACCTATGCCAACTAATTTTGGACTTTCTCACCCCAGGAAAAGATCTTCTCTATTTAACCTATCTATGCCCCTGATAATTTTATAAACCTGTACAAGGTCACGCCTCAGCCTCTAATGTTCGGGGAAAATAACTCTAGCCTATTTAGCTTCTCCCTTAAAATCCATCTGTCACTTGTTGATCCATTGACCCATCTGATCAAGGACCCATTGTATTCTGACATATTCTTCTTCATCATTCATTACACAACCTATTTGGTGTCATCTGCTAACTTACTAACATTGTGAGATATTGTGTTATGAGATATTGTGTTATAGGCTATCTTTATTAACTCACTTACTAGCTTGCTATATTAATTAATACAGGGTTCCCATTCATTCATTCATAACCCTTTACTCACCCATCATTTACTATAACGCGGTTTTATTCATTCATTCATAAAACTGCAGTTTTATATTTTCCAAATTTAAAAAAACCCTTTCAAACCCATCACTGCATTCCTACACCTTATCACCCCGCTACAAGCAGTGTTTACCTCAGCATCTCCATCAAGTCTTCATGAAATATTATAATATTAATCAGCCCTCACCAAGCATCCCACACAGAACTATACCATCCCTGTCAGGTCTCTACGACACATTATAATATTAAGCAGCCCTTACCAACCATCTCCTGGACCTGAATAAATTAAGTACATGTTAATTATCTTCTAACTGGGCCATTACCCCTTTAAGACAAAATAGCGCTTGCATGAAATTGCATGAATGAATAAAATTCAGTTTAATAATCAGTTTAATATTCTTTATTCTTTTATGATGATTTCTAATTTATTTAGAGCATATGGGACTGGTATTTTTACTAACGTTTCTTAATTTAAAAGACAAAAGGGCTAACACCTCCTAATTGGGCTGAGGAGTAGCAGGTGGAGTTTAATTTAGATAAATTGAGGTGCTGCATTTTGGGAAAGCAAATCTTAGCAGGACTTATACATTTAATGGTAAGATCCAAGGGAGTGTTGCTAAACAAAGAGACCTTGGAGTGCAGGTTCATAGCTCCTTGAAAGTAGAGTCACAGGACAGTGAAGAAGGTGTTCCGTATGCTTTCCTTTATTGGTCAGAGTATTGAGTATAGGAGTTGGGAGGTCATTTTGCAGCCGTACAGAATGTTGGTTAGGCCACTTTTGGAATAATATATGCAATTCTGGTCTCCTTCTATCTGAAGGATGTTGTGAAACGTGCAAGGGTTCAGGAAAGATTTACAAGAATGTTGGTGGATTTGAGCAATAGGAAGAGGTGGGCTGTTTTCCCTAGAGTGTTGGAAGCTGAGAGGTGACCTTATAAAAGTTCATAAATTCATGAGGGGCATGGATAGGATAAATAGACAAATTCTTTTCCCTGGGGTGGGGGAATCCAAAACTCCAGGGCACAGGGTGAGAGGGGAAAGGTATAAAAGGGACCTCAGGGCAACTTTTTCACAAGAGGGTGATGTGTGTTTGGAATGAGTTGCCAGAGGAAGTGGTGGAGGCTGGCGCAATTACACCATTTAAAAGGCATCTGGATAGGTATATGAATAGGAAGGGTTTGGGCGGGGATATGGGCCAGGTACTGGCAAATAGGGTTAGATTAAGTTGAGATCTCTGGTCAGCATGGACGAGTTGGACCGAAAGGGTCTGTTTCCATGCAGTACTTCTCTATGACTCTATGTCTCTATAATTATTCAAGCAGACCCGACAGACAACCCATCAAAAGTAGCTGGCAGCATTAGCACATTTTAACCCATCTCCTGTCTCCCAGGACAGAAGCCCTTTAAACCTTTATGTACTATACATAAAAAATGTAACACCACAGTAATGGAATTTTAATATATGCTAGAACTGTGTATAATGGGTTCTTGTAAGAACTGTATTTTGCGATTCTATTGCCGCCTCAAACTTGTGCTGTGATTGCTGAATAAAAGAGGTTATTTTTGCTACTCACCAATTTTGATCATTATTTGAACATGCATCCCATATTCACATCCAAATCATTTATATAAATGATCAAAAACAGGGCATTCAGCACTGATCCTTGTGGCATACCACTGATTCCAGCCCTCCAGTCCAAAAAGGAACCCTCTATCACCACCCTCTGTCTCCTACCTTCAAGCTAATTTTGTATCCAGTTTGGCTGTAGCAACATAGAATATAGAAGTGGGAATGTGTCACTGCACTCTTCGAGTCTGGTCTGTCAATCAATATATTCATGGACGATCATCTAAAGCCATTGTTATGGACTAGACTAGATCCTCTCAAAAATAAATTAATAAGATAGTTAAATCCTAACTTTTTCTTATTTTAAAGATAAGTGTAAGATGCAGCATCCCAGATGCAATTCTATTAGTCAAATTACCAGATCTGAAGCAAAACATGCTTTATTCATCCACTCCAGTGAAGTACAACAGAAGAAAGAATAAAGAAATTGGAATAATTTAACTCTATTGGAAAACTTAACAGAATAATAACACAATAGCCATTACTAATTAACTGTTCCAACAGAATAACATCTCATAATCCTTTGGCAAAAGGCAAATTCAAAAAGCAACTCCAGCAGCAGCAAGAGAACCCCCAAATTTTAGCCGTAATAAAGAAAGGGAAAAATAGTTTCTACTTCTTCAAAACCTCAGCAGCACCGGCTACTACTGAAAACTTAAAAAAACCTAAAAATCCTAGTTCTATGAGAACTTAAACACACCCATTCAGGCTATTTCTTTTGTTCCAACTGAAAAGTAAAATCCAAGGCCTCACAAGCTGTGTATTTTATGAGTTTTCAATAAGAGGTCTATTTTGTCCTGGTTTTATTATAAAGAAATGTTTTAAGACAGAGGTGATGAGATGTCTAAAGTCATAGTATTGTCACACAGCAACCTGTTCCTGCTTTCTCTGCATCCCCTTTGATCCCTTTAGCCCTAAGAAGCATATCCAACTCCTTGAAAACATTCAATGTTTTGACCTCGATCATTTTGTGTTTCAGAGAATTCCATAATCACTCTAGATAAAGAAATTTCTTCTCATTTCAGTTCTAAGTGGCATTTCCCATTTCTTTAAATTATGAAACCTGGGCTCTCTAGTTAACAAGGACATGCATTTATCCTCTCTGGTTCTCATAGAATTTTATAGGCAGACAATGAGTCAAACACCTGCCTTTATTCACTTTGTGAATGATTTTAATCTGATGAAGCATATCAACATATTTTAAGTTAAAAATCACACAACACCAGGTTATCGTCCAACAGGTTTATTTGGAAGCATTACATTTCAGAGCGCCGCTCCTTTATCAGGTGGTTGTGGAATATAAGATTGTAAGACTCAGAATTTATAGCAAAAGTTTACAGTGTGATGCAGCTGAAATCATATATTGAAAAAGACCCAGATTGTTTGTTAAGTCTCTCATCTTTTAGAATGACCATGTTGGTTTCAGTTCTTTCATATGTAAATTCCAGAACCTTTTTCAAAGTTATGTTCTCAAGTGAACTTTAACAATAGGTGCCATGCCAGCTCAGATAATGCATTGAAAGTGTGAGGTCCCCAGTGTAAGGCTGTCTGTGCCCCAATGTTCAGATTGATTCTATTTCTAAAAAGAGATTTATAGACTTTTACATGGATTCATGCAGTTTTTCAGCAAAATAAAATGTAATTCTGCACGTGCAAATTCATCCCACAAACTCATATGTGTGTGCGCGTGCACATGTTCGGGGGGGGGAGGGGGTGTATGAGTGTGAGAGCGTTTGTGTATGTGTATGTGTGTGAATCTGAGGTTAAAGGGGTAGAAGTCTGTGAGAGGGTGCGTGTATGGGTGCGAGTGTGGGAGTGTATGTGTGAGCGTATGAGAGAGAGCTTGTGTTGTGTGTGTGCGACAGAGAGAGAGTATGTGTAGTGAAGTGGACTCACCTGTAGTGTGCCATGAACCCAAGGTCCCGGTTGAGGCCATCTCCATGGGTACCCAACTTGGCTATCAGCCTCTGCTTGGCCACTTTGCGTAGTTGCCTGTCCTGAAGTCCGGCTTAGAGGGTGGTCACCTGAAGGTCTGCGCATCGACTGTCCCGGACCACTGAAGTGTTCTCCGACTGGGAGGGAACACTCCGTCTGTTGATTGTTGTGCGGTGTCCATTCATCCATTGTTACAGCCTCTGCTTGGTCTCACCAATGTACCATGCCTCAGGACATCCTTGCCTGCAGTGCATGAGGCCGAGCACCTGCCGCAAACGTGGTTGGTGGTGTCCCTATGCATAATGGTGGTATCCATGTTGACACTGTCTCACATCTTGCAGTATCTGTTGTGACAGGGTTGTATTGTGATGTCCTGAAAGCCAGGCAGTTTGCTGCAAACAATGGTCTGTTTGGGGTTTGGTGGTTGTTTAAAGGTGAGAAGTGGGGAAGGTCTCGGTGAGGTGCTCATCCTCATTGATAACGTGTTGCAGGCTGTGAAGAACATGGCGTAGATTTTTGGCTCCTGGGAAGTACTGGACAATGAAGAGTACCCTGTCAGTTGCAGCTTGTGTCTGTCTCCTGAATAGTTCATTATGGTTTCTCGCTGAGGCACGTTGGAACTGGTGGTCGATGAGTTGAGTATCATTTGCAGTTCTTACGAGGGCAGCCTTGAATATTTCCATGTGGCCATCATGTTCCTCCTCATCTGAACAAATCCTGTGTAGGTCTAGGGCTTGTCCGTAGGGGATGGCTGTTTTAATATGTTTCAGGTGGAAGCTGGAGAAGGTTATCTGTGGGTTTGCAGTAGACGAAGGAGCTGAGGTGCCCATCCTTGATGAAGATGCATGTGTCCAAGAATGAGACAGACATTGAAGAGTTTTCCATGGTGGGATAAAACTCGTTGATATCACTGTGTAGCTGTTTCAGTAACTCCTCGCTAGGGATCCAGAGGGAGAAAATGAAATCAATATATCTGGTGAATTGTGTTGGTTGGAGGTCCTGTACAGAAAATAAGTCTTATTTAAACCTGTGCATGAAAATGTTGGCATACTGGGGTGCAAATTTGGTCTCCATGGCTGTTCCGTGTGTCTGGATGAAAAACTATTTGTCAAAGGTGAAGACGTTGTGGTGGAGGATAAAGTGGATGAATTGTAGGACGGTGCTCAGTGATTGGCAATTTTGGTGTTGAGTACTGAGGCTACTGCTGCAAATCCATCATCGTGTGGGATGCTGGCATAGAGTGCTGAAATGTCCATTTTGATGAGGAATGTTCCCGGTTCGACTGGTCTGTGGATGCTGAGTTTCTGTAAGGAATCTGTCATGCCTTGACCGAAGCTGGGGGTCCCCTGTACAATGGGTTTCAAGATGCATTCGACATAGCCAGAGAGGTTCTCACACAGGGTCCCATTGCCTGATACGAAGGGACGTCCTAGTGGGTTGGCTTCGTATATCTTCAGAAGTCAGTCGAAGTCGCCTACATGAGAAGTACGTGGGATGAGGGCGCATCGGGAACTCTGAAGGACTGAATCCAAAGTCCTGATCAATGTGTTTAGTTCACGGGTGGGCTCTTTGGTTGGATCGGCTGATATTTGCCTGTAGTGTTCCTGGTTGTTCAGTTACTGCAAAGAAGTAATCTGTTTTATTCTGAATGACAATGGCTTCTCCTTTATCTGGTGGTTTGATGACAATGTTGTAATTGGTTTTGAGAGTATGAATGGCATGTTGTGTCCGGATGATGTTTTGCTCTACTTTGTGGTAATGGCTGATGAATCTGGCATTTATATATTTCCTGATGGTTTGAGCATAATGTCAAACCCAGGGCAGTGGCCCTCCGATGGGGTCCAAATTGACTCCTTCTTTGGTTGATCCCTGTGATGACTGTTTTGGTTCCTCAGTGGGCTCAGTGGGATCACTGCTGGCATCGTGAAAGAATTCCCGGTGTCTCATACATCTGATGAATTCTTCTATGTCTGCTGCAAGACCCATGGGGTCATTTTGATGGTAGGGCAGAAATTGAGACTCCTGCTAAGAACTTCAATCTCTTCCGGGTGAAGGGTATGGTTTGATAAGTTGATGATTGACTTCCCCGTGCTGATAGCATTTTCCACTGTGGTGCCAGGGCAGGTTTGGCTAGTGCTGGTTGTGATGCCAAATTTCTCCAGTTTCTTGTTCTTGATGTGCATGTACATGGTGTAGTTTTGTCGCCTTGCCTGTTTGGCAGTGTCCTGTAACTGCACTGCTGTATCCTGAGTGCAGGCTGAGAGTGTGGACTCCAACTTAATTTTAAGGTTGTGGCGCATGCTGTAGAGTTTGTGCACAAGATGATTGAGGAGTTTGCGAGTGGTGCAGTGGCAAAGTCTCACTCCTAGTGACCCCACTGCACTACACACACACACTCTCTCTCTGTCTCTTTCTCTCTGTCTCTTTCTCTCTCTCTCTGTCACACACACACACACACACAGACACACACACACACACACTCTCTCTCTCTCTCCAGTACGCCCACACATATGCACCCACACTCACACCCACACACGCACCCTCTCACAGACTTATACCCCTTTACACTCAGTCTCACACACATACACATACAAACACTCTCTCACAGACTCTCAAAGATGGAAAATTATAGGCCAATTAGCCTAACCTCGGTTGTTGGTAAAATTCTAGAATCCATCATTAAGGATGAGGTTTCTAAATTCTTGGAAGAGCAGGGTCAGATTAGAACATGTCAACATGGATTTAGTAAGGGGAGGTCGTGCCTGAAAAACCTGTTGGAATTCTTTGAAGAGGTGACAAGTAGGTTAGACCAGGGAAACCCAGTGGATATGGTCTATCTAGACTTCCAAAAGGCCTTTGATAAGGTGCCACACGGAGGCTGCTGAGCAAGGTGAGGGCCCATGGTGTTTGAGGTGAGCTACTGGTATGGATTGAGGATTGGCTGTCTGACAGAAGGCAGAGAGTTGGGATAAAAGGTTCTTTTTCGGACTGGCAGCCGGTGACAAGCGGTGTCCCGCAGGGTTCAGTGTTGGGGCCGCAGCTATTCCCGTTATATATTAATGATCTGGATGAAGGGACTGGGAGCATTCTAGCGAAGTTTTCTGATGATACGAAGTTAGGTGGACAGGCAGGTAGTACTGAGGAAGTGGGGAGGCTGCAGAAGGATCTAGACAGTTTGGGAGAGTGGTCCAGGAAATGGCTGATGAAATTCAATGTGAGCAAATGCGAGGTCTTGCACTTTGGAAAAAAGAATACAAGCATGGACTACTTTCTAAACGGGGAGAAAATTCATAAAGCCAAAGTACAAAGAGATCTGGGAGTGCTAATCGAGGATTCTCTAAAGGTAAACATGCAGGTTGAGTCCGTGATTAAGAAAGCTAATGCAGTGTTGTCATTTATCTCAAGAGGGTTGGAATATAAAAGCACCATTGTGCTACTGAGACTTTATAAAGCTCTGGTTAGGCCCCATTTGGAGTACTGTGTCCAGTTTTGTTCCCACACCTCAGGAAGAACATACTGGCACTGGACCGTGTCCAGCAAAGATTCACACGGATGATCCCTGGAATGATAGGTCTAACATACAAGGAACGGCTGAGGATCCTGGGATTGTATTCATTGGAGTTTAGAAGATTAAGGGGAGATCTAATAGAAACTTACAAGATAATACATGGCTTGGAAAGGGTGGACGCTAGGAAATTGTTTCCGTTAGGCGAGGAGACTAGGACCCGTGGACACAGCCTTAGAATTAGAGGGGGTCAATTCAGAACAGAAATGCGGAGACATTTCTTCAGCCAGAGAGTGGTGGGCCTGTGGAATTCATTGCCGCAGAGTGCAGTGGAGGCCGGGACGCTATACGTCTTTTAGGCTGAGATCGATAAATTCTTGATGTCACAAGGAATTAAGGGCTACGGGGAGAATGCTGGTAAGTGGAGTTGAAATGCCCATCAGCCATGGGTTATGGGTTTGTGGGATGAATTTATACTTGCAGAATTGCATTTTATTTCGTTGAAAAACTGCATGAATCTACGCAAGATTCCATAAATCCTTTTGTTAGAATAGAATCAATCTGAACACTGGGGCACAAACAGCCTTACACAGGACACCTCTCACTTTCAATGCATTATCTGAGCTGGCGTGGCACCTATTGTTAAAGTTCACTTGAGAATGTAACTTTGAAAAAGTCTCTGGGATTTACATATGAAAGAACTGAAACCAACATGGTCATTCTAAAAGATGACAGACATAACAGACAATTCAGGTCTTTTTCAATATATGATTTCAGTTGCATCACACTATAAAGTTTTGCTATAAATTCTGTATTTTACGATCTTATACTCCACAACCATCTGATGAAGGAACAGTGCTCCAAAAGCTAGTGCTTCCAAATAAATCTGTTGGACTATAACCTGGTGTTGTGTGATTTTTAACTTGCACACCCCAGATCAACACCAGCATCTCCAAATCATATTTTAAAGGAATATTATATGAGGTGCATATAAGGCAGATGACCAAAAACCTGATTTCAGAAGTGGATTTTAAGGGGTGTCTGAAAGAAGAAATGGAAGCCAGAGGGAATTTCCAGAGTTTTGGGTCTAGGCAATTGAAGGTGCAGCAATTAAAGTTAGGACTGCAAATGAGGGCAGACTTAGAGGAGCACAGTTATCTCAGATTATTGTGATGTTGGATGCGATTACACCATTAGGGAGTGGTAAGGCCATGTAGGGATTTGAAATCAAGGATGCAAAACAAGATATTAAAAGAAAGATTTTTGTTTGTATTGCACTTCACGCAAACACCATATGTCTCCAAATTATTTTACAACCAGTGGAGTACTTTTGGAATTGTAGTCAATGTTGTAATGTATGCTATGTGGCAGTCAATTTGTAGACAGCAGATCTCATAAGTAGAATGTGATATGTTGGCCACACAATCAGTTTTTGGTGTGGTGTTAACTGACAGATAAACATTAGGCAGAACACCAGGGACAACCCATTTTCTCATCAAATTTTGCCATGGAATCTCTTACATTCTCCTAAGATTGCAGCTGGAACCCTTCCTGCCGAAGGATTTTTTGCCCAAAACGTCAATTTTCCTGCTCCTTGTTGCAGCCTGACTTGCGCTTTTCCAGTACCACACTCTCAACGGCTGGAGTCTCAGTTTAATGTCTCATCCAAAAGGCAGCCCCTCTAACAGTGCAACAATCCCTGAGTATTGCTCTGGAGTGTCTGCTCTGATTTTTGTGCTCAAGCCATAGATTAAAACTTGAACTCAGAATCTTTTAACTCAGAGGTAAATGTGACAACAAAAGAGTGGCAGCTAACATTCTGGATTATAAAAACACATTTTGGAAGTAATTCATCCTGAGAAATACCAAAGGATTTTTAAAAAATTCAAAGTATGCTTGCACTGGAGAACAAAAATGTTCCCCCTTTTCCCCATCCCATCTCAGACCATTTTGAGGTGAGGAAGCTGCAAATAACAATCTTATACATACACATAGTCCCAATGTTTCCCATTTCCCAAATTAATTGAAGGAGAATTTAGGGCCAGCATTTTCTTGGTGGCCTCAGTCTATCAGAATGTACATATACTAAGAGTGATCATTACTCAGAATGGACTTCCAGATCTTGGAGCCAAATACCTGGTATTTTTAAAACTAGAATAATTGAATGGTACAGCAGAGAAAGTGGCCATTCTGTCAATTGTGCCACTGCTGATGCATTGAAAAAGCTATTCAATTAGTCCTATTCAACTACTAGTTTTTCATGGACCTAATTAAGAACCAAGCAGGTGGTGCCCTATCTATTTGGACTAAGTATACTGGCTAGATTGATGTAGATATGTGACCTTTACCTTTGCTCTACCTCTGCCTTTATCTGCAGTCTGTAGGAGTCATTAATCACACATCACTTAGAATATGGTGCCAGAGTGGAGCAGCTGAACATCTATGGATTTTCAGAGCTGTAAAATATTCAGTTGCTGAAAGAAGCAGCAAGGGAAAAGTTTCAGAAAAGAGTGTCCCTTTGAATTACTGAGTGAGTCAAAATGGCTGTGCATCTTCTGTTCTTTGCTGCTGTGGAAATGAAAGGAGGCATGAGATTAAATTGGAATGTTTTCTCTCTCAGAGGCAAAACTATGAAATAGTAATAGAATTCATCTAGAAACCTAAGCATACAAGAGCTGTAATCCTGCTATCAGCCCTGGAGAAAGAGTAATTCAAGCTGTCCTGCAGTGGAGATCTCATTGAGGAACAGAAAAGCCAGACAAGAGATATTTTGAAGACATATTTGAAACTTCATACTAATGTTATTATGAACAGTATTCAAAATCTGAAGTCAAGGGGAAACAGGGACTATTGGTTATCCGTGAAATTGATCCAAATTGAATTTTGTGTTTGGATAATTGAATGATGATCTCATCTGTGATAGGATGGTCTTAGGTAAAAGAGATACCACAGTGACAGCACTTTTGATGAGAGAGGAGAAATGATTTCTTAAGAAAGCTGCTGAAATGAGTGAAAGCTCAGAGTATCAATCATCAGCTGGAGAATAGGCAAGACTTTGCATTACACAAAGAGACACTTTGGACTGAATGAAAAACTAAATTGATGAAAATGAAGAAATATTTGCAGGAGTGCCAACGGAAAAGTCAAGGCTGGAAGGCAGGAAGTAAATATTGCAGAGGGCATCACGTGAAAGAAAAGTAAGCATGTTCAGCTTGGGGAAAGTAGTGCTCTAACTGCAAGGAGCAGAATCACTTTGCCAGCAAGTACTTGGTGAGAAAGAAGCAAAACAAGGTTATAAAGTTGGCTGCTGGAAAAATGTCAACCAATGATTCTGATGAATCAATTTACACAATATAATAAATTAGTGTCATCACATCTTAAGATGATAAAAGATTGTGACTATTAGACTGATGGCTGCAAAAGGAAAGCAATAGATGTCAGATAGACTGTTGCTTCATGCAACATCATAATAGAGTCATAGAGTCATAGAGATGTACAGCATGGAAACAGACCCTTCGGTCCAACTCGTCCAAGCTGACCAGATATCCCAACCCAATCTAGTCCCACCTGCCAGCACCCAGCCCAATACCTCCAAACCCCTCCTATTCATATACTCATCCAGATGCCTTTTAAATGTTGCAATCATAATACCATCCACCACTTCCTCTGGCAGCTCATTCCATATGCGTACCACCCGCTGTGTGAAAAAGTTGCCCCTGAGGTCTCTTTTATATCTTTCCCCTCTCACCCTAAACCTATGCTCTTTAGTTCTGGACTTTCCAATCCCTGGGAAGAGACTGCGTCTATTTATCCTATCCCTCATGATTTTATAAATCTCTTTAAGGTCACTCCTCAGCCTTCGATGCTCCAGGGAAGACAGCCCCAGCCTGTTCAGCCCCTCCCTATTGCTCAAATCCTCCAACCCTGGCAACATCCTTGTACATCTTTTCTGAAACCTTTCAACTTTCACAACATCATTCCGATAGGAAGGAGACCAGAATTGCAACATTCCAAAAGTGGCCAAACTAATGTCCTGTACAGCCATAACATGACCTCCCAACACCTGTACTCAATACTCTGACCCATAAAGGAAAGCATACCAAACACCTTCTTTACTATCCTATCGATCTACGACTCCACTTTCAAGGAGCTATGAATCTGTACTCAAGGTCTCTTTGTTCAGCAACACTCCCTAGGACATTACCATTAAGTGTACAAGTGTACAGCACCTTGCATCTCCATGTGCCAATCCTCAGCCCATTGGCCCATCTGATCAAGATCCCATTGTAATCTGAGGTAACCTTCTTCACTATCCACTGCACTTCCAATTTTGGTGTCACCTTTGCAGTCCAAAGATCTGCGGGTTGGGTGAATTGGCCATGATAAATTGTCTATATTGTTCAGGGATGTGTAGGTTAGGTGCATTAGTCAGGGGTAAATATAGCGTAGCTGAATGGGCCTGAGTGGGTTACTCTTCGGGGGGGTTGGTGTGGACTTGTTGGGCTGAAGGGCTTGTTTCCACACTGTAAGGATTCTGATTCGGATTCTGATTGATCTGCAAACTTACTAACTATATATTTTTATGCTCACATCCAACTCATCAAATAAATAATGAAAAGTAGTGGACCCAGCACTGATCCTTGTGTCATTCCACTGGTCATAGGCCTCCAGTCTGAAACACAATCCTCCAACACCATCCTCTGTCTTCCACCTTTGAGCCAGTTTTGTCTCCAAATGGATTTCTCCCTGTATTCCATGAGATCTAACCTTGCTAACCAGTGTCCCATGGGGAACCTTGTCGAACGCCTTACTGAAGTCCACAAAATCACATCTATCATTCTGCCCTCATCAATCCTCTTTGTTACTTCCTCAAAAAACTCAATCAAGTTTGTGAAACATGATTTCCCATGCATAAAGCCATGTTGACTATTGCTGATCAGTCCTTGCCTTTCCAAATAAAGTGCATCCTGTCCCTCAGGATTCCTTCCAACAACTTGCCCACCAACAATGCCAGGTTCACTGGTCTATAGTTCCCTGGCTTGTTCTTACCACACTTCATAAACAATGGCATCACATTAGCCAACCTTCAGTCTTACAGCACCTCACCTGTGATTATCGATGGTACAAGTATCTCAGTAAGAGGCCCAGCAATCACTTCCCTAACTTCCCTTAAAGCTCTAGGATACATCTGAACAGGTCCGGGGGATTTAACCACTTTTATGTGCTTCAAGACATCCAGCACTTCCTCCTTTGTAATATGGACTTTTTTCAAGATGTCACCACCTATTTCCCTACATTCTATATCGTTCATGTCCTTTTCCTCAGTAAACACTGACTCAAAATACTCATTTAATAACTCCCCCATCTCCTGCGGCTCCACACAAGATTTCTGCAAAGTGGCCTAGTTTGCAACCCAAAAATAAAACCCTTGAAAGTAAGATCGAGGCAAAATGATAAAACTAAACTCATGCCAAGGGGAAACATTCAGCTGAAATCCCAATGCAATGGGAGGACTGAACATTTGGAGTTCTAGACTGTGGTTAAGCAAAATCTGCTCACCTTGATTGAAGTGAGCCTGAACCTTGGTCTGCTGCTTTTTTGTTATGATTATTATTTCCCCAGGCTCAATCTCTAAAGCACCCAAGTTCATTTCAGCCATTTTCTTCCTTTTTATATATTTAAGTAAGCTCCTCATGTTGTTTTGCCGACACTTGTTAGTTCACCTTCAAGGTTTATTTTTTACATGTTTAATATTTTGTGGTCATCTTTTGTTGGATTTGAAACTTTCCTAATCTTTTGGCTTACCACAAATCTTTTGTACATTATATGTATTTTTTTTCAATTTGATACTTTCCTTAACTTTCTTGGTTAACCATGGTTGGCTACCACTTTTTGACATACTTCCTTCTCACTGGGAAATATGTTTGTTGCAAGTCTTAAATATTTTCTTAACAACCTGCCATTGTTCCTCAATCATTTTTTTCTCCAGCAAACTGCACTAATTTAAGTTTAACACAGTTGTTTATAATCTAAGTTTCTCACTCCCAAACTGAATGGTAAACCTTAGTGTGTTGTGGTCACTGTTTCCTATGGGATTCTTTTACTGTAAGATAATTTATTCCATTTGCCTCATTACACCTACCAGATCTAAAATAGTCTGATCCCTGGTTGGATTCACAATTTATTGTTCTTGCAAACTGCTCTGAATACACATAATTTTTTTCTTGTGGCTACTTTGTCAATTTGATTTGTCCAGTCAACATAAAGTTTGAAGTCACCCAATATTAATGCACTGTTTTTTTTACATGCCCTCATTATCTCATCATTTATTCCCTGTCCTACAACATCACAATTTTTAACTGTCTATAGACTACCATACAATGTTTCTTTTCCATGTTATTTATTTCTTCTGCAAATGTGGATTTAACACTCTTTGATTTTAGATCGTTTCTTGCTAACATACTTTAATGTACATTAATAAAGTTACCTCACCTACCTTTCCTGTCCTTTAAACAGTGATATATCCCTGAATATTCAGTTCTCAGCTTTGATCTCCTTGTAACCATAGTTCTGAAATGTTATATCATTGTCACCATTCACCTCTAATTGTACAATTAATTCAAGTAAAGACCCACTAATTTTGAATTTTTAGCATTTCTCCTCCCTTGACCCTATTTGTTACTGTTTTTGAAGTTGTACACTGTGTTATGTCCTGTCCCATCTGGTATTACTATCCAAATAGCTGCCCTACAATGTAGCCACATCCCTTTGCTTTGTAAGCCCACACTTCCCCTCTCCTAAATCCTCTCATACTCTAGTTACTTTGAAGCCCTCTGTACAGTCCTTGTTAGTTGTTTTGCCAGGACACTAGTTGCAGCACGGTTCAAGTGAAGCAGTAACAGCTCCCTTTTATTCCTGTATTGGTGACAGTGCTCTATGTACTGAAACCCATTCCTCCTACACCAAATAATGAGCCACAAGTTTAACTCCTTGCTTTTATTTACCCTGTGTCCGTTTAACAGTTGCTCAGATAGTAATCCCAAGCCGATTATTTTTGAAATTACCTCTGAGTTTTAATATATTTTGCTCCAACTCTCACCGTTGTTGGTTTCAGTTTGAAAGATAACAATTGGATCCCTCCCCTTCCACTCCAAGTTCCTCTCTAGCATTGATGAGATGTTGATAACCCTGGATTTAGGCAGGCAAGTCAGGCTTTAGGATTCATGCTCAAGCTGCAGAGAACTGTATTTATCCCCTAATTATATTGTTTATGTTCTTTTATACCCCAACACACTTTTTTCCTTCCCACGTATTAATGGCTTCTTGTTCTGCAGTTCTCTCATCCTCCTTGCAGTGCCCACTCTCATCCACATAACTAGCAAGAACCTTGTAACTGTTGGACAATTTCAGGGTAATGTAAGGTAAACCGGGCATTTTTCAAGTGGCCACCCTAGGGTCTTTCGGGAGTTTGTGTGATATGCAATGAGAGAAGATCTGATCAGGATAGTCACTATTCAATAGAAGGAGTCTGACAGAGATGCTACAGGAGTAACTGATCATGAAGATGATGAAGAAGTGATGGCAGTAGTAAGAAAACAGGCCAAAGAAAACCTTACAGCAGCTAGATTTGTAAACTAATGATTTTGCATGGACATTTGATGCACAAGCATTACTGCCCTCAAAGGAATACTTGTTTTATTACCATGAAACTTTGTTTGTTAGACATTTTTCATATCTTTGCTCCCTTTGCACCAATAAAGTGTTGTTAAGTTTAATGGCCAGAGCATCAGCTTGAAGTTCTATGGACTTGCATGGAATTCATGCTTGTGCCATACAGATCTTAATTTGCAAGGGACATACCTCTACCACAGAGATGGAGAGGGTTTACACCATACTGATTGATTTACAGTCATGCAACTAATGTTGTCTCTTCCCAAAGTGTTTTCTCATCCCAGATGAGATCTGTCCACGTGAGTATCAGCATTCTTCACAACATTGCCCGTGAAGTGCAGGTAAGCATCCAGGGTGCTCATCAACCCTCAAGGTATTCTAGAAAGGAGTGTAAAGCTATTAGAAGTAGAGCAGATTGCACAAAACCAAAAGAACTGGCAAATTATGGTGTGTTTATTTCCATATCAGCATAAGTGAAGACTTTGTTTGAGTAAGACAAAGGTCAAGTGAATATAACTGGCAAATTGGTTCACAGAGGGAATTTGGAGGAGGGGGTACGAGGTACTTTGCATAAGGTTTACTGCCAGAAGTAAAGTCTCCTGAACAAGCAGTGAGTTGGAGGGGATAGAAGGTGCAGATAAAAGTCACAACCCCATAACACAACACAACTAGAGAGAGAGCGCAATTGATTGGTTAGTAGGTGTCGTGAATATTTCTAGTCTTTAAAATAAAAGTAAGGTCTTCAGTTTGTGTTATGGCCTTTAGCCTTTTTTAAACTCTATTTTTAATGGCTTGTTAAGTTTAAAATTGATATTCTGTTTTAAAAAAATACTTTAAAGTGCAAAGAGCAGGGATTCTGAAGTAATTAATTAATAAAGTAAATAAAATACAATAGTATTTTACCAGGAGGGAGTGTTGGGTGAAAGAGAAGTTTCTAATTACAGATCCAGAATTATAACACTTCTAAGAAATGCAAAGCATTTAATTTTGGGTGTTACAAGAGACAATTTTGTTTACTTATACAGATTTTGTTTTGGGAGTTGTGATGTGTTCATTTGCTCTTCCTAAGTACAGGCAAGAGAAAGCTTCTACCTTGTTTCTTGATCTCAGTTTCTAAGATATTAGTTTACATACATGTTATTGTTTTGAAGCTCTTCAATACTACAGTCAAAAGGAAGCACCTGGAAATGTGAAGTAATAGAACATGAACTGTGAACCTACGCCTTTTGCTCAAGATAAATGCTGAAATTTCTCATGACCAGTAGTACAAGGACTGCTGAGAGACTGAAGGATTCTTGGCTTGAAAATAAAGTTAAGTTTGTCTTTGTTGTAGAACATGAAATCATGTTGCCTGAAGCAACAGGGTCCTCCCCTCCACTCAGTACTGCCAACAGCTGGAATGCTCCAGCAAGCCACAAACTGCACGCCACTGTTCAGCTAACACACTACATTTCTTATGAAGTCATGCCAAACTTCAGTATTGCAACCAGAATGTTGCCAAACCGAGGAAATCTTTTCTGAGTAAAATTTCCCCAATGCTGAAAGTCAGGGTAACAGCTCCACCCCATTCCCTCTGCCTCGTTACAGTTCAAATCACATTATCTATTAATACTCTATTTGACTCCAGGGTGAGCTTCAAACACATATTCGCTGTCACTAAGACTGCCTACTTCAACCTCTGTAATACTGGAATTCACTGCCTCATCTCCATCTTTCTGCTATAGAAATCCTCAGCGACACCCTCAGTATCTCCAGAGCTTTCGTAAAGGCGATCATGAAAAATCTTGTGACATATTTGGATTTTGTTCAAGCCTATTTTGATAAACGCTGGTAGATCTCACTCATTCCATCCAGTTGTTGTCATTCTGATGGACGGTGCTGGGTTTTCAGATTGGGCAGCATGAAGATGAGAAATTGGATTGGGTCAAGATGGGTTTATATTAGATTCTCTACAGTATGGAAACAGGTCATTTGGCCTAACAAATTCACACCAACTCTCCAAAGAGTAATCCATCCAAACCCATTCCTCTACCCTATATTTACCCTGACTAATACACCTGACACTATGGGCAATTTAGAACGGTCAATTCACCTAACCTGCACATCCTTGGATTGTGGGAGGAAACCCACGCAGTTACGGGAATAATGTGCAAACCCCACACAGTCAGTCTCCCGAGACGGGAATTGAACCCTGGTCCCTGGCACTGTGAGGCAGCAGTGCTAACCACTGAGCCATCATGTTGCTCTGGTTCTCAGGGGTACTGGAGATACTGGTGCAGGAAAAGGAAGAAGAACTATTTACGTTCACTTGACAGGTGACAGTCTCAGATGTTCAGCACGATCAGCTAGTGGGAGGGAAGAACTTGGCAGAGGCAACTGATTAAATACCCTCAAGCGAAGAAGGAACAAGTGAGCTCTTCAGGTATACTGTTAGAATTGAGGATGGAGAGTGAAATACCTCCACAGAGGTCGGTATCCCATCACCAAATCATGTTTTCTTTGCGCATGGAAGCTCCTTGCCACTAGTCCAGCTCCCTCAGAGTCAACTCTCAGAGAGTCAGAATATCTGACATTCCTCTTTTTACCTGTCAGCCAGGGCTTGTTGATTAGACCAGATTAACAGCCCCAATCAGGGAAATCATTTCCCATGAGATCCACTTAACTGTCCTTCTTACAATCACTACATCCCTCCCCTTCAGAGTTCAAGAGCATAGGCCGGTCCTTTTGCTTGTAGTGCCTCCTGGAGTGTTTTAGTACTACGTCAACTTCCTCTGATTTTGTGTCAGTTATGGGCAGCATGAAAAGCACAGGAGCTCGCACCTTGTGCCCAGAGCATCCAGTAAGAGATTCACTCTCTTCTTCAGGTGACAATGGCATTGATTTGTGGCTTTCATATGGTCCATGTGCTTACAGAGAACCTAACTCCTATTCAAACTTGATATGTTACTTGTCCTGACCTCACCTTGACTGTGCCTCTTCCTTACGCAGGGCCATTTCTGTGCTTCCTACGCCAAATTTTGTCCCCTGTAATAAATTGTCTCTCTCACTTGACAGAGTCTGGTGTCTGATATCAGTGTTCCTGATGCTGTTTCACTCTCCCCACAGTCCAGAAAGATCAGATTTAACCTGGTGTGGAGTCTTCTCCCCATTAGCAACTCTGCTGGAGCTGTCTCTATAGCTGCATGAGGGGTGCTGTTATAATCAAATAGGAACTAAGACAGTTTGGCATCTAGCAAAGCAATAGGCTGTTTGTTCAAGACTGCTTTCAAAGTTTGGACTGCTCTTTCTGCCCGGCCATTGGATGATGTATGGTATGGAGCTGTCCTTATATGTTGAATCCCATTCGACTTTAGGAAACACTCAAATTCCCTGCAGGTAAATGATGGGCCTGTTGTTTGTGACCAACACTTCCAGGAGTTTCTATCGTTGTCCCTGTGTTTGACGAATGAACTCTGTGCACATTCTGCCATTTTCAATAGGCATCCACAATGACCAACAACATTGAATCCATGAAAGGACCTGCTTAGTTGACATGCAACTGAGTCCAGGGATTACACAGCCATTCCCACGGACAGGGTACAGCTGCTGGCCATAACTTTTGTCCTTGCTGGCATCTGGGCACTGCCCCATCAATGTGGCTATGTCTGCATTCATGCCTGGTCACAAGACGTAATGTCTTGCCAAAGTCTTCATAATGGAGACCCCTGGATGACCCTGGTGGAGTTCAGCCAGTATCTGGTGACGACCTTTGCTCAGGATAATCACTCTTGTTCTGCAAAATAACAGTCTGTCCTTTACTGTAATTGGTCTCTCCAGGTCCAAAAAGGTTTCAGTTCTGGTTGTGATGGCCGTTTGATTTCTCCCATCACTATCTGCTGTTTCTGTTTTGCCAGGACCAGACCTTTCTGCAACTGGTCTGAAATTGTCAGCTGTGACTGGAAGAGTGTCCAGAAACTTTAAAACCATTTTTCAGAGCTGGTACCACTAGTGGTGTATCTGTCAGCGTGAGGCAGCTCAATGCACTTAATATTAGAGCCCACTGCTGAATTTGGCCAGAAACAATGGAGGGCACTGCCTTGTCCTCTTTAAATAGACCCAGCATGGGTTTGTGGTCTGTTATCATTGCAAATTTAAGTCCATAAAGGTATTGGTGGAACTTCCAGACTCCAAATATGACCGCCAACCTTCCTTTTCTATCTGGGCATACTTAGGCTCTACATTAGCCAAAGTCCTGAATGAATATACTATTGGGGGTTCCTCTTCCATGGGCCATCTATGACCTAAAGCTACCGTGATGCTGTACGGGGAGGCATCACATGTCAATACCAGATCTTGCTTGATTTCATAGTGTACCACCACCTGAGAGGGTGATAGCTGTTTCTTCACTTCCCTGAAAGTTATAGCTTGGCTATGTGACCATTTCCAAGGCTGAACCTTATTTTAGGAGTTGATGCAAAGGTGCCAGGATGGAGGCCAGGTTAGGCATGAGCTTTCTCGAATAACTCACCCGCCCAAGGAAAGACTTAAGCTTTGGTTTATATTTGGGAGTTAGGCACCTTTGATTGCCCTCACTTTATCTTCCACTTTAACGCAGTCTTATCAACTCTATAACCCAAGTATAGAGTCACTTGGGGATGCCTGGAACGTATTTTTCCCTTCTTAGGTGTATGCCTGCCTGTTAGAAACATTTAAATTATTAACGTCCAAGTTCTCTAAGTGCTCCTTATTGGTCTTCTTTGTTATTAGCACGCCATCTAGATAAATGGTGACATGGTGTAGATCTTGCAAAATATACTCCATGAAAAATTGCAGAGGCTGACAACACCTCAAACGGTGTGGCGGTGCTGGTATTGAACTGGGGTGGACAAAGTTAAAAATCACCTAACTCCAAGTTATAGTCCAACAGGTTTATTTGGAAGTATAAGCTTTTGGAGCTCTGCTCCTTTGTCAGGTGGTGAGTGGAGCAGTATCATAGGACTCAGAATTTATAGTAAAAGATCATAGTATCAGACAACTGAGGTGATATATTGAACAAACCTTGATTACGATTAAGTCTTTCATCTTTTAAATTGGGTTGCAGGTTTTGGTTCATTAATATGCAAATCCCAGAACTTCTTCCAAGCCACATTCCCGAGATAGCTTAAGATTTTATAAAAAAAAGTGACATCTCAGCTCAGACAATGCACTAAAAGTGTGAGGTTAGAGTCTGTATGTACAGTATTCCAATTTGAGTCAGACTGGTTCTGTTTCCAAAGTAGGCATTTATAAAATGTCCCATGGATTGACTGCCTGCAGATTGTGTGTTTTTTGAACAACATAGAATGTATCTGCAAATACAATTCTGCAAATGCAAATTCAACCTAAAGACTTATATGTGTTTGTGATACTATGTCTGCTGCTATGACCTTTTGCTATAAATTCTGTGTCCTATGATCCTGCTCCACGAGCTACATGATGAAGGAGCAGTGCTCTGAAAGCTTGTACTTCCAAATAAACCTGTTGGACTATAACCTGGTGTTGTGTGACTTTTAACAATATCCCAAGTGGCAGTCTCATATATTGATAAAACCCCTTATCGGTATTAATTGGAGCATACTTCTGGCAATCCTCATTTAACCACAACTGCAAATATGTATGGCTCATGTTCAGCTTCATGAAGGACAGCACCCCCTCCCCCCAAAACCCCCTACCCCTAACCCCCCGTGTCATTTTAACCTCTCTGTATCAGGATAAAGGATCTAATAGGGGTAGAGATATTTTTTAAAAAGAGTAAAGAGGCAAATAATAACGTGAAAATGCAATTAATGGCTTTTTGCATGGAGTGACAAAGCATAGACATAACTGGACATGCGGAAAGTCTCAATTACATAGGCTGGCTAAATACTATAATTTTGATTGTGGGCAGAAATGGGAAAAGGACTGTTTTAAAAACCAAGGAATGTGGAAGGGGTTGTTGCCCTTTTAAAACCAAGCCACTGGCACTTGTATGTGTTATGTTCTCTGTGATTTGTTCAAACAGTGGAGGATGTTTAGCTGCAGATGACCTGGCACCAGAGAATGTGTGCAGAATGAAATTTAGCCAGCAACACGTAGCTGATTAGTATGTGGAGTAGTGACCAGTTATCAATGACAAAGGCCTTTTGCCTGCCAACAGCCATGTGATTGGCTCCCAGGTAACTTCACAACTTGGGAGTACAATTGAGAGAGTCAAAAGCCCTCCATAAAGGAAGTTGCTATCCATTTCTCTGCAGTTCAGAGAAAACAAACCTAAAACCTAAAGAAGCCCAAGTTATTTTAGTTCGACTGTTGCTTTTAACCAACAAATCAGAGATCTTATAACATGCAAGCCAAGTGCCCAGTCCTTCCTGCAAGGATATAAGAAAATTCAGTGTGAGGGCAAGATCAACAACAGCAAGTCCTGACAAACCATTTGAACTGCTTTCCCAGTTCTTCCCTCCACCAATAACACAAATGTTTTTGTGACAGAGCGTGTGTCTGTGTGTGCATGCACATATGCATGTGGCTGGGGTGGGGGGCTCGGTCAGTGAGTGGGGGTACGTTTTATAAGGAGCTTAGAGTTTTAAGTGGTAGAACTGCAAGGTAGAATTAAGTGCTAGGAGCGGCATGGTGGCTCAGTGGTTAGCACAGTTGCCTTACAGCACCAGGAACTTGGGTTCCATTACATCTTTGGGCACCACCCCCCACCTCGTCCTCCACTACATTGATGACTGCATTGGCGCCACCTTGTGTTCCTGCAAGGAAGTTGAGCAATTCATCAACTTCACCAACACATTCCACCCTGACTTTAAATTTACCTGGACCATCTCAGACACCTCCCCCCCTTCCTGGACCTTTCCATTTTCATTAATGATGACCGACTTGACATCGACATTTTTTACAAACCCGCTGACTCCCATAGCTACCTGGAAGCTACCTCCTGCAAAAATGCCATCCCGTATTCCCAATTCCTTCGCCCCCGCCGTATTTGCTCCCAGGAGGACCAGTTCCACCGCAGAACACACCAGATGGCCTCCTTCTTTGGAGACCGCAATTTCCCTTCCCACATGGTTAAAGATGCCCTCCAATGCATCTCGTCCACATCCCGCACCTCCATCCTCAGACCCCACCCCTCCAACCGTAACAAGGACAGAACGCCCCTGGTGCTCACCTTCCACCCTACCAACCTTCACATAGACCAAATCATCCACTGACATTTCCGCTACCTCCAAACGGATCCCACCACCAGGGATATATTTCCCTCCCCACTCCTTTCCGCCTTCCGCAAAGACCGTTTCCTTCGTGCCTACCTGGTCAGGTCCACACTCCCCAACAACCCACCCTCCCGTCCTGGCATCTTCCCCTGCCACTGCAGAAATTGCAAAACCTGCGTCCACACCTCCTCCTTCACCTCTATCCAAGGCCCTAAAGGAGCCTTCCACATCCATCAAAGTTTTACCTGCACATCCACCAATAACATTTATTGTATCCATTGTTCCCGATACGGTCTCTTCTACATTGGGGAGACTGGATGCTTCATAGCAGAGCACTTTAGGGAATACCTCTGGGACACCCACACCAATCAACCACACCGCGCTGTGGCCCAACTTTCAACTCTCCCTCCCACTCTGCCGAGGACATGCAGGTCCTGAGCCTCCTCCACCGCCGCTCCCTCACCACCCGATACCTGGAGAAAAAACGCCTCATCTTCCGTCTCGTAACACTTCAACCCGAGGGCATCAATGTGGACTTCAACAGTTTCCTCATTTCCCCTCATCCCAGTTCCAAATTTCCAGCTCAGCTCTGTCCCCATGACCTGTCCTACCTGCCTATCTTCTTTTCCACCTATCTACTCCACCGTCCTCTCTTACCTATCACCTTCATCCCACCCCCATCTACCCATTGTACTCTTTGCTACCTTCCCCACCCTCCTCCCTGAGCTATCACCTTCATCCCCACCCCCATTCACCTATTGTACTCTATGCTACTTTCTCCCCACCCTCACCCTTCTCTCATTTATCTCTTCACCCTTCAGGCACTCTGCCTGTATCCCTGATGAAGGGCTTTTGCCCGAAACGTCGATTTTCCTGCTTTTCGGATGCTGCCTGAACTGCTGTACTTTTCCAGCACCATTAATCCAGAAGCTCGACTGTCTGTGTGGAGTTTGCACATTCTCCCTGTTTCTGCGTGGGTTTCCTCCCACAATCCATAGATGTCCAGGTTAGGTGGATCAGCCATGCTAAATTGCCTATAGTATTCAGGGATGTGTAGATCAGGTGCATTAGTCAGGGTGAAATATAGGGTAATAGGGTAGGGGAATGAGTCTGGGTGGGTTACTCAGCAGAGAGTTGATATGGACTTGTTGGGGAATTGAGGAATTTTGAATCTTTAATTTCTGTGACAACTCCAGGAAGAGCAAAGCTTGACTTCAAGCACTTCCCCAATGAGGCTTATCGGTGTAATTTGTTAGGATGCAAAATTCTTATTAGTGTTTGGGGAATAGAGGAGAGAAAACAAGAAAGTGCAGAAGTCATAAGGCTTGTCATGGATTCTTGCTGGTATAGGTAGCTAGGCAATTAATCAGTTTTTGTCCAAATTTGGGGACAGATAAAGTGGAAAGGTGAAGTCCATAAGTTATTTTACATGCAGAGTATTAGAGCATTAATAGAGGAAATGTCATTGAAATAAAGTTCCAGGAAATGTGCAGAAATAGTTGCAGTGCAGAAGATGATAACAAAATTGCAGATCCTCATATGATCCAGCAGCAGCATAGAGATGCGCTACAGGCAGGGACAAGATTAGCTCCAGTTAGAAATCGCCAGGGGGTTGGGGAGGGAGGTGACGGTTGGGGTTGCTCACAAACCACAGGAACCACATCAATTACAGGTTTAGCAGAGGACTGGCGCCGCCAGAATGCCCATCACAATGGGGAAAGGCTGACATTGATCAGTGTTACTTCAAAAGGTAGTTCCAAGAAAAGCTGTGTTCCACAAACTACAGCTCTCACCACATCATGAGATCTACATTCAGTTCCATGCAATACACATGCATACTTGATCTCTTTGTTCAAGAGCACTGATTTACTCTCTCAATGTTGTCTTGGTTCACAGATTCATTTCATTGTTTCTCTCACTTGCCATTTAAAATTGTTTTATCTTCTTTTCAGGTAGGATGGATCACAAGCTTAAACATCTCTTGGTTACCATATCTCTTCATATCCTTCTTCACCTTCTTCTGAACCCATCCCTGCTTTCAATCTCATCTTTATTACCTTTTCATTATCTCCTCTGATCTTCCAATCTGCAGTTAAAGAGCAGAGAGTGATTCGTGTGTAGAATGAACTTCCAGAGCAAGTGGTAGACGCAGGTAGAGTTACAACATTTAAACGACATTTACCTAAGCATATGAAAAAGAAATGTTTGGACAGATATGGGCCAAGTGCAGGCAGGTGGGACTAGTTTAATTTGGATTTATGTTCAGCATAGACTGGCTGGACCAAGGGGTCTGTTTCTGTGTTATATGATTCTATGATTGTTACATGCTTAAAATCTAGAAGAAAGTTTTGTATCTTGCATTCTCTGATTGTAGATTGGTTGAACATTCCTTCTTGCCAAGTTTTAAGTCTACGTGCTATGCAGTAATCATGATGTACAGCCGTGTGAAGCAATCTCAAGTTGACTATCTGAACAAATGAAATTTGGAGGAGCCAAAATTTTAATGTTGATTGATGCCAAATAAAGCCAGCATCCAAACTCTGTGATGCTTCCCTGGAATGACTGTTGGGAGCGATGAGGAGGAAATGGTTTCCCAGCAAAACATAAATGAAACTTTTGGCTGTCACCGAGAATGCATAGAAACATTAGCAGTGGGCATGAGCAGCAGAAAGATTTGTACCCAGCCTTAGATGCAGCTTGATAATGAACCTGGTCAGGAAGATGTTTGTATTTGCAGATTCACCAGCATCCCATCAATGCACATCCCACTGCTCTCGATGTTTAACTAAGCATGTTGCATCATATCATAAGCGCTTACATTTCAGCCGCACCCACACTTCACTTCACATACTTTTACTCACCACAGGTATGCAACTACCACCACTATTTACCCCAATTCTCAGGATGCATAGTTCTGTTCCTTTTCTCAGGGGGTGGTAAATGGGATCCAAGTCAATGTGTCTGTTGACAGGGTTCTGGTTGGAATACCATGCTTCTAGGAATTCTCGTGAGTGTCTCTGTTTGGCTTGTCCTAGGTTCTTCACAGTTCTGTTCTTTTACCCTTTGTAGACAACTACACATTAATGGATTTCGGTTGTAACTATTGTGTAACTCAAAATGAAGAGGAAAAAAAACCATCAAGAAAAGTGTCTTCTCAATCAGATATGAAGAAGGGAGAGCATGTGACCCAAGTCAGAATGCGTAATGGTCATGAAAGAATGCTTCATTAATACTGCTGTCAGGAATTTAGTGCAGGCAAGAATTTTGTGTGAGTGGGACAGGGAGGTCTTGTCCTTCCTTCTTTTAAACTCCAACAGCTGGTGTGTTGTTAACAGGTTACAGCTTCCTATCTCAATGAAATTGTACTGAAGAGGATAATGGGACAAAAATGACACCAATCCTTTGGACATGACAGTCTATACGATTCTAAAAGAGGTAGCTGCAGAGGGTAGTGAATTATTTGGAATTAAGTCTTCAGAATTTCCAAAGCTCAGAAGGTAGCAAGCATAATCTGACCATTTAAAAGGGGAGGAAAAGAGAAAACAGGGGACTAGGGCCAAGCTATTATTAAGGGCATATAAAAGGGCATTTAGAAAGTACGATTAAGTTGAATCAACACAGATTTATAAAAAGCATGGTGAGTTTTACATAACTGTTTTTGAGGGTTTAATGGGTAAACCAGATAGGGAAGAAATAAATCAATCTGGATGTACGTTTGATCGCTGAGCTGGAAGGTTCGTTTTCAGACGTTTCATCATCATACTAGATAATATCATCAGTGAGCTTCTGGATGAAACACTGGTGGGATGGCCCACTTTCTATTTATGTGTTTAGGTTTCCTTGCATTGGTGATATTATTTCCTGATTTTTCTCTCAGGAGGTGGTAAATGGGATCCAAGTCAATGTGTTTGTTGATAGAGTTCCGGTTGGAATGCCATGCTTCTAGGAATTCTCATGCGTATCTATGTTTGGCTTGTCCTAGGATGGATATGTTGTCCATCACATGATGAATGAACATCAACTCGCCACAAAAAGACATGACCCACTCTCACTAGTATCCTTACATATAGATGAGGAAGCTCACCATTTCAATTGGTACAACACATCTATCCTAGATCAAGCCAAACAAAGACACTCAAGAGAATTCCTAGAAGCATGGCATTCCAACTGGAACTCTATTAACAAACACATTGATTTGGATCCCATTTACTATCCCCTGAGAAAAAGAATAGGAAATGAACATCACCACAGAAATGACATCGCCTCGGGAAATGAGGTCATCAACCCAAGGAAACCTAAACACACAAACTGAAAGCGGGCCATGCCACCAGTGCTTCATCCAAAGGCTCACTGATAAGGTTACCTAGTATGGTGACGAAAAGTCTGAAAACAAACCTTCCAGCTTAGCGAGCAAACCTACATCTAGAACTTCAACCCGAGCTACAAATCTTCTCAAAACTTGCTATATAAATGGATGCTGGGCTATTTGGATTTTCGATGTACATTCAAAAGATGTTAGATAAACTTACTACATAAAATTCATTCCCATCCCTGGGAATGGGGATAATGTATTAACAGAGATGTGGTTAAAAATAAACAGTAGGAGTAGTGCTAATACCTTAGCTGAGGGAACTGTGTTTAATGTATTCAAGTTTGTTGATGCTGCAAATTAGTGGGAAAAAAAGTGAGAAGGAAGCAAAGAGCCTGCAGAAGGATAAAGACAGGTTGGATGAATCAGCAACAACATGGCAGATGGGAGGTGTGATGTTGGAAGGAACAAAACAAGCAAATTTGATTTTGCTTGGTGAGGCTGGTAAAGGTTTGCATTCAGTGGGACCTAGGCATCCTTTCACATGGATCACAGAAACTAACAAATAGATACAATTAGCAGTCAGCAAGACAAATTGTATATACATTTTTATAAAGAAAGAAATGGAGTATGAGTTTTAAAAACACTAATTGCAATTATACGGAATATTAGTTAGGTCACAGCTGGAGTACTGCATGCAGTTTTGGTCATCTTACCGAAGCAGGAAAATACTTTCCCTAGAAAGAGTAGAATGATGGCTTGTTAAACTGATTCCTGGGTATGGGGAGGTTGTGGTGGGCGGCAGGGTTGGCTGTGAAAATAAATTCAGATTCAAGGTTGTCACAACAGTAAACATGTTAGGGGAAAAAAATCCATTCCAACATCATACTTTGATAACTCAAAGGGTAATGAATAAAGATGAAAATTAAAATGCAGCAAGCAGCAGTATTGTTGAAATATAAAAACAATAATTTTCATTTTGTCTTTTCTCTAGAAAGGCTAAGACATTAAAATATTCGGGCTCAAATCCTGATCCTGAAGGGAAGGAGGTGAGGACAAGGGCTGAGCTGAAGAGTTGGGTTTAACTAACATAAACCTGGCCTTGGCATAATTCACAGAGTGAGAATTGGATGTTATTTGCCTTTCAGCCTGGTTTTTCTCTCCAAACTTGGAGTGTGGAGGGGTTTTCTGAGGCACAAGTAGGTTAGGAAGGAAAAGGGTTGGGATTGACACACACACACACCTGCTAGTTTTGACAAACAAAATCAGTGAGGCAATGTATGAAGGTGTGAGAGTGCTTCCTCCTGCCTGGTCTAACACTTCCACTGTCCTGGGGTGTGCTTTCTAACAATTCTTTGAGGGGTTATTGAGTAGGTTAGATAAAGGAGAGCTACTGGACATGAACTATTTGTATTTCCAAAAGGCCGTCACAAGACCTTTGATAGGAGGTTGCTAAATAAGATAAGAGCCAATGGTATTAGGGGTAAGGTATGGATAAAAGATTGGCTCATTGGCAGAAGGCAGAGAGTGGGGATTAAGGGGTGTTTTACAGGGTGGCAGCCGGTGACTGGTGGAGTTCTACAGGGGCCTGTGTTGCAACCCCCACAACTATTCACTTTAACGGTCTGGACTTGGGAACTGAGGGCATTGTTGCTAAGTATGCAGATGACATTAAGATAGTTGGAAGATAAGTAGTGTTGAGGGAGCAGGAAGGCTGTTGAGGAATTGGGCAGGCCAAGAGAGTGGGCAAAGAAGTGAGAGATGGAATACAATGTGGGAAAATGTGAGCTCATGCACTTTGATAGGAAGAATAGAGGCATAGACTATTTTTAACTGTGAAAGGCTTCAGAAATCTGAAGCACAAAAGGGACATAGAGTCTTAGTTCAGGATTCTCATAAGGTTAACATGCAAGTTCAGTTGGTGGTAAGGAAGGCAAATGCAATGTTAGCATTCATTTCAAGAGGGTTAGAATACAAGAGCAGAAATGCACTGCTGAGGCTGTTTAAAGGTCTGCATTTGGAATATTGTGATCAGTTTTGGGCTCTGTATCTAAGGAAGGATGTGCTGGAGTGATCCTAGAGGAGCAAGGATGACCCCAGGGATAAATGTGTCTCATGTGATGAGCAGTTGAGGAGTCTGTACTGGATGTAATTTAGAAGGATGAGGGGGATCTGATTAAAACTTACATTCCATCCCCTGGAGACTGTCTCTGTGGTGTTTGCACATTCTCCCTGTGTCTGTATGGGTTTCCTCTGGGTGCTCTGGTTTCCTCCCACAGACTAAAGATGTGCAGATTGGGTGGATTGGCCAGGCTAAATTGCTCAGAGCATCCAGGGATGTATAGCGGCTCGGTGGATTAGCTATGGAGAATGCAGGTTTACTGGGATGGGTTGAGTCTAGGTGGGGTACTCTTCAGAGAGTTGGTGTGGACTTGATGTGCAAAATAGCCAGCTTCCCTACTGTAGAGATTCTGCAATTCTGATCCCAGCACCATTCAGGTGAAGACTGTCCCATTGGTACAGATCCCTCCTTCCCCAGTATTGTGCTAATGCCCCATAAATTTGAACCTGTTTCTCCTGCAGCAATTTTGCTATGCATATACATTTTTAATCTTATTGATCCTGTGCCGATTAGCTTGTGGCACAGGTAGTAATCCAGAGATTATTACCTTTTTGGTTCTGCTTTTTAATTTAGTCCCTAGCTGCTCTCAGCTAAACCTCTTTCCTGCTTTTATCTATATCATTGGTACATACATGGACCACAACAACTGAATATTTCCCCTCCCACTCTATGTTCCTCTGAAGCCGAGATGAGGTACCCTGGACCCCTACCCCATATTTACCCCTCCCCCACCCTCACGCAGATACCAGGCAACACAGCCTTTGGGACTCTCAATTGTGGCCACAGAGAACAGTGTCCATTCCCTGACTATACTATCCTGGTGTCTCTTTTCTTCCCCCTCTCGAATGGCTCCCTGTACAATGGTGCCAAAGTCAGTTTGCTTATCCCCCCCTACAGCCCCCACTCTCATCTACACAGTCTGCAAGAAACCTCAAACCTCTTAGGCAAGCTCAAAGGCTGAGACTCCTTCACTCTTGGATACCTCGACATGCCTTGCTCATAGTCACACTCACTTGTCCCTGCCCACTGACCAAATTCAGATAGTTATTCTAAAGGGTGTGACTGCATCCAGGCAAATCTCTCCCTCCCTTATGTGTCACAGTGTTTGAAGCTGAAACTCTGAGCAAGAGTTCCTCAAGCAACAGATCTGGTCACTATTAACCACAAAAGGGTCCACCAACTCCCACATCATGCAGGTACAAAACACATCGCCTGGCCCTGTGTTTCTATATTGGTTACTTAGCTCTTAATTTGTTTTTATTCAATTCCTATTTTCTTAAGATTTTAATCCATAAATATTTCTCCTATTTATCTTCAAGTTAGTAGCTATTCCAACCAATTAACTTACTGTGATGTCATTCATTATTTTGTATTCAGCCTCCGATCCTAGGCTTCAATTTATCCCGCTGAGAAAAACCTACAAACTATGGGCCAAAAAAGCAAACAAAAAGCACCTTGTTCCCACTGCGCCAAATTCCCACACTGCTTCCAAAGTCCCCAGGTGATATATTCCCTCTTGTTGTGTCTCACTCCAGATGTAATCTCTCCTTCTTGATTGTGCAAAGTTTAATGATGAGCAAAGTGTTTATTCATCTCCTATTTCCTATATTCTTACACTGAACCCTGGTGACAGAAATAAAAATAGCTGAAATGCATGCTGACTTTACCATGCCTGAATTGTGAAAAGATTGATACATTCATTGTGAAGATTTCTACTTTACTATAACAATTTCAAACATTTTGTTTACTCTTTAAGGGACTTCTCAGCTGGAACAAGAGCTTGTAAACATGCATGTGTACAATTCCTCAGAAGACCTTATTCCTCCTAAAGGTGCGCCATTGCAAAATCTGGAATCAAAGATCAGCACAGATACTGGAATGTTCATAGTTAGTTGGATTTTTCATCACTGCTCACAACTGAGCATTAGTTGTCAGGGATGCAATACGTTTCAAGATTCGCTTAGTTTGATACAAATACTGAAACCCTGGGGCCATCATTAAGGATAATACCAGAACAGCCATCAGAATATGGTGTTGTGCTGATATTCAAGATGCAGCATTCACAGGTTTCTCACAAAAGTTAAAGATTTAATAGAACAACTCTATGCACCCAACTGATTTGCCTAACTGACTCTGGTTAACAGAGAACACTGACCAGGTTTCTGTGCAAGAAACTACTGTTTATTAGAAATAAATTCATTCTAACCACAAGAAACAAAATGTGAGTTATCATCATATAAATCTACTAACTGAAACTCTAAGGCCCTTTATAAAACTCTGCACACAAATGCAGTGAGACGCAGAATAAGAAACAAACAAGGAAGGTACTAGGAAAACTGTTCAATAGCACCGGTCATTGAATTTGAAGAAATATTCCCCTTTGATTCCCAAATCATTCTAATCTGAGAGCCTCTTATTCTAAGTTATTTAATTTTTATTGCAGACACTAGGCAATTAGCACAGTAATTGTTCAGACTATCACTCGCAGTTGTAAGGTAATAAAGATTATAGCAAATGGTGGCAAAGAATATGTTTATTTCAGATGTTGGTTACTTTACTACAGAGTAGAAAGAATGAGAGACTGATACTGTAGCAGTCTGAAGGCTTATCCTTTGTATTGTACTCATGCACTCAATTCATCTGACCTGAGCCAGAGAGTTGTTGCCATGCTGATGACCTCTGGTCCCCACAGACTGGTCCTGAATACAAAACCAATCAGCAATCTGTCTCTGGACAAAGCTTACTCTGCACACAAACTCTGTGTTTACACCTGAACAAAGCAACAGTCTAAACACAATCACAATGAGCTCAGTGACTTTTTTTTAAAAAGTGCTGCCAGGTCTTTCATAGTCATTTGTCTAAAGCAGCCTTTTCCCCCTCTTGCTCCACAATCCAAAATAAAGACAAATAATAACAGATGGCCATAGAGTGCTACAGGTAAATGTGTGATACAAACACACTCCACAGTATTGGACTTGTGCCACTTTCAATAGCAGTGAATTGGTGTTATGAGAAACAGAAATTACTGGAAAAGCTCAGCAGCTCTGGCAGCATCTGTGGAGGGAAATCGGAGTTAATGTTTTGGATCCAGTGATCCTCCTTCAGGAATGGGTGTTGTGAGAATGTTGACCATGGAGAGTGGCCACTTCCAATGAACTTCAAATAAGTTTATGAAATGACTCTCTGAGAGCCATACAATCATCACTTCAAATACGATTACAGAAACCAGATTCACAGCTTGAGAACACGATACTGATCTTCAGCAAGCTGTTCCCATGGAGCGTGAGTAATGTGATGTTGCCTAAGAAAGGACTGGTGGTGAAAGAGGGCAGTGAGGTCAAAAGTGTACTCATACCTGTTGCTGCATTCCCCATTTAATCCTGCAAAATTATATTTGATGCCTCGCCTTTGTCTTTGATGGGTTCTAAGGGGCTTCATAATGAATTCAGGATTTAACCGGCCAAAATACACCAGTTCAAGCTCTGCTTTGTGTGCAATGGTTGGACAATGAGGTGCAAGAAGAAAGAGTTAATGCTGGTAGTAGCAGTGGGAGCATGGCAGAGGGTTTTATAATTTCCTATGACAGACGCCAGCTGAACTTTTGCACTATTCAGGTAACCTTAACTTCCACCTTAGTTATAGTTGGCTTTATGCAGATCCATCGGAGCTTCTCCATATGGCTCATCAGATTGGTTATTTTCCTCATTATTAAGAAATTGATTAACAATACTTCATCCTTAACCCTCTCTTCTGAACAATATGGTGCAAGATGCAGATCTCACACTGCTATTACCTGCTTGCATTTGTTACTCATTTTGCCCTGAACAAATATTTTTTCCTGCTCGCATGCCCACTTGTCTGTCCATGGCATGCTGTAATGCTCCAGCAAATCACAGCGCAAACCAGAAGAACAAATTTCATCTTCAGACTAGATACTTTTTATAAGCTTTTGGACTTAATATTGAGTTCACCACCTTCAGATTGTGAATTCACTCCATTTCTTCCCTTTCTTTTAGGTTTACTTGTTGTTTTCTCTGTCACCATGTCCTCTCTCCCATTCTGGTGGAACCATCTGTTCTTTCCAGTCTGACAGTTAGACACACCAGTTTTCAGCCATTCTCACATTCCGATCACGTAATTTGAACTATCAACATCTTTTCTCCCTCAGCTCTCCACCACACCTCCCCCTGCCCAACCCAATTCCATAAATGCTGCCCCCTCCATACTTTACGTCAGATCTGATGAAGAGTCATCTAGACTGGAAATGTTAGCTTGCTCTCTCTCCATGGATGTTGCAGGGACTGATAATATTCTTCAATGTTACATGTGCTGTGATTTCCAGTAATTTTTGTTTTCGGTGAAGATTCCAGTATCTGCAGTAATTTGTTCCTTTTTAAGGTATCAGTTGTTTTGAGTATTTCAGTATCACAAGGAAATATTGTGAGACAACTCTCCATATGCTTGGTAGAGATCTAACTTAGTTATAAAAATCTCTTAAAATCAAACAAAAACTTGTAAGGCTGCCATTTTAAATCTTTTTTCTTCTGATCATCTACAGCATGTTGTGACCTTGGCTCACTATGTCCAGTCCAAAATTACACTATTGCCCTCATTCTAGTTGTTAGTTTCAATGTTATAAAATTAGAAATAAGATCATTAATTATTTTGGTTCTATCAGGTCTTCAATTGAAAGACTGCTGTTTAAAGTGCCTGCTTAATATACTTCAGTTTGTACATGCTGTCAACTGTTTATGACTTGCCAATCACTCCAGCAAAAGAATATTACAACTGACAGAATATAAAGAAATTAAAACTTATAGTTTTATTATGATAGTTATTTGATATGTCAAATTACAAGTGTATGATGTAACAAAACCAGTTACAAACTTATATATGCATATTTACATTATATATATATTCAAGAAATTAAGAAGCTACACCCTCATACATTTAAGAAATTACACCTGTGGCAGGAGTTATTAAAACTAAATTGTACATCACATACTTAGTATCTTTTCAACAAAAATAAAAAAAAACTAAAAACAAAAGTAACAAATACAATAGCAGTTAGATTTAAATGGAATTTTTAAAATGAACAAGCGAGGCACTTTTTGGAAGTGGGCTAGGCATCTGCAAGTGGCACAAAGCAAACAATAGGCAGTACTTAGAAACAAAAACCTCTAGGTACAAGGCGTTTTTAGCTTAATGTTTTCTATTAGATAAAGTCTCAAATTCTAACAAATACCATTTTAAAAAAAAGTAATTAGAAGTACAACAAAAATGACATGACCGTTCTGAGCACATAAGTGTGCCATCAGTATTCAGCAGGGTCAATTCCTTTACAGCTATTAGCATGTCTCTTAGGCTGTTTAAATCCATAAAGTAGACATTGCATATAAATTACAGTACATGGTTAGGTGATGTACCATACTGGTTAGTAGTGCCTCATTATTCTAAGGTCAAAGTGTACCTATTACCACAAACAAAACACTTTGCTACAGCCAGCAAGTTTTTCTCTTGGGGGTAGTCGCATCATCTTGCATTACACATACAAACACTGTCAGACTCTCCCCATCCAAAGAAAAATAAAGATAAAAAGCAGCTTATATTTATGCTAAGAATTACTGGATGCTAAACAGTCTACTGAGAAGATCTTGTTTGTCTAAACTGAGTTGGAAACGCTTTCCAGTATGCTAGCAATTTTTCTTTCACACTAAGGATCTTCATAACAATAGTTATAAACTCTGAACTCATCCGCACACAAGGAGGGGTGTGAAAGGGAGATGAAAGGGAACATTTTGATTGAACTTAAAAGAACCAAACACAATCAAAGCAGAGACTGTAATTGGTGGATGTGAAAATACCCACCAGATCTGCACAGCAGCTCAATTTCTTGAAGTATACGACAAAAAAACTTCACTCAATCACAAACAAACATCATCAAAAAGTCATCGGGTAGTAATTGAGAGGTAAAATCATGTTTTGTAGATTAGTATCTATAAACTGTTAGCTTGGAGTATAGGGTTTGCAAAATAAAAAATTCTGGCTTCAATTCACCATTCAATTTATAATCTATATAGTGACTATCAGCTCAACATACAGGAAAGTTTTAGTCAGATCCTGGTACTCCATACTATCTACTGACTGTGAAAAGGCAGATGGGCAAGTTAATTTACACCACATGTTCTTAACCAGAGTACAGAAGGCAGGAAAAGCACAAAACCTTTAAGCACTCAAGATCTTCAGGAATTCCTGCAAAGAGTAAAACTGGCCCAGATGTCCACATTAAAACAATACTGGAATGAAATATGGAAGCCTGCTGAATCCTTTGAAATCCCGAGAAATGAGAATTTCCACTCAGCCTATTATATACTTGAACACAGCAGCATTTGATAGTGACCTTATATAGCACAACTGAAATTTCTGTCAGTGGCTCTGATGCAGGGGCTGAGAAGATTCTTCAATGTTATATCTGCCTGTCTACCATGAACATCAATAATAGTAGATGGCAGGCCAGTACAATCTGATATTTTAAAAAGCTTGCAGTTCTTTTGAAAGGTTCAGGTAAATTAAGAGCTTTTGAATTGAACTGTGGAAAACAGTTTTCCAAAACTTGGATAATGAAAATTTGCAAGTAGCAACCCGAATGCAGTAAGCTATATGGAGAATCACAAGCAATGTGTGAACACTCTGAGCACAATTCGAAATTTGTTTCTCCCAGTGTGCAGAATACTGACGAAATATAAGTTTCCAAGCATACGGATGGAATCCTATCAAGAAACATTACTTTCGTGACCTTTAAATACTCAAACAGCAAAATGAAAAAATTGCCCCCATCACCAAACATGTCCAAGTGAAGCCATTCTGCAATTAAGTACAAAACTAGAAACAAGCTCTTTTTAAAACTAAGTCTCATATCATTAGCCTCTACTTTTCAATGTGAAATAATACTCAAAGTTGGCTTATGTACAGAAAGCTGTCAGTCCATTCCATCTACTCACAGCTGATAAATATCAATGCATTCTAATGTGGAGTATTTTACAGATGGAGTTATGTATTTACATATCTAAAAATTAGAACCTAGGCAAGCAACTCTGACAAAGCCCTAAATTTTAAGTGTTGATTTTGTGAGTAAATATTTGGTAAAATTTGGAAGCATCAATTCTTAGGGTGAAATGGTCCTGGCACAATCACGACAGCTCAATTATCCTTTCCACAGTCACAATTACGTACACAGGCTATAAAGGTATGCATGGACAATGTATCAAACTAACTGCACCCAAATGTGGCATTAAACATTTAGGGTTATTTAGGTGCTTGCAAATTATCACCATGGGGTTTCACAAATGATTCAAAATAATTAAATGTTTTGAAAAAAAAGTGAGATATTAATTTTGAGTGTGTGAATTTTATTAGTTCAGGCTCTAAATCAATCTTCATTATTTAGGTATTGGTATTGGTTCTTCAAATTTGAAATATGTTCCTACTAGTAATCTTCTGAGCATTATTATCAATTTAAACTTGAAAATTCATCTCATCCATGCAGACCTGTGTTCTACGTATATATATTTAAGTACAAACCATTTTGCTTGGTAGCACAGAAATGGAGTACTGCTGAAAAAGATAGTCATGTTCTCTAAACACTCATCAGGATAAATTGCAGAATGCCAACTTTCAAAGAAAGCAATAATCTATAATGCACGAGCAAAGGTAATGATTGTTTGGCAGGTTAGCTCTGAATGGATTCAACTTGCCAACCAATCACCACCTTTTCTCACATGGTACAGACTCTTGCTTTCTTTGAAGTTTGTAATTCCTGTGCCAGTCCTAACGACAAACGTTTAACATCTTGTTTTTTTCAGCAATACATGCCATGCCTATTTACATATCCATTGCAGAGTGAAGATGTAGGTGTGTCTATGTGTACAGCTAAACAGGGAAAGGTAGCATCTAACTTTTTTTTAACTAATTAAAAGCATTCACTTAATAACCCTCGAATAACAAATTGAATTATATTAGCATCCTGCATCAAATGTTGTAGAGTATTTAGTGAACAAACTAATACCAGGATTTTGCTTTCCCAAAATTGCATCTACACTGTTTCTGGTAGGCTGTTGAAAAATAGGTCTGAAATACTTGAATTGACTATACTCCAAACTTTAGATGTTCTAATAGTATGACACCCAATTATATAAATTCAAGAGGTCATATGATATTCTTGGACTACCAACAGAAAACTTGCTGATTGAGCAAAAATATTAGAAGTGTTTTTAAATATTTCCAAAACCAAATATGCCACTAGCTTGCAATTTGGTTCTCACACAACACACATACACTGGGAGAGATAAAACAGAATGTGCTTAATCACCACAATGAAAATTAGTCACAAATTTTTAGTCTTCAGAGATGAAGGTGAAAAATTGTTCAAACTGAAGCAAAATCGTATGTGAATAGTAAGCATGCATATTACAATGAATTAAAAACAAAATGACTATCTATGGCTCCATTACACATCAACATTTTTTGTTTCCAAACACAGAAGAACTGAAAAGATAAATGATTTTATTGCGAAAGTATGAGCCACTTCAAATTTAGTTATATAGAGTTTGACACTTTACATGTGTTAAATATCTAATTATTCATAGACAGTAAATTCACCTGCACTGCCAGTTAAGTGATTCTGTAAATGCACATATTAAGTAAATACTTATTAGAACCAAAGCCTAAAACAAGTTGAAATCTTTCTGAACAAAACTCAGTTATCTAGTGCTTTTAGTCCAACACTTCAGTTTCATCTGTAAGAGTTTTATGTGAGAAACCATACCATAGTCAACTCAATGTACAAAACTGCAAAATTAATCCCTTCCACACAATCACATTCAGTACTCACTGAACAGCCAAAAGCAAAGAACTCTCTGCTTTACAAAACCTTCTCAAGTTAGGCTGTGCCATGCAAAGTATTAGACATGGTGGCCTTGCATAGGGCCATAATCGTTTAAAACATTTTACTTCTCCTCAAGCCTTGGAAACTTGCACAGCTCTGCAATTGCTGCTGGCTTTTAATACCAGTAGGCCATAACCCTTGAGACCCAGGGTTGATGCTGCCTGGAGAGGAACTATTAAGCCCAGCTTGACTCCTGATTGGTCACATCATCCAGCTGCTTTGTGCTTCCCTCCACAACATCCGCACATCTCACCACAGTGGTGACATGCTCTCAAAGGAAGATAGCAGCACATACATGGTGCAATGACAGACAAGGCTATAAGTGCCAGCCACCGCAAACAGAACTTGTCATCACTAGTGTCACACGAGCATGGATCAGAGAAATCCCCCTCAGAGTCCGACATGCAGTGGTAGAGCATACTCTCAGCACACAGCATGCAGCTCACTTGATAAATGCATTTCTTGATGGGGTCTGGAGCATCCTGACACTGTCCTCTCCGGTTTTCCTCGTGATTAAAAATGTCTCGGCAATATATACAACGAGAGCGTTCTCCATCCTCTTTCCTTCGCCTGGATTTTTTTGATTTTAGTGAAGGAGATGGCTGTGTTTTGAATACAATAGAACCTTTTGAATCTTTAATATGTTCAGTTTCAATCCCTTCTACAGAAGGATATACATAGTCGTGTTTTTTAGATTCAGGTTTGAAGCACACATATGAGTCTATTTCAGTTTCCACTTCATTTTTTCGTACATTGGGATGTCTGTAGTCTTCGTAGCCTCTAATTAATACATCCTTTCGAGGGTTTATCCTCACAACCTCATCTTCATCCTGAAAACTGACATGCCTAGTTGGTTTTAACATAATCTGAAAAAGATTGAAAATTTTCTTATTAGAGGAAATTAAAAACATGCAGTTGAATGATACAACTTTAAGATGTAAAAACAATTTTTAATGGAAACCATTCATGGAATATCTCAGCCAAAAGGTCCCAAGGAATTAATTTCACAGCTGCTGTGTGCAAATATAGTAATAGCTCAGTTACTGGTTGAGATACTTTATTGAAGAAATGTAAAGCAGTATGACAACCTCCCACTGTGCTTCCTTAATGAATGTAATGCCAGTTTAAGATTTCAGATTTAAATTCAAACCAGCTTTGAGAAAATGTACTGTCTTTTTACAGAATACATGTTTGGTCCATCGCACAAAGAGCTTAGCTAGCTTCAGTCCATCACCTTTTGCTCACTTGGATCTACAAATACTCTCTCATGAGATAATTATTGAATGGATTTTGAAAGATGTTACTGAGTTTTTTGCCTCCCAGCTCTCAGGTAATGTATTCCAGGTCCTAAACAAGGGGAAGGAATTGCCCTGAAAGTCCTCAACATTGGCTTCCAACCCTATGATGTCTCATGACTTCAGGTCCAAAATGGGCAAGGAGCCTGATGCTATTACCTCTATTGCTTTCCTTCCCTCACCCAAGTCGATAAATCAGTACTCACCCATGATAAAATCAAGTGAAAGAACAATTGACATAAGGACACAAGATATACTCTGCATGGAGTCTCCAGTGTTCATCAGGAGTGGCTCAGTAACACTACTACTGACCAGGCTGGCAGAATCCTAAAGATCATAGGTCTGGGACAAGTGGTGAGAAAAGCAAGAGGGGAAAATCTACTTGATCTCATCCTCATCAATCATACCTGTGCAGATGCATCTGTCCAGGGCAGTATCAATAGCCGCAACCTTCACACAAACTGTGTGTGGAGGAAATGTTCCATCTTCCCTTTGGGGAAAATTCTCTAATGTGTGGTGTGGCATTACCATAATGTTAAATGGGTTAAGTGCAAATGGATCTAGCGACTCAAAACTGAGCATTCATGGGGTACCGTAGCCATCAGCATCAGCAGAATTGTAGTTAATATAACCTGTAATCTCATCACCTGGCACATGCCCCACTCTCCATTACCAACTACCAAGTCAGGGAACAAGCATGGTTCAATGAAAAGTGCAGGAAGATATGCCAGGAACAACAACCTAAAATTTAGGTGTCAACCTGATGAAGCCACAATATAGGTCTAGTTATGTGTCGAACAGCATAAGCAGCAAGCGATAGACAGGGCTAAGCAACGGATCAGATTTAAACTTTGGACTTCTGCCACACTGAGTTGTCAATGGCGGTGAACAACTAAACAACTAACAGAAAAATGTGGTTCTAACAATGATGGGAGAGCCCAGAATATTAGTGCCAAAGACAAGGCTGAACTATTTAAAATCATTTTCACCCACAAGTGTTTTTTGGGTTCTGCCAGGTCTATTCAGCTCCTGACCTAATTGCAGCCTCCAAGCATAGACAAAAGATTAAAATTGCAGTGCTGAAATGAGAGGAACAGTGAATGCCTTTGACATGAAGGTAGCATTTCAGTATGGCATCAAAAAATCCTAGCAAACTAGATCTGATGGGATTTGGGGGAAAGCTCTCCACTGGCTGGAGTCATACCAAGCACAAGAGATGATGGTTGTCATTGATGGTCAATCATTTCAGCTCTAGGACACCTCAGCAGAAGTTCCACGTCCAAACATCTTTAGCAGCTTCATCCACGGCCTTCCCGCCATAACATGAGAAATGACCCAGTGAGCAATGGTCACATCCCTGATTAAATAAAAGTCTATTCTTTTCTTATTTTCTTCCAAAATTGTATCTTTGCTCCACAATTTAGCCGCGCATTTAATTTTGTGGGGAAGTGACAAGAGATAAAAATTTGTCTATTTTATTACCGTAAGGCGATGTCATGTGTTTCACATTACCTTTCTTAGCTGTTAAACATCAAAAATTACCTGATTCTGTTGAGCAGGAAAGTATAATCTTCGAGAACCGAAGTCCTCAAATGGAGGCGTTCTAACATAGCAGCTTCTGCAAGGATCATTTGTCACTACAGTATCATGCCGTGAAATTCGCTCTTTTCTGATCAAAGAATTGGTATCACTTTCTTGTGCAGACTGAAAAAAAAAACCCCAAATTCCTTCATTATTTTGCAACCATATTGGTACATCTTCATACTGACCACCAGAGGTCATCATATCACAATACAGAACAACCTCGGTTATCTGAACAAGATCTCAAGGCCCCGTAAATGTGTTATCCGTTATCCAAACAATCAGTTATCTGAACAAAATCCACCCCCCCCCGCCCAACCTCATTTGGATAATCGAGATTGTTCTGTACTTGGAAACACTGCACTGAAATATCAAATGTCAGATTTCCTGGCATTGGAGGGGTAACTATTATTGATTGTGAGTTGACAGTATTTGTTGTCATTATCATCAAACTGACTGAACTTACAGTAGATCAGGCATGCACCAAAATCATTTATCACTCAGGGCTCCAATACAGGAGCTCTTAACAGACTGATGGCAAAATCAGTGAAAATTTCCACATCTCACCCCCATATTTCACATCAGAAATCCCACAATAAATTTATGGCTTATTCAATTAGGTGTAACTTGATTTTTGATGCTTGCAGTGTTAAGTAAAATGTGATGCATAACTGATCTTGAAAAAGGCATTTTATAATTGTGGAGTTCTGATAAACAACTTGACATCATGATACACAAGTTTCAGCCCAAAATTATGTTAAATATATTTCATTTTCTACTGTTAGCAAATTAAATGGACGCTTGAAAACTCAGAATCAATTTAAATTTAAGTTGAGTACAGAATGTGATAAAGGAATTTGTCAACTTCAGTGCTCCAATTGTCCTTTTGGGTTGTTTTAAGAGTCAATAAGAATCATTCCGAATGTACTAGCTATTTAAAGAATTGTTGAAAATATAATGATTTGTGCAATGCATTGTTTGCACTTCTTTTTTCTTCTAATACTAATAACGTGACATTTCTGTCGCTGACAAAGTGAACATTCACATAGATTCTTTTTGATAACAAGCTCTCTGCCGTAGAATCCAAGAGACCACTCGGCATTGGTGGACTAAAATAGCATCTACAAGAAGTCTATTAAGAACACAATTGAACATTAAAGCTCTTCTCATAGAGTGAAGTTTGTCCATATTAATTAAAGCATCCACCACCACAAAGTTTACTAGATATCAATCAACTGGAAATAGGAACCCTTCAGGTTCCCTTTCCCTTCTGCCCAAAGCTTTGGAACGGAGATGCTAATGCTCACATGATGGCCAATTTTCACATGTGCCACTGCTTGCTTGGTAGCGCAAATAAACACAAACCCAATTGTTTTGCGTGCTGGTCCTACATATATTTTCCAGGTTCAGTCAAATTAAAATTTTGCAGGCAAGCTTCCTGCATCAATGAGCCTCTCCTTCAATTGGCAAGAATCACCTGCAACTAATTAATAGCAGCTTTTCAAAAGTTTTGGGGATAAGAACTGCATTCATTTTGTCACATCTACATGGAGTGCTCATTCCAGTTAGTGGGCAGTCAGGTATGCTGATGGACCTACTAATGTGACAGAGGGGAGCGGTGGAGAACAGTACCAATCTTTCAATCTGTAAAGTTCCATTATACACTATTAATTATGGTGTCAATCTTCTGTATGAATATATCTTTTAATACATTTACCTAAATGCATATAGCTTAATTTGTAGCTACATCTTATTTACCTGCAATGTATAAACACACCCAACATTTTTCAACCACCGTCGCATTTGCACGATTCTCAATGTACCTCTCAAGGAAGGTTCATGGCTGGGAACTTATAGGTGCCAAGTACAGGCTGCTGGCTTCCCCTTTAGGAAGGGCGGGCAAAGTGAATTACATGAACGTTGCTGGGTTATGTAAGTGTTTTGGAAATTTTCAAGACAAAATTTCATGCCAGCGACTGGGTGGTGGTGGAGGGTTGTTTTTCAGGCTGGAGGCCTGTGACCAGTGGAGTGCTACAAGGATCGGTGCTGGGTCCTCTACTTTTTGTCATTTATATAAATGATTTGGATGTGAGCATAAGAGGTAGAGTTAGTAAGTTTGCAGATGACACCAAAATTGGAGGTGTAGTGGACAGCGAAGAAGGTTACCCTCAGATTACAACAGGATCTTGATCAGATGGGCCAATGGTCTGAGGTGTGGCAGATGAAATTTAATTTAGATAAATGCGAGGTGCTGCGTTTTGGGAAAGCAAATCTTAGCAGGCTTTATACACTTAACGGTAAAGTCCTAGGGAGTGTTGCTGAACAAAGAGACCTTGGAGTGCAGGTTCATAGCTCCTTGAAAGTGGAGTCACAGGTAGATAGGATAGTGAAGAAGGCGTTTGGTATGCTTTCCTTTATTGGTCAGAGTATTGATTACAGGAGTTGGGAGGTCATGTTGCGGCTGTACAGGACATTGGTTAGGCCACTGTTGGAATATGGCATGCAATTCTGGTGTCCTTTCTATCGAAAAGATGTTGTGAAACTTGAGAGGGTTCAGAAAAGATTTACAAGGAAATTGCCAGAGTTGGAGGATTTGAGCTATAGGTAGAGGCTGAACAGGCTGGGGCTGTTTTCCCTGGAGCGTCGGAGGTTGAGGGGTGATCTTATAGAGGTTTACAAATTTATGAGGGGCATGGATAGGATAAATAGACAAAGTCTTCTCCCGGGAATGGGGGAGTCCAGAACTAGAGGGCACACATTTAGGGTGAGAGGGGAAAGATATAAAAGGGACCTAAGGGGAAACTTTTTCACGCAGAGGTTGGTATGTGTATTGAATGAGCTGCCAGAGTAAGTGGTGGAGGCTGGCACAATTGTAACATTTAAAAGGCATTTGGATGGGTATATGAATAGGAAGGGCTTGGAGGGAGATGGGCCGGGTGCTGGCAGGTGGGACTAGATTGGGTTGGAATAACTGGTCGGCATGGACGGGTTGGACCGAAGGGTCTGATTCCGTGCTGATATCTCTATGACACACTTCATAGTTGCACCCTTTGTAAATGTTAAATCAAAGCATTAATATGAGCGAATTAGCTGAGGATAGGACAGTAGTGATGGTGGGAATAGGAACTAGTTACTGATGAATTATTTTTTGTAACAGTGAGACATTGATATTTTTGTCAGCAGTATAAACAATAAAACACTAACAGCAAGGAATAGATTAGAATTATTAATCTTACTACTTACAGCAAAAAGGCTTGTCAGGAAAAATAGTTGAGGGTGAAACAAGGTTTATTTAAAAGCTAGATGTGACCAAAATGAAGGCATATTGCTGATGCTTTTCATCTTGCACTCATCAGCACAAACATAGGAATACCAAATTTCATCTGATCATAACCACTGACACTACAGGAGAAAAGGGTACGTATTGTTTAGCAAGTCAACTCTGATTGACCAAGGCACTGTCATACAAAAAGCCTCACTGACCTATAATACTCACAGGTACCTCATATAAGATGCAAGACTTAAACATGTTTCTTATGCGTGAACAGTACAGATTGTTGTATGTGAATGTATGTTGTTTCGAGCAAGTCTAAATACTTGGGGAAGTCTACAGTTTCCTGCTATTTTCTCCATGGCAACTTTTTGGCCAATCAGAAATGATGAAGTAGTCTTTCCTCCTGCAATGATTGTTTGGTATCTGGCATTGCTGTGCCAATTCTGATGAATATAAGATAAAAGCTTGGGATTGAGGGCATGTATGATTTTATATTTTCCACTCATTTCTGAGATTGACATACATGGGACTTAAGAAGTTTTAAATTGTCATTAAGTTTGTAGCTTGGTAATGCATTTCAAATCTCTTTGGCTTTTTTGTTGCTCCAAATATATTCCTGAGGTCAATATTATCTGTTCCTAAGAACATAGTAACATACGAATTAGGAGCAGGAATAGGCAATTCTGCCCTTCAAGTAAAAAGTGAAGTCTGCAGATGCTGGAGATCAGAGCTGAAAATGTGTTGCTGGTTAAAGCACAGCAGGTTAGGCAGCATCCAAGGAACAGGAAATTCGACGTTTCGGGCCAGAGCCCTTTTCTGCCCTTCAAGCTCACTTCACCATTTAACATGATAGTAGCTGATGTTATCCTGCCTCAACTCCACTTTCCTGATCTGATTGAGGTATATAAAATTCTAAAGGGGTTGATAAGGTGGATGCTGAACAGGTGTTTCCCCTTGTGGGACACCCGTACAAAAGGTTACAGATACAGAGTAAGAGGGGATAGGTTCAGAACTGACATGAGGAGAAACTACTTTCTCAGAGGGTTATGAATCTGTGGAACTAACTGCCCCAGAGTGCAGAGGATGTGGAATAAATCAACGGATTAAAGAAAGAAATACTTATGGTTCTGATGAAAAGCAAGATAAAGGGCTATGTGGACCAGGTAGGAGAGTGGAGTTGAAACCAGGGTGAGATCAGCCATGAATTGCCCACTGTCTCCCCTAATTCCTATGTTTCTATCTGTTACTCCTACATGCTCAAACCTTGCTTCCCTAACCCCTCTCCCACCCACTTCTGTACGTCAATATAGTTAATAGCACACAAGCAAAAGAAAATAAGTCTTTGTACCTGCCTTCTGCCCCCACCCCATTCAAATCGGCCCTCATCCATCTTCACAAGTAAACTCATGCTTGACCACTCTGTCCTTGCAAATTTGCACCCTATCTCCAATCTCTGGATATACTCCAAACATTCTTGCACATGTTGTTTCCTTTCAAAGTCATGGCCATCTTTCCACCAATCAAGTTTCAGCCCTCAAAATCACAAATTACATTCTATGCAGGGTGACTTGATAAACCATCCCTTTTTATCCTCCTTGACCTGTCTTAAGTCTTTGACAAAATTATCGTCCTGAAATTGCAATTTCTCCATTCTCAAACAGGGTAACACTCTGCCAGATTCTATTTGTATGTATGCACTCATAGCCATAGAATTGCATGAGATGGCTTTGTTTTTCAATTTGACAATGCTTCCTATTTAAAAGTAATCTTTTATCTTTGATTTCCCATGTAGTGTTACCCTTCCTTCAGTGCACGTTTGCTGTGTTCCCCTAATTCTGTTGTTTCACAATTCCTACTTTATTGATCCGCGATTGACAGCTGCACTTTCAGTTTCCTAGGCTCAAGATCTGGAATTTCCTCCCTTGCCATTTCTGCCTCTGTCCCAGCCTGTAGTATAGCCAAATTTGGTATGGTAATGTCCTTGTAATAAGCTTTGGAATGTTTTACAATGCTGAAGACATTAAATAAATGCAAATTATGCTTGTTGACATTTTATGGCAGCTATTATACATACCATGTGCCACTATAGTTATTCCTCACTCTATAAGAAGGGTAGAATGGAAAAGCACCAAAGCAGACAGACAAGATTCAAATAATAAAATCCTAAAGGCTTGTTTTTACATCTGCTCAGGAAAATAAAAGATGGCATTTACAGGGTTTTGAAATGGCTTCACTTCACTAGTTGCACTCTCCAAAGTCAGCTCTGATGATAAGCTGTTAACCTAAAACATTAACTCAGTTTTAGTCAGTCCACTGACCTGCTGAGTATTTCCAGAAGTTTCTGTACTCATTTCAGACTTCTGACATCTATAGCATTTTGCTTTGCTTTTTCACTCCATTTAGTTCAGACTCTTAAAACAATTTCTTTCTGCCACGTGTTTGAGGGCAAGGGCTCCAAGTTGACTCAATCGAAGTTCAGCCCTCCAAACCATCAATCACAGCTGCTTTCCTGAGGCAACACCGACCCCTCTGATGTGCAGTCAGAAAGCTCATGCATTTGCTCTCGCTAAGCTCCTCACTGTTTCAATGGATTAAAGCAACACCTGGATCTTCAAACATCGCAAAGACCTATCTTCTTAGATTACACACAACATGAAAAACTAATTCTAGACAAAAATCATTCCTTTGGATAGTTAATGAAATACTTCAACAAGTCTAAGGTGACTATCAGATTGTAGGCTTATTATTAAGGAAAGTGTGTTCATTTTCCAAAACAAAATCAGCTAGGGAAAATTAATTTGACATAATTTGCTATTTACAAAAATAACCAGGCACATGATGAGATAAAGTTTTATTTATCCTGTCAATCTCTTTTAAAATCCAAATCAACCTGAAAATTTGCTAATTTAAATCTTCTTCCTCTTCCCCTTCCCAATTCAAGATACCCTGGCTGAGGATGGGAGTGTTTTGACTTAATAAAACATTCATCAAAGAAGCTTCTCATAAAAACAGTTGCATCACAACAAAGGCAGCTTTAAGTTAAAATTTAGACTTTGTGTTCCAAATACATTTATTTTTAAAAATGGGTTGAAACTTAAAAGAAGCCGTAATTAGAATAATAAATATTCCTAAATCAACTCTCCAGAAATAACCCTGGAGTTTTAATGAAATGGTCTTTGGCATTACCATGCAATAACTTCAGGGACTTTTATTGGTAACTGAAGAAATAGTTTCAACAACACAAGTTTACAGCCTAGTATTTAGTGTATTTTCACACTCATTCTGATCCATTTTGTTAGAAATATTTTCATACAAGCATTTTTGTATCGTGTCACTTATTGCCTTAGTGAGGGGCCCATTTCCTGTTGTTTACCAAATTAAAGACAACTTTCCAAATTTGCAATTCATTTAAACTAGCAAACTGGAATTGCAAAAGGCATTCACACATTGAAGCCAGCTTAGACATAAACAATGGACATTTTTAAAAAGCAGCTGAGCGCTTAAAAACTGCAGCCACCACCCACATTCTGTGACTATATTACTTTGCTCTGACAAAGGTTGGTGAGTTCTGTCTGTAAAAAGCAACTCATGGCAGCTTTTATGTAAAACGGAAATCTGGTTTTCTCCCAGCTGCTGTTATAGTAATTACTGTCCTGTGGTTGCTAAGAGATGTTTCCTATGATATTTTTTCCTTCAAAGTACTAAAATGGATGATGGGTAAAGTAATAAAATTGATTCCAGCTGCAAAATGTTGGGACAAAAAAAAACAGCTGCAAGGAAAATGGGATCCAGACTCAGTTTCCCTTCTTCAAAGTATGAGACTTTCCTTTTCCCCTTTCTGCAGACCTGAGTTCAAGAAGAAAATCATTAACAGCTTTAAAAAAAAAGCTCCGCTCTTATAATAGCTCCTAACACGATTTAGTAACAAGAAAGATTAGTGGAATACACTTCCCTTTGGATTCTTACACTCTGGATCCTCATATTTTACGTGTTATGAAATGAGTTAACTATTGTGTGAAATGTAAAATAGAGAGTGTTACTTCAACATTAGCAGGTTGATTAGGAAGTAGGCACAAATATATGCCACCTTCAAATTAACTAATTTAACATATAATATTTAAACAATTTGTTAAGAGTACTTTCAATTACTTGAAACAGTTAATAATAGGCAGTTTCAAGAAAACTGCAATGTTTGCTTAGCTAGTATAACATTAATTGACGAATTGGTTGTTAGTAGTTAAACCTTTGACTTTATACTTTGATATAAAAAAGGAAATAGGGACTAAGAGCTTAAAGTGGGTCTATGCCAGTAAGATAAACATGCTCAGTTCAGGAAAAAAAAATTCCCAAGATATTCATTTGAGTGCTAAATTTAACTTTTATTCAAATAGCATGGCTGAAGATGCACAAAATATGACAAGATTAAAGGTTGAGGTTTCTTCAATTTTGTGCTTAGTCTTCCTTTCCAATTTGCAATTTACTAGTTTTTCCCACAAACACCAAATTAGAGTGAAGTTGCAACTATGCGAAGAAAGGTTACAATGTGCCTGAGTTATGGCGCAATCTGCATGATGTTAAATTACAGCCCGGGGCTTCTACTTTGGAGGCAAACAGCAATCTGAGCACAAATTATACTGCTTTCTTTTTAAGAATTATTTTCGCCCTGAGGTTTCTAATGGAACTCATTTACATATCAGTATATGTAAAATCTGCCACCATAATAGTGAGCATTTTAGAATTTGTTTTTAAAAAACAACTTTTTAAAACTAAAATGAAAATTCAAGAATGGCAATTTGATACTACTTGGCTAATGCAGCTGAAAATGGATTCATTGTTAAAATGGGCATTTAAAATCAATATCCGGACTCATTGTTTAAACCAATTTCAAAATAACTGAAAATGACTTAAATATACAGAAAATAAAGTTACTTAGACCGATGTACTGTGGTCAGTTTCACAGTTCAAATGTAAAATATTACACTCAAAAACTTTTAAAGTTGTCTATTAGTTCCCTTTCATCTTGAGCCTTCAAGATTTTATAAGTGAAAACTTGCAATGGGAATTAAATTAATTGGGATTGGGTCCATCTTCTAGCTTGAATTTTTAAAACAAAAAAAAATCCTGAAAATCCATTTGACACCAGATGCAAATCACACTTGATTTCACGCGACTGCCTGCACTCGTTTGGCCGATTTTTGCATGAATTGTACCAAAAATGGGTGACTTCGCATACTTCAGATTCCACCATCCATAAATTCCAGGATCATTTCAACTGACCCAGAAAGATAAGGAAAGCAGAAACAATTTCATCTTTAATTCAAAAAGCTTTACACATCACCAAAGCTAATGATCATTTTGAAAGAAAATCATACCTGAACTAGGACTCAAGTCTCCGGTCTCAGATTTAAAGCACATTATGTTGTGTTTTAATATGAAGTCAATATCAATCTACTAATACAAAAGAATTTTGACTGCTGGAATCTCAAAAACCTCACCATCGTTGCATACAATGTAACACAATAGGATGGATCTATTTCCAAATTAATCAATAATATCCATTTTACGCTGACAAATTGACAAAAGTGGATTAACTGACAGCAGACAAAGGTTTCATTGTATCTCTACATCTTTAATATGATCTGTTACTCTGGCAGCAGTTTGTGAACTCCTAAAGCAGGATTTATTAAGCGCCACAAATCTAACTGCACTAGTTCAGCTGAATTCACAAAATCATCATGGCTAACAGTCAACAGTTAACAGATGAGATTAGAAAACCGACAGTGGTATCTCATCACGATCATCAACCATGCACATCCGTTTTCGCTGAATGTATAAAGCATTTGTAACCAGTTGAATTAATTATTTGTCGCTTGCAAAACACAAACAAAATGGAAAAGCAGTGGGTGTGGTGGGTCGAAGTAGCCCTGATGATAAAGGATGGCCAAAAGCCAGGAGTGAGGAAGAATCTTGGCTCAGAATATCAGGAAGCAGAATCAGTATGAGTTAAGCAAGGAGCAGAGAACATTAGTCAGAGTAGTTAATAGATCTCCTACAGCAACAACAAATATCTATAGTAGCATGCTTAATTTTGAAAAGAAAAGTCCCAAGCCTCACAGGAGCATTATAAAACAAAATATGTCACTGCGCCACATTTGAACCCTCGCAGTCGCTATACTTATGGGCTGAGTATTAATCAAGAAATAAAGAGAAGAATAACACTATAACTATGGGGACCTTTAAGTTTCAAATGGACTGGAAAAGGGAAATTGGTCAAAGGTAGTTTTGAGGTTCAGTTCATTTAATGACAGTTTTCTAGATCTATGTATCAGGGAACTAAGCATGGAATAGGATGTTTTAGATTCAAAAACAGAAACTGCTGGAAAATCTCTGCAGGTCTGGCAGCATCTGTGGAGAGAAATCAGTTAACATTTCTTGTCCAGTGACCCTTCCTCACAATGGATGTTTATACAGGATGTTTTAGATCTCATCTTGTGCAATGAGACGGACTGGATTAGTTTTCCCATAGTAAGGGATCCTCTGGAAAAGGTGATCATATTATGATTAATTTTAGGTCAACTTTGAGTGTGTCATATTGAAGTCCAAAGTTATGGTCTTAAATAAAGCTAGTTACTTAGGTATGGTGGTGTGGAGGTGAGATTGCCTAATAGACTGAGAAATCAGATTACAAAATGCAGTGGTAGGTAAGCAATGAAAAACATTTTAAAATAAATTCAAAATTCTCATTGATTGACAATCCTTTAAGAAACAAAACTTACATGAGAAAATTTCTCTACCCAAGGCTAACTTAACAGGTTACAAATTGCATTAGGTTAAAAGAGGTTTATAATAATTTCAATTAGCAAGGCTGAGAACTAGTTGAGAGTTTTAGAAACCAGCAAAGGATGATCAAAAAATGGTAAGGAATGAGAATATGAGTAAATTAATAAAAGATACAAAAACAAATAGAAGACCTTCTAGAAAGAATAATAAAAGTAAACATGATCCCTCAAAGACTGAGACAAGACAAATAAGAAATAAACAAGGAACACGAAAATGACAAAAGACTTTGAACACGTATTTTGCATATGTTTTCACAATAGCGGTCACAAAAACATACCAGAAATAATGGCAACCACAGGTAGTAGTAAAATCAAAGCACATTTGCACAGAAAAATCGCTGGAGATCTTACTGAAGTTAAAAACCAACAAATGTTTCAGACCCAAGCCCAGATCTGAAGACTCATAATGGAATTAAATTGTTACCACTGTTTCTCTTTCCAGGATGTTCCCAGATCTGCTGAGTTTCTCTATAAAATGATTGTTTTTATTTCACGTTTCTCACGCCCATGATATTTTCCAATTACATTGGAACTGACATTTGACAGCTAAGGCACATCTCAGGTAACTGCCAATACAGTGACCACAATGGTATGATCTTCCAAAATTCCCCACATTCTGAAAGGTTCTCAGTGGATTAGAAGTCAGCAAGTATAACCTTGCTATTCAAGAGGGAGAGTAAGAAAACAAGGAACCATAAGTCAGTTAACCTGACATTACAAGTCAAGAAAACGCGGCAATGTACTATGAAGAAAGTGTTAACAGGACTCTTTGAAAATCAAGATAAGAATAAGCATGGTCAATATGGTTTTGAGAAAGGTTAATCTGTTTTAACTGGCTTATATGTGTTTTCTTGAGGATATAAAAAAGGTAGATAAAGGGAAAGCAGTAGATGCAGCACACACAAATTTTAATAAGTGAATCACGAAAGCAACACATGAATGCTTGTTACACAAGGTAGGAGTTAATGGGGTTAGAAAGGATAGAGGGTTGCTTGAAGGATGAAACACAGTCAGCATAATAGGATAATGCCGTTTGTCAGGGGAGCATAATAAGATGACATAAGGATCAGTGCTGTGGCTTTAGCTATTTACAATCCATATTACTGACTCAATAAAAGGGCTGAGTATAATGCATCCACATTTGCTGACAATACATAAATAGATGAGAAAATATAGTGAGAGAAGGATGCAGAATTTGTAAAGGGATTTTGGACTGATTAAGTGAGTGGATAAAATTGCGGAGGGAATATAATTGAAGAAATGCATTTACTTTGGTAGGAAGGTTACAAGAATTAAATAATGAGAAATTAATAAATACTGGTGTTCAGAAGAATTTGCAGGTCATTCTACAAGAATCACAATGTTAATATAAAAGGTAGTGCAAGAAATTGGGAAGACAAATAGCTTGTCGGCTTTTTGTTGCAGATGGGCTTGAATAGAAGAGTAAGAAAACTTTAATGCAATTGTATAGATCTTTGATGAGCTCACTCCTAGAGTATTGTGCGCAGTAAGCAAGAAAGAGCGTACTTATCTTAGGCAGGCTTCAATGAAGATTCAGTGCATTGATTCCTCAGATTCATGAGTTGTCCTACGAGAAAAGATTGAGCAGTACAGGCCTAAACTGTCCCAACATTTTGAAGAATGAGGGATGATCTCACTGGAACAGAAGTTTGGGAGGATAGAATACAGAGTCTGTGTCCAACGGATGCAGAGTATAGAAAAATAGGTCATCATCTCAGGTTAAAGGGATTTTAGGACTTTTAGTCCATTTAGGACTAAAACATGGAGAGATTTCTTCACTCAGAGAAATGTGAACTTTGGAAATTCTCTACCAAAGTTGTGACTAGATATTTTGGATTCTAATGGAATCAAGGGATGTGCGAATATGGCAGGACACTGGAGATGAGATAGATTATGTAAGTCATGGCCTTACTGAATATGTAGGTTCAATATGTCAGTTGTTGCTCCTGTTCCTTATGTTTCAAATCCCTTATGGCTAAGTACATGGCTGAAAACATTACCAATTCTTACCCTATGGGAACTAAAATGGACATCAAATGCAAACTAGCTTAAACTTTAAAACTATTTCACTGGTCTTACATCTCTCCACATTTCAGCTGAAGTGGAGTCTTTTAATGATCTATTAATCTATTTATATCACTGCAGAAATGATGACTCAAGCTGAGTAATTTGAATACAGGAAATTTATTAAGCAAAAGATTGTGCCTGGCTAGTTTACAAAATTTCCAATGTAATGCCCTTAATGCAGAAAAAAATGCTCAAAATCTTTTTGGTGAATTGAATAAAATGGACAAGAGAAATGTTGCGATGGTGTGTTTTAAGGACAACTTAAAGGAATAAAAAGAGCTAGTGATTCGCCATAGGCCTTGTAGAGGTTATTACACACTGAATAATTTTACAGTATTAATTAACTTATAGAATAGCTCTCGAAGGTTGGCAGGTAACCTCGTTATTTAAGAACTGTACAAGTATAAAAATGGAAAATATCAGCCATATGATCTATTAGTAATAGCAGGCAAAATGTTAAAAAACTATTAGGAATCTTGTGTTTGAAAGTGACATATTTAATTAGAGATGATGAGGAATTTTGAAAGGAAGGCAGACTTGACCAATCTTTTAAAGAGTTTTTTTAAGAATGCAACTAGTAAGGTGGATAAGGCAATATGAGATCATAGAATCATTGAATCATACTGCACAGAAGAAGTTCTTCAGATGAATCAGTCTGTACAGCCAATAAGACATACTATCTACACTAATCCCCCTTTCCTACCTGGCCAGGCCGAGGAGCAGACTTATGAAGAGGTCTTGTGATCTGCCCATACCCCTCCGCACCCGATGTCCATAGTTCAAGAGTATAGAACTGAAGTGCAACCAAAAGCAACGAGCCTTCTTTTTTCTTCTTGGATCTGCTTTTTGTTTTTTTCCTTAAAACTTAGTTTCTAATGAGTTTGTTCAGAGATGTTACTATATACCCCTAAACCATTGGGACTTGAATCTGGGTCTCCCGTTTCAGGGGTAGGGACACCACCACTGCACCACAAGAGGGCCCTGGGCATTTAAATAGCCGAGGTTCTATACATGGGTGGTCTCAGCTAACAGCTGAACACAGTGATCAATTGGGACAGTTTAAAAATGTTCACCTATTCTTCCTAATCAACCTATTCAAAGATGTTATTACATACCCCTGGAATAGGTGGGACTTGAACCGTGGCACACTTGGTCCAGTGGTAGGTATACTACAATTGCACCTACTAGTTGTGCCAAAAAGGGTTCAGACGATGAGTTCCAGCTGGCAAGACTACTGCCTGTTAAGAAGGAAACTCATACTCGATAAGCTTACCAGTAGATTAGTTAGTGATTCGCCATAGGCCTTGTAGAGGTTATTACACATGGGTTGAAGATTGGTTAAAAGATTAAAAAAAAATGCGATTTTGTTGGGTTGGGAAGCTGTAGTGAGTCTCAACTATTTCTTGTCCATGTTAATGACTTAGTGTAACATTTCAACATTTGCTGATAACAAAGTTAGGTGGCAAAGCAAGAGCCAAGAGGGATGCAAATAAGATGCAGAGGGATACACAAAAGGTTTGGGCAACTGGATAACAACATGGCAGATTTGATGCAATGTGATGAATTATGAAACTATCCAGTTTAGTAGGAAAAAACTTTTGAAAGCAGAGAAAGTTTGGAATGCTGTGATTGAAAAATGCTTTGTTCTCATACATGAATCATAAAGTTAGCATGCAGGTACTTCAAACAATCAGGAAGGCAAATATTGTGATAGTTTTCATTACAAAGGAATTAGAATCTTACTATAATGATACCGGACATTGGTGGAGTTACACTTGGAGGAATGTGTGCAGTTCTGGTCTCCGTGCTTAGAGAAGGAATTTATTGAGCTTTTTCGAGGGGAATTAATGTTGAGCTCCTGGTAGGAGGAGGTTATTCTGTGAGGAGAAAATCATTAGCTCCATAGTCCTAAAGCTCTAAGAATGCTGACAATCATAACATATAAAGCATCTTATGAATGACACTACATAATGCAAGTTCTTCCATTTTCTTTTCATTCTCGTAAGGTGTCATTTTCAGTGTTAAATTTACTTTTCAGAACAAAAGCCTTCTCAGGAAACCTGTGCCAAATCCAATGGTTGGCCCACAATCCACTGCAGCAAATTACAAGGCCAGCTTGGAATTCATCCACAATACAGATGAGTGCAAAGAGAGTCCTTTAGATCCTCGTTACCTGAGCTCAACCAAATCCTCAGTCTCATCATCAAAGCTGAAGGAAGGATGGAGAAGGAGTTGCAGGGGAACTCTACTTATCACAATGACAACTTGGAAAGAGGTTGAAAATGCTCAGATGTATTTTTATAAAAGAAAAGAGGGAGATTTTCCAGGCTGCAGAATGAATTGTCCTTTGAAACAATTCCTATCCCTATTCTACTGCAACTAGACCCTTCCCTTTCCTTCAGCATCTATAACTTCACCTACCTTAACATCTCTCAGTGCTTTCACATTGTGACTTCCCTCCCTAATGCTGACCCTCACTTAAAAAGAAACTCCATCAATTCATTGCTCACTGACATGTCACAGGCCCTTGTTCAATACTCTGAAAGTTAGCAACCCTTTTCTGTCAAAGCAGCCATATAGCTAGGCATAAGACAAACTCCTCTTCTATTGTGTTATCAAGTTTTACCACTTTTAGTATCTTTGCCATTATTATAAAATGTCAGACAGCAGGTTACTTTCTTTGTATTTTAGACAATTAAAAAACTGTTCTAATCTTTCTGATCATGATGCTCACTGGGTTATGGAATTGGTTAAAAAGGAGAAAGAAATTAAGCATTTAATAAGTTACAAGGTTAAAATATTGCATACCATTTTAAAATGTTTCTTCCCCTTCTTAAGGCAATAATTTTAAGGTAGATGATATACCCTCAGAAGTAGAGATTACCTTTGTCTGCAGAGCAATCCATTGAAATGAGTATCCTGCCTGCCTAAAGCAAAACCACTTCAGACTGTGTTATTAAATCATAGGTCTTTCAAATTTTTGGTGCAGTACTGGACAACCTCACATTGACAAAGGAGTCAGACAAAACATTGCCTAGGGCAAAAGAACAAAGTTGACAGTTTTAGACTGATATTTTGCCCAATGTATTACTCATCTTTCCTGTGCCTACAGTCAGAAATCTTAGAAGTTCCATTTTAGTTTCAGCCCATCACAAAAGATTGCTGGCAGTCAGTTGTGCCAAAACACCTGCCCACAAAGCTTATTTGTGGTTGCATTATGAAGTGGAAATCTCAATTACCTTCTCGAATAAACCTAAGAACTCTGTGCATCATTTCTTTTAAAATCTCAAGGGAGAACAAAGTAACTAACACTAATCATCATCAAGGTTGGTTATTTAATACACATCATTTGCTAAGTTTTCAAAGAATTTTGTAAAATGAAAATAATGCGAACTGTCAAAAAAGTTATGGATGAATCAATAGCCTGACACAGTTTAAAAGCTACCTGTTATCCATTGGCGTACCATAGGCAGCTTTTGTCTACCAATATCTACAGACTTCTGCCAACCATAGATTATTTTTTCAACTCCAATGCAGCTTATTATTTTGTTTTCTTGCTGCACCTAATATAATGCAGCTTATGTTTTCTTGTCAATTTTTTCTATTCCCGAGTGGAGCAACTCTTGCTGGGGTTCAATTCTATCGGCACTTATTGGATACCTTGCTGGATAGCAAAGGTTTCAGGATTTCACAACTTTCATTTGACTCTTGAATTGATATCATATTTCTATTGGAACGTATGAAGATCTACTTTGACAAGTCTATCCTTTTCAGTATGAAATGACAAGATTTTAGTGATATCCTTCCCTTTAATCTACACCAAATATGCCAAAAACATATTACATGACTTATGAAATTGGTTTATTTTTTTTAACTGAACATATTCAGCCAGCTTTAAGCCTTTCAAAGCTTCTAAAAATACATTTTACTCGCACATTATGAAATAGGTTTACACAAAATCACACACTTAAACAAAAACCTGATGTTTGCAGTAATCAGCTTCAATAAACCATTTATGGATAAAAATTGCAAGCCTTTGCAAGGTTGCAGATCAAGGTTTCGAAGCCAAAGATACGGTAACATAACATATGCAGAAACTAGCAGTCAAGTCTTCCAATTTATCATAATTTTACTTTTTCAGCATTTGTGCTTCTGAAATCCTATATTTCTACACAGCATTAGTCTCATGTACATATCCATTATTCCTTCAGTACATCTATTCAAAGGACTGACGTTTCTTCCTACACAATGCCAGTGGTAGATTTTTAAAGAAGGAAAATTACTGCGAGGCATTTAAAACCTTTACTTGAATGGCATTAAAAAGTCTTAATAAACCTTAATGCCGGAGGAAAATGAGCACTCAAACTACTTGGTTATTATTTAATGTTGAAATATTCATTCTCAATCCACCAAATGAATGGGTTCGTTCTGAAGTTGCACCACAATATGTTAGCTTCTCACATATCTAGCAAGTACCTGCTCTGGAATACTTTGACAGAGATGACCTAAACCAAATCATTTTACACACTCCTTTGTGCTACTTACTTGAAAACCATCATCAGGAACTGCTGCTTCATTGAAAGTTTCTTGGCAACCTGCAGACAAATAAAACATTGATATTATCAGACTCCAAGTTATTTCACCACACCTGTCGTCATTCTTTGAAATTTATAATAATAGTTTTCAATTAGATCCACTCAACCGTGTTTTAAAAAATATTGTCTGGTGGGGTATGTCAGCTAATAGAACAGACAATGATGGTGGATAAAATTCACAGCAACCACTATGTAAAAGGCTGCTGGTATTTACGTTTCTGGAACTTTGTTTACTGACACTTAAGCGTAGATGGAGTTTTACAACAGTCGGTTAACAGTTTCATGGTCACTCGCTGACACTAGCTTTCAATTCCAGATTTTCTGAACCAAATTGACATTCCAGCAGCTGCTTGGTGGGATTTTGAGTGCGTCCCCAGGACCTAAGGCTGGGCCTCCTAGTCCAGTAAGATGACCACTAGACTACCATTCACAATTCACAATTGCTACAAGAAGGTAGGATTGATAAAATCTGTGAAGAAAATATTGATGACCCAAGTCAGAAGAAAGACTTCGTGCAGTCTAACAAGAAGCTAATGGAGGTTTTGAAATAAAAAAACACATAAGAGTTAAAAGGTTACTCCAGTTTAGACTAGCTTCCCTAGTGTGGAAACAGGCCCTTCGGCCCAACAAGTTCACATCGACCCTCCAAAGAGTAACTTACCCAGACCCATTTCCCTCTGACTAATGCACCTAGCACTATGGACAATTTAGCATGGCCAATTCACCTGACCTGCTCATCTTTGGACGGTGTGAGGAAACCGGAGCACCTGGAGGAAACCCACGCAGAAACGGGGAGAATGTGCAAACTCCACACAGACAGTCGCCCAAGGTCGGAATCGAACTTGGGACCCTGGTGCTGTGAGGCAGCAGTGCTAACCACTTGGGAAGGAGATAGTAGCAATGTTGGAGGAATTTGACAGAGCCTTATTTCTCTATTTTAAATTAAGTTGCACATCAGACCAGAAGTAAAATCATACAGGATGCAGAATCATTCCAAGAAGTTCAAAGTTTTGCACTACACATCTTGCCTTTTGTGTAAAACATGCTTGAGATTCTCCTTTTTGGGATCTTGCATTGGGTATTATAATGTTGTTAAGGAGACTGAAACCTGTTCGCAACATTACGTCAACGAAATGAGCTAATACTTCCATACTTTCCAGGAAACTTCAAAGTTTCCTTCAACATGCAGAATGGTGACAGTGAAGGAAGTTTGATTCTCTAATTAAACGACAACCTTTAATAGTTAATTCACATGCAGAAATCTCTCAGCTTTGAGCAGTCATGTTGTGAAGAAATTTAATACTGAACTAGAGTGGGTCAAGGACAAAGAGAATACAATAAGAATCATAAAATCCCTGCAGTGTGGAAACAGGCCCTTCCACCCAGCAAGTCTACACCGACCCTCCAAAGAGTATCCCACCCAGACCCATTCCCCTTTTACTCTACATACCCCAAACTTTACATATCCCTGAACACTATAGGCAATTTAGCATGGCCAGTTCACCTAACCTGCACATCTTTGGACTGTGGCAAGAAACCGGAGCACTCAGAGAAACCCACATAGATATGGGGAGAATGTGCAAACTGCACATACAGTCGCCTGAGGCTGGAATCGAACCCAGAATGAACTGATGATGTTTCATCAGTTTGGCTCACCTGATTATTTGCTTTGGCTTTGATTTAGTGGCAACATAAAGTAGTATTTAATGCCCATGCCTAGTTGCTCCAAGGTAATTAATAGTCAACTGCAAAGACAGAGGCTGATGTCACACATAAGGGTGACTGGCCTCTCACTAATATTAGTAGCCTGTTTGGATTTTTACAATAACACACCTTATATCTGATGCCTGCTTATAAAGTATGGATTCATTAAATTCAGTTTCACAACTTGATATGTCATATGTAGATATGAACCTTGGTTTTCTTGTGAACATAGTTTTTGATGGGTTATGTTAAAGTTCTGTACTTCAGTTTTGGGTGAAACAAAGAGACAATAAATCACATCAACACAGTCCATCAAATGAATTAGTGTGACATGACACCTTTGAGTTTTTTAAAAACTCTGCCTGACTCTTCTGTGAGTTTTCTTTTCAGTTGTAACGTGATATTTACTTTTCAGTGAAAACAAAAGTTTAGAAATCTGGATTCAAAGTTAACTAAATGCTCAGAAAATACACATTTCATCTGGATCAAGAACCTCATATCCTGTTTTTTTTAACAATTTGGCTATTCAGCCAACTTCATCTGGGATGGTTTTTATAAATTCAAAGGGTCTAGGAAAATATAAGGAAACCTGATTTCATACAATTACTTGCAATCCAGTGACATATAATGGAAGAACCATCTGCACTAGACAGAACTGGACTAGACAGTGCAGTAAAACAGTACTTGTCAGCAAGCTAAATTTATATATGGAGAACTGCCACGTCAATAAAGATGCCAAAAAGAAGGATAAGAACAGAAACATGGATTACTAGTAGTTTGGATGTACTGGCCATAACTCACATTAATAACAAGCAGAAAATGTTTGACAATTAGCCTTGTAATGAAAAAGATTCCTACAAACTTTCTTTACCCCAAATAATTCTGAAATGAAGTAAAAAGCACTTGTTAAGGGGCAGGGAACCATAATATAAACATCCATCCACAGACCAACATCTACAAATTTTAAAACCCTAAATATGTTGTTTTCCATTTTGACATCTAACATTCACATACCAAGAAAAAGCACGAATAATGTTTAACTCTATTTCAAACACATTGCAAGAATATTTAACATTTCCCCATCATCCACTAAAATAGATTAGCTTTGTTACATTCAAGCTATAAGTCAGCATCCAAAATGATGTAGTAGTAATACTACCAGAGTAATAATCCAGACAATAAAAAAACTAACGCTCTGTTAATCTGGAATTCAAATTAGTAGTTGATGAAATTCAAATTAATGAAATATGGAATTGAAAGCTGGTCTCAGAACTGGTGACCATGATAACTATCATCTCTGGTTGTAAAAACTCATTTGGTTTCTTTAGGGCAGGAAATGTGTCTTCCCTACCTGGTTTGACCTACAGTGATGTGGTCAACTCTTAACTGCCCACGACAATGGTCAACTAAACCACTCAGATCAAGGGCAATCAAAAAATGGTCAAAAGATGCTGACTTTTTCAGAAGTGCTAACAGTTCATAATTCATTTGTTTTATTTTCATCATTGAGGAAGGAATAGTTCAACATAAATAAAACTTCCTACTAGCAGAGCAAAGAAACTAATTAGAAGGCAGGTTATTGAGCAGAATAAAAATGTTTTTCATTTGTTATTATTAATTATTCTGTTCATTTAATATCCTGTAACATTGCCTTTAACCCATCATTTATGTTAAGGGAAACAAATTATTAGTTCTCCTGCGATCTGCTGAGCAGCTAGCCATTCTCTACATCAATTATTACTTGCAAGGGTACTTTTCACACCAATACGGAGTGTATCACATGACAGCATTTTCACTGGGAAATAATTTACATCTAAAACTAAGCAAGCAGAAACACACAAAATGTCAACACCCACATGACAAAACAAGTAAAAAAGACACGCAGGATGCCTCTGCAACACAGCTGTAAGTGGTTGAAAGCCTACGGCAAAAGATTCAGCTTTTATGATCTTAAATATGTTAGGTTCCCCTTTGAAAGTGAACATACATATTTGAAAAAGCACAGCTACTGAAATGGCAGCTGAATACCAAATGTGAGCAATGTTGCATTTATAAAAATTGTCAATACTGTTGTTGGAAAACAAAAAGCTTAACTTTTATTTTAGAAAGGAGCGACATATATATCTGACAAGAAGTCCTTCTGTGTGGTTCCACTCTGACCAGACACTTTTTCTTCTGTTTGATATGGGTTATATACATTACATGGGAAGATAACCCACACTGACAACTAATCCTTATTAGTAAATTAAAAGTATGGCTAAGAGCATAGAAATTATCTTAATGCTTTCTCATTTGAAGTTCCTCTTCAGATTTTAATTTTAAAAAGGCACTAGTAACTTTCCAGTTTGTCAAGATTAAGCTGGCCTGTTGAATACCAATTGTAATCATTCCTTCTCTAACCTTCTCAGGGAAATTAGGGATGAGCAACAAATGCCTGCTTTGCCGACAATGCTCAGACGCTATGAAAGAAAAATGAAAAGTCGTAATACTTCAGCTTTCAACTCTTTCCCTCCCAGCCACCCTTTCAACAAACCATCATCTTTCTCTTACTGTTGATGCTCTCCTAACCTTTGTCTCTCCACTTCCTGCAATAGAGAATTTGTCTCCCTTTCTCTTCCCACTAATGAAGGAATATGATTTCTTGAATACTAAAGTAGGGCCCCTCATCTTCCTTCACAAAAATGCTTAGATAAAAAAGGCTTCTTTCCTGCATGGCCCCTCCACCCAACAAGCAGCTGATCTGAGGAGCAAATTGATGTGGTTTATTTGTACTTTCAGAAGGCTTCTGGCAAAGTCCCATGTAAAAGATTAATGGGTCTGCGATTTTGGAGAAGATTTCCAGCTCAGGTTGTGGGTTAGGTTGTAAGTTTGATCGCTGAGTTGGTAGATTTTTTCCTCAGACATTTCGTCATCGTGCTGGATAACATCATCAATGAGCCTCCGATGAAGCGCTGGTGTTCTGTCCCGTTTGCTATTTATGTGCCTTGATCTGTTATAGTGGGTGATATCACTTCTGGTTCTTTTTCCAAAAGGTTGGTAAATGGCTCCAAATCAATACGTTTGTTAATGGAGTTCCAGTTTGAATGCCAGATCTCTAGGAATTGCTGTGCATGTCTTTGTTTAGCCTGGCCCAGGATGAATGTAGGAATTAAGAATCATATAGATTTGGACCCCATTTACCAAATTCTCAGAAAAAGAACTGGAAATGCAATTACCCACTACAACAGACCAAGACACATAAATAACAAATGGGAAAAGACACCAGCACTTCATCGGAGGTTCACTGATGATATTACCTAGTATGGTGACGAAATGTCTGAGAACAAATCTACTAGCTCAGCGAGCAAACCTATAACCAGATTAATGTGTAAAATTAAAGGACAAGGGATTAGGAGTAGAGCAGTAAAGTGAATAGAAAATTGGTTGGCAGCTAGGAAACAAAGTAGATTAAAGTTCGCCTTTCTGAATGGCGGGCAGTGATTACTGGGAGACTACAGGGATTGGCACTAGAACCCCAGCTATTCACAATATATGTTGATGATTTATATCAGGGAAATAAATTTACTATCTCAAAATGTGCAGACGACACAACGCTGAGTGGAAGGGTGAGCTGTGAGGAGGATGCAGAAATGTTGCAGTGTGATGTGGACAGGCTGAGAGAGTGAGCAAATGCATGGCAGATACAGTATAATGTAGATAAATATGAAATTATCCACTTTGGTAGCAAAAATGTGAAGGCAGATTATTATTTGATTGGCTGTAAATTGAGAGAGGGCAATGTTCAATGCGACATGGATGTTCTTGTGCACCAGTCACTGGAAGTAAACATGTAGGTGCATCAGGCAGTTAAGAAGGCAAGTTGTATTTGAGTACAGGAACAGAAATGTCTTGCTGCAATTATACAGGCCACACATGGAATATCGTGTGCAGTTTGGTCTCTTTAACTGAGGAAGAATATTCTTGCTAACGATTACAGGACTGATGTATGAGGAGAGATTGAGTCAGTTCGGAGTGTAATCACTAGAGTTTATAAGAATGAGAAGACCAGGACTAGAGAGTTAGATGCAGGAAGGAATGCTCCCGATGGTAGGGATCAGGGTTTGTGGTTTAAGGGGAAGGAGTAAAGGACTGAAGGGAAGAAAAGATTTCTTCACCCAGAGAATTCATTATTCCAAAGTGATTGAAGCCAAAACTTTGTGTGCTTTCAAGAAGGAGATAGATATAGCTCTTAAAAGAGTCATAGAGATGTACAGCATGGACACAGACCATGCTGATCAGATACTCTAAATTAATCTAAAATCCTTTTAAATCATTCTCCTCTCATCTTAATACTGTGTCCTCTAGTTTTGAACTGCCCTACCCTGGGAAAAAGATCTTGGCTATTCACCCTAATCATGCCTAATAATTATATAAACTTCTATAAGGTCATCCCTCAATCTCTGACACTCCAGGGGAGAGAAATCCAGCCTATTCAGCCTCTCCCAATAGTTCAAACCCTCCAATCATGGCAACATTCCTGTAAATCTTTCTGAATCCTTTCTAGTGTCACATCTTTCCTATAGCAGTGAAACTGGAACTGAATACAGTATTCCAAAATGGCCTAACCAATGTCCATTACAGCCACAACATGACCTCCTATACTCAATGCACTGACCAACAAAGAAAGCGCACCAAACACCTTCTTGACCACTCTACCTACACCTACGTGGGCAGTACGGTGGCACAGTGGTTAGCACTGCTGTCTCACAGCGCCTGAGACCCGGGTTCAATTCCCGCCTCAGGTGACTGACTGTGTGGAGTTTGCACGTTCTCCCCGTGTCTGCGTGGGTTTCCTCCGGGTGCTCCGGTTTCCTCCCACAGTCCAAAGATGTGCGGGTCAGGTGAATTGGCCATGCTAAATTGCCCGTAGTGTTAGGTAAGGGGTAAATGTAGGGGTATGGGTGGGTTGCGCTTCGGCAGGTCGGCGTGGACTTGTTGGGCCGAAGGGCCTGTTTCCACACTGTAAGTAATCTAATCTAATCTAATCAAAACTCCACTTTCAACGAGCTATGAACTTGCACTCCAAGATCTTGTTGTTTAGCAGCCCTCCCTAGGACCTTACCATTAAGTGTATAATGCCCGTAGCAAAATACAGCACCTCATATTTATAGAAACTAAAATCTCTCTGGCCACTCCTTGGTCTATTTAGCCAACTGATCAAGGTCCCATTGTACTTTGCTGCCCATTACGCCACCAGTTTTGGTGTCATCTGTAAACTTACTAACCATTTCTCCTATATTCACATCCAAATGTTAAAAAAAAAACAGCAGACCCAGTAATGATCTTTGCAGCACACCGCTGCTCATAAGCCTCCAGTCCATAAAGCAACCATCCATCACCATTCTTTGTCTTCTAACTTCAAGCCAATTTGTATCCAAATGGTCAGCTCTCCCTGTATTGTATGTGATCTAATCTTGCTAACTAGTTTACCATGTGGAACCTTGTCTAACACCTTACTCAAGTTCATAAAGATAACATCCACACTCTGCTTTCATCAATCTGCTTCATCACTTCTTCAAAAAACTCAAGTTAATGAGACACGATTTCTTATGCACAAAGCTATGTTGACTATTCCTAATCAGTCCTTGCCTTTCCAAATACTTGCAAAATCCTCTCGCTCAGAATCTCCTCCAAGGACTTATCCACCGCTGACATCAGGCTCATCAGTCTACAGTTTCCCGGCTTTTCCTTACCACTTTTCTCTGTAATGGCGCCATGCTAGCCAACCTCTACTCTTCTGGCACCTCACCTGTGGTTATTTATTATACAAATATTTTAGCAAGAGGTCCAGCAATCATTTCTTGTGGCAAAAGATATTGGCCTCGAGTGGTGGTGGTGGTGGTGGTGGTGGGGGGGGCGGGGGGGTGGTTTGGTGGGGTTCGGCGGGATTAGGATGTTGATGATCAGCCATGATAATTTTGAATGATGGAATAAACTCAAGGGATGAAATGGTCTACTCCTGCTCCTACCTTCTGTTTATATCTTTCACACCATTATCACAGCTCTCTAACAACAGTGTATAATTCTCAGGTTTTCAAATCTTAGCTCAATAGTCATTAAAATCTAGGCTATAAGTAGTCCTGAAATATTTAGTTTTACCAGAAGTAAAGCATACCCATGTACAAATTACTTTGAAAGAATGTAACTTCACTTTGCTTGAAATAACACAAATTTAACATATGCAAGTCTCTAATGGAGAAAATGTTTCAAAAACACTGAGAATACGGAAATGGATCTGTTTTATTCATATCTTCTTCTCTCACTTAGCCAGCTACTGGGTCATGTTCATGCCTGTTCTTCTGTGATGTTTAACCACTTATTCTACTTTCTCCCCAGCTGTTGTACTTTGCTATATTTTCACTTTATTTAGGCTTCTGTTCCATTGACTGTTTTCTAAATGATCTCTTCCTGCTCACCACCTATTCCCAATTGCTCAACATCTTGCTTTTAACCCCTTCTGCCTGTAACGTTTTGCTACTCTCCAATAACATAATGGCTATATTTATATAGCCATTAATATAGCATTCCAGTGTTAAAAGAATGCAATCAGACATACGTTCTTCCATTTGCCTTGTGTTTTTATTTTTCAAAGCTTTTCAGACTTTACTGAAAATTACATAGGAAGCATGTCCCAACTTCTGACAATATTTACACAGATAATTTTTTTTTCAAGGTATATAGAGGGGATTATATGGTATCTCTTTAAGTCAGGGGAAAGGACAAAAAAATAGCAAGTGTAAACATAGGCAACAAGGAATTCCATTGCATTCAGAACAGAAGCACTCTAACTTTACATCATTCATCATTATTTTCGTCCAGCTGGCATACCTTCTCCCAATGGCTTGAGCAACTACAAAACTGGCTCTTGCCACATTGCTGGCCTACACAAAGTGCTCAGTCTGTCTTCTACCAGAGACCTTGGCTTTTATTGCCTGCAAAAGTGTTTTGCCTGTTGTCTTAAGATTTTGTTTCCCTTTCAGGGTGTGTTCATCAAAATGTGCTTGTAATATTATTTGCTGTTAACTCTGGTCTCACAAACTTGCATAGGTTTTTTTTGCATTTACTTAACTTTTCATTTGTCTAATTCGTTAGGTACAAAGAATCATTGCATCCATCCCAATGGAACATCCCTCTGATTCAAGGTGATGGCCACCACTACTTAAATGAAAAACTTCACTCACCAGGGTCACCAACAGACATTCGTTTTGCATGCTCAGTCCAAATACGCGCACTCGATTTCTGAATCTAACTTTGCAGGTATTGACCAAATCATATGCAGTGTTAGATTACTGCAACACAAATAGAACAAAATGCTGTCTCTTGCATTTGCCTTTACCTTTTATCCATAACAACAGTCAGTAACTGCTGTGGTTACTTTCCAGACAGAAATTTTGACATGCAGAGACATATTATCCACAGGATTCTTAAAGTCGAACATGAATACCGATCCAAATGGGTGTTGCTTTTTATTTTGACAAAGGGAGAGATTCAGAAAGCAGAAGCCTTCATATTCATTCCCTCTGTTCTCCAAATATTCGGGATGCCTTAACTACTGAGTGAAAGGTTCAAATTATATTATAGTCGAACTTTGCTATTTCCAGAAATTTTGTTTTGCTCAAAGATATTTTACAAGCGAATCATGGTAGTGAATTGCTGAAACTGTCACTATTTACAAATATGAGTGTCTGTACCTTCTGAGATAGCTTCAGTAGCTCTGCGAATGCCACGGTCAAATGCTCTAGCATCAGCAGGACTCTGAAAGGTAAGTCCAAACTTTTTATCATCTATCTTCCAGTGGTGAAATATAGGCGTAACCTTGTTGTAAACTAGATCCTTCTTCAGAGCACATTCCAAAACCACCTGCACATTAAAACAGCAAAAAGGATATATTTTAAAATTGTTTTATATACATTTGCTAACCATGCTTATAACCAAGAAATCAAACACTGTCAGTGTCTCTGTTTAAATTTTCTAATCCCAAGACATTCAGAAGTAGAAAGTAAATAGTTGAAATAAAATAAATGCTCCAAATTGTGTTAAAGTGAATATCCAATTTAAAAGCATTTTTAAAGATTAAAAATATCAATTAATAGCCTGGACTAGTAATAACTTTTAAAAAGGTCAGTCTCATCAAGCATTCACTTTTTTTAAACAACTACCATGAATATTAAAGTATCTAGTGCTGCTACTGACTCCAGTACTTACTGAGATTCACCAAAAATGGTCTTTACTTTAAAAGGTCAGGCAGTATAACACATGTTAGAGTTAATGTACATGTACCCAAACTGGTTCGTCATCAATGGCTATTCCTCCAACTTAAGTTCAGATATGGCTGGAATGTTTCTTTAAGATTGTGCAATATTCAGCACCTTTCATAATTCCTCAGACACCGAAGCAGTCCTTCTCCAAATGGAGTATGACCCATACAACATCCAGGGTGATCCGCAGTAAGTAAAATTCAAGTCACTCAGCTTGTCTATCTCCAACATAGAGATTTTAACTATTTTGTCTTGACATTCAATGGCACTACAATTGCTGAGATGGGAGTTAACTAGGAACTGAACTTCGATCAACCTTGTAAACACTGTGGCTGCAAGAACAGGTCAGAGGCTAGGAATTCTGTATAACTCACCTCCTAATTTGGCAGGCCAGTCCACCATTAACAGGACACAAGTCAAAACTGAAATGGAATATCCTCCACTTACCTGGTTTCATGTGTTCCAACAACATTCAAGAAGCTCAATGCCATTTGGAACAAAGCAACCTATTTGACTGGCACTCCAACTAACATTTAGTTTCTCTACCATTGGTGCACTGTATTTAGCACTGAGAAATTACACGATAAGAATGCTCCATGAGTCCTTAGATAGCACTTTCCAAACCCATGGCCTCTACCATCTGGAAGCAGTAAGGCAGCAGATGCATGGGTACACCGCCACCTGCAAGTTCCCTCCTAACTTGGAACGATATTGCAATCCTTTAACTGTCACTGGGTCAAAATCCTGAAACCTTCCTTCTTAATAGCATTGTAGATCCACCTACACTCCAGTGACTTTGGCAGTTCAAGAAGGCAGATTATTTCTACATTCTCAAGGGCAACTGGGGATGGCAATAACACTCACATCCTGTAAGCAAATTAAAAATCACCATCTCCTCTTCATCTTAGAACTTGATCATGACAAAGTTAAAAATCACACAACACCAGGTTATAGTCCAACAGGTTTATTTGGAAGCACTGGCTTTCGGAGTGACGCTCCTTCATCAGGTGGTTATCGATGAAGGAGCAGCACTCCAAAAGCTAGTGCATCCAAATAAACCTGTTGGACTATAACGTGGCATTGTGAGATTTTTAACTTTGTCCACCCCAGTCCAACACCGGCACCTCCAAAGTTTGATCACCTGCCTATTCTGTTTCAAATAGCAAGGAAGATATTACCTATCCTTGACCCCTTTTGACCCAACTCATTTGCTGCTTTTAAAAACTGCACTTTTGGGTCAAATTGCTTGTCTTGTTTCAGAGAATCGTGGTTGCATAAAAATGGAATAGGAGAAAATATCTCAATGGACACACTCTCCAATTTCTATTTTCTACCCTGACACTTCCATTATATCATTTCAGTTTAAATTTCTTAAATTTGACCCTTAATCAATCAATTTTATACAAGACTGTGTTTCTGTTCTTTTTGACATGCTTTCCAATTCAAATGGTGACCCCCCATCTCCACACAGTATTCAAAATCACAATATACTGCAGGCCATATGATTATTCTAGACTGCTTTTAGACAAGGCTATAATTATGTCTTACAAAGGTTTCAAAATCCCAAAGCAAAACTACTTGCTTTTGTCTTTGAGGGGACAAAATAAACATCACAAGTCAACACTGAAGCCTCGCTTATATAACAAAAACATATCTATGTCATAAAGAGAGAAAGCATACCTAAAACATTGACTGTGATATACCTTGAAGTATAAGTTAGTGGTGAAAGTCCAATATTAACTTTATATTTTAGTAAAATGGTTCCCAATTTATTTAGAATGATTATTTGCAAAATTCATAATGAATAGAAGATGAATAGCCTAAGAAATAACTGTGACCTAGAGACTGGACTTTTTAAAAAAAAATTACAATCCTGAGTGTTACACAAAATTTAAAATTAACAATATCTTCCAATGATATTCTAACTGGATTAAACATATCAATACGCTATACAATTGTAGGTAATTGATATCTATAGATATTAAAGAGAATCTTTTCTGGTCCAAGTATTTTCAATTGTGTAAAATCATCATTGGCAAGGAGATGGGGTTAACTGGGTTATTTTATGGCCCTCCTGTCCTTAACAGATGTGATTTTTCACACTTTTCATACTCATTTGTTTTCTTTTCTCTTATAAACAGACATTTGTTCTCCCAAATCTACTATTCGTTAAGTTCAATTTTTAAATGGCCTGAAACTGGCATGAGCTTGCTCCCAACCAGGTATTCTACCTGATGCAACAATACAATAACACAATGCAAAACAGCCCACTAAGTATACACTGATTCCCAGTCTTTATTTAGACTTGCTACTTATTGCCCAGTATCTATCCCTCTGTTCACCTCCCCTTCATGTGGCTATCAAGTTACTCCTTAAACATTGGTAATGTGCCTACTTCCACCATCTCCACTGGCAGTGAATTCCAAGCACCCACCACCCTCTGTATGAGAAGTTTCCCTGTACTGCTCCCTTAAACTGTCCCCCTCTCATCTTTAACATATGCCCTTTCGTAAGTGACCTTTCCACTCTGGGAAAAAGCCTCTGACTATTCACCATATCTATGCCTCTCGTAATTTTGTTGACCTCTATCAGATTGCCCCTCAGCCTCCATCTTTCCAGTGAAAATAATCCAAGTTTATCCAATCTCTCCTCATAACTAAAACTCTCCAGACCAGGCAACATCCTAGTAAACTTTCTCTGCACCCTCTCCAAAGCATCCACATCCTTCTGGTAGCGTGGTGACCAGAACTACACACAATATTCTGAAAGTGGCCCAACTAAAGATTTGTACAGCTGTACCACAACTTGCCAACTTTTATGTTTGATACCACATGCAATGAAAACAAACATGCTGTATGTCTTCTTGACCACCTTATCCACCTGTGATGTCATCTTCAGGGACCTGTGAACCTGTACGCTCAGATCCCTCTGTATGTTGATGCTCCTAAGGATTCTGCCATTTATTGTATAATTTGCACCTGTATTTGATATTCTAAAATGTACTACCTTACATTTGTCTGGATCAAACTCCATCTGTTATTTCTCTGCCGAAATCTGCAATCTATCTATATCCCATTGTATCCTTGACAATCCACCTCACTATCTGCAACTCCACCAATTTTGGTGTCATCCACAAACGTACTAATCAGACTGTCAACATTTTCCTTCTCATCAAAATAAAGTCCTGAAATGTAGGAGATAACAGCATCACTTCAGCCACAGTGAGTTTCAATGTTTTTGTTTGCTTAAAACTGACTAGTGAGACACGTGATCTGTTACTCCATTTTGCGAGTGTTATTGCAATGGTCATATGGTGTGACATTCCAGAGAGGTGATGAGCTAGCTTGTGTTCAGACAATTGCTGGAAACAACAGTCAAGTGGCCTATTCTGTGTTCAATAGCTGCCATTTTAAGTCCAGCAAGAGCTAATTTTAAAATTTAAATATGATACACGTCAAAAAAAAAACTGGAATCTCTCGATGAAGATTCAAATTTAAGAAATTATTGAATAAAAAAACAAGTTTCAAGGTAAACTGCTCCATTTATTTGTTGAAGTTCTAAATATTTTATTGCAACATATTTCTTTTCAGCGTACTTCTGTTGTTGAGAACTTCATATACTAACCACAACTCTTGAACCATGATCATTTATAAAAGAATCACTTTGCACTAAAAAGTCTGACGATCAGACAAAGCTTAGCTAAACCAGAATACATAAAACAGAAGCTTCTTTCAATAACTCTACAAATTTGAAGCTTGACAAAGACAAGCATCATTACATCTGAACATCCATTTCTGTCTGGCGATTTACCCAAGTCACATGCTTTATGGATGTTACAATTAGCTCATTCATATCATATGAACTTTGACAGTGACAAATATACACCCATTAGCAACTGGACACGAAGACTGACCAAGATCAAAGGAATCTTTTGATGGTTGGAACAGAAGCCACTGTATGAATTTTACTTTAAACTGACATGCAAAATTTACACATTATAGACTGTTCCAAAATCTTATTGTCATGCAGTGAAGAACCCATATCTTTGAAGAACTCGTGTCATTGAAGAGCCTTGGGGTGAATCATAACCATTGACATAGGTAGACCTCACGGGAACAAGTACCAGCACAGGGATATTCTCCAAAGAAAAAACTGTAATCAGCAAGAAAATCTTTGCAAAATACTAACAAAAGAAAACTAAACAGAAAGAGAAGAGCTAGATTGCAAGACTAACAGGAAAGCATTTTTAAAAATTCTGAAGCCAATAACGAAAGCATTCAAGCATTTGTCATTACACCAGGAAATTACTTGACTAATGCACAGTGTTAAGGAATTTTACCCATCGTGTGCTGGCCAGTATTTATCCTCCAACCAACAGATTATCTGATTATTCTGCATCCAATTCTCAGTAATCTTGACTCTCTCTGCTTCCTTGCAACCATAACAATGAACATTTTAAATTGCAGGCAACTTAGACTGAGAGCCAAGATAGGTATACTTGGTTACTTAAGACATGGTGTTGTATTTTGCAGTCAGAGGTGAACAAACACAAGCTTGCTGCACTTGCACATCTATTGACTTTCCATAGGCTTCATCATTACAAGCTAATGTCAGACAACCATGGAAAAAGTATTTAATCCTGTGTGAACACTGCAAGCAATTGCACAGTTATTTCTTCTTCTCATTTGCCATAAGTGATCTGTTCCATGCAACGATGTGTGCATGGAACAGATAAGGTGTGCTTCCATTTTTCCATAGTTAGTTTATAATGGAACAAGCTGCTCATCTGTCACCAGAGGTGCCACTCAGCATCAAGCATGGCTGACCAGGAGGCACTCTTAGTCTTACCTTCTGCTGCAGGTTTTTTTAGACATACAGTGTGGAAACAGGCCCTTCGGCCCAACAAGTCCACACTGACCCGCCGAAGCGCAACCCACCCATACCCCTACATTTACCCCTTACCTAACACTACGGGCAATTTAGCATGGCCAATTCACCTGACCAGCACATCTTTGGACTGTGGGAGGAAACCGGAGCACCCGGAGGAAACCCACGCAGACACGGGGAGAACGTGCAAACTCCACACAGTCAGTCGCCTGAGTCGGGAATTGAACCCGGGTCTACAGGCGCTGTGAGGCAGCAGTGCTAACCACTGTGGTATAGTGGAAGGATTTATAAGTTGACAATCAACTCCGTGACCATGTTTGAATTTACCTTGCATGGCCAACAAATCTTAAGTTGAGACTCAAAACGAGAACTTTTAGTTCAGAGGCAGGGATGATAACCATTGCACCTCACGACTTACAGCACAGCTGTATAACCAATCAAAATGAAGAATCAAGTCTGAACTAGGAACTGTTTTGGAATGAAGAGATTTATTATGACATCATGTAAAAAAGCAAGAGACAGGAACTGAATGATTCAATTGACAGAGATATTTAAAGTTATTTATTAAAATTTCCAACAATATTCCCTAAAAGAGATAAACAGATCAATTAATGTTAGTATTTAGCTTTGAACCATATCCGAAGGAACATTGTTTTGTTCCTTGAAGTGTTTAAAAGGCCAAAGATTGCCAACAATTTTGTGGTAGACAAATGTTAATGATAGAGTAAAAAATGAGGTCTGCAGATGCTGGCGATCACAGCTGAAAATGTGTTGCTGGTTAAAGCACAGCAGGTTAGGCAGCATCTCAGGAATAGGGAATTCGACGTTTCGAGCATAAGCCCTTCATCAGGAATGAGAGAGAGTAGCCAAGCAGGCTAAGATAAAAGGTAGGGAGGAGGGACTTGGGGGAGGGGCGATGGAGGTGGGATGGGTGGAAGGAGGTCAAGGTGAGGGTGATAGGCCGGAGTGGGTTGGGGGCGGAGAGGTCAGTAAGGACGGCAGGTTAAGAGGGCGGTGCTGAGTTGAGGGAACCGACTGAGACAAGATGGGGGGAGAGGAAATGAGGAAACTGGAGAAATCTGAATTCATACCTTGTGGTTGGAGGGTTCCCAGGTGGAAGATGAGGCGCTCCTCCTCCAGCCGTCGTGTTGTTATGTTCTGCCGGTGGAGGAGTCCAAGGACCTGCATGTCCTCGGTGGAGTGGGAGGGAGAGTTAAAGTGTTGAGCCACGGGGTGGTTGGGTTGGTTGGTCCGGGCGGCCCAGAGGTGTTCTCTGAAGCGTTCTGCAAGTAAGCGGCCTGTTTCCCCAATATAGAGGAGGCCACATCGGGTGCAGCGGATGCAATAGATGATGTGTGTGGAGGTACAGGTGAACTTGTGGCAGATATGGAAGGATCCCTTGGGGCCTTAGAGGGAAGTGAGTGTGGAGGTGTGGGCGCAAGTTTTACATTTCCTGCGGTTGCAGGGGAAGGTGCTGGGGGTGGAGGTTGGGTTAGTGGGGGGGTGTGGATCTGATGAGGGAGTCACAAAGAGAGTGGTCCTTGCGGAACGCTGATAGGGGAGGGGAGGGAAATATATCCTTGGTGGTGGGGTCCGTTTGGAGGTGGCGGAAATGACGGTGGATGATACGTTGTATGCGGAGGTTGGTGGGGTGTTAGGTGAGAACCAGTGGGGTTCTGTCTTGGTGGCGGTTGGAGGAGCGGGGCTCAAGGGCGGAGGAGCGGGAAGTGGAGGAGATGCGGTGGAGGGCATCGTCGATTACGTCTGGGGGGAATCTGCGGTCCTTGAAGAAGGAGGCCATCTGGGCTGTGCGGTGTTGGAACTGGTATCCTCAGTTCATTAGTTGACAGCCATAAATCATTGTGTATCAGCTTTGAAAGTATTTGCATTCAGTCAGCAATGAGTTTTTGTTTAAATTACATTTTGACTTCACGCCTTTTCCCACCCTTTACTGATGGGGAACTTCATGTATCATTTACTCCTTCTAGTCTTAAAGGTTAGAGACTTGGATCAATTAAACACCTGATTTAGACTTTGTTTTGAATTAGTTTAGAAAAAGATCACCGAGATAGATTTCAGCAGGGATATCACCAGGGGCTTTTCGAGCAAGACCAAGAACCAAATGTGAACCCTGAGCACCCACATGTCAGGAGCCAAACTGGTTGAGCTGTTCATCTGCAGATGCCCTCCTAACTAGCAGCATCCATACAAGGAAAGGAGGCAGGTCAGCAGCACAGAGGCAAGGGCAGCTTCACCAGCAAAGGACGCACTATCGAGGCAGCTGTATATGCAAAATAATGAGTGGCTGCAGAGGTGAGTTTGAACAGGCATTGGAAGTTAAAATTCAGTGGAGTCTGTATCGAGCTGGCTCACCTGGTGCCCCCTCCAGCCCCACCCCAAAACACACACCACCTAGGAAACTTACCTGGCAGCATGAATGAACGGCGCGGTAGTGGGGGAGTGGGGTGCGCTTCTGCTGGTGCAGTCTGGTTACCCAGATGCCAGGAAACTCCTGTTCATCATTTTAAAGCACCCATTGCTCACCTGAAGGCCCTTTGTGAAATGTTTCTCTACATGCACATTTGGTTTAAAGACCATTTTCTTGTCTACAGTCAATGTCAGGAAATTATTTTAGGCTACATCAAAAAGAGTCCAGCTGCATCCCAGATGTACAGTATTGCAATGCACTAAATCATGCAGTGTCAGGATATGGGATTCTCCCTTTGCAGTTATCCACATTTTTAAAACTAAGTCAGATTGAAAAGGGAGACAGTACTGATTGAGGCCAAGGATTTTACCCAGAGGAGATGGGGTAGAGAAAGAAGAGAAAATAGTAGCGAGCTACTCAAACAAAACAGCCATTTACCTTCCAAAAACCAAATGGTGTTTGCAAAGGCAAGCAAGTCAATGAAGGAAGACCAAAGCCCATCAAGGCAGTCAGGAAAAGTGGAACAATTTTCAATTAAGAATTAATCAACATTTAATCAATCACCCTTCTGAAAGATGACTACCACGGATTTAAAGAAGACATGCTGTTGAAGCTGTTTAACAGGCGAGACCAAAGAATTCCAAATTTCAAAGGAAGCAACAATTTATATTGCATGAGATTTCACTTCTATCATCATGTATATTCAGGACTTAGAATACCAATTTCACAGATTTCTTGATAATATTTTATTGACTATCATGAAGAACACAATATTCACTCTAAGAGCTACCATCCTTCATCAAGTGCAGTCTATCTCAACATCACAAGAGCCACATATTCTAGCCCACTCTTAAAATGGTGCTATTTAATAGGGAGTGGAGGGATATAATCAGGGATGTGATCATTCTTTGAACAATCTGAGGCAGCTCAGCTTTTTGCACAAAATGACAGTTTATGCCAGAGTTATAGCTACTCCAATCATAGGCCAGTTGAGTTTTATTTCTTTTGGTTCTCTTTCCAGTTCCTTAAAAACTCTAACATCTGCGTCATTGATCAAATTTCCTCTTTTCAGTATTGGTATATATTGCTTTACATGTTCCTCCATTTTAAATGTAATGCATTATGTATCTGTTTATGTTTTATGCACATTTCCTTTCCAAACTGCAGGATCATAGAGAAATTACAGCACAGAAACACATCATTCATCACATTAGGTGTGTGCTGACTGAACAAACCAGCTATCTATTCCAATCCAACTTACCAACAATTGGTCTACAGGCTTGCAGGTTACACGTTTCTAATGGCGATCTAGATTCCTTTTAAATGAGTTGATGATTTCCATCACAACTGCTAAACTGGGTACTGAATTCATAGCACATACCACTCTCTTGAAGGGACTTTGCTCAAGTCCCTTCTACTTCTTCTACCAATCATCCTAAATCTGTGTTCCGTGATGATTGACCTCTCTAATGGGGTCACAGATCTTCACTGCCCACTCTGCTTCTAATTATTCAACTAAGCTACCCCGCAGCCTCCCTGGTTCAATGGAAAACGATGCTATTTTTATCCAAATCTTCATAATACCTGCAATTTTCAAACCTGGCAACATTCTTGTAATGTTCCTCTGTACTGTGGGTTAGAGCAGGTGGTTGGATGGATGGTTTACAATGAACAGTGATGCAAACAGTGTGGGTTCAATTCCCACACCAACCGAGGTCATCATGAATTTCCCACTTTCTCAACCTCGCCCTCACCTGAGGTGGGGTGACTCTCATGTTAAACTCAGCACTAGTCATTTCTCTGTAATGAGAAAGCAGCTCCGAGCTCTTCTGGGACTATGACAGCTTTAACTGTCATATTGGTCCAGCATTAAATCCCTGCTCTTGCATTCAATAACTTGCCTAATGAAGGAAAATACACCCCATGCCTTCATTGCCACTTGATTTATATGTCCTGTCACATTCAGGAACCTGTAGACATGCACTCCAAGATCTCTCACCTCCTCTACTCTTCTCAATATTTATTCTATATTTTCTTACTTTGTTTACCCCCTTTCACTTGTCTGGGCTGTATTTCATTTGCCACTTTTCCACACACATAGTCAGTCAAACAATGATATCTTCCTGAATTCAACAGCCATCCTCCTTGGTTTTAATTACTCGGTTTTTTTTTTGTATTGTCTGTAAATTTTCTAAACACACTTTTCATGTACAAGTTCAGATTATTAATTTATATCAAAGGCAGCAAGGAAGCCAGATCTGAGTCCTGTGAAATACATAAAAACCATCTGTTGACCCGTACCTTTTGTTTCCTGTCAGTAAGTTAATCTGGATGCAACTTGCCACATTCCCCATATCACATGGGCTTTAACTTTTCTTAACAGTCGGCTTTGTGGGAACTTGTCAAATGCCTTACCAAAATCCATGCAGACAATATCCACTGTACTACTCTCATTAATCCTCCTCATTACTTCCTTAAAAAAAATGCAGCAAGTTAGTAAGCCACAACCTGTCCTCATCAAAACTGCGTTGACAATCTCTGATTAAACCACACATTTCCAAGTAAAAGTATACCCTACCTCTCAATACTGATGCTGGTAATTTGCCCACATCTTAGGTCAGACTGACAGGTCTATAATTATTTGGCCTATATCTTGCACCCTTTTTGAATAATAGTGTGAATTTGGAGATCGCAAGTACTTTGTCTGATCTAATGAACATTGGAACATCGTCACATCAACCACTATTTCATTTTTGGCTTCCTTTAACAGCCAGGAGTACAATTAATCTGGTAATGGTGACTTATCTACCTTCAAGGATTTGCAATATCTGTGCTCGCTATCCAATTAAGATCAACAAGTAAGCCAGCGACACAGACATCAAGGCAGCCTTACTACTCTCCTTCACATAGGAATAACCATTCCACTGTTACCAGATAATCTCTCAGTTTTGTAGTTATCCACCTCCAATTTCACTCCTGTTCTGTGTCCCTTTCCATCGAGACATTAAATCTAACTGCATTATGATCACTATCTCCATAATGGTCACCTACTGCTACTTCATTCACATGTCCAGTTCCATTTCCTAAGGCTAAATCTAGAATTGAACTTGATATAACATGTTTTAAAAGAAAAATGTTCTCTTAAATCCAGTTCAAGAATTGTGTCCTTTGTGCCTTTCATATTGCTTGCATACAAATGGTATTAGAGTATAGAGGGTTCCCGATTTACAAACGTCTGATTAGAGATGCTCGAATCTACAAATGTGATCCTGTACAGGGTGTACTTTTAAAGAACTGACGTATGAATGATTTCTGTACTGACGAATTGCTACTTTATATTGTCCTGTGTTGTGCTTTCACTTGGAAATGGACCTCACTCACAAACTGGTGACTGCCTGTAGTTGAATATACCAACTACTATTGCCCTCTTATTTTAGCACTCAAAATTGCCTACATACTTTTCTCTCTAACTCACTTCCCATTATTTGAGGATCAAGTGTATAAATATGACAATGTGTCTGTCCCTTTTCTGTTTCCGAGCTATGATGTTACGGACTCATTTGATGTTTTATTTCACAGATTATCTCTCCTCAAGATGTGTTTCGTTCTTTAACCAATAACTACACTTCCACTTTTTCAAGTCCTTTGCTCTCCTGCATGAAAACTGTATATCCAGGTATGTTGAGCTGCTATCCTTACCTTTCTTTAAGCAATTTCCATTACAGCAATAACATCATGCTGCCATGAGTCTTTCCGTACTCCTTCCGTTTGCATACTTATGTTAACACTGACAATTTTCTGTGCTGTATATCTTCTAACTTCTGCTTCTTCTGCCTTTCAGTCACTTATTAAGTTCCTGCCTCTTGTTCTCTGTTCTGGATTTGCCCTCAGGTTCCTATACCTCTGCCAATTTGTCATTCTACACAATGCAGACTTTATATCTTGCCATCCGCAGAATTCACAAACCACGTTGAAAGAAGTTGGTTGGGCAGAATGTAGTTTGTTACTGGTCATTGATTGGAAAACAGAATTTCAACTCAAAAATCATACAATGAGCGTAATTCTCCTGAAAAGGTTGCCTCATCCACATGCGTCCAAAAGAAATGTGGCACTGCTTTGTGAAGCAGAGAAGAAACAATCCTCTACAAACAAGTCTCCTTTTCTTTGTGTAACACAATTCAGAAACAGGGAAACTGAGTGGAATTGACTGGCTGATGGCGCTGGCAAATGAAAACAGCAGCCTTTCTGCTTTCCTTCTTGAGTTTCTTACATGTTCCACAGAGAACTGGGAATGGACTCCTTCTCCCCCGATTGGCTGAAAAGGATGATTATTTTATGGCTGAATACAGCAAACCTCACAGGCATACTGAATATTTCTCATCTGTTTTGATGCTGATATGTTCTATGCACACTTTGCCAGATTAATTTGAAAGTTTGATTTGCACCTCGTGCCCTGCTATATTTTTAACAATTTCTTACAGTTGATCTATTCATAATGAATTGAAGACACATCGACATCTATAATGTTGTAGAACCTTGTTAAAGCAAGGCGCGGCAGCAATTGTTTTGTTTTGCATGGGCTTAGATTAAGGTTGTCTAACATTTTCACATCAGGGGGTAGCAGAGACACATTTCCAACTGCCCCTTACTTGTGGAGGAGGAGTGAGGGTGGGGATGAGTGAGCGAATTTCAGAGGTATAAGGTTTGACACAGCAGTAAATATGAATTTCAGGAAACAGAAATTCCTATGAAATAAATCGATAGTGTAACAACAATTAATTGATGTAACTTTGCTTTGCCTCTTCTTTTAGGAACCAGAGAAAGTGGCTATGGCCCAAGTTGTGAGCATCTTGCCGGGAGAAGAGGGAGCAAGCAAACTAAGGAATTCAGTAGAATTAATGGTGATTGTGGTTTGCGTCCGGATGGACAGACTCTGAAGTGGCTTAGCAGAATTTACATGAACGTTGGCATCAGAGGTTGGTTGCCTTTCAGCCTGGATGTCCCCACAGAATCCCTACAGGGCAGAAAGAGGCCACTGAGTCAGCACCGACACTCCGAAGATCATCCAAACCAGACTCATCCCACCACCCCATCCCCGTATTTCCCATGACTAATCCATCTAACCTACACATCCCTAGACACTATGGGCAATTTAGCATGGACAATCCACCTAACATGCACATCTCTGGACTGCAGCATCTGCAGGAAACCCATGCAGCCACTGGGAAAATGTGCTAACTCTATGCAGTCACCCAAGGCCAGAATTTTGAAACTAGGTGCCTGGCATTGTGAGGCACCAGTGCTAATCACTCTGTCACCATGTTACCCTGACTGCCTACCTCGACTTGACCTGTCTTTCAGGCTCACTCTCATCATCTCACAACACTTTGATCACTCACTCATCTATTCTCCAGACTCCCAGCACTCACTGACTCAGTACCAGGCCCAGCACTAGTCATTCACCTGCTCACACTCCAGTGCCAAAGGCATATCTGACAGATTTTCTCTTCCTTTCCGTTATCCTGCAACCCCCACCCCTGCCCCCCTCCACACCAATCCTCTAATAAAGGGCTAATCAGATACTTAATCAACAGCCCACCTGATACTCTTGGCCTCACCCCGACTGTCACTCTCCTCTTCTTTCAGTATCCCAGTAGCCAACCTGCAGTCTCACTTCCAAGGCTTCAGGCCTGAAGCTTAGTTAAATTGTTCATGTTGTTCTGCACTTTGCTCCTCCAGTCACATATTGTTTCTCTCCTGCATTTGTTAATTGTCTCAAAAGCAAATGCAGGAGAGAACCAGCCACTAATTAGAGAAACAGTTCCTTGTAGAATCTTCCAGCTTTATTTACCAGTATTTGAACAACAGACACAGACACCTTGGAAGTTGCTTTGTGGGCCACGGGTTACCTTTCAGACAAACCTGGGTTGAACTGTACCAAATTTGTGCAAAAATTAATATATACATATACATATTTTGCAGAAATCAAGTTGGTGATGGTGGCAAACATGATCAGCTGAAGATAACCGTCTGTACACCATTTTTCTAGTCAATTTTGATAAGATGTCTATATTAATGCAGTTATGTGTAATTTTTCCACAAAAAGGTTTCCAATTCAATGAAGTTTTACCGTCTCTCGTAGCTATGAATGGATTGTCATCAATTTCTTTTAAAACCAACTTGTTCTTCCTGACATTGAAGACACATGGATAAGTTGCCAGCCTGCAAGTTACCGTTTGCCTTTCAGACAGAGAATTAATTACAATATGCAAAATGGTGTCAACATCTGGGTGAACACAAAGTATTTAACATCTTTTGGTATTCTGCATTCTGTTATCAATTTTGTGGAAGGAATTGGGTGACATATGATTTCTATTTAGGTGTAGTCGTGATGCATGTTTAACTTTGGTCACAAAATTAAATTTGATATAGGTGACGCTGGCAGCATTGGTCTGGCAATAAAACTCAAAACAATTTGACGAGAGTGTCTTAGAGCAACTTTGCTGATTATCCAGAGTATTGTAACATGCGACTTCACATGATTGAAGATCTCAATGGGAAAAGAAGGCTTTTTGTGCTGGCCTCTCTTAAAATAAATGTATTTAAGGTCCAAGATAAAGCAATGATGAAGAAACCTTAAATATTATCATTAAACATCAGTACTGATCATTGGTGATCCACACACTCTAAATGTACACCATCTTAGTTGCTGTTCCTCCAGTTTGTTACCAGTAAGCTTTCATAACAGTTCTCATGCTTCAAGTCCCATAGATGCCCAAGACACACTTTTCGCTTGTCCAGAAAACATTTTTGAACTAGTTTTGTAACTGGCCTTCTCTTGATCCGGAGAGCTCAGTATCTGATGGTGTGTACCTAAACTTCAGCACCAGCACTCTTGGATGGCTTCATGAACAGAATCCTTGGAGTAGGATATAAAAACAAGAAGCCTTTAGTAGCAACTGGTTAAGCTGCTTTTGGAACACTGTGTTCAATTCTAGTACTGCACTTTAAGAAGTTTGTTAAGCATTCAGCAAAGGATATTTGATAGAAGGGCACCAGGGATGAGGGAGGTCAATTATGTGGAGAAACAGGAGAAGCAGGGTTCTCCTTACAGTCAATATAATTCAATGTATAATGATGAATGGTTTTAATAGAGTAAATAAAAAGAATCTCTTGCAGTGACAGTCAGTCAGTATTCAAAGGACACACGTTGAAGGTGAAGGTAAAAGAACCAGAAGTGAGATGAAGAAAATGAAAAAAAACACCAAAACATTGTGGTTTAGAAGGTTCAGTGAGGAAAGTGGTGGAAACAGTTTCAATAGCAACTTTCAGATCTGGGTAAATACATTAAAGGAGAAAGAAATACAGGGAACAAAATTACTATGTCACGATGAAAGTACAGGGGAGTGGAACTAATTGGGTGGTGGTCTGATATGTTTCATTCAGAGTTGCTGTGGCAACATGTATTTTCAGACATGTTTCAGTCTGGAGCTATAAATAGTGATGGTCAAGGCTCCTAATTTCTTTCCAGAACATTGCTGACGAGGAATCTCTCTTGCTTTTAGCACCTGCCATTTCTGATTGTTGAAAAGACGTACAGATTAATTCTTCTTGGCCATATTACGAATAAACCTCCTTTGGCTATCGAATCACATTCTGGCTCAGACACAGGTGTGCTTTGGACTGCACCATAACACCTTTGACGAATTGGTTCGCTCCAACCAAAAGTCTGCACTAACGTAATAGGTTGAACAGCATTCTCCTGGATGGATCATTCTATGATTCTGTGATCTTAAAATCTATCTGTACAAGTTTCACTATAGTCCCTCTATCACTTAACAACTTCCTCAAAGATCTCAAGATTTAAACTTACATTAAAGCATGCAAATTGTGCTTCAGGACAGGGGAGCGGTTCTTGAAACACACGGGTTGGAGAGGGAAAAGAAAGATAAACTAAGTAATCATATAGAACAAATCATCTCTCAGTTGTGGCAAACCCTTTCCAATTTGCAATTCATGATCAATTTAGCAAGTCTTTAGAAATACTGTATTTGGGGTAATCAGGGACAACCAGTGCAGTCTTGTTAAAAGCAGGTTATTTTTGACCAAATTTGATAGAAACATTTACTAAAAATTATCGGTATTTACACATGGATTTTCAGCAAGACAATAAAATATATTGCAAGAGTTTTTTTTAAAAGATAACTTTAGGCATTTTGTTTGGTCACACAGATGGATGTGCTGTTGTATAGCACCATCATCACTTCAAGATCCCCTAAAGTACTCCTCAAACAATGAAGTTAGGTTTTATCAAAAAGATAATACAGAACAAGAGTAAGGGGACTAAATGCTTTCAAAAAATTAATTAGGATAGGTCTGAATAATGAAATAATAACATGGGTGCTCTGTTATAAAAAAAGGACATCAAAGCCAAAGACCACATACTCAAAAGGTGTGCAACATCATAGTTACAAGGAAAGATTGAGCAACTGGGACTACTACTTCATTTTCCTACACTAAACGTCATTAGCCATTCTTTTGTTCAATCACATATTCTATGTCCCTCTGCAACTTTCCACTCCTACCCACACACTTTCTAAATGTTCATGTATTTCATACTATTTTGATTCCAATCCACCTCAAAGTTTGGAAATGTTCTGGAATTAGACAGTCAGCTTCACAGCACACTAGGGCATTAATATCATTATTTTCTTGTGCTACACTCTTGTGTTTTATAGTTAAAAAGTAAGCATATAACACAACTCTGAAGACAAATGTTCAGACCTGTTCAGAGTGACTATGTCATTGCCCATAAGTAATAACAAGGAAAGAAACTTATTAAAGTATAAGAATGATGGACTACCATTTAACTTTCACCCAGAAAAATGGCTAGTTGCAGTGCTAAATTTCTACAGTTAAAAGAAAATTCTGAATATTGTGCATAAGTTTGCATTTCAGTTAGGAACAAAAAGTAGCTTTTGAAAAGTTTTTATTCCCCAATTCTTTATCACTGGTCTTGGGCCATGTTTCTTCTTTCACACTAACTTTAAGGACTGTAAGTAATTCCACCAATTCTGTTTTGTTTCAGATTGTGGTAGCAAATCTTCTCTGAACTGCAACCAGTGAAATTAATATCTTTTCGGCAATGTTACTGTGCATTGTGGTGTTACAGAATATTGCACTGGTACCCATATACTGGAGGCGATGGCCTAGTGATATTGTCGCTGAAGTATTAATCTACAGACCCAGCTAATGTTCTAGCAACCCAGTTTAGAATCCCACCATGAAAAATGGAGTAATTTGAATTCAATAAAAATCTGGAGTTAAGAGTTTAATGATGACCACAAATCTGTTGTCAATTGTTGGGAAAAGCCCATCTAGTTCTCTAATGTCCTTGAGGAAAGGAAACTGCCTGGTCTGGCCTACACTGTGGTTGATTCTTAACTGTCCTCTGGGATGGGCAATGAATGCTGGCCTAGCCAGCAATGCCCTCATCCTGAATAAGTATCCGTTGCCACATCCCCCACACACAGTCGCTCTCTCTCACACGCACATTCTCTCTCATATTCAGTTAGAAAGGGTTCAGAGAAGATTTACAAGGACGTTGTCAGGACTAGAGGGTTTAAGTTATAAGGAGGGACTGATAGGTTGGGACTTTGTTCGTCGGAATGTAGGAGACTGAAGAGTGAACTTATTGAGGTTTATAAAATCATGAGGGGCATAGGTAAGGCGAATAGCAAAGGTCTCTTCCCTAGGGTACAGAAGTTCAAAATTAGAGGGAATATTTTTAAGATGAGAGGACAAAGATTAAAAAGGGACCGAAGGGGCACAGAGCATGGCACATACATGGAACGAACTGCCGGAGCACATGGTAGATGCAGGTATAATTACAATGTTTAAAAGACATTTGGATAGGTACATGAATAGGAAAGGTCCAGAGGGATATCGGCCAAACTCAAGCAAATGGGACTAGTTTAGTGAGGTAAATTTGGTCAGCATGGACGAATTGGACCAAAGGGTCTGTTTCCATGCTGCATGATTCTATGACTCTATTAACACGCAAATTACTTCGGTCCTTTTGTTCTTTCTGGTTAACAAAGACTTACCATTTTATTAGCTCAACTGTTCCTCCCTTCTATGTGAGAAGCTTCCACTAATATTGAAGTCCACTACTTCAGGAAAACATTAGAAATGATGAGGTAACATCATTTTCTGAATTAAATCTCTCTTTATATTAATACCACAACAGTGAGAAAAGACACAGATAAGACTCTTATTTTATTAAATTTATTTCTTGCACAGTTACTTGCCCGCTGATTTATAATTTTGGCCCAATAATTGGTTGGATAAAGGAAACAAATTATTCTATTGGATTCACAATGACTAGTCCCACTGGTCGAAGAACTTGAGTTACTTATAGTTGTTCCAGTACTCTAACACCTGCTTGATACCGGAAGGGTGTTCCTTTCTTGTGGTGGAGACCAGAACTTGGAAACATCACTTAAGATTAGGAGGTCTTCCTTCTAAGGCAGAGATGAAGAAATATTTTTCCTTTGAGATGTATGGAATCCATGATGATTCGACCATGTGGATTCAAAACTGGCTTGCCAATAGAAGGCAGAGGTAATGGTGAAAGTGTGGTTTTTCAGGCTGGAGGTCCGTGACTAGTGGTGTTCCACAGGAATCCATTCTGGGACATCTGCTGTTTGTGATCTATATAAATGGCTTGGATGAAAATGCAGACGGTTGTGTTAGTAATTTAGCCGTCGACACAAAGTTAGGTGGAGTTTTGGATAGTGTAGAAGGTTTTCAATGGATGCAGCAGGATATAGATCAGTTTCAGATATGGGGGGGAGAAATAGCAGATGGAGTTTAATTCGAGTAAGTGTGAGGTGCTGACCTTTGGGAGATGAAATGTTAAGTATACAGTTGATGGCAGGGACCTGAACAGCATTGGTGAACAGAGGGATGTTGGGGTTCAAGTTCATAGCTCCCTGAAAGTGGCAATGCAAGTAGATAGGGCGATAAAGAAGGCATATGGCATGCTTCCCTTTATTGGCAGATGAAATGAGTACAAGAGTCAGGATGTCATTTTGCAGCTTTATAAAACTTTTGTTAGGTCACACTTCAGAGTATTGCATTCAATTCTGATTGCCACATTACAGGAAGGATGTGGAAGCTTTGGACAAGGTACAAAAGACCTATATCAAGATGCTGCCTGCTTTAGAGACTATGAGCTGTATGGAGAGACTATAAAATCTGAGGTTGTTTTCTCTGAAGCAGCAGAGGCTGAGGGGAGACTTGATAGAAGTCTGTAAAGTTATGAGATGCACAGGTAGGATCGATGGTCAGAATCTTTTACCCAGAGTTCAAATGTCTAAAACTAGGGGCTATGCATTTAAGGTGAGAGGGGTAAGTTCAAAGGAGATGCGAAAGATAGATTTTTTTTAAACAGAGTGGTAGAAGTCTGGAACACATTGCCAGGGATGGTCGCGGAAGCAGATAAGTTAGGGGCATTTAAGAGACTTTTAGATAAGCACATAAATATGCAAGGAATGGAGGGATATGGACCAAGGGCAGGCAGGAGGAATTAGTTAATTCAGTGCCATGTTCAGCACAACATGGTGGGCTGAAGGAGCGGTTCCTGTCCTGCATCATTCAATGTTCTATGTTTGAGAGTCATTAGGTCTTTTCTTCCTCAGGAAGCAGCAGAGACTCAGTCATTGAATTTGTTCAAGTCTGAGATATTTGATTGACAAAGAGGTCAAGGGTCATAGGAGAAATTCAGGATGTTGAGACCATAACCAAACCGCGTTCGTGATCTTCCGAATAGTGAACAAGCTTGAAAGTCTGAATGACTGCTCATAAGTCTTATGTTCTTATTTGTTTACCATTATAAAGCAGGGTACCCTGACACTGGTCAACCCCACATCGATAGAAACACCCTGTGCTGATGCTATTGTCAAAGTATATGCTGATTTACAATAATCAGGTTGCTGATTGTCCAACACTTCTATTGTTAATGACAAAATTTTCAGCTGCCATGTCAGAAGATCCAGGGATTCTACTGGATCACTGCACTGATCTTCCCCATGCTTTCAAAACATTCTTAATGCAAAATGATTTTAATCATCACACCATAATCTTGATTCTTCTGTTTTCCTTCTATCCTTATCATTGCAATGGTAAAGAACTTTATAGAAATATATTTTATGTGGGAAAATCAATCCCTGCCTTTTGCACGTTTATTTGCCCCATAAGTCCTTGCTTTTGTGTGTATTTATCACTTTCAGAAATGGTAGCCTGGGACATGGCTGGTTACATTTAACTGACTTTACTGTGGAAAAGGACATGGAAGATATGGAATGTAGGGAAATAGATGGTGACATCTTGCAAAATGTCCAGATTACAGAGGAAGTGCTGGATGTCTTGAAACGGTTAAAGGTGGATAAATCCCCAGGATCAGGTGTACCCGAGAACTCTGTGGGAAGCTAGAGAAGTGATTGCTGGGCCTCTTGCTGAGATATTTGTGTCATCGATAGTCACAGGTGAGGTGCCAAAAGACTGGAGGTTGGCAAACGTGGTGCCACTGTTTAAGAAGGGCGGTAAAGACAAGCCAGGGAAATATAGACTGATGAGCTTGACCTCGGTGGTGGGCAATTTGTTGGAGGGAATCCTGAGGGACAGGATTTACATGTATTTGGAAAGGCAAGGACTGATTAGGGATAGTCAACATGGTATGTTGTGCATGGGAAATCATATCTCACAAACTTGATTGAATTTTTTGAAGAAGTAACAAAGAAGATTGATGAGGACAGAGCAGTAAATCTGATCTATTATGGACTTCAGTAAGGCGTTCAACAAGGTTCCCCATGGGAGACTGATTAGCAAGGTTATGCAGAACTTGCTCAAAGATAGAAAACAGAGGATGGTGGTGGAGGGTTGTTTTTCAGACTGGAGGCCTGTGACCAGTGGAGTGCCACAAGGATCGGTGCTGGACCCTCTACTTTTTGTCATTTACACAAATGATTTGGAGGTACCTACCAATCCTACCATAAGAGGTACAGTTAGTAAGTTTGCAGATGACACCAAAATTGGAGGTGTGGTGGACAGCGAAGAGGGTTATCCAGATTATAACAGGATCTGGATCAGATGGGCCAATGGGCTGAGAAGTGGCAGATGGGAGTTTACTTCAGATAAATGCAAAGTGCTGCATTTTGGGAAAGCAAATCTTAGCAGGACTTATACACTTAATGGTAAGGTCCTAGGGAGTGTTGCTGAACAAAGAGACCTTGGAGTGCAGGTTCATAGCTCCTTGAAAGTGGAGTCGCAGGTAGGTAGGATAGTGAAGAAGGCTTTTGGTATGCTTTCCTTTATTGGTCAGAGTATTGAGTACAGGAGTTGGGAGGTCATGTTGTGGCTGTACAGGACATTGGTTAGACCACTGTTGGAATATTGCGTGCAGTTCCAGTCTCCTTCCTATTGGAAAGATGTTGTGAAAGTTGAAAGGGTTCAGAAAAGATTTACAAGGATGGTGCCAGGGTTGGAGGATCTGAGCTACAGGGAGATGCTGAACAGGCTGGGGCTGTTTTCGCTGGAGTGTCGGAGGCTGAAAGGTGACCTTATAGAGGTTTACAAAATTATGAGGGGCATGGATAGGATAAATAGACAAAGTCTTTTCCTTGGGGTCAGGGAGTCCAGAATTAGAGGGCATAGGTTTAGGGTGAGAGGGAAAAGATATAAAAGAGACCTAAGGGGCAACTTTTTCATGCAGATGATGGTACGTGTATGGAATGAGCTGCCAGAAGATGTGGTGGAGGCTGGTACAATTGCAACATTTAAGAGGCATTTGGATGGGTATTTGAATAGGAAGGGTTTGGAGGTATATGGGCTGGGTGCTGGCAGGTGGGACTAGATTGGGTTGGGATATCTGGTCGGCATGGATGGGTTGGACCAAAGGGTCTGTTTCCATGCTGTACATCTCTATGACTCTATGACTTGACAGGGCTGCATTTGAATGAACGTGACATCAAGAAGCCTTCGCAAAACTAGAGTCAATAAGAAAAAGGAGGTTTAAGTCAGACTTGACAGAAAGGAAGATGCCTGCGGCCGCTGGAGGTCAGTCAGTTCAATCTCAAAACATCACTGTCCGAATTTCTCAGGGTAGAGTCCTAGGCCTAACCATCTTCAGCTATCTGACCAATAATCTTCCCTCCATCATAATGTCTAAAATAGGATATTCACTAATGACTGCACTATGTTCAGCACCACTTGTGATTCCTTGGTGCCAAAGCAGGCTATGTCCAAATTTCGCAAGATCTGGAAAATACTCAGGGGACAATAAGTGGTAAGTATCAGTTGTGCCACACAAATGCCACTTAATGACTATTGCCAACAAGAGAGAACAACAACTATTGACACTTGATATTCAAGGGAATCGCCATCGCTGAATCCCCTAGTATCTACTACTACTGCTGAGAAACTGAACGAGACATTGCTATATAAATACTATAGCTACAAGAGCAGGTCAGATGCTAGGAATCCTCCAACAAGCAACTCCTTCCATACTCCCAATCCACCATCTAGAAGGCAAAATTAGGAGCAAGATGGAATACTCCTCAATTGACTGGATGAGTGTGCTCTAAACTTGAAGGAGATTGATACCATCCAGGACAAAGCAGCCTGCTTGATTCGCACCACATTCACAATATTTACACCCTCTATTGTCAATGCTCAGCAGCAACAGTGTGTACTATTTACAAGATACAATGCAAAAGTTATCTTTCAATAGCACCTTCCAAACCCACAATCACTACCATCTCAAAAGGTAAGGGCAGCAGAAACTAGGAACACCACAATCTGCAATTTCCCCTGTAAGTCACTCACTATCCTGACTTGGAAATACATTGTCAATTCTTCACTATCACTGGGTCAAAATCCTGGAACCCCCTTCCTAATTTTATTGTATATCTGCATACATCATATGGACTTTAATGGTTCAAGAAGGCAGCTCACCATCACCTTCTCAAGCTAACTAGGGATGGGCAATAATTGTCAGTGATGCCCATGTCCCATGAAGGAACACAAAAAAAGTCATTGCCCCAGCTCTCCATCCCACAATGCCACACTATTTTCATCACTGCTTCAATGATGTAATTCCATGTCTCTGGTTACAATGTTTGCAATAGCGATAAACAAGCACAAAAGTAAAGACTCATGAGGAAAAAACAAGTATGCAAAAGAAATGGAATGATATACTCACATCTATAAATATTTTCTTAAAGCTATTTACTTTTTCAATTACAAGGATACAAATCTGATGGGATATAAGTTGCATTAGACTCCTGCCTGGTATCTGATATCCAGCAGGAACAGCAAACAAATCTACGTGCAGTTGTACTGTTGCTGGGTTGGGGTGTGCTGTGTTTAAATAGGGTAGTCTTAGTGGAGAGGAACCACATTTGACAGCACCAAGGATTGAAGGGATATCCCAAATCTGGCAGCGTACATTTAACATGAACATTGCATTAACTGTCTTATGATTGGTTTCCAGAAAAATAAATACTATTTCCTTAAATAATATCACAGCAGCATAAACAAACATAAAAATTCCATTCAGTGCTGCTGTGGAACAGTAAACACATGACTGCTTTAGAGTTTTTTTTGATGCTGGAATAGTGAAACATGGTTTGTACTGTTTGCATCTTGGAAAGTGGATGATAGGGCTTGCAAAAGCACCCTCTGTGAATGGCTAGCTATGGTAGCAAAATGCGACAGTAGGCTTGGCATGCAATACTGATGCTTCGGCCTGAGCAAAATGAGGATTTTGCTTTTATGTTAATTGAGGAAGCATGATTTGGGTTGAGGTATAACATACTAAAGGTGGGAAAACAGTTTGAGGTGAAGTCAAATTGTGTAAAAGAAATGTGGAAGGGCTTCATCATACTGGAGCAACATTGTAATGATGGAAAAGAGTTGTATATTACAGAGAATAAATAACAGTATGGGCAGAGTTAGAACACCCAAACTCCAGGTGAGTCACATAAACACATGGACGTGAACACCCAGAGATGATGAATTAATCCTTCACTTATACAAGTGTCAATCAGGGCCTGGTTTTACTGTGATTACCATGCATGCAAGTTTTTAATATTAATGTATACTAGAGAGTGACCTTGAAGTCTAAACTTGAAGACAGTTCAATTCTTTACTTTCTCCTTGATCAGTTTGTAAAGAACTAAACTCAAATGTGGCATCAAACAACATGATGAAAGGAACATTTATTTTGGGTTAATATTGTAAAGGATAGCGAGCAGTTGGAGTTGGAGGAAGTCTACAGGTTGTCAGTAATTTGGAGAATTAGTCATTCATCATGATAAGCAGAGTGGGGTGGTAAAACTACGATGGCGTAGGCAAATATTAATGGAGTTGTAAGTAATGAGTTACTGAGGGAGGTGAAGTACTGAAGAAGACAGCTGAGATGGTGCTAGAAAATGCAGTAGGTCTAGCAGTATCCAGACAGAGAGAAACAATGAAGGCTTTGAGTCAGAAATGACTTTTTTTTCAGAACTATTAAGTGATAGGTCTGGTTTGGAGGAATTGAGACAATGACTTTTTGAAAGAAGCAGTGGGAAGTTAAAAAAGAAAACAGTTGATCAATATATTGTCATGTATATTTTGTTACAAATACAATGCAAAGTGTTGCATAGTGTTGTCACTGTCCAGCAGCAACTTGGTCTTTGGAATGGCTCCTGTGTCAGCCTATGGGCCTGGATCTGGGCTCCCCGACTCCGTGCTGAGACTGCCGTGTCTGAGCCAGAAACTAACATGGTGCCTGTATTCCAAGGTCACCAGCACAAAGCAGTCGACCAGCCTCGGGTCCTGATGATATTGCTGTAACCATCGCTTCGCTGCGCTGTGACCACTAATACAAAGAGTTGCCACTGTCTGGCGCCATCTCTCCTCCGCTGATGCTACCACAGCAACGATTTAGCACTGGGCTGACCTTGCCGATGCAGCCACCGCCAATGCTGCCAAGTCCTGCATCATGCCCAAACTCACTCCACCACCACCGTGAGTCTGTGTTGGGCTCACTTCCCCAATAACCTCGTGACCGAGCTCTTCGCAAGTAGGTAAGGTAAAAAGTAAAATGGCAAAAGTAATGGACGGAATAAAGGAGTGGACAGGCCCCAGGCTCAAGAGCCTGAAAGCTGCCTACTCTACCGCTGCCATCTTAAATATATCAAATGGATCCCAGTAGGAAGAGACAATATTTTTTAGATTAAATTAGATTCCCTATAGTGTGGAAACAGGCCCTTCAGCTCAACAAGTCCACACCAACCCACCAATCTCCCTGACTAATGCACCTACACTACAGACAATTGAGCATGGCAAATTCACCTGACCTGTACATCTTTGGAACGTGGGAGGAAACTGGAGCACCTTGAGGAAACCCACACAACATGGGGACAATATGCAAACTTCACACAGATAGTCACCCAAGGCTGGAATTGAACCTGGGACCCTGGCACTGTAAGGCAGCAGTGCTAACCACTGAGCCACCATGCTGACCCATTAAGGCAGGAGAAAACTGTAGATAACAGTTTGAGGTAAATAAAACTGGAGAAGTGTTGGATGGAAGAAAGAATTTGGAAAACAAGGTCAAAAATATGGATTAAGACGATATAGGGAGCCATAAGGAAGAGGTTATTGACTTTCCCCTCGAATTAATTATCATCCCAGTGGAATACTAAGCAACCTGAAGTAGAAGCGGAGGGTCTTCACAAATTAATGCATGGGATAACAAGGCAAAAGGAAAGTCTTTGGACTAATGAATAAATTAATGAAGAGCATTGCAGACAGCCAAGCAAAACAAAACAAGGGACCTCTCGAATAAATAAAAGTGCCATTCGGCCTTATAATGGGTTTTGGGAGAATGAAAAGGTCAGGTATTGGCAGTCTAGCAATTTAAAGCGGTTAAGAATTGGCTTCAGGAAAAGTGATTAAATAGAACAGGCCGTTTGCCTTTCTAGGCTTAACCAAAAAATTTTTTTAAATCCTTCAGTAAGTCAGCTAGCAATATAAAACATTGGAAGGACTTCAAAAATGAGGGCTTCATCCCACTCTAACCCTAGTTATAATTTGATATGTTAATAAAAAACACTAATTGCAGGGAACAGGCTTGCTGCAAGCTACTTCAGTATGAAGAAATAATTGCGAACATTTTAAGAAGTTACATTTTTAAAAAGCTTCTGAAATTAATAGCTGCCTGAGTAGGAGTGGGCTGGCAGCAAGTTACCTATTTGAATACAAACATGTTCATAGATGAACTGGACGTAAGATTACAAATATATCTAATTTTTCATTTGAAAATCAGGTGTAACACTACTGGAAATACGTGAAATGATTGTGAGTCAAGAAGGAGTGACCGAAGATTTGGCTACAGTGAGAAAACAGAAATTGCAAGAGGTATATTGATGCTCATGAATAAAAAACTTTAACTAGCATTTCAGAGAGCAACAGACATAGATATGACTAAATTGTGACACATAAAATGCATGCACATGCATTTTCAATTAGTCACTCATAGATCTCCTGTGGAGTTACTCAGTGAGTCAGTTGGCACATCGATGGATAATAGGAATATTATCAATCAAGGCAAGTATGGGGGTGGGAAGTGCAAGAGGAAGCAAGTCATACTTACAGGAAGTTTAGTGCATGCAATACTTAGAATAAATTATTATGAATAGCTATATATTCACTCAGGGTCATTGTTCTGTAAATGCAATTGGTTTATTCTAACCACATTTATCAAATGTTTTTCAATCCATGGCTTTTGTTTCTTCTGTCTGCTTTCCTTTTGTATTTTTTATATCTTTAGAAACTTAACTAACTGGTTTTGTATATACTTTCTTCCTTTTTTTTTCTCCTGTGTGCTTCTTCAAAGTTTTTAATCTGCATTTATTCTCCTCAGTTTTAATTTTGATGATATCTGGGCCACTGTTACCTGGAAGGTGGAAAAAGATTGGACCGAGAGATGCTGGAGGGGAGTTCAAGGGAAGCAGTCACATATTGAGGTGGCAGAGTCTGAAGACCACATGTTTGTTATTTTGGAAGAATGATGATCAGTGGGAGGCCATGAGACCTGAGACACATGATGTCAGTTTATAGCATTCATATTTCTGAGCCAGAACTTTACACGTCTCCAGGCCCTCTCTTAGCTGACATTCCAGAATGGAGCTGCATTGCTGGAAGTCTTGTATTTCAGAAAAAACTTCAAAGCGAGACCTACCTTTCCAGTCAGATCAGTGTAAAACAAAATCCCATGCCGCTATTTTAAACATCAGTGGAGTTATCCCCCGTGTTTGGGCCAATACTTATCCTTTAATCAACTTCACAAAAAACGGAATATTTGATCACCCTCTCATTGCTGCCAGCATTTATGTTCAAATTGAGTGCCATGCTCCCAACAAGATAACAGTAACTTCAATTTGAAAGTACTTGATAAAATGAAAAGTGTTTTGAGATGTACAGTAGTTGTGAAAGGCAGAATATAAATGCAACATTTTCTTTTGAGATAGGGATAGAAAAAAATCTGGTGTGGAATAGAAGGAAATTGAAAAAAGCTATAAAATGGGTATATTAGTTGAAAAGTACAAGGTGCTGTGATGCAAAAATCTTAAAAGTTGGAGAATTAAATGGCAGTAATATTGCATATACAATCCACTTTTCAGAATTAGAAGTTGCTCAATTTAAATTGAAATCTTTATATACTATCGTTATAACATGGTATTAAAATTGTCTAATCTATAAAAGGGCAGGCCACCTGGCCCTTCTACCTCTGCTCCACCATTCAATAAGATCACAGTTGATCTGATTAAAAAGCTCGACTTTATATTTTTGCATATCTTTAATAATCTTTCACTACATGGTAATCAAGAATCTATTTCTGCCTTAAAAAAAGATCGGAAGATTCTGTATCCACTGTCTTATGAGGAAGGAAATTCCAAATACAATCAACCCTCAAAGAATTATTTTTCTTCATCTCTGTCCTAAACGGGTGGCCCCTTATTTTTAAACTCCGACTCATAATTCTAGATTGTCCTATAAGGGGAAGCATCCTTTCCACATCCACCCAGTCAACTCTCTTTAGAATATTATACATTTCAATTAAGTGGTCAGTGATTCTTATAAACTCCAGAGGATATAGGCCCAGCCTGTCCTGCATTTCCTCCAAAGGCAATCCACTCATTTTGGGTATTAGTTGAGTACACCTTTGTTGAGCTATTTTCAATGCAATAAGATCTTTCTGTAAATAATGTGACCAGTGGTGCTGTACATAGTGGTCTAAATGTGGTCTCACCAATGCTCTGTACAACTGAAGCATAACCTTCCTACTCTTACATTCAATTCCCCTTGGAGAAAACAATAACATTCTATTAACCTTCCTGATTATTTGCTGCACTCCCAGGTCTCTCTGCAAATCAGAGCTCTGTGATCTCTCACCATTTAGATGTTCTTTTTTTTCCATTCTTTCTGCCAAAATGGACAATTTCACACTTCCCTATATTATACTCTATTTACCATACCTTTGCCCACTCACTGAACTTAACCACATCCCTTTGTAACTTGCTTATGCCCTCTTGCCAATTCCCTTTCCTACCTATTTTGTGTCATCAGTAAATTTGGCTACCATATCTTCAGTCCCTTCACCCATATCATTTTACATAAATTGTAAGGAGTTTTGACCTCAATGTTAACCCCTGTGGTGCACCACTTGTGACATCCTGCCAGCCTGAAAAAAAATGTATTCCTACTCTCTGCTTCCTGTTAGCTAACAAATCAATCCATGCCAAAACATTAACCTAACATGACAACCTCTTATTTTCTGCAATATCTTTGATATGGCATCTTTTCAAATGCCTTCTGCAAATCTAAATACAATACATTCATCGATTCCTCTATATCCACAGAACAAGTTATTTCTTCAAAGAACTCCAATAAATTAGTTAAATATGATTTTCTTTTGGCAAAACCACATTGGCTTTGCCTGATTATCTTAAACTTATCCAAGTATCCTATGTTAACGTCTTTAATTATAGCTTACAACAATTTCCCTATTGCAAATGTAAGATGTATTCAGGAAATAAGATATTCCCAAATCATTCCCAAATATCCATCCATGAGGAAGAAGCACACCGTCTTTCACAGTAAAATGTAAAAATTTGAAGTAGTACTGCAAATGTAAACTTTATTTCTGCAATTCAATTTTATTAATAACTTATCTAAAGTTAGATATTGTAGTTTCAATATAATGCTACAGATTAAAATATTGATTACAGTGCCTTTTTTTGTAAAACCTCCTACCGTTTTGTCTCGGAGCCTTTCTCCATGGATTAGAAAATCATCACAGCCACTTTCATCCAGGTGATCTTTAAAAACAGTGACACAGCTGAGGCCACCACCTCCCAGTGGCACCCATCCTCCACTCGAGTCATCACGGGTCATCACCACTGCTCGCACACGTGCAAAATAACTATCACTGTAAAAAGACGACAGCAAATTAGATTTTCCTACTCTTAGCAACATTTTCACCTAGCCTATGTATAAATCAACCTTGAGGGAAATATGACTCACTTCTAAAGCTCTAAGAATACACCTTTACACCAGTAACCAGGATGTGCATTTGAGACAGCTGTCCACTGTAGTGATTATAACGAGGTCAGCCAGGTGGACATCATAGAATATGAGTTCCCCGGTTGGACCAGGTTAACAGTCCCAATCGGGAGCCCTGGCTGACAATTAAGAATGGAGTGTCAGACATCCTGTTCACTTGGAAAACTGGGTCTGACAGAGATAGATCAGTGTCAAAGGCTCTCCACGTGTAAATAAAGGGTGACTTGGTGATGGGATCCCAGCCTCTGTGGAGTTACTTCACTCTTGATCCTGCATTTCTCTGCTCCATCCAACATGTTATCAAAGCAACATAGCAGAATGGGAAATTAATATGTGAGCAACATGTTTGCAATCTTAAAACATGCATAACAAAACAGCCAGTTTTTCAAAGGAACTCTGCAGTCATATATTAATGGATATGTACCATACTTGAAACAATAAATATTTACTGTGGTAATGGGATATGCATGCTTTTTTCATCAAGTTTAGCAACAGAGTCAATAGTTTAAAAGCAAGTTTATTCAGCAAAAGGCCTGAATACAAAAGCTTAATATTATGCAGGTCAAGCCAACCCATTTGATTGATACTTCATTCACCACCCGAACCATTAATACCTTCCATCACGAGCATGCCCAGTGACAGCATAATCTATAAAATGCAGTGCAATAACTTTTCAAAGTTTCTTCAAACCCTTCATCTCTGCCACACAAAGATATTGGCAGCAAGCACGTGGGAACATCACCAACTGCAAGTTTACCTCCAAGTTATACACCTTCCTGACTTGAATATACGTCATTGCTCCTTTGTCCTTAAATTCTGTAACTCAAATCACACTGTAGAAGTACACAAACCACATGCGGTGATTCAAAGCAGCTCACCAACACTTTCTCAAGGGCAAATAGGAATTGTCAGATTTAACTATAAAGCATGATCACTTTGCTCTCTGCTGTGTCAATGCCTAACTTTTACAGAATATCTCACAGCTTTTGGAATAGAAGGAAGGCAAGGAGAAATTGGAAACCAGAAATAGTTTGTACAAGTTGGGAAAGTGAGTTATCTGAGAAGATACATTAATGAAGACATTGCTTCTTTTACCTGCAGCTTCCCAACTCATCAAGTTAGAACCCCTTGCTTCTCCACTGTTTATAGCTGAGTATAAAATACTTCATGGAAGTCTTGCACAAACAGACATTTCTCACATAAATGAGGCCACCCAAAAAAATGTGCTGAAAAAAAACCTGAAGAATCAAAAACTTTAGACAGGATGAGTAAGTGGAAATGACTCTCCAAAATTGGCAACTTTTTAAAATATGCAATTGTTTAGGCAGTGCAAACAAGTCTTGAAATTTCACTGGACAGAAATAAATTCACGATATTGCCTATCTTCTCAGGATAGGAAACATTAGTGAGGTAAACTCCCAGCGAGAGGTTCACCATGTTCAAAAGAATAATGCAACTTTAGTTTTGTTTCTTTTTCACATTTTATCTAACTGCTACTTATTAAAATTAATGGTAGCCATGATGTGGAGATGCTGATGTTGGACTGGGCTGGGCAGGGCCAGATGTCACACGACCCCAGGTTACAATCCAACAGCTTTATTTGAATTCACTAGCTTTCAGAGCGCTGCTCCTTAGTCAGGTGAAGACTGACTTCACCTGATGAAGAAGTAGTGCTCCGAAAGCTTGGGATTGCAAATAAACCTGTTGGATTGTAACTTGGGGTCATGTGACTTCTGACCATGCCCACCCCTTATTCAAAACAATGTCACAGAACACCCTCCTCCATCTGTCTATCATATTAGGCATGCATTTCTGTACTGAATATTTGACATTGTGCAATGTCAGAGGTAATGCTGAAGAGTTGCTTATTCATTTAACTGAAGAGGTGTTTCTTGAATATTTCTGAATTATGAAGCTATAAATAAATTTATTTCTTTACGCATATTTAAACTGGAAACTTTAAACATCTAAGCAATTTGATTTTACTCTATAATATGCAATTTTCAGGTTATGTACATATATATGTACGAACTGATGGCATTGAAATTTGCTACTTGCTGATTTAAACCAATACTTTAAATTAGTATCTCAGTTAATCTAGAGAGAATATAGAAAGCAATTGATGGAATTACTGCACTATTAATATTAGATTATTCATTTTAATGAACTTATTACTTCCTGTTCATATAAATGATCTAATAAAATAAACAGTTGCTGTGCTTGTGATAGAAGCCTGAAAATTGAGTGACGTCACAAGCAAATCAATTCATTCAATGCTCCACTCCAAATTCACACTTGAGGCTATGGCAGTCATACCAAAAGGGCAAGAGGCAATCATCCTTGAAACCTGGGCCAAACACGGGACTTGTTTAACCTTGCCACTAGGAACCATGGCCATGAAAAGGTAATATCTCTAATTGGGTCTGATTTCAGCATTTCTAGTAAATCAGATACTGAAGTAAAATAATTGCTGTGTCATTTTGATGCTGTGATACCCAGGCTTATTGATGAAACTATTACTTTCACTAAACTGTAAAGTTCTAACTGCATTTGTACTAAAGTCTGAACAGCTGAATAAAACATTAGCTGTACATTCATGGACACAATTTTGTTCATTACTGTAAAACTATTTTGCATCATATTTAATAAGTCAGATATTTTGATTTTCAGTATTTTGTTTTCTATAAAACTGCGGAAATGAACCATTTTAATAGCAAACATTAACAATCTTTATTTTACAACTTGTAGATGGATTGTAGAAAATATTTAAAATAAAAAAGGTGCAAATTAAGCACACATTTGCTGAATATCATTTATTAACAATATCTCAGAATTTACAAAAAATACACATTCAGTGTTTGCGTACTTTACTGTTGCATTGTAACATGACTGTAACCCAATCAAGCAACACATTTCAATATTTGCTTCGATGCTTACATTTTTGACAGGTCACATGTCAGGTATTTACAGTCCATATTGTTCAAACTCCGCAGTTTCCACAACAGGTGTAGTCTAGAGATGTAAAAACATTCCACATTGCTTCATCTCAAGGTCAACTTTGCCTCACCTCTCCACTCATTGCTTATTAATTCAATTACAACTAGCTTTGGTTTAGACATTACTTGCCTCCTGAGTGAGACTGTCCTATCCTTAAATCCTCTCTTTATGCTGTCCTTTGCAATATCATCTGATGACAAGGGGTTAGCTTCCAAATGTATGCTGGCCATATCCTCTGAGGATATCCTCTTTCATCCTCTGAACTAACTGAAAATGTCTAGATATCCATAGTTTATTTTGTCAACCACAAAATAGGCCATCATACCAACCAAATTCTAACAATCATCTCCTAGGAATTCCCAGTAATTATGGCTGTCCCTGCTATCAGTCTTTATGAATACTGAAGTGTCACTTTGTGATTACCACTGACGACTGAAGACCTGCTCACCGCAGCTGAAAAAGATCCTACCTAACCATTCTAATTCATCTACAGCCTCTCATCCAAGCATTCCACTGCAAAAGAGTCCCACAACCTAGACCGTAGGGCTCAATGCCAAATCAAATTGAAAGATTATGATATGATAAACCAATCATCTGGTGGTGTCTTGGGACAAAGAAAGAACTAAAAAGACATTCACAAAAACCTTTCACCTACTTTTGAAAATGAAAAAGTTGACATTGATAGTATTGAAGTTATTCTCATCTCCAAATAGGTTAGATATTTCACATGTAACCATTATGGAATTGTACAAGTTAGAAACTAACCAGAATCGCTGAACCCAAGAACCGAATTATAAAGCATTCATCTTAGAACCTAAAGACAGCTGTGTATTTGGGGAACATTAAAGTACTATTTGCCAGCAATCAGTAAAACCACAATTGCACTAAGTTTCAAGTTAACTGTATTTTTTTTTTGCCCAATCAATAAAACTGAAAGGTTATTTTTTCCCATACCTATTGCTTAGAATCCATTAGTAGATAATGCTATGCTTTTAATCAAAACAAAGCAGTTCAGTAAACTGAAACCTGTAGCAGCATTCCAATGAGATAACCGCAAATGAGCACTTGAGGTTTGCCATTGCATCCTCAATATACATTTTAATAGACAAAAGGTTTGTACATTCTTCAAGACGGTGAAAGTGCATACAGCATATCTATTTGACAATAGCAGATATTTGAGACTTGGTCTCCATTATTTGATATTCCAACCTTTAAGAACATGGTTGTTTAATTTAACGTTGCATGCAATTGATATAAAAAGTATATCATGACGTAACTGTTGGCCTTTTCACTCGATTTTCATTTACTCATGGGTGTTTGGATTGTGAACTCGCTTGCCTTTTCAGTTGGTTTTGATCACCAAGGCATGTTAAGATGGTTCCATGCACAGAAAATGTGTCTTTTTGGAGCCATTGTCACTGCCAATAGGCTTTGCATTGGTTATGGGCATAATTATGCCAAGAGTTCCTCTATAAATCTAATTTTATTTGTTATTTGTCATTAAAGTTCTGACCATGAACAGCACAAGAATCAGACTCATTGTAGAGTGTCAATTTGGACTGCTGCCAATACAAATTAATGCAATGTGCAATGTTTCTCTCAATTTAACCTGTTTCGACCCCTCAGGATTTCAAAAGCCTTGGTCAACTCTCCTCTCAAGCATCTCTTCTTAAAAGAGAACAGCCTCAGCTTCTTCAATCCCTCTAATTAACTAACACATCTCTCTCATTGCTGAAAACATTCTCAGAAATCTGTTTTGCACCTGTTCTGAAGTCTTTCCTAAAATATGGTGATCAGAACTGAGCACAATGTCATTCATTACAGACGTGCTAACGGTATTTTCTTTTGAATGTTACTTTTAACTTAGTTTCCAGCGTCCTTTCAGGCAATTCAGGTTCAGGTCAAAATAACTTGGTATGTGTTATGACGTTTCATAATGTTACCGCTGGTCCTTTTGTCAATCACCTTAAATATGCCTCCTCTGGCTACTGACTTCAGTGTTATTGAGAAGATGCTCCTTATTTACTTCATCATGATTTTGAACACATCAATCAATTCACCTTTAACCAGAACAACTCCAGCATTTCCAGTACCTCCTCATATCAGAAGTCAATCACCTCTAGTAAGATTGATGTAAATCTTTTCTGCATTCTCTCTCCTACTTTGACCTTGCTAAAGTGTGGTGCCCAGAACTGAACACCATACCAGGCTGAATTTGTGTTTTATCGAGCTGTTCGTACCCTTTCTCTACCAATAAATTCAAAGATCCAGGCTGTCTTCAGTTCCTTTATCAGTGACCTATCCTCCAAAGTAAGATGAGAAGTGGGGATGTTATTCACGACTCCTCCGATAGTGAATCAGTCAAGTCCATATGAAGCCAAAACTGGATAACATCAACACATATTTGGGATGACAAGTAACACTCAAACTACACAATTGCCAGGCAATGACCATCTCCACAAAGAGAGAATCCAACTCTCTCACCTCGATATTTAATGGTAATACTATCTTCCTGTAAGATAGCAGTGGAATAGGGCTTCTGAGCCTGGGGATCGTCTACTCCATCCACTTTTCTTTTCAGTTCTTGTCTTGTTTTTCCTCTCTTTTATCCTTTTTTTCTCTTTTATTTTACTTACCTTGGGTTGAGAAGCCCCGGAGTTCATGGCGACGGCACTGGTGGAGGCATGTGGGCCCAGAGTGTATTCACGGCAGCAGTGTCAGGAAGTTTAGGTGCATTGATGAGGCAGTTTTAGCACCAACTCATGGCTGCTGTAGCAGAGACAAGTTTGGGTTGCCGGCGGCGTTTGCTTCCAGCGCAGATTCATAGAGGCATCGGCAGAGATAGGTTTGGGCCCAGTATGAGACCCTGCAGCATCAGCAGCATCGGCAAGGTGGGCCTGAAGTGGACTCATGGCAGCTGCAGAGTTGAGTTTGGGCTGGTGTGGTACCTGGCAGTGCCAGCATCTACACTGGCGAGGTCCAGTGAGGACATATAGTGGCAACGACATCAGTGGAGGCAAGATGGTGCCGAACAGCGGCGGCTTTCATTCTAGTGGTAGCAGCACGGCCAAGGGACTCATGCCTGGCCACCAGGCCCATTGCCTCTTGTGGAGCACTTAACAAGAAGGACTGTAAAGTTGAACATTTATTTCTTTATTTCTTCAGTCTTCTGCTTCTTTATTCTATATTTTGGTTTATCTTCGTTTGTTTTAAGATGGCACCAGAGACTGGTGAGACTATACAACACTTTTCACAGTATTTTGTAACAAAATACACATCACAATAAATAAATCAAAGCAAATCAAATCATTGAATCCCTCAGTATCAACATCCTGGGCATTACAACTGACTAAAAACTGCGCTGGACTAGCCACATAAAGTACTATGGCACAAACAGCAAGTCAGAGGCTAAGAATTTTAGTGGATAACTCACTTCCTGCTTCCCTAACGCCTTTCTACAATGTACAAGGCACAAGTCAGAATTTCCCCCACTTGCCTGGATGGGTGTACCTCCAACTCCAATAAGAATCTTTACACCTTTCAGGACAAAGCAGCCACTTGATTGGCACCACATCTAATATATTAAACATTCACTCCTTCCACAGCCCATGTACAGTAGCAGCAGTGTGTATCATCGGGGGTGGCACGGTGGCACAGTGGTTAGCACTGCTGCCTCACAGCACCAGAGACCCGGGTTCAATTCCCGCCTCAGGCGACTGACTGTGTGGAGTTTGCTCATTGTCCCTGTGTCTGCGTGGGTTTCTTCTGGGTGCTCTGGTTTCCTCCCACAGTCCAAAAATGTGCAGATTAGGTGAATTGGCCATGCTAAACTGCCCACAGTGTTAGGTGTAAGGGAATGGGTCTGGGTGGGTTGCGCTTCAGCGGATCGGTGTGGACTTGTTGGGCCGAAGGGCCTGTTTCCACATTGTAAGTAATCTAATCTACAAGCCTCCTTCGATAACATTGCCCAAACCTGTGACTGCGACTATCCAAAAGAACAAGGGCAGCAGAAACATGGGAACACTAGCATTTGCAAATTTCTATCCCATCCACTCACCATCTTGACTTGGTGATAAATTACCGTCCATTCATTGTCACTGTCAAAATCTGAGAACTCTCTCTCTAACAGCATTGTTGGTGCACCTACACCAATGGACTAGAATGATTCAAGAAGGTAGCTGAGAACCACCTTCTTAAGGGCAATTAGGGATGGGTAACAAAGGCAATCAGCAATACCCACATCAGCAATACCCACATCCCACTTTAGTACTTTTTAAAAATACCTTCATCATCAGCTTTCTCAATTCACACTGCCACCTTCATTGATTAAGTCTACAATCTGCCCCTGGTTGTTATCAGAAACTCAAAAAATTTTTGATTTAGTAACTAGGATTCTAGATACTTTGCACATTTATTTTACCACAAGTATTTTGGTCAGTTATTGTGGATAGTTAATATTGTACAGAATCAATGAGATGCCCACAAGAATATGGTAGTGGGTGGGAAAGAACAGAAGGGACATGTTAGGATCACACTGAATTTAAATTGTAGATGATATTTTTATGTTCAGTTTCTTTGGATATAAGAAGCTAATACATCAAATGACACTGGACTGGTTACTTCACAAACTTAATCTATTGCAGTTTACTCTTCATTGTTGGGAGTTGAGCAAATCACATATCTGTGCAGACAGCATCTACACTAGATCTAAACTCACGTGATTCTATTTGTAGGGACAGCAATATCATAGCAGATCCATTCTGAAGGTAATAATTTTATTCTTTACTATCTCAGATGGAACAAACAACGGAGAAGTTATTTGGTGAATTAGTTGAAGTTACTTTCTGCTCAGTCTGCAAACCTTTTCCTTTAGCATCCAACCTCTGGCCAGAAATCATCAGGGATTGAGATCAGACAGTTCATCTCGATTTGCCATTGATTTAGGTTCTGAACAATCTTTAGATTCATTGCAAGGTGGGAAGTATGCTTTTAAGAATAAGGATTTTGAGATTATTGTAGGCAGCACTAGCAAGGCAGCTTTATTGCTCATCACCAATTGCTCTAAAGGTGGATTGAATTAAGAACACAATGACTGATGGAATCACACACAAACAGACCAGTTCCCTTTAGTAATCCAGTTAAAAGTTTACAACTTGGTTAATTTCATGATTGTTTTCTGCTACTGATCCAAAAATTACCAGATTTATTGGATTCAGGTTTATGATGGGTTTCAATTCAGAACAGCTCAATTCAAGATAAAACATGAATGCCTCTTTAAGTAGATTCAGCGTATTTTATACCTTGCATTCATCATTTGAAAATGACTCCTTAGTATGACAAAAGAAAATGCATCTTCTGGTATAGAACAGCAAGTAAATTCAATTGAAAACAACTGATGCTGGCAATCACAGTGGGTCAGACAGCATCCATGGAAAGCAAAATTTGTGAAAAAAAAAGCTATGATCACCCCCGACCTCTCAGCTCCCCAAAAATCACACCCTTGTTCTTATAATTTTCAAACCTCGAAATGTGGCATACAGTGTGAAAACGTCCAGATAGCACTGGTTTATTGATTAGTGATTACCATATCTTTTTTCCTATAAGACCTAAAAAAAACAGCAATGTTAAAAGAAAACCTACACTCTTTTTGAGGCCAGACCGCTGTCAGAATGTCAATGACAATTAGATTAGATTAGATTACTTACAGTGTGGAAACAGGCCCTTCGGCCCAACAAGTCCACACCGACCCGCCGAAGCGCAACCCACCCATACCCCTACATTTAACCCTTACCTAACACTACAGGCAATTTAGCATGGCCAATTCACATGACTGCACATCTTTGGACTGTGGGAGGAAACCGGAGCACCCAGAGGAAACCCACGCAGACACGGGGAGAACATGCAAACTCCACACAGTCGGTCGCCTGAGTCGGAAACTGAACCCGGGTCTCATGCGCTGTGAGGCAGCAGTGCTAACCACTGTGCCACCGTGCCGCCCATGTGGTGCTACAAACTGTCATGACAGAGTAATAAGTAGTGGATTAAACCAAAGGCAGTCCTCTGTGACTTGATTCACTGAAAGGTACAATGAGGTTGTTTCTTGAATTTTATGGAGTTATGCAATTAGAGATGAGCAGCCTTATAATATTTCAATTAGAGCAACCCATGAGCTATAAAAAGTGCCCAAAGAATTTTGATGACATTTGCTTTGAAAACCCATCTCCAACTTTGCCAACTCCAGTCATTTGGTTGGCAGTGTGTTCTATGCAAATTGACACACCCTTATCCTAAAACCCCGACAGGACTGACTGCAAAGCAATCATGTGTTACAAAAATAGTTGCTGCCACTGCAGCAACAGTAGCAGGCGAGAACAGAAACTGGTACACACTGACAGCCAATGCTTCCTCTACGTTTTACAGGTAATGCTGAGCAGTGACTTCGAGGTTCTGCCAATTATCCTGCTGATGCCTTGAATTCTGGTCCAGAAGCTGCTGCTGTGCATAGGCCTCAGAGCTCCTCACAGCTCAAGACAAGTTAGAGGGAATGTACTTGATAGTCTAATATCATTTGAACATTTGTTATGTTTTTCAGACTGCTGCTCTATTTAGATGGGTCTCATGAAGGGTCAAGTGTCAAGTTGCTGCACAGATTTTTATCATTATCTGTATCACTGGATTTCCACTGGAAAGGCAACCCTCTCCCAAGTCAACATACTGAGTGTTGAGGTGCTAATCATTGAAAACAAGCTACTTTGGGCAGAACAGGCTGTTCATATGTCAGAAATGTGACTCCTGGAGCAACTGCTCTTGGCAGAACTCAGTCATGACAGAAGACTCCCAGGAAGACAACAGTAACACTGCTTTAAATTCCCCTGAAGAGATCAAACATCCCCACCAATTAATAGGAGACCCTGGTTTGTGACTGACCAAAGTGGAGAAGGTGCAGTTAGCTAGATACCAAACAGAGACTTCACCAGAAAAGTGCACAGGCAAAGTCAAGGCACCACGATATAATTCAGAAACCTCGAAACAAAGTATCTACCAAACTCTTCAAACACAATTTGCCTCACATGTTATAGTCTAGGGATAGTATAAACCACCTCAGAACCAATCAAACTGTAGGGGAAACAAGTTATCCTCAATCCTGAGTGATTACAAAGGAGAAGGAGACAAGTTGCTTTTTTAAAAATTCATTTTGGGAAATGTGGATTTCACTGGCTAGGCCAGCATTTATTGCCCATCTCCAACTCATCTTGTTGTGGTGATGGCCAGCAGCTTTCTAAATGGTTTCAATTCATTTGAGTGTAGGTGCACCTGCAATGGTCAGGAAGGGAGTTTTCAGGATTTTGACCCAGCGACAGGGTGGGAACAGTGATATAGTTCCAAATGAGGATGGTGAGTGTCTTGGAGGTGCTGCCATCTGCAAGGGAACAGTCTGCAACTTATAGCTATGTGGGGCTCTCCAAAGAACACCAGTAGACACACCCTTAATTGAGGATGAAACACACTTTAACACTGCACCAGCTTTTATTGTCCATCACTAACTGCCCTTGAGAAGGTAGCAGCGAACTGCCAATGTGAATCACTACCGTCCATGTGTTGTAAGTAGACCCACAATGCAACTAGGAAATGAATTACAGGGTTTTGCCTCAGCGATACTGAAGGAATGGTGATATATTTCCAAGTTGGGATGTTGAGTAGCTTGGAGTGGAACTTGCAGGTGGTGTTGCCATGTACCTGCTGCCCTTGTCCTTTGAGATGGTAATGATTTTGGGTTTGGAGCCATGGTGAATTTCTGCAGTGCCTCTTGTAAATGGTAGCTATTGTTGCTGCTAAGCATCAGTGGTGAAGGGAGTGAATGTTTGTGTGTGTGGTAGCATTCAAGGGGCTATTTTGTATAGTACTATGTTTCTTGAATGATTCTGGAACTGTACACAACCAGGCAAGTGGAAAATATTCAATCACACTTTTGATTTTGTTTTGTGGTAGCAAATAGAGTCTAGGGAGGCAGTAGGTAAGTTACATATTGTAAAGTTCCTAGCCTCAATCCTGCTCTTGCAGCCACAGCACTTATTTGGCCGGTCCATTTGAGGTTCTGGTCAATGGTATCCCCAGGATATATCCAACATTCTCTTATAAATGAAAGAGGACATTATAATTGTTTCATGGCTAAACATGGGACAGCTGGTTAACAGTTTCTTAAACAAGAATGCATTTAAATTCCAAAATTGTCACCAAATTTAGTCTGTAAGCATAGTTTTGCCGTAATTCATATCAAATAATAAAGAATTGATTCAGTTTAACTTGCCAAATATCAACTTGTTCAAGTGCTAGCACTTAGACAGACTAAGTCAGAAAAATATGGATTTAAGTCCACTTCACGGGTTCTTTTCTTATTTGATCATGAAATGTGAGCATTTTGGACGAGGCCAGCATTTATTTCCCATCCCTCATTGGGCAGATGAGTCAACCCATTGATGTGGGTCGGAAGCCACACGTAGGCCAGAACAGGGAAGGATGGCAGATTTCCCTCCCTAAACAATGAGTGAACCATTTTTTTAATGGCAATCAAAAGGTCTCCACTAACTTTATTTTTTTCCGGATTTTTACTGAATTTAAATTTCACCATTTCCCTCGGGTTCTGGATTACTATACCGGTGATATTACCACCACACATGATCTAGACCAGTGCTTCCTTAAGTTGGGGTGAGGACCTGAAGTGGTGTCAGAAGCTAAAGGAACCAATGGCTATAGTAGAGCTATAGTTATGAAAGCTTTGCTTCTTTTCTAGCAGGCAGGGCTACACTTTTACATGCCCATGAGTCTTGCATGTCTCACCCAGGGTCACAATGGGGAGAAGTTTGGTAGGCACTGATTTAAGGGCGGCATGGTGGCTCAGTGGTTAGCACCGCTGGTGAAATGGTGAAATTTAAATTCAGTAGAAATCCGGAAAAAAATAAAGTTATTGGAGACCTTTTGATTGCCATTAAAAAAAATTGCACCAGGGTCCCAGGTTCAATTCCCGCCTCGGGCTACTGTCTGTGTGGAGTTTGCACATTCTCCCCGTATTTGTGTGGGTTTCCTCCGGGTGCTCTGGTTTCATACCACAGTCTAAAAATGTGCAGGTCAGGTGAATTGGCCATTCTAAACTGCCCGTAGTATTAGGTGTATTGGTCAGAGGAAAGTGGGTCTGGGTGGGTTACTCTTCAGAGGGTCGGTGTGGACTAGTTGGGCCTAAGGGCCTGTTTCACACTGTAGGGAATCTAATCTAATCTATGTGGTCATGAATTTGACAATGTGCTTTTCAAATTAAGTCAAGGTCCCAATGCCTGCTCAAGTGGATGCATCAAGATCTCATAATACTATTGAAAATAGTGCACTGAAGCCGTCCTAATGAACCAATAGATATCCTTCACCCAACATCATCAAATCAGAACTATTTGGTCGCTGCTGTTAATGAGACTTTTCCATGTCTAAACTGGACATGAGATAGCTTTGGCAAATAGAATTAAGGAGAATCCAAAGAGTTTTTACAAATACATTAAGGACAAAAGGTTAACTAAGGAGAGCATAGGGCCCCTCATAGATCAGCAAGGCGGCCTTTGTGTGGAGCCACAGAAAATGGGGGAGATACTAAATGAGTATTTTGCATCAGTATTTACCGTGGAAAAGGATATGGAAGATATAGACTGTAGGGAAATAGATGGTGACATCTTGCAAAATGTCCAGATTACAGAGGAGGTAGTGCTGAATGTCTTCAAATGGGTAAAGGTGGATAAATCCCCAGGACTTGATCAGGTGTACCCTAGAACACTGTGGGAATCTAGAGAAGTGATTGCTGGGCCTCTTGCTGAGATATTTGTATCATCGATATTCACAGGTGAGGTGCCGGAAGACTGGAGGTAGGCTAACGTGGTGCCACTGTTTAAGAAGGGCGGTAAAGACAAGCCAGGGAACTATAGACCAGTGAGCCTGACTTCAGTGGTGGGCAAGTTGTTGGAGTGTATCCTGAGGGATAGGATGGGAAATGGGCCGGGTGCTGGCAGGTGGGACTACATTGGGTTGGGAAGGGTGGGTTGGACTGAAGGGTCTGTTTCCATGATGTACACCTCTATGACTCTATGGAAGCCTTGCTTACCTGCATAGCATTGACTACATTATGTAGAACATATACTGCACTCCATAAATGCCGTTTTTTTTTGTTATATTTCTTTGAACTAACTATCTCTCACATGGACTACAGAAATTTCAGAAGTCAGCTCAACAATATCTTCTCAAGGGTGATTAAGTATGGGCAACAAATGCTAATTTCAAAACTTCAAACTATGCTGAACAACTGTATAGTGCCTTTCATAACTTTTATAAATAATGAAGCACTTTTGCAATGTTGTCACTGTTTTAATATAGAAATTGCACAGCTACACTTTATACATTTTACAATTGGCATCACTGGGTTAGTTATGATTAAAATAAGATTAATAATTCTTCAGTCATCTTGTCATTTTTGCAAGCTTAATTAATACACTTTTAATGAATGAGTTCAATCCAGTTTGCATACAGCAATCACCTACAGTGCAATTTAATAAATGCAATATATCAAATGCACCTCCCAAGACAGCACAGCCATTATAATATGGGTACAGTAGTCACTATATATGCCTATGTCACTATATTTGTGAATCAGCCAACACTATATTTATAGTAATGTTCGTATACCAAAAATGCAGTCATGATAACACACTAACCCTATTTCTTTGCTCTTTGCAAAATGCAGTTCAGAAGTTACATGCTGGGTTAACTTTTATTTGTAAATTAAAGCAGACAAGAAAATCTTAAAGTGATCATAACTGTCATAAAATTATGCAGAAGTTAAGCTGTGGGATAACAGATCTACTAGCACAAAGAATTCCAGATACATGTATTCAAATCAAGTCCAGCTAAGACTACAGTGAATGAGTCACAGACGTCATTTTGACTCTACTCAAAAACATCTTAAAAATTAATTTGGATCATCCAAAAAATCTACTGAGACATCTCCTGCACGAATGAAACAGCAGTTTCTAAAAACAAATGGGTAATAGGAAATCTTACTATATTGGCTTCCTGTATCTTTTTTTTATATGTAAGCCCATTATGGAAAAGTACTGTATGTATATATTTAAAGGAAAATTACCACTGTTTAGTCAGATATCCTCTGCAACTTAAGTTTAGCTTTTACATTAAGAGTGCAAATTAATCAGAGTTCCTAAGGAAGCATGTTACCTACAATTTCTCTACAAACTATATATTATTATAGAACATTTAAACATAAACTAAAAGGGCTATACATAAAAAGTAGCAGCACTGACAGTGGTGAATTAAATTTTAAAATAGGAACTGGGCTCAATGCCGGCAGAAGGCTCAGCAGTCAGGCCAATGGGATGGTTCCTAGGAACTAATTTACAAAACCAAAGCTGGTAATATCTTTGTAAACAGCAAGATGGAGTTATTTGTGGGCATGAGTCATGCTAGAATCATTCCTGTTTAAGTGAATGGCACTAAATAGATGTATCTAATGAGACACTTTCTTTGTTAGCATCTTATGTGGATATATGCATGATCTGAATGCTGCAAGCATTTTTGAATTTTAAAAGCTGTACTCCATCTCATATTTTGAGGCAAATATTTAAGCTAAAATGTAAGGATCAAAATGAATGAACTTACTACAAGGAAATTATTGAAAAGATTTCTTTCTACAGTTCGTTAACTTGCTGAGAACTGACAGAGCCTTCAGCATATTTGGGTACATTCATAGAAAAGTCAGAACTAAGAGTGCACAGATGATATCTCAAAGCGGATATCCTCTGCAACATTTCAGCACATTCATTTGGTATCAGGGGAAGCGGTTTTGAACTGCAGTAAACCATTTGTTTCAAGTTCAGAACAGATGGTGTCTGAAAGGACAGTCGGTGTGTAACTACCCAATGTTTTTAACAGTATTTATCCTTGGTTCATGTAAATACCATCCTATTTTAAATGAACATCCAAATCCAAGATAATAATTCATGTTCTTTAAACATGAAGTTTTAAATTGCAATATGAAAGTTTGAAGTTGCAAACTTTCAAAATCAATTTGAAATAACCTGTTTTCAAAATTTTATTCATGCAAATATCTAAATCATACAATCTCAGTATTATCAAAATGAATAGTCTTATTGAAGGGATTGGTAAATAAACTAATGGCTACTAAGCATTAGTTCACCATTAGGTTTTGTGTAATTTTCTGCTCATAAACTCTCAGTTTACGCTGTCTAGTCCTGTTCAAATTTTATGAGTTTCTCCAAAATTGCCACACCCTCATCCCATTCTTCCAAATTCTAGTGAATATAGTCCTATATGATCAATTCTCTCTTCATATGTTAGCCCTACCATCACATGAATCAGGCGAAAGTGAGGACTGCAGATGCTGGAGATTATTAGAGTCGAGAGTTTCCAGCACCACACTCTCAACATCACATGAATCAGTCTGGTAAACTTTTGTTGTACTCCCTTGATAGCCAGAACATCCTTCCTCTGTTAAGGAGACCAAAACTGCATTCAGTACTCCAGGTGTGGTCTCTCAAAGGCCCTGTACAATTGCAGCAAGATGTCCTTGCTTCTGCACTCAAATCCTGTCTCTCTCTCTCTCTCTGAAGGCCAACATACTATTTGCCTTTCTCACCGATGCTACCCCCGAATGCTTACTTTCAGTGACTGGTGTACAAGGACATCAGGTTTTGTTGTACCTCCCCTTTCTAACCTATCACTATACAGATAATCTGCCTTCCTGTTTTTGCTATTTAAGTGGATACCTCAACATTTATCCATATTATGCTTTATCTGCCATGCATTTATACATTCACTCAACTTGTCCAAATCTGAGGCATTTCTACATCCTCCTCACAATTAACCCTCCCACCTAGCTTTGTATCATCTGTAACCTTGGAGACATAACGTTTAGTTCCCTATCTAAATCATTAATATCTATTGTGACTGGCTGAAGTCCAAGCACTTATCCTTGTGAGATTCCACTAATTGATGCCTGCCATTTGGAAAAAGACTCCTTCATTCCTACTTTTTGTTTCCTGTCTGCCTACCAGTTGTCTATACATTTTAATAAAGTTAAAGTTGCCATAGTTTTATCAGACCATAGGGCTGTCCTCTCATTACAGAGAGATGACTGATGATGGTTTAACTGGACAATCACCTAATCTCAGGTGAGGGAGAGATTGAGAAGGAGAGTTCTTTATGCTAACCTCAGCTGGTTCAGAGTTTGAACCCTTGCTGCTGGTGTCCCTCTGCATCGCAAACTGGCCATCCGGTCAACTGAGTTCATTACACCCAATACAATGCACTTTAATTTTCCATGCTAATTCTCACAAGGGTTGTTTTTTTAAAAAAGCCTTTTGAAAGCCCAAGCAAACCGTATCTACTTTCTTCCCCTCGTCAACTCTATGAGTTACATCCTCAAAAGGTTCCAGTAGAGTCATAGAGATGTACAGCCCAGAAACAGATCCTTCAGTCCAACTGATCCATGCCGACCAGATATCCTAACAAATTCTATCCCCATTTGCTAGCACTTGGCCCATATCCCTCTAAAGTATTCCTATTCACATACACATTCAGATGCCTTTTAAATGTTATACTTGTATCAGCCTCCACAACTTCCTCTGGCAGTTAATTCCATACATGCATCACCCTTTGCATGGAAAAGTTGCCCCTTAGGTCCCTTTTAAATTTTTCCCCTCGGGCTCCCCGACCCCAGGTATAAGACCTTGTGTATTTATCCATGCCCCTAATGATTTTATAAACCTCTATAAGGTCACCCCTTAGCCTCCGTGCTCCAGGGAAAACAGCTCCAGCTTATTCAACCTCTCTGTATAGCTCAAATCCTCCAACCCTGGAAACATCCTTGCAAATCTTTTCTGAACCCTTCCAAGTTTCACAACATCATTCCGGTAGGTTTGTCGAGCATGATTTTCCTTTTGTAAATTCATGCTGAATCTATCCCATCCTTGTCAGTATTTTTCAGGTGCTCTGTTATTAAATCTTTAAACATGAGTTCTAGAAATTTTCCCGCTACTAATGTCAGGCTAACCAATCTATAATTTCTGTTTACTTTCTATCTTTCTTTAAATGGGGGGATTACATTAGCTACCTTCCAGTCTACAGGGACTGCTCCAGAGTCTGTCGAATGGATCACCAATGCATCCATTATTTCTTGAACCACTCTCTTTACTACTCTGAAACATGGGTTTTCAGGCCTGGGGGTTTTATTGGCTTTTAATACCATCAATTTCCACAACACCATTTCCTAATACTGATTTCCTTCAGCTGCTCTCACTAGACTCCATGTTCCCAACATTTTTATGTGTCTTCATTAGTGAAGACAGAACCAAAATATGTATTTAATTGGTCTGCCATTATATATGTGTTACCCATTATAAATTCCTCTGTTTCTGACTGTAAGGGACACTTGTCTTTACACTTCTTTATCTCTTCATAAATTTGTAAAAGCTATGTTCCCCGCAAACTTACTTTTGTACTCTATTTCCCCCCCATCAATCCCTTATCCTCCTTTACTGAAATCTAAATTGCACTCAATCTTCAGGTGTACTGTTTTTTTTCTGGTCAGTTTTGAAAGCCCTTTCATGGATCTAAGGATCTAATAATCATTAATTTCCCTTATTAGTCATGGTCAGGACACCTTTCCTGCTTTATTTTTGTGCCAGACAGGAAGGAGGTGAGGAGAGAATGACAGGTGCACTTCTCTATACCTCCAGCCACCCTTTAAATGTTCGCCATTGCCTATTCACTGGCATTCCTTAAAGTGATGCTCCCCAATTTATCATAGCCTGCTCACACCTTATGAATTGGAGATGCCGGAGCTGTTCTGGGGTGTATAAAATTAAAAATTACACAACACCAGGTTATAGTCTAACAGGTTTACTTGGAAGCACTAGCTTTCTGAGCACTGCTCCTCCATCAGGTGGTTGTGGAGGACACAATCGTAAGGCACAGAATTTATAGCAAAAGTTTACAGTGTGATGTAACTGAAATTATATACTGAAAAAGACCTGGATTTGCTAAGTCTCTCATCTTTTAGAATGAATATGTTGGTTTCAGTTCTTTATGAATACATATCAAAGAACTGAAACCACATGCTCACCCTAAAAGATGAGAGATTTAACAAACAATCTGGGTCTTTTTTCAATATATAATTTCAGTTACATCACAATGTAAGATTTGCTATAAATTCTGTCTTACAGTTTTATACTCCACAACCACCTGATGGAGGAGCAGTGCTCCCAAAGCTAGTGCTTCCAAATAACCTGGACTATAACCTGGTGTTGTGTGATTTTTAACTCAAACCCTCGAACTAGGCACCACCTTCCTAACCTGCAATCTTCTTCCTGACCTCTCCGCCCCCACCCCACTCCGACTTATCACCCTCACCTTAACCGCCTTCCACCTATCGCATTTCCAACGCCCCTCCCCCAAGTCCCTCCTTCCTATCGTTTATCTTAGCCTTTCCTCATTCCTGAAGAAGGGCTCATGCCCAAAACGTCGATTCTCCTGCTCCTTGGGTGCTGCCTGACCTGCTGCGCTTTTCCAGCAACACATTTTCAGCTCTGATCTCCAGCATCTGCTGGTCCCACTTTTTCCTACCTGATTTTTAACTTATTTTATTTTACTTTGATTCAGGATCCTAGAAGTGATGATGTTTTAAACTTTTTGATAATTACATGAGTCATTTACATGGCAATGTTATGTAATCATGAGGACATAATGTTACATGAGTAATATTTTAATATGAATAATAATTCATGATCATGAATGGTGTGGTTCCTATATCATAATAATGAAGAATACACAGAGTTAGTGAATACAATCTGGGCTTGTCAAAATCAGACCCCAATTAGGTGTCAAGACCAGAAGTGGATTGCACCAAAAACCACAAGACTCCTGCTTTACTTGAATACTAGATACAACACAAATTATTTCATCATGCTAAAATGGTAGTGAATGCACAAGGAGCTCGCTTTACAATGACCAGCATCCAGTTTACAAGCTTCAATTATGATTTTCAGAAGTTTGTAAGAACAAGGCCTATATATGTGTGGTGTCAAAACATAAGCATCATACTAATATCTCATGGAACTCTTCCTGACAATGCCAATACAAACACAGAAACTACAATTACAAAGCACAATTAAAGGAACAATAGCTTGGCGGATAATACATTATCTGCACTTCTTGTTGCTGAGTCACTGATGACATAGAGGTCCACATTGAATTCTTAATCTACATATTAAGCCAGGTTAGTAAAGGAAATAAAATTGATCTAAAGATTTCGGGATTCTGAAAATTAAAAACATTTAGATTTCTAAGTACTGTCGAAGTTGTTTTTTTGCTGAAAGTTCAATGTGCTTGGCGATGATACGTCCTATCTTACAATAGATAAAATTAAATAGAGCACTGAGAAACATTTTGCTTGCCAGTTGCTACTTTGGGAACCATGTCTCAGAAAGCGTTTAGCACCTCCTGAAAAGGAAGTGATCAAACCAGATGGGGAGCGGGCGGGGAAAAGGAAAAGGTTTGCCGAGTGAGAACATGAAATAAAAGCACTATATTCCCAAACAAATTGCTTTCTTTTAAAATAAAACTGCAACAAACGAAGGATGTGCGTTGAAGAAGGCATGATGGTGACGCTTCATTTCACTTTCACATTTTAGAAATGAATAACAATGTATAATTTAGTAAATCTGAGAATTCACCGAAAAACGGGGTACTACAGTCAAAGAGCTGTTCACGCATTCTAACGTTAGATTGTCAGAGGGAAAAGGAAAACCAGGCGACTATCTGGCAACAAAATGTCCCAATGCTGATTTCTCCTAATCGCTCTGTACGAGGCGAGTGTCTGCACTGTGAATGGACAACAGGTATTTTATGAATGAGGCGATCATGTGACGGCCGCACCTCCCAAGCGAACATTTTCTCAGCAACTGCAAAGCAACGTTTGCAGCAGCACGGCTTTGAAGATCAAGGGCTGCGGGTAATGTAGGCACAGCCTCTGAAAGGGGCCCCGTTTCCCCCCCCCTGCTTTTGGAAATTGAGAGGTGTTTGTTTATTCTGGGTGATTTTTTTGTTAATGAATGAAAATACGGCGTGTAAATACGAACAGTTTAAAAGACAACATCAGCAGGATCGGTCACCTCAATGATCAAACGGAACTGAACGTATTCATTAAACAAACTCGTCACCAATCGTCCTCCGCTAGTTCCAACAAACCCTGACCGCGCTGGCCTGCAGTTGCGAGGCCGTCTCCTCACCTCGCAACCATGGGGAGCAGCACCCACAATGTTTTTCTTAACTTCCACAACACCACGCCACACCCCACGCCCCCCTCCCACCGAGGTACCCTGGCACACGGTAACTGCACCCCTCCCACCCCAACCCCACACACAAACACAGTCTGCACCACACCCTGGGGAGCAGCACCCACACTATCCCGCCTCTTCTCTCCCCTTCCCTCTCTCCCACAACCCTACACACAAACATAGTCTGCATCCCACCCTGGGGAGCAGCACCCACACTATCCCGCCTCCTTTCTCCCCTTCCCGCCCCCACCACAACCCTACACACACAAACACAATCTACACCCCACTCTGGGGAGCAGCACCCGCATTATCCCGCCTCCTTTCTCCCCTTCCCTTTCTCCTACAACCCTACACACAAGCATAGTCTGCATCCCACCCTGGGGAGCAGCCCCCACACTATCCCACTTTCTTTCTCCCCTACCCCCACCAACCACACACAAAGAGTGTGCACCCCACCCTGGGGAGCAGCACCCATCTCTTCCCCCTCCCCCACCATTATGGAGAGCAACACCCATACTGTCTATTCCCCATTTCCCCTGCTCTTGGGAGTGCTGCACCCACTCTGTTTCTCACCCCATTTCCAAACTGCTCCCCCCGCCCCGAGCAGCAACCATCTGTCTCTAACCCTCATTCCCCCCAACCCTTGAGAACAGCACCCACACCATCTCCTTGCTTCCCCACTCCCGAGCCTGAACAGCACCAACACCTCACTGTCTCTTCTCTTCCCCCACCCCACAAAGTACAACCCAAACAGATTCCAGGGAGCACAGCCCACATTGACCCAACACCCCCCCCCCCCCACCCGACTTCTTACTCACACCAGGGTGTCAAATCACCAACCTCCTCACCCTAACCCCTACCCCAAGGAACAGCAACAAACCATTTTACTGCTACCAAAAGCGTGACACAGCCTCAGCTCCAATCTAGAATCTTCCAGTCATGTCAAACTGGCAAAATAAAACCACAACAGAGCCCTGAAAGCTGAACAATCGAAAACAAAACACCAAAACGTTTCTGTTTCACTGTTTGTGTGTCTTCAGTTAAAATCACTAAACTTTGATGATATTTGAACAGATATTATAAAAATACATAGAATCATATATTGGAGGTATGTACATATACACCATCTTTCTATTTAGTAGAACATATACATGCCATTTATATATTACATATGGATAATGATATATCCTAAGTACAGTCACTTGCTATCGTCCACCATGAAAGACATTTTGAAATCTGCAAATAATTATTTCTTTACTAACTGCAGCAACTATGTAGTGAGAAAATTTGGGATTTTTTTGGGAAAGGGGGAAAAAAGACATCACAGCAAGGTGGGTGAAAGGAGACAATGGAAGGGGAGATGGGGGGAAATGGGGAAAGGGTGGCAGGGGAGAGATAGGGTGGGCAGGTGAGGAAGCCAGCGGTGGGGAGATATGGGGAGTGGGAATACGGGAAGAGATGGGGGAATGACAGGAGGGAAAGAAGACTGGGGGAGGGATGGGAAGAATGGGAGCAAAACAGAGGGGTGACAGAAAGGAAAAAAGACTGGGGGAGTGATTTGAGGAGAGGGGGAGGGGGAGGTGGAGGAGGGGTGGGGAGGGGGGAGGTGGAGGAGGGGTGGGGAGGGGAGAACGACATGGAGGTGAGGGGGTGATTGGGCAGGACAGGAAGTGGAGACAGGAGAAAAGGGGAGGGAGACAGGAGGGCGTGACGGGCGATGAAGGGGAGAGGAACGGGGAGACAGGAGCAGAGATGGGATGGAGGGGAGGGGAGGGGAGACGAGACAGGAGGGGAGGGGAGACGAGACAGGAGGGGAGGGGAGACGAGACAGGAGGGGAGGGGAGACAGGAGGGGAGGGGAGACGAGAGGGGAGGGGAGACAGGAGGGGAGGGGAGGGGAGGGCGACAGGAGGGGAGGGGAGGGGAGGGGAGGGGAGGGCGAGGGGAGGGGAGGGGAGGGGAGACAGGAGGGGAGGGGAGGGGAGGGGAGACGGGAGGGGAGGGGAGACAGGAGGGGAGGGGAGGGGAGGGGAGACAGGAGGGGAGGGGAGACAGGAGGGGAGGGGAGGGGAGACAGGAGGGGAGGGGAGGGGAGGGGAGGGGAGGGGAGGGGAGACAGGAGGGGAGGGGAGGGGAAGGGTAGATGGTGGATGGTGCAGACTGGAATGGGGAGTAAAAGACACGGAGAGGGGGAAACAGAGAGACGGGCGATGTTGATGTGGGAGGGGGAGACAGGGAAGCAGCAGAGATGGGAAGATGGAGAAGAGGAGGGAGGGAGAGGGGAGGAGGTGGATGGGAGGGAGAGGGGAGATGGAGGAGTGTGAGGGATGAGTGATGGGATTGATAATGAAGGGGGTGATGGGAGTGTGGGTCACGTGGGTCAGGGAGTATGTGAATGAGGTGGCAATGTGGCAAAGCAGGTGGTGTGAGTAGAATGATGGTGGCAGCAGAAGGGAGAGTGGTGGCCAGAAGTGGGCACAAGGGTGGCAGGGATGGGAGTTGTCAGGGGCAGGATAACCCTGCTGGGCTGTGCAGGGGTGAAGGGAAGGGGAAATATCTGATGGAGGAGGGAGAGGATTGAGGAATAATTTCAGTGAGGAGAAAACGTTGGGAGAGTGATTTTGGGGTGAAAGGAGGTAATTTTGGGGTCGTGGATGGGAGTGTGATTAGGTGGCAAGTGACTTGGGGGGCATGATTGAGGGGGAGAGATTGGGGGTCTGTGATTTGAGGGAGCATGGGAGTGATTTAGGGGTGGGAGTCATTTTGGGGTGTGTGAGAGGATAGGGGAAAGGGGATGGGGGAGTAATTTGGTTGGGAGACAGAGGATGGTGGAGTGATTTGGGGTGGGGAGGGATTTGGGGGGATAGGATGGGGGAGTGATTTGGGGGATAGGATGGGGGAGTGATTTGGGGGATAGGATGGGGGAGTGATTTGGGGGATAGGATGGGGGAGTGATTTGGGGGATAGGATGGGAAAGTGATTTGGGAGAGTGGGAGAGGATGGGGAGTGATTTGGGGAAGGGGAGAGGATGGGGCAGTGATTTAGGGAAGGGGAAGAGGGATGGGGGAGTGATTTGGGGGAGGGGGAGAGGATGGGAGAGCGATTTGAAAGAAGGGGAGAGGATGGGGGAGTGATTTGGTGGCGGAGAGAGGATGGGGGGATGATCTGGGGGGGAGATGATGGGGGATGATCTGGGGGGGAGATGAGGGGGGATGATCTGGGGGGGGGAGATGATGGGGGATGATCTGGGGGGGGGAGATGATGGGGGATGATCTGGGGGGGCGATGATGGGGGATGATCTGGGGGGAGATGATGAGAGAGTGATCTGGGGAAGAGGATGGGGGCGTGATTGGGGGGGGAAGAGAGGATGGGGAAATATTCTGGGGAGAGAGGATGGGGTAGTGATTTGAGGGGGGCAAGCGGATGGGGGCGTGTCAAACGGGTGGGGGTAGAGGAGCTGGAGTAGGGATGAGAAGGATTCAGGCGGGCTGTTGGTGGATGGAGAGGATCAGTAGCTGGCGGGAGGGGGTTGGATGGATGGGTGGGTGCTGGGGATGGGCAGGGTAAAATCCCTGAGTCCCGGCGGGTAATTTTGTTTCTTACTCGGTCGGGTTCACCTCCTCGCTCATCTTTCAGCGGCTTCCGTTCATGGCCACGTTAATCCTCAGCGGCGGCGGCAGCAGCAGCGGCGGCGGCGGCGGTAGCAGCAGCAGCAACAACATCATCGTGATCATGTTGTGAGGGTGACTCCCGGGCGCTCGGCTGCTGCTGTCGGGACCCACATGGAAAAGGAAGAGGAAAAGGGGGAGTGGGTGGAGGAAGGGGAAGGGAACGCGGGAGCTACAGCCACAAACACACACAGACACAGAGATTAAAGCCTAGGCGGGGCGGGTGGGCGCTTAGCAACTACCTCCCCACCCCCCCGCCACCCCTCTGGGGCTGCTGCCCCAGATCCTCTCTCTTACCCTCCCACCCAGCCAGCCCCCGGCTTCACTGCCCCTTCCTCGGCCCCCTGGCCGTAGCTCCACTCCGGCTCCGGCTCTCCATCCCCGCTTTCACTCCATTTTTTTCCCCTTCACTCGACAGGAGGGGGGAGGGAGGGAGGGAGGAAGGAAGGAGAGGAGGAGGGGAGGGGAGGGAAGGGAAGGGGGGGGGAGGCGTGCAATCATCTGGGCGGAAGCAATGACCAACACACGCCAAGCTTGCCGAGTGGTGGTATCCCTCCACTCATTTCCCCTCCCTCACTGCGGAACCGCCTCAGCACCCACCACCCCCGGAGACAGGCTCATTGATAAAACATACTGCTCTGCTGCTACACTCTGAGCAAAGACCGTCCCCTTCTTCCTCACGCTAGGCTGAATGGCGATGGGGAGCTTTTCTCTCTGTCTCTCCCTAGGGAGAACGCGCAGTGATCTATCTGCACATACACACACACACACTGGAGCTGAGTTCAATGTGACTGGGGTTGGATCGCATCAACTGTACACACGCACACAGAAAGAGAGAGAGAGAGCGAACCCAGCAACTAGTGAAACCAGGCGGTTGAGAGAGAAAAAAACAACAGATCCATATGTTCGTGGTTTCAAACAAAAACCAGCAACTTCACATCTTTCCTCTAATTTAATATCAAACAAATCCCCACCCCATTTGCGTTTGCTTTTAACAGTTTTTATTTTATGCAGATTACTTTGAAATCAGGCTGCAGGACTTTTGAAGAATTACTCTTTGATATAGCATGGGGAGCTGAAATGTGTTTTGATTTCTAAACGTTATCTTAGTCCAAAAGTGTGACGAGCGTTTTAAATCAAAGATACTTTGAGCGCTGGAGTAGCGGCAATGTTCAATTTCTTATATTTAATAAACGCATTTGTTTTGTTTTCATTGACGATACACGTTCCAACTCGCATTTTGCAATTTGCAGAAATATATTGTAAATGCTGTAGTTGTTCAATGCGTAGCAAACATATTCTAACAATGTATTTTTAAAAATACTACGTGGAAGTGTTGAAATGACAGAATGATCTGACGCTAATGGGAAAACAAACTTCTGAGCTTGGAAAGGAAAATAGCTACCTTTGAAATTTGAAACAGCGAATGATATTTCTTCATGAATGCTGTGCAGTAACGCCAATGTAGGATGTGGGCTCCCTCTTTTTGGCTCACTTATACCATCAGTTCCTTGTCTAATGTGGTCCTTGGCCACCGAAACTGAGGGGATGTCATCAATTGTCATAGCCAGCATGCATTTTCTCAAAATCAGTTCAGGAACGGTCTTGATTGAGGGCAGCAAATGGCCTGTCTGCCATTTTAGTTGCAAAACGGTAAGCATGAGAGGGTAGGAAAGAAAACACTGGGGAATATATGCCAAAAAAATGCAGTTTTGCTTTGGAATTCGTGAATTATTTCACCAACTAATCAACAACGCGCACAATATAAAGTTCTACAGAACTTCAATCAACAAACAGCAAAGTAATATTTATCATTTTTTTGCCTCTCCATCATTCAAATTTATTTCTTCTACTGTTGTATCTTTCAGTGCATTACATGTGCATCAGTGTTCTTTTCACGTTTGTCACTGTTACAAGATAGCAAACTAGGCGAATGTGAGGACTGCAGATGCTGAGGATTAGAGTCGAAAATGCTACGCTACAAAAGCGCAGCAGGTCAGGCAGCATCCCAGGAGTAGGAGAATCAACGTTTTGGGCATAAGCCCCTGTTCAGGGATTGATTTCCTGACAAAGGGCTTGTGCCCGAAACATTGATTCTCCTGCTCCTCGGATGCTGCCTGACCTGCTGTGCTTTTCCAGCACTACACTCGCGAAGGTAACAAACTGATCCGGGTCGGCACGCTGGCTCAGTGGTTAGTACTGCTGCCTCACAGAGACCCGGGTTCAACTCCTCCCCCCCCCCCCCCCCCCGCTCCGGCAACTGACTGTGTGGCGTGGGTTTCCTCCCGGTGCTCCGGCTTTCTCCCACAGTCCAAAGATGCGCAGGTCAGGTGAATTGGCCATGCTAAATTGCCTGTAGTGTTAGGTGCATTAGTCAGGAGTGAATGTAAGAGAATGGGCCTGGATAAGTTGCTTTTCGGAGGGTTGGTGTGGACTTGTTGGGCCGAAGGGCCTGTTTCCACACTGTGGGGAATCCAATCATTACAGGCTGTATATGGCATTTGCTTAATAAGTTCAAAAATAATCATAATTTCTCATATCAACTCAAGGTAACAAACAATCTTAAAGTTGTATTTTTCTTGACAATCATAAGTTAAATATATATTTAGTGATTTTTATGCAGTTTTTTTATTTAGCAACTTTAAACCAAAATGGGGGTTTTGCAGTTTGCTTCAGTTATACACGGCACTAGTGTGCTTACATCCAGATCATCTTATTTCAGTAAGTATGTAAGTACTTTGGAAGCATTTAAGAAAAGGTTTACCGGAATTATACCTGGAATGAGTCCGTTGTCTTATGAGGAAAAGTCAGGCAAGCTAGGCTTGCATCCAATGCAATTTAGTTGACTAAGATGTGACTTGACTGAAATGCATAAGATCCTGATGGGCCTTGGCAGGGTGGGTGGAGAGGATATGAGAATTGAGAAATAAGAGTCAATGTTTAAAAATAAGGGATTGCCAGTTTAAAACAGAGATGAGGGTAAATGATTTCCCTCAGAAAGTCATTAGTCTTGGAATTTTCTTCCTGAAAATGTGGTGGAAGTAGAATCCTGAATGAATTTAAGGCAGAGGTGACTTGATCAGAGTGGGTAGGAATACAGATTTGGGGTTTCCATCATGTCAACCATGACCTTGATGAATGGTGAAGAAGGCTCCAGGAGCTAAATAGCATACTGTTGCTTCGCTTTCGGACATTTGTATGTCCAGCTCATTGATTTATAGAATTTGAACATGTTTGAGAAGAGAAAGATGGATCTGTGATACAGCAACAGGGACCTAGAGGTTCAATTGCCGCTACCCATATCAGTGCCATCTCTGGGGTGCAAAGTGATCAATGATCTTCTCTGTTCTGCCAGGATAACTGCCACATTCTTCTTCCAGCACCTCACACTAACTCTATCTGTGGCACTGTGCACACTTCCCATCAAGACTTATATTATACCATTCTCACTATTACCCACAACACTTCTGCACTGCCCTCAGCTTCCTACACCACTAGCCTTACATGCACTTTCTGTGTAGTCTGTTTAGTCCTTCAGTCCATCTTACAACCTTACCATACATGTATCAGCACTAACAGGAATTCCACTCATTGTAATCTCCCCTTATTCTCATTCCAAAAGAAGATAGCCCATAATACATTAGAGAGGGAGAAGTTGAATAGTGGAGGTATACCTAACATCAGATTCCTCACCCCTACAAGGAAAGAATTTTGGCTGTCACAACACAAGACCAGACTCGTTTCCATGGGGTTGTTGAAACATCCATGTCCTGCCAAAAGAGTCCATAAGACATAGGAGTGGAAGTAAGGCCATTCGGCCCATCGAGTCCATTCCGCCATTCAATCATGGCTGATGGGCATTTCAACTCCACTTACCCGCATTCTCCTGTAGCCCTTAATTCCTTGTGACATCAAGAGTCTCTGCCTTGAAGACATTTAGTGTCCCAACTTCCACTGCACTCTGCGGCAATGAATTCCACAGGCCCAGCACTCTCTGGTTGAAGAAATGTCTCCGCATTTCTGTTCTGAACTGACCCCGTCTAATTCTAAGGCTGTGTCCACGGGTCCTAGTCTCCTCGCCTAACAAAACAATTTCCTAGCGTCCTCCCTTTCCAAGCCATGTATTATCTTTTAAGTTTCTATTAGATCTCCCATTAATCTTCTAAACTCCAATGAATACAATCCCAGGATCCTCAGCTGTTCCTCGTATGTTAGATCTACCATTCCAGGGATCATCAGTATGAATCTCCACTGGACACGCTCCAGTGCCAGTATGTCCTTCTTGAGGTGTGGGGACCAAAACTGGACACAGTACTCCAAATGGGGCCTAACCAGAGCTTTATAAAGTCTCAGTAGCACAACGGTACTTTTATATTTCAACCCTCTTGAAATAAATGACAACATTAAATTTGCTTTCTTAATCACAGACTCAACCTGCATGTTTACTTTTAGAGAATCCTTGACTAGCACTCCCAGATCCCTTTGTACTTTGGCTTTATGAATTTTCTCACCGTTTAGAAAGTATGATTGTATTCTTTTTTCCAAAGTGCAAGAGTCAGCAGCTCTCTCCATGTCAGTGCCACTCTCCCATTAATGTGCTATCATTCTCAGTTGTTGCATGTCACTTCCAAGCACTGACTGTGCTACTTTCTTTCTCTTTTGTCTTGCAGGTTCCATCAGCCTAATCTCAATCTCAACTCCATCAGAAGCCCCATCCCTGACATCTGTGGATGAGAGTCCAGAGGACTGAGATTCAGAGAGATATACAGCACAGAAACAGACCCTTTTGTCCATGCTGACCAGATATCCGAAATTAAGTCCCCGTTGCCAGAACTTGGCCCATATCCCTCTAAATGCTTCCTAGTCATATAGGAAATGCTGGAAAATGGGACTAGATTAATTTACAAAATCTCGTCACCTTGACCGAGTTTGTCTCAATGTTCTGTTTCCATTCTGCGCATCTCTATGACTCTGTGGCTTTCACAGGACCAATAGAAACCAGACACAGAATCAGGCCTATGTTAGACAGAGCCCTGAGGCACTAGCAATGAGGGATCAGATGCAAACATGGAGGGAGGGATAGCCTCAAGGTTGCTGGAGTGTTGTACACGCATACATACCTACCCATTGGTTCCCAGCACCTAAGACATGGCAGCATAGGGAAAGGAAATCTTAAGGTGAAAGTGAGGACTGTAGATGCTGGAGATTAGAGTCAAGATTAGAGTGTTGCTGGAAATGCACAGTAGGTCAGGCAGCATCTGAGGAACAGGAAAATCAATGTTTTGGGCATGAGGCCTTATTCAGGAATCATCAGAAAGGCTTCCTGCCTGAAATGTAGATTTTCCTCTTCCTCGGATGTTGCCTGACCTGCTGTGCATTTCTAGTACCTTCTAATCTTGAAAGGAAATCTTAAGCCTGGTCTGTGAGTGCCCTCTCCATGAGACAGGGTGGTGCCCGGAGGTACCCAGCTAGAGGAGGAACCACAGTTTGTTCTATAGTTTCTATTCAGGATAATATAGAGGTAGCACCCACTCTGCCTGCTTCCTCAGAACCACCTGAATTCTTGAATGCTAAAGCCAAGGATGGTTAACTTGCCTCTGGCAGCAAGAGTTTCAGCTTGTCTGGCCCATCTAGAAGCAAGCCCCCTAACGTTGCTTAACCAAAAGCTCCAGCGCTAATGGCCTCTAAATCCCAGCAGGCTCTTCCACCCCAGCTGTGGAACCAGGGAGTGTATTTAGAGGGAGAGAATGAAGAAAACATATTAAGGGTAGTTGATGATATGGGTGAGAAAGGTTTTCTTATTTCACACATTTTGTACATAAGTGTTGTTGACTGCAACTATGATGCATCTGCTTTTGATTCTTTGTATGTAGCTGCTGAATGCAACCACGTAGTGTGACAGACAAGAAGGCACAACAATGTCTCCTCTTCCTCAGGAGACTATGGAAATTTGGCATGTCAATAAGGACTTCTACTAACTTTTATAGGAAAGCATTCTATCTGGATGCATGGCGGCTTGGTATGGCAACTGCTCTGCCCAAGAATTACAGAACTACAGAGAAACTACAAAGTTGTGAACACAGCCTAGTCCATAACGCAAGCAAACTTTCCATCCATTGACTCTAGTTACACTCTTTGATACCTCAGAAAGGGAGTGAATGCCATTAAAGACCCCTTCCACCTCATTAGAATCTCTTTCAACCTCTTTCATCAGGTTAAAAAACAGCAAAGCTTAAACACACGTACGAACAAGTTCAAGATCAGCTTCTTCCCTGCTGATTTTAGACTTCTGAATGGATGTCTCAGATTTAAAATCCAATGTTGATCTTGCTTTTATGCACCTTCTTTGCAGCCATAACTTTGTATTGCTCACTCTGTTCACTCACTCAGTGACCTTTGTATGATATCTGCCTGTACTGCATGCAAAACGAAACTTTTCATTGTAGTTAGGTGCATGTGACGATAATAAATCAAAGAAAAGCTACTGTTCACACAAGAGGCTTCATGGATTGAGAGTTGTGGAGGGAGCTGACAAAATCAGTTGCAATCAGTGGTAACAATGTGGATACAAATCTTTGTGTGCTGCTGGTACCTTTTGCCCTCCAGGATGATGATTCCTAATATTTGGATCCCTCTATGCACCAAAACTGCCAAAGAGTTATCCAGCAATGGCTATGCCAGGGAGGTGCCAACTTCAGAGAGGGCTAATAGTGCAGAGAGGCCACGGAGTGCCAACTGTACAGATCTTTTTGCTTGACCATTTAGGGGGATAGGACCTATGCAATTCCTCTTTAAAGCCCTCTGAACTGTGTGTGCTGCATCTCCCTCCTAAGCAGGTTGTCTCACTTATCCTGCCATTGTAGTCACAAGCATTTTCCTCCTTTCTGCATTCTTTCAATTTCCAGCAGAATAAAAGGTGAAAGTGACAATTCTTTTTCCTGTGTCTTCCAGCATCAACCTGACCGTGTCAGTGCATCCTCAAATATTCATGTCCCTTTCCTCGTAGCCCACCTCGATAAGTCCATCCCACTTCCCATTGCCCTACTCCCAGGCCATAATTTACAGTCTGGTCTCCTTTGTTTCACACACACCCTCACCAACCCCCACCCCACCCAATTCAAATTTCTGCTGTGCCTTGACCCATAGCCTGAAGTCCCTGATCCTGATGACTAATGTGCTGGAGCTCAGTGCCACAGCCATGCCCACTAATTCGTTCCCCTCCTCTCAACTCCTTTCCCTTTAGCTTCCGGGGATGGATTCAATGGCCTGACTGTGGCCCATCCCTTCAACATCATGACTGGACCCCTAGTCCATGATTGGACCAAAACATTTCCTCAAATGTATTAGTCTTTTCCCTGGACTGGCTGCTATGGCACCAACAGACTGGCATGGCTTACTCACTGGATTGCAGAAGCAAGGACCACTTGATTGAGACTGGTTTGATTGGACGTCTGACTGTGAACATCGTATAACATCCTATAGGATGCTGCACTTCACTGATTGTGTTGTGACCCCTGACTAATGCATGTCTCCAAGGACTTCATTGAGGACTACTCCCTTTATAATTGAATACTTGGCTGCCTACTTGCTGCTCACGCAAACATGGTTGTACATAAGCTGCTGGCACATGGAAGACATGTGAGATTGGTGTGGCATGCTGCCATACAGCCAGACGTACCACCCCAGGAGTGAGGACTGCTGAGCTGCAAGGCAAGTTGCCTGGTTGTGTGACTGTGCTAATCAGGCAAGGCGACGATGCTGTGAGCAAGCGCATAGACACTAAATGAATGAGGGCTACTCATGAAAGCGAACATTCCTGAGCTGGAGCTTAGTCGAGTGTGTGAGCTAAGTGCCCATTCCTGTGTGCAAAATATCCCCATTACAGACTTTCAATTTGTTGGTATAACCTGCAATGCAAGTGGATGCATCCAGATCATTCAGCCAGTGGATAATGGAATAGTGGATAGTTGAGATGGGCTGACAGTTGTCAGATGCCAATGTCTATGGAATGCAGGGGACTGTGCTTGGTGCCCATGTATTTTGCCCGGAGCTGTGGTTTTGTCACAGGCAACTTGCAGGTGGTTCAGAACAAACAGCAAGCTTCATCTGCCAGGTGCACATTCTGATTTCCTTGGCAAGTATTCCCAACATTGGGCTAGTTTGGTAAGGTGATGACTATTAATGAGATGACTTGTGGTGGTAACAATGTATTTAATAAGCTTTAATCCCCATCAATTGCCACCTTGTCACTGTCATGATCAGGCCATGCCACTTATGAAGAGCACAAAAGTTGGAGCAAGATGATTTTAATGTTGAGATGGATCTCATCACACTTATGGTCTGATTCTTCCACCAATCGTAATCATAATCCCAACAGTGTGACAACAGGCCATTCAGCCCTACAAGTTCACACCAACCCTCTGAAGAGCATCCCACCCAGACTCAACCTTTGCTGCATTTCCCCATGGCTAACCACTTAATCTACACATCCCTGAACCCAATGAGCAAGTTAGGATGGCCAATCCATCTAACCTGTACATCTTTGGATGGTGGGAGGAAACCGGAGAACCTGGAGAAAACCCACGCAGACATGGGGAGAATGTGCAAACTCCACATAGTCACCTGAGGCTGGAATCAAACCCAGATCCCTGATGCAGTGATGCAGCAATGCTAACCACTGAGCCACCATGCCTTATCTTGCCATAACCCAGCTCATTCATATTCTTATAAGGTTTCGTCCAGAGTGAAGAGGAGGTTCATATTTTAAATGTATGTAAAATCCAGACAAAGGTCTAGTTTATTCATTTAAGTGTAAAAGATATAAAATAAATCTGTAATGAGGTCTGCCTACCAAATCTTACTATTTCTAACTGATAACCCAATGGAACTCATACATTATTGAAGTTCATTTAATCAAGGTTTAATTTTCTTGACTGATTACAATTGAGATCCAGTATTGACACAGTACCCATCGCTTAAATGTTAAATGCACATCAAATGTACCATTGGGTCATGTATTCAGACTTGACTGCTGGCCTTGTGCTTTGTTAGTCTGACTTGAGCCAAGGTTAACAATTGGCCAGGACTTGGGACCTTGTCCAACCTCAGGACCTTGCCCATACAGTAGTATTTGGACCTCCAAAAAAAAAACTAAATTTGAAGCACTTGAAATGTTTAACTGTGTGAAAGACTTATGGAAAGGCAGATTTCTTTCGGAAGTTCCCATGTTTTTATGGGAGACTGCATAAGGTTCAGGTATTGTGTCCCCCAAAAGCAAATATTCAGAGCATTATTATACAGCTATATACATGAATAATAGAGATTTTTATGAAGTGTAAATGTATGCTTCTGTCATATTATACCCCACTCTGAGTCAACTCCTTCAGAAAATTGCCCACGTATGTTCAGTCAACAAGATGCAGGGAAAATCCAACTCAGTCAATTATCACCGTCATAACAGTCTATACCTGATCATCACCAATATGATAGAAGTTGTTGTCAACAGTGCTATCAAACAGCATTGACTCATTGATGCTCAGTTTGGGTTTTGTCGGGGTCATTCAGCTCCTGACCTCATTACAGCTTTAATCCTAACATGAACAAAAGAGCTGAATTTAAGAGAGTGACTGCCCTCAACATCAAGGCTGCATTTACATTATAACATCATGAAACCTGGCAAAACTGAAGCCAAAGGAATCTGGGGGAGAACTTTCCACTGCCCAAGAACACATCTCACACAAAGGAAGATGACTGTGGTTGTTTTCAACTCCAGGACATCACAACAGGAATTCCTCAGGGTAATGTTCTATGTCCTATTTACATCTGCTTCATCAATAATGTTTCCGCTATCATAAGTCAGAAGTGGCATTATTGTTGATGATAGCACAACATTCAGTATTAGTTAGAACCCAATATTGAAGCAATCTGTGTAAATATCCAACAAGACTTTGATAACATCTGGCTTGTGTTGATAAAGTGGCAAATATCATTGGCACCATACGTGTGTGAAGACCATAACTTTTCTTTCTGTATAATTGACTGTGGACGAAAATGGGAAAGAAAATCTGTTTAAAAGATCAAGGATTGGTGGAAAAAAGATTGCTGCACTTTTTAAAAAGCAAGTAATCTCACACTCAGAGTAAGTGCTGTTTATACAGCTGCTTGTTCAAATAACGAAAGCTTGGTTTGCAGATAAACTGGAGCCCAGGGGTGTGTATGAATGGATCCTTGGCTGACAAGTAACTAATTGGTCTTGAACTAGTGACATTAGTCTCTTGGATAAATTAATCATTGATTTATTTCAATTGAAAGTGAATTCACCTCCAGAATAGGCTCCATAAACAGCAGTTCAATTTACCAAAAAACAGTCCACAAAGACCATTGATTGCTTAAAGCACAACAGAGCATTCAATCAGATGAGATAAATTTCATGTCTGAAAGATATACAATTTGAGGTAAGATCCATGTGAAATCCAAAACAATCTATTGCTACAATATCTTATCATAGCTTAACCCCACATAACGAAGGCAAAACTGATCAGCCTTACCCCAACAATCTATGCATTGTAGGAAAAGATGACCCATTTCAAAGATGTGCCACAGTCCAAAGTATATACCCAATGTCAAATCAAGTAATTTCCAGGCCATTATGTATATTCATGGCTTGGAACAGAACACTGAAGACCAGGTCAACACTGCAATAGAACTTATTTTTTAATATTATGTGGAACTACCTATCATCAACGGACAAGTAAAATAATTTTTCACTCAAAGAAGTAACCTTCTAACCCAATTTCTTTCAATATTTTCTAATAAACTTATTCAGCGATACTATTACACAGTTCTGAAGCAAGTGGGACTTGAACTTGGGCTTCAACCTAACTTGTCATTCATTCCTGCAAATATATCAATACAAGACGCTGCAGCAAGCACTTCATGTTCAGGACATTTGGTCAGGCCTCCAGATCAATTGAGTCTCTGGAATGGAAGCCAACAGAGAAAAAGAAATCTCACTAACAAGTATTTCTACACTTTCTTTTAGATTTTTCTTATCCACCTATGAACACAGAAGAGTCAAGTCAAAGACTTGCAGAGAGATGGAAGAAATAAGGACAAAATATACAATGAATATTGTAAAAAGAAGTAATCAGAATAACTCATATGTATAAACGTATCAGTGTTTATGAAGGGAGGGAGAGCTTTTGGCGAGCGGTGATGTGTAAGTGTTTTAGAATCTGGAGCAGCCTTGTTATGATGGGAAGGAGTGACTTTTTTCTGAGCACACATATCACAGTACAGTGGAGTTAGTTAGATTGAGAGGAGAGTGAAGAGAGAAACATGTGTAGATATTAGACTCCTAATAATGTAACTGTGAGATTAGAACCTATTATATTTCAGATCGGCATGTGTTGATACATTTAGTGTTAATGTGGAATTAATAGAGTTCTACAGAAGTGCAAGCCTGAAGACACTTCTTGTCCTTACCTTCTCCACCAGTCTGTCTTGAACCCAAACCTTAGATGTGGGTATAATGCTGCCATCATCCCAGAGAACCATAGGGTTGCTTTCTCATTAGAGAGAGTGAGATGATTAGTGGTGATTTTAACCTAAGAGTCATCACACTTCAGGTGAAGGATCAGATTGAAAAGAGGAGCTTTGTGGTAACCTTGCAAACCAGTTGTTCAGCCTACTGAGCTAACTGACTCCTAATGTGGGCATAAAATGACATTGCAAAAGAGTTTTTTTTCTTTCAAAAATATACTTTATTCATAAAAATAGTTTGATGATCTGTACAATTAGTCATGCCATACATACATAAACATTCCATTTCTTTGCATACAGAGTAATCATTCATATATACAGGTCTGTACATTTACTGTCCATATATTTAGCTGAGGCGTCAGCAGAGCCCACTTACTGCATGGGCCCCCTGTTCTTTGACAGGCAGACATTACACGGTGGTCTTTCCCCATCGCGCCTTGGCGGCAGCTGCCCCAAGTTTCAGCATGTCGCTCAACACGTAGTCCTGGACCTTGGAATGTGCTAGTCTGCAACACTCAATCGGGGTCAGCTCCTTTAGCTGGAAGATCAACAGGTTTCGGACAGACGAAAGAGTGTCTTTCACCAAGTTGATGATCCCCCAGGCACAGTTGATGTTTGTCTCGGTGTGCATCCCGGGAAACAGACCGTAGAGCATGGAGTCCCGAGTCACGAAGCTGCTCGGGATGAACCTTGACAAACACCACTGAATTCCTCACCAGACGTCCTTTGTGTGGGCACATTCCAGAAGGAGATGTGTGACAGTCTCGTCCCCCCCGCAGCCGCTTCGAGGGCAGCATGCGGTGCTGCAGAGAGTCTGGGTGTGCATAAAGGGTCTCACAGGCAGAGCCCTTCTCACCACCAGCCAAGCCATGTCTTGGTGCTTGTTGGAAAGTTCTGGCAATGAGGCATTCTGCCAAATGACTTTGACAGTCTACCCAGGGAACAGCTTGACAGGATCCACCCTCTCCTTTTCCCAAAGGGTCTCAAGGACACTACGTGCTGACCACTTTCTGATGGACTTGTGTTCAAAGGTGTTTTTCTTCATAAATTTTTCCACAAAGGACAGGTGATACGGAACGGTCCAACTACTCAGAGCATTCCATAGCAGTGAGGCCAGGCCCATCCTTCGCAACACCGGGGACAGGTAGAACCTCAGTATATAGTGGCACTTTGTGTTTGCATACCGGGGATCCACGCACAGCTTGATGCAGCCACACACAAAGGTGGTCATCAGGGTGAGGGTGGCATTTGGTGCTTTTTTCCCCCGTTGCCCAGAGCTTAGTACATCGAGCTCCTTCGGACTCTGGCCATCTTTGATCTCCATACAAAATGGAAGATGGCCCGGGTGACTACGATGGCACAGGTTCTGGGAATAGGCCAGACCTTTGCCACATATAACAACACTGACAGTGCCTCACACCTGATGACCAGGTTTTTACCCGTGATGGAGAGTGACCGTAGCTTTCATCTGTCCAGTTTCTGCCTCACTTTCTTGATATGCTCCCCCCAAGACTTGGTGCATGCCCCAGCCCCTTTGAACCAAATACCCAGCAACTTCAGGTAGTCAGTCCTGATGGTGAAGTGGATGAAGGATTGGTTGGCCCAGTTCCTGAAGAGCATGGCCTTGCTCTTGCCTTGGTTTACCTTGGCCCCGAGACCCGTTCGAACTGGTCACATATGCACAAGAGTCTGTGCACGGTCAGCGGATCTGAGCAGAAAATGGCGACATCATCCATGTACAGGGAGGCCTTAACCTGCAGGCCCCCGCTGCCAGGAATAGTCACCCCTCTCAGGCTCAGTAACATCATCTCAGGCTGATGTCATGAGGATCAGCAAATGCTTCTACGCCATTCTGTACGACTCGAAGCCAACAGACAGCGTGGCCTCCCAGTCATTCCTGTCCTCTATCATGGAGGTCTTAGACGACAGAACAGGAGAGGCTGGACCAGCCGCTATCTCTGGATGAGCTGACCAAGGTTCTTGAGTCCTTTGAAATGAATAAAACTCCCGGAAGCAACGGCTTACCGGTCGAGCTCTATTCTGCTCTGTGGGACTTGATTGGCCAGGACCTGCTGGAGGTGTATGTCAGTATGCTTCGGGCTGGTATCATGAGGAAAGGCATCATCACTTTCATCTACAAGCAGAAGGGGGAGGGGGAGGAAATCAGAATTGGAGACCAATCTCACTATTAAATGCAGATTACAAAATCTTGGCAAAGGTCATCGCCAACCGAGTCAGGTCTGACCAAACCTGTGCGGGCAGGAAGATTGCTGAGAGTCTCTCACTCCTCAGGGATATGATCGCCTATGTTCAGGACAGGCAGTTGGACACCTACCTCATCAGCCTGGACCAGGAGAAAGCCTTTGACAGGATATCACATATGCATGTGAGAGATGTTCTCTCCAAAATGGGCTTTGGGGAGGGAATCTGTAATTGGATCAGACTGCTCTACACCAATATTGTCAGTGCAGTCTCAATCAATGGGTGGGAATCAGATAGCTTCCCAGTCAGATCTGGAGTCAGGCAGGGCTGCCTTCTCTCTCCTGCCTTGTTTGTGTGCTGCATAGAGCCATTTGCCGAGTCCATCAGGAAGGACATGACAAAAGAGTTACCTCATCTAAGTCATTGATGTGGACTTTAAACATCTGAGGCCCTATCACTGATCCTAGAAGTGTCCCACTAACAATGTCTCATCAATGTGAAAGTGGCCTTGTTTGTCCGACTCACTGTTTTCCATTTGCTAACCTATGCTCAATTCATTATCCCTAATCCCATGATCTCTAAGTTTATGTGATAACATATTGTGTGGCATCTTACAGGATGATTGTTGGAAAATAAACTTTATATTAATTAGTTCCCCTTTATTCTAATAACCTCCTTACACATGATCTTAGCCTGCTAAGCATATAATTAATTGACATCCCTCTCTCATATTGTTCTTAAATAAAGGAGTGACATTATCAATTTGCCAGTCTAATGGCATGGTCACTGCATCAAGAGAGCTTTTAACAGTTTTAACAGAAGTATTATGTTCATCACCCTGAGGTAGAAATCATTGTGTCCTGGGGATTCAATCATCTTAAATTTCATTATTTTCTCCATCATTATTTGCACTAATATTCGATATGTTAACATTTTCCTCTTGATTTTTCCACCTTTTTGTCTTGTATTTTCTAAAATCATTTTCCTCTGTTGTGTAAAAGATACAAGATATTTGTTTAATAAATTTACCGTTAACACATCTGTTGTTACCATATCACCAGTGTCCACCTTTAATAGATCTTTATCTTACTGTTATAATGTAAATGTATTTATAAAATCTGTTAATATTAGTCTTTATATGACTTGCAACTTTTTATTACCATGATCACAACTACAAATTTGTATAGGTAGTTTCTTGACCCTGTTATTGTTCGAATGTTTCAATTTTAAAATAACTAGCATCAAACACAATAAAATGTTAGTTTGTTATATAACAATTGCTGAAAGTTACTGAGTAAAAGATGATACAGTTATCAGTTAAAATAAAGAAACAAAGTATAAAAGTAAGGAAGGACAAAAGTTACACTTGGAGATGGAAATAAGCACAGTCTCTCATGTCATTTCTTTGTCTGGCTTGCTTGAAGATCATCTTTCTGGAGTGAAGTGGTTGAAAACTTGAAATCAGATTCAGCAGCTGCAATAACATCTGTTGTCAAAGATTTGAATATTTCATCTATAGTGCAGATTGATTCCAGGATGAAATGAAGACTCCATGGTTTTGCTTCTATGGTATGACAGGTTGTGGCTGTTGACAAACTAGTTCAGTACAGAAGTCCTTTACCCAGTTTGACTCCCTCTATTTCCCTGTTACAAAACCTCTGTCTTATTGTGGATCTTAGTATTCTTCCTGGAGGACATCTGCCCAACGTGGTTGCTCACGGTCTGCCTTATGCAGGTCAGAAATTGCATCAATTGGTATGACTGGCAAATTGTGCTTCCATTAAAGGTATTGGGTTGACCGAGGTCTGAGACATAGTCCCATCAACTTTTTAATTGTCTCAACCATCAGTATGGAAGGTGGTCATTATCAGGTGTAGTGATACAGGGAGAGCGAGTTACACCTCAGCAGAACTGTTGTCAAGGTGTTTCTGTTTACGCTTGGAAATGCATATTGAATTTCAAAATTGTTTTTGTAATTTCTTCCTAAGATAAATACAGTCTAGTCTCAATACCAGTTGAAATTCACAAGGGAATTCATGTGACCTTTGAGATCCATTTTATAAGATTTGTTGACCATTTTAAAGACAGATTGGCTTTCTTTACAAATACATGATACTATAATAATACAGTTATAACAGTATCCACATTCCCTTTAGTAGCTCTAAATATTTTATTTTTCCAAACATAAGAGATAGGAGCATGTGCAAGCCATTTTGTACCTTCAATCAGCTCCCCATTCAATGAGATCACAGTTGATTTTCTACCTCAGCACCCTTTTCCTGTGCCTGACATTTGAATATGTCGAAGTCTATTGATCACAGTCTTGAATATATTTAATGATTGAATCTCCATAACCCTGTGTGACAGAGAATGTCAAAAAAATCACCCCTGTTTTAGTAAAGAATTTCTTCCTTATCTCATTGCTATATAACCTTGTTCATTTCTGACATATCAACATGCCCCTCCCCCACAACACTCAAAGGAGTAATCTTTTCTGCCTCAAATTTTAAAATCCATATTTTAAAAAATCTGTTTGATTTGAATCACTTTCACCCTTACAAACACCAGAAAATATTTAATCTTTTGACATGTCTACTCCTTGAGTGATTTCTCAGACAATGTCTTGGCCTATTGAGTCACTTGGTTGGTTTAAAATTTATAAAAGTCTTAGAAGTTAACTGTCAGTCATCATCCAACCAGTACATTCTCAAAGATATCACCTGTACCAGTCAGATTCCATGCAGTAATCAATTAGCACTTCCTTCTCATACGGTATAAATGTTGCTTTCCTTGTACTTGGTAATTGTTGTGAATTGCCTAGATGAGTGCAAGACAAAAAACTTTGTCAAAATGTTTATTTTTTCAGCAATACTCAAGTTCTCTATTACATAGTGGCTACATAGTGTAAGAAATATACTGCATTTCTGTTGTTTATATTGAAATGGATAAGTTCACATTTCTCCACATTATTTGTTATCTACCAATCTTTGTCCATTACTTAACTTCTGCCAAGTCCACTTAAAGTGTCATCCTCCTAACAGCTCACAATTACACCTAGTTTTGTGTATTCTGCCAACTTGGAAGTATTAAATTTAATCCACAAAGTTGATATATTACTATTGATTGTGAATAGTTGGTGACACAGCACTGATCTTTGTAAGATCTCACTAGCCACGAGTTGTCAATCTGAAAATGACCCATTTATTTCAACTCTATGCTTTCTGTTTGTTAACCAGTTCTCAATTCTTGCCACAATATTCTGCCCAATCTGATATGCCAAAGCTTTGTTTATCTGTATTTTGTGTAGGACCTTATCAAAAGCCTTCTGAAAATCTAAATATGTTTGCTAGTCTGCCCAATCAAACCATTACTTTTGAAGTGACCTATTATCACATCCATTATTATAAATTCTAGCATTTTCAATTTGACTAATGTTACGTTTACAGGTCTGTGGTTCCCAGTTATCTCTCTTTAATAGTGAGGTTATACTGATCATTTTCCAATCTGCAGGAACGATTCCAGAGTCTATCGATCTTTGAAAGATTACCACCAAAGATCAACTATCTCCACAATCCAAAGAGATTCTACAAATACATTAAAGAGCAAGACGGTAACTAGAGAGAGAGGGTAGGGTCTCTTAAAGATCAAGGAAGTCATCTTTGTGTTGAACCCTGAGAGATGGAGTGATACTAAATGAAGATTTCGCATTAGTTTTTACTGTAGAGAAAGAAATTAAGTCTATAGAATACAGAGAAATAAACTTTGATGTTTTACAAACAGTTCATATTTCAGAAGAGGAAGTTTGGGAGGTCTTAAGAGATTATAAAATGGATATACTTCTCTGGCCTGATCTAGTGTATCCCAGAATGTTGTGGGAAGTAAGACAGGAAATTATGAGACCTCTTGTAGAAATATTTGCATTATCTATAACTACAGGTGAGGTGCCTGATGACTGGACAGTGGCTAATGTTGTACCTTAGTTTAAAAAAGTATGTAAGGAGAAACTAGGAAATTATAGACTTGTGAGTCTGACTTCGGTTGTGGATAAATTGTTGAAGGGTGATTATAAAAGATAGGATTTATGGACATTTAGAGAAGCAAACATTGATTAAACATAGTCAGCATGGTATTGCTTGAATTTTTTGAGTAAGTTACCAAAAAGGTTGATGATGGCAGAGCAGTAGACATTGTTTATTTCGGCTTTAGTAAAGCCTTTGACAAGATTCCGCATGGTAGACGGGTTAGTAAAGTAAAATCAAATGGGATTCAGGGTCAGTTTGCCAATTGGATACATAATTGGCTTAGCGGCAGGAGACAGAGAGTAATCATAGACTCATAGAGTCATAGAGAAGTACAGTATGGAAACAAACCCTTCAGTCCAACTCATCCATGCCGACCAGATATCCCAACCCAGCACCCGGCCCATTTCCCTCCAAACCCTTCCTATTCATATATCCATCCAGATGCCTTTTAACCTCCACCACTTCCTCTGGCAGCTCATTCCATACACGTACCACCCTCTGCATGAAAAAGTTGCCCTTTAGGCCTCTTTTATATCTTCCTCTCTCACCCTAAACCTATGCCCTCTAGTTCTGGACTCCCCAACCCCAGAGAAAAGACTGTGTCTATTTACCCTATCCATGCCCCTCATGATTTTATAAACCTCTATAAGGTCACCCCTCAGCCTCCGACACTCCAGGGAAAACAGCCCCAGCTTTTTCAGCCTCTCCCTATAGCTCGAATCTTCCAACCCTGGCAACATCCTTGTAAATATTTTCTGAACCCTTCCATGTTTTGCAACATCCTTCACTTAGGGAGGAGGTCACAATTGCATGCAATATTCCAAAGGTGGCCTAACCAATGTCCTATACAGCTGCAGCATAACGTCCCAACTCCTGTACTCAATGCTCTGACCAATAAAGGAAAGCATACCAAATGCCTTCCTCACCATCCTATTTACCTGTGACTCTCCTTTCAAGGAGCTATGAACCTGCACTCCAAGGCCTCTTTGTTCAGCAACACTCCGAGGACCTTACCATTAAGTGTAATGGTGGACGGTTGCTTTTTGGACTGGAAGCCTGTCACCAGCGGTGTTCCACAGGGATCTGACTAGGTCTTCTTTTGTTTGTCATTTATGTACATGATTTAAATGAGAATATAGAAGGCATGGTTCATATGTTTGCAGATGACACCAAAATTGGTAGCATTGTAGACAGTGAAGAGGTTTTCCAAGATTAGAGAGATCTTGATCAAATGGGTCAATGGGCTGAAACATGGCAGATTGGAGTTCAAGCTGGATTAATGCGAGGTATTGCATTTGGTACAACAAACAAGGGTAAGGCTAATACAATTTATGGTAGGGCCTTGGGTAGTGTTGTTGAACAGACAGACCTAAGGGTGCATGTACATAAATCTTTGAATGTTGCATCATATATAGACAGGATGGTTAAAAAGGCTATTTTGCAAGCTTGCCTTCATTGCTCAGTCCTTTGAACATAGGAGTTGGGAAGTCATGTTGAGGTTGGTGAGGTCTCTTCTCGAATATTGTGTGCAGTTCTGGTCACCTAGTTATAGGAAAGATATTATCAAGCTGGAGCGGGTTCAGAAGAGATTTACCAGGATTTTGCTGGACATGGAAAATTTGAGTTATAAAGAAAGGCTAGATACACTGGGACTTTTATCACTGGAGCGTAGGGGGCTGAGAGGTAATCTAATAGAAGTTTATAAAATAATGCAGAGTATAGATAGAGTGAATAGTAGTTATCTTTTCCCTAAGATGGGGGATTTCAAGCCTGGGGGCACATTTTTAAGGTGAGAGGAGAGAGAGATTTAAAAAAGACGTACGAGGCAAATTTCTTGCACAGAGGGTGGTTCGCGTGTGGAATGAACTTCCTCAGAAACTCATAGATGTGAGAACAGTTACTATGTTTAAAAGACATTTGGATAGATACATGAAAAGGAAAGGTTTGAAGGGATATGGGCCAAGAGCAGACAGGTGGGACAAGTTTAATTTGGGATTATGTTTGGCACGGACTGGTTGGACGGAAAGGTCTGTTCCATACTGTATGACTCTGACTCTGTAACCACCTCTTTTAACACTCAGAGAGATAGGTCATCAGGCCTAGTTGATTTATCTCCCCATTCTTTTCTCTAGTATTGTTTCCTTATTAATATTAACATCTTACAATTCCTTGTTTAACTAATCCCTGGATTCTCCATTTTTTGGGGGGGAAGTCCTTAGTATTTTCCTCCATGAAGACAGATGCAAAGTACTTTATATCCCTTATTTATGGATTACAATTTACCAGAGCATTTGTATTAGTTGCTTCTGTTAGCTTCATACTATGTCTTACGTGCCAAATTAAATATCATGACTGTACCACTGTCCTCTTTAGGATAAGTTTTCACATTGTATTGTCCTTAACACTTCTTCAAATACCTACCACTATTTTCCTGTATTTTCATCTGTTAGCGGTGAGTCTTGTTTAACGTGTTACTTTTCCAACTACTTTGTTTAAATTCAGCTTTACTTAAATCTAAACTCTAAGTTAATGCTTAACCTTTCTCCTTCTTAGAATTGATGGTCAAACTTTATCACATAGTTGCTGTTTCCAAAATGCTACCTCACTGTGCGAATAACAATGAACCAATTCTGGCTCACTCCTAATTATTAAGTATCTTGACATTACCTAGCGAGATTATGAAGAACGACCATGCAAAGGCCAGGCACGTTGAACAGAGGAATGAATCTAGTACCAGGAAATCTTATTTGCTGCCATTAATGTTTTAATGATTGGTTATACAGTGGCTCTAGGAAAGATCTGATAGAAGGTTTTTCAACTACTCAACATAGGATAATCTGGCATTGAAGGTATAAAGGAAGAAAAAAAGATAGGTTAAATAAACATTCTTGTTAGGAATGAAAAGAAGCCAGCTATTAATATTGGATATGAGAAAGAAATTCTACCATTATCTCCACTGACATTCCTATCACAGAATGCACTACCTAATTGGCACATGGCCGTCTGATGTATTTCATACCAGATTTGTGGGAATTGTTACAAAACTCCAAGCTGATCAATGAGATCAATTATGTCATAAATTGCAAGATAGAAACTCCCCTGATCTTTATTTGTGACTGGAACCCTGTGATGAGATTTTAGTCTTAAATTTCCTCAGGGTTATTCTTTCCTACTCATCTTTCTGGATATTGGCTCATTCAATATATTTTTTTGTTGACAATGGGTAATGTTATTCATGCTGGAGGTTATAACTGCTCTAAGTTTATTCAGAAATCATGACCAGATGCTTTCCAGGATTGTAATATTGCCACAAAGTTTATAGTTAAATACTTCTCTATGGTTAATAATTGCATGCAATTGACCCCTTTTTTCTTAAACCTGTGTTATTGTGAATAAATTGGTGTTAAATAAGTGCATTAGGTTGAGAGATACATTTAAAGGTAAAATGTGAATGCCAAGTTGTCACAGGTAGGCAGGATGGTTAAGAAAGCATTTAAACACACTTGCCTTCATTGCTCAGACCACTGAGTATAGGAGTTGGGAAGTCATGTTGAGGTTGTACAGAATATTGGTGAGGCCTCTTCTGGAGTACTAAGTGCAGTTCTGGTCACCATGCTATAGGAAGGATATTATTAAACTGGAGAGGGTTCAGAAAACACTTACCAGAATATTCCTGGGAACAGAGGATTTGGGTTATAAAAAAAGATTGGATAGGCTGGGACTTTTTCCACTGGAGCATTGGAGTTTAAGGGGTGACCTTATGGAGGTTTATAAAATCATGAGTGGCATAATAAGGTGAATATTATGGATCTTTTTCCTAGGGTGAGTGAGTTCAAAACCAGGGGGCATATTTTTAAGGTGAGAGGAGAAAGTTTTAAAAAGGACATGTGGGACAACTTTTCTCCACAGAGTATTTTATTTGTTGAATGGACTGCGCGAGGAAGTGGTCAGTGCAAATTACAACATTTAAAATACACGAATACATGAATAGGAAAGATTTGGAGGGATTTTGGCCAAATGCAGGCAAGTTAGATTAGTTTAGTTTGGGGACATGGTTGGTGTGGACTAGTTGAGCCAAAGGGCTTGTTTCCATGCTGTATGACTCTATGGCTCTTTCTAAACTTCTCAGGTCCGGTGGACTCAATGACACATTGGAATGCAGACTGTTCTTTCATTTTGCAAACAATATTTCATTGTAACACAGACTAAAGGGATCTACTCTCCTCTCCTCGGAGATTTTATGGATGAAAATGAAATGACATTGAGTGATTTCAACCCAGGTTGACATTATAGAGTCAGAGAGACATAGAGATAGCACAGAAACAGGTCCTTCGGTCCAACTCGTCCATGCTGACCAAATACCCTAACCTGGGTAAATTGGCCGTGCTAAATTGCCTGTAGTGTTAGGTGAAGGGGTAAATGTAGGGGAATGGGTCTGGGTGGGTTGCGCTTCGGCGGGTCGGTGTGGACTTGTTGGGCCGAAGGGCCTGTTTCCACACTGTAAGTAATCTATTCTAATCTAATCTAGTCCCATTTACCAGCACTTGGCCCTTATCCCTCTAAATCCTTCCTATTCATATTTCATCTAGATGCCTTTTAAATGCTGTAATTGTACCAACCTCCATCACATCCTCTGGCAGTTCATTCCATACAATCACCACCTTCTGTTTGGAAAGGTTGTCCCTTATGTCCCTTTTAAATCTTTCCCCTCTCACCCTAAACCTATGCCCTCTACTTCTGGATTCGTCCAACCCAGGGAAAAGACCTTGTCTATTTACTCTATCCAGGCTCCTCATGATTTTATCAATTTGTATAAGGTCACAACTCAGCCTCTGACACTCCAAGGAAAACAGCTCCAGCCTACTCAGCCTCTCCCTGTAGCTCAAACTCTCCAACCCTTGCAACATCCATGTAAATCTTTTCTGAACCCTTTCAAGTTTCATATCCTTCCAGTAGGAGGGAGACCAGAACTGCACATAATATTCCAAAAGTGGCCTTATTAATGTCCTATACAGTCGCAACATGACCTTCCAACTCCTATCCTCAATGCTCTGACCAATAAAGGAAAGCATATCAAATGCAGCATTCAATACCCTATTTCCTGAGACTTTACTTTCAAGAAACTATGAACCTGTACTCCAAGGTCTCTTTGATCAGCAACATTCCCCAAGACCATACCATTAAGTCCTGCTAAGATTTACCTTTCCAAAATAAGGTATCACATATTTATCTAAATTAAACTCCATCTGCCACTTCTCAGCCCATTGGCCCATCTGATCAAGATCCCCTTGTACTTTGAGGTAACCTTCTTCACTGCCCACTACACCTCCAATTTTGGTGTCATCTGCAAACTTACTGACTATACCTCCTATGTTCACATCCAAATCATTTATATAATTGCCAAAAAGCAGTATATCCAGCACAGTAGAAAAGCAATCCTCGACCTCCATCCTCTGTCTTCAACCTTTGAGCTAGTTCTGTATCCACATGGCGAGTTCTACCTGTACTCCATGAGATCTAAAGTTGCTAACCAGTCTCCCATGGGGAACCTTGTCGAACACCTTACTGAAGTCCATATAGATCATATCTACCATTCTGCCCTCATCAATCCTCTTTGCTATTTCTACAAAAAACTTAATCAAATTAGTGAGACATGATTTCCCATGTCATGTTGACTATCCCTAATCAGTCCTTACCTATCCAAATACATGTAAATCCTGTCCCTCAGGATTCCATCCAACAACTTACGCACCACTGATGTCAGGCTTACCAGTTTGTAGTTCACTGGCTTTTCTTTACCATCCTTCTTAGATCGAGGTCCCATGTTAGCCAACCTCCAGTCTTCCAGCACCTCATCTGTGACCATCGATGATACAAATATCTCAACAAGCAGCCTATAAATCACTTCTCTAGCTTCCCCCAGAGATCTAGGGTACACCTGATCAGCACATGGGGATTTCTCCACCTTGATTCATTTTAAGACATCCAGCACTTCTTCCTCTGTAATATGGACATTTTTTGAGATATCACCATCTATTTCATCATATTCTACACCTTCCATGTTCTTCTCCCCAGTAAACACTGATGCAAATACTCATTTAGTAGCTCCCTTATCATTTGACATTCCACACATTGGCTGCCTTGCTGATCTTTGAGGGGCCCTACTCTCTTCCTGGTTAGCCTTTTGTCCTTAATGTATTTATAAAATCCTTTTGGATTCTCCTTAACCCTATTTGCCAAAGCTATCTCATGCCCCCTTTTTACCCTCCTGATTTCCCTCTCAAGGAGACTTCTATTGCCTTTATCCTCTTCTAAAGATTCACTCGATCTCTCCTATCTATACCTGACATATGCTTCCTTCTTTCTTTAACGAAAACCTCAATTTCTCCAGTCATTCAGTATTCCCTGCACCTACCAGCCTTGCCTTTCACCTTAACAGGAATATACTGTCTCTGGACTTTTGTTATCTAATTTTTGACTGCTTCCCATTTTCTAGCCATCCCTTTACATGTGAACGTTTGAAAGTTCTTGCCTAATACCGTCAAAATTGGCCATCCTTCAATTTAGAACTTTACCTGTTAGTTCTGGTCTCTCCTTTTCCATCTCTATTTTAAAACTAATAGGTTTATGGTCATTGGCCCCAAAATGTTCCCCCACTGTCACCTCAGTCACCTGCCCTGCCTTATTTCCCAAGAGAAGGTCAAGTTTTGCATCTTCTCTGGTAGATACATCTACATACTAAATCAGAAAATTTTCTCATACACACTTAACAAATTCCTCTCTATCTCAACCCTTAACACTATGGCAGTCGCAGTCTATGTTTGGAAAGTTAAAATCACCTACCATTACCACTCTATTATTCTTACAGATAACTGATATCTCCTTACAAATTTGTTTCTCAATTTCCCACTGACTGTTGGAGGTGGTCAATAGTATGATCCCAATAAGGTAATCATTTCTTTCTTATTTCTCAGTTCCACCAAATAATGTCCCTGGATGTATTGCCAGAAACATCCTCCCTAAGGGAACCGTAATGTTATCCTTTATCAAAAAATGCTGCTCCCCCTCCTCTCTTGTCCACCTTTCTATTCTTCTTATGCTATTTGTATCCTGGAACATTAAGCTGCCAGTCCTGTCCATCCCTGAGCCACGTCTATGTAATTGCCATGATATCCCAGTCCAACGTTCCTAATCATGCCCTGAGTTAATCTGCCTTCCCTCTTGCCTTGAAATAAATGCAGTTTAATTTACCTTGTTCTCTGCTTTGTTCCTGCCTGCCCTGACTGTTTGACTTATTCTCTTTCCCAATTGTACCAGTCTCAGACTGATTTCTTTCCTCACTATCTCGTTGGGTCCCAACCAAACCCCCCTCCCCCCACCCATCTTATTAGTTTAAATCCTCCCAAGCAGCTCCAGCAAACCTTCCCATAGTATATTAGTCCCCTTCCAATTCAGGTGCAATCCGTCCTTCTTATACAGCTCACTTCTTATACAGGTCAACTCCAGAAGAAATTCCAATTATCCAAAAATGTGAACCCTTCTCCTCAGCTGCACATTCATCTGCCATATCCTCCTATTCTTACATTCACTGGCTTGGAGCAATGGGAATAATCCAGATGTTACTATCCTTGAGGACCATTTTTAAAATTCCTGCCTGACTTCCTATATTCTCCCTTCAGAATCTCATCCTTTTTCCTTCCTATGTTCTGGTTCCAATGAGTAGAATGACTTCTTGTTGGTCCCAGTCCCCTTTGAGAAGATTCTGCACTCTCTCTGAGAGTTCCTTGATTCTAGCACCACGGATGAAACACACCATTCTGATTGCTCACTGTTGGCCGCAGAAACATCTGTCTGTGCTTCTGACTAGAGAGTCTCCTTACACAATCGATCATTTGGAATCTAAGTTGATCATCATAAAAGTCAACCATAAGTCAGCATGATGGATCTTAAGTTAGTTTTGTACTTGGCCAATCTTATATTTTACATAATGGAAGCCACACAAAAGTATTCCATTATTTGGGATTTTATGATGAGCAGAAGTTATAATTTATTTTATTTCTGTTTAAATTGAGAAGCAAATGTACATGTCATGAAGAGATTGAGTATGTTGTCTTCCCATTAATACTTCTAAAAAAATTTAAAAATTTCAAGGATTGTGCATTGAGTCGTTTAACTGTTTTCTTTCCCATCATGCTTTCAAATATGTGTAACTTGATTTGAAAGTTGACAATAAAAGATATGATAAAGGAAAAGTAGCATTTCCCAGTTCTGATCAATGGGGAACTGCCTCTCCTTAATTGATAAGTGTATGCAATGCTTCATAGAATATTTCTCCAATTATAATGATACAATCTGGAAAGGACTTCTGTATGTTTGGGAAGAAGAATCAAATTAGCTTTTCAGGAAAAATGCATACAACTTGCAATTCCCAGAAGAGCTTTGATCACTTTACAGTTAAAAAAAAATATATTTTCCATGCAACATCTGGTTCATCAAATTTCTGCAAAGAGATGCTTAGATCCAAAGCATATGGAGAAAAATTTCCTTTCTATGCTTTTTTACGAATGTGTAATTTTAAATGGATTTGAGCACAAATTCTTCTAGTAATATTATTCTATAAATTTTAGTTTTCATTGTTGATGGCATTGTTTTCATTGTTCATTGTTTTCATTGTTCCTACAACGCAGCTGTGACTATATCCATTGGAAAGTTCCATAAAATGCAAATTCTTCTTTAGTCATTTGTCCTCTGAGGGAACTGACTTCCAATAAGAACTAAAACTTTTGCTTTATAATTTTAGAACATTACCATAAAATTTTTCAGGAGGTAACGATTGTTTTATTCAGAGATTCCATAACTACCACAATTCTGAAAGCAACAAGATGAAATGCATTTGGATAAAATTTCCACTGTTGCCCACAGACTTATTGGAGCAGATTATGTTAGTCAGAGAGTGATCACAGAGTGTAATTGTAAAGTGTTGTTTAAGCAGTGTTACACTAGAAAGACTCTCTGCATCTTCTGTTATAAGCTGTAAATAATGAGTCATATGTTCTATATAGGGCTAAGCTTTTCCTTTGGTGCTGTGACTGAATTTATGTTATGCATGATTTCTGATGCTGGACTTTATGTTAAAAAAGCTATTCTGTACTAGAAAATTATATTAATTAGTGAGAAGATATACTTGATTTATCACATTTCATCACTAATTTTCATTTTGTTTCCAGATTAAATTGCTGCTATTGAATTCAACTAGTCGCCTAATTATAGTATATTTGCCAAGGCAGGCAGTCAGTTATTAAAGAATGACTGAAACTATTTTCTGGGCAGAGCTGATGAATCAGATGACTAAAAGAAGATGACACATTTATGCTTCATGCTTCTGCTATAACTTTACGGACCTTCTGATTCAGCAAACCCATCAAGAATTTCAGTTGGAAAACAATTTAATTACTGACATGAAATGCTGGAGAAACTCAGCAGGTCTGGCAGCTTCTGTGGAAAAGAAAACAGAGATAATTATTGAGCCCAATACGACCCTTCTTTGAAGGGTTTCCATGTTCAAAGGATCATGTTCTGCCATTTCCGGCACTTCCAGCAGAATACCACCATCAAATTCATCTCACCACGCTACCCCCACTTCCCTTCCTCCTCCCCACCACCCCACCCCCCCCCCCACCCCCACCCCCAACACATACATGTCAGGATTCCATGGAAACTGTTCACTCTGTGGCACCTTGGCCCACTCTTCCAATTCTTCCTCATGCCCCCACCATGACACCAACTCATGCAATCACAGAAGGTCTAACACTTGCCCTTTCACCTCCTTGTCAGTGTCCAAGGCTCCAAGCTTCCAGGAGAAGCAGCACTTTGTATTTCATTTAATCTAATCTGCTGTATTCGCTGACCACAATGAGGTCTCCTTTACACTGGCGAGATGAAACATAGACTGTTTTGTAGAATACCTCTACTCTGTCTATATGAATGACTCTGATCTTCTTATTGCTTGCCATCTCAATAAACCATCTTGCTGCCATGCTAACATTCCCATCCTGGGCCTGCTGCAGTATTCCAGTGAAGCCCAACACAAGCTGAAGGAATAGTTTTTTTCTGCTTAGTGAGTTTAGAGTCTTCAGAACTGAATATTGAGTTCTACAACTTCAGACCTTGAACTCTGTCCTCCACTTTGATTACACCACCACCGCACCATCCTCATCTCTTGATAAAAGAAGAAGAGTCATATTGGACTCAAACACTAACTCTGCTTCTCTCTCCTCAGATGCTGCCAGATCTGCTGACTTTCTCCAGTATTTTCTGTTTTTATTTCAGATTTCCAGTGTCCACAGCTTTCTGCTTCTAATGTAATTATTGATGCACACCTGGAATGAAAGGATTCAGAGTCAATATTTTGTCAGTACAGATATTTTTGATAATTATTTGAATGATTGTTACGTTTGCCTTCTGAAGCTGGGAGTGATTCATGCTTCATAACAGGACTTTGGTCTTGGATGGTTATTTGTAAACGTTAGCTCTCAATTCAGGTAGTTGATTAGTGTTGGTTAAGAAAAGTATTCACAACTACCTCTGCTGTTATTTCCTTTTAGTATCAACTAGCTGCGAGCATGATGTAATGATGGGTAAAATACCACTGCCAGTGTGATCTGGACAGAGTGTTCCCTATATGTTAAACCTTGTAACATATACCATGTTAAGACAAATGTCTTGAATTTTATTAACAATATGATTTACAATGGTATACGATTTCAGACTTAAATATGGTCTGGTCTCTGTGGTTATTGACTACATAGATACAGTAACCACAAGCAGGCTATTGTTATTACTTGTCGCTACTGAAGATGAGGCAGGTATCTTCATATTGGAATGTCGTATGCCATCATATGTGTTGAAGGCACCACTCCAATAAAAGTAAAATACTGTGAATGCTGAAAATTTGAAATAAAACAGGAAGTGCTGGAGAAACTGGAGAAACAGGAAGTGCTGGAGAAACTCCGCAGTTCTGGCAGTATATTTGGAAAGACAAACAGAATTAATGTTTCGAGTCTGATATGACTATTCTTCAAGACGAGTCATAGTGGACTTGCAATGGTAACTGTGCTTTTCTCTCTCAACAGATGCCTGCCTGGTCTGAGATCTAAGTAATAAAATGACAACTATTTTCCTAATGCAGTTGCAAAAAAACTTGCATGTTGACTTCAGCATGTCTTACAACTTTTCTTAATCCCTTTCTTCAGCACTTCCTTTGTCACACACTGCTGTTCTTTGTATATTTCTCAGGCATTAAAATCAAAGCTATATTATGCAATTAAGTATTATTTTCCTTTTAGATTTATGCCAATTTAACCTTTTTTTTTAACTTGTCCATGGATAGCTTTGCCTTGTTGAGATGCAAATTGGTTCTGTAGCTCTTTAAATTATTTTGGTAACACTTCCTATTGTACATGTGTCATTTTACCCATTGACATATTTATTCAATTTATTGTGAACAGTCTCTGTCTCATTCCAGTGATGAGACATTTAGAATCCAATGGCTGGAATTAATAGGTGGCATACAATTATTGCACCAAAAACCCTCCACCCCTCCTTCAAAGGAAAGTTGGTCGTGATCCAACACAACAGAAATAAACCAGCCTTGCAGCCATCATACACTGAAGGCAGACTAAATTGCCTGTGGGACTTCATGGCTTCACTCTGATTGGCTAGCTGCTCTAGCAGTACTGCTGCTGCCACAGGATCAGTAGTGGACACTACTGGTATTGTAGGCAGACCGAAGAAGAATCAAACATGGATCCTGAAGTGAGGTAACCAGAAAGAAATCCCAATAAAAATTGGGAATGACACTTACTCATCTGATATATTTCAAAATGGATCTCCAGTATGCATGTTATATTCATTTCCAAGTATGATTGTTTCCTTTTACTGCATATTCCCCTGAGAGGCTGTATGTTAGGTTGACAGAAACATGGCTCAGGGATGGGCAGGACTGACAGCTTAATGTTCCAGGGTCCAAATGCTACAGGAAGGATAGAAAGGGAGGCAAGGGTGGGGGCAATTTTTGATAAGGGATAGCATTACAGTTGTGCTGAGGGAGGATATTCCCAGAAATACATCCAGGGAAGTTATTTGGGTCGAACTGAGAAATAAGAAAAGGATGATAACTTGATTTGGATAGTATTATAGACCCTCTAATAGTCAGAGGGAAATTAAGAAACAAACTTGTAAGGACATCTCAGCTATCTGTAAGAAAAATTGCGTGGTTATGGTAGGGGATTTTAACTTTCCAAACATAGACTGGGACTGCCATAATGTTAAGTGTTTAGAAGGTGATGAATTTGTTAAGTGTGTACAAGAAAAGTTTCTGACTCAGTAAGTGGATGTACTTACTAGAGAAGGTGCAAAACTTGACTTACTCTTGGGAAATAAGGCAGGGCAGGTGACTGAGGTGTCAGTGGGGGAGCACTTTGGGAACAGCAATCATAATTCTATTAGATTTAAAATAATGATGGAAAAAGATAGACCAGATCTAAAAGTTGAAGTTCTAAATTGGAGAAAGGCAAATTTTGATGGTATTAGGCAAGAACTTTCGAAAGCTGATTGAGGGCAGATGTTCACAGGTAAAGGGAGGGCTGGAAAATGGGAAGACCTCAGAAATGAGATAACAAGAATCCAGAGAAAGTATATTCCTGTTCGGGTGAAAGGAAAGGCTGGTAGGTATAGGGAATGCTGGATGACTAAAGAAATTGAGGGTTTGGTTAAGAAAAAGAAGGAAGCATATGTCAGGTATAGACAGAATAGATTGAGTGAATCCTTAGAAGAGTATAAAGGCAGTAGGAGTATACTTAAGAGGGAAATCAGGAGGGAAAAAAGGGGACATGAGATAGCTTTGGCAAATAGAATTAAGGAGAATCCAGAGAGTTTTTACAAATACATTAAGGACCAAAGGATAACTAGGGAGAGAGTAGGGCCCCTCAAAGATCAGCAAGGTGGCCTTTGTGTGGAGCTGCAGAAAATGGGGGAGATACTAAATGAGTATTTTACATCAGTATTTACTGTGGAAAAGGATATGGAAGATATAGATTGTAGGGAAATAGATGGTGACATCTTGCAAAATGTCCATATTACAAAGGAAGAAGTGCAGTGTGTCTTGAAATGGGTAAAGGTGGATAAATCCCTAGGACCTGATCAGGTGTACCCTAGAACTCTGTGGGAAGCTAGAGAAGTGATTGCTGGGCCTCTTGCTGATAGTATCAGTTTGTATCATAGATAGTCACAGGTGAGGTGCCGGAAGACTGGACGTGGAGTCACTGTTTAAGAAGGGTGGTAAGGACAAACCAGGGAACTATAGACCAGTGAGCCTGACATTGGTGGTGGGCAGGTTGTTGGAGGGAATCCTGAGGGACAGGATGTACATGTATTTGGAAAGGCAAGGACTGATTAGGGGTGGTCAGCATGGCTTTGTGCGTGGGAAATCGTGTCTCACAAACTTGATTGAGTTTTTTGAGGAAACAACAAAGAGGATTGATGAGGGCAGAATGGTAGATGTGATCTATATGGACTTCATTAAGGTGTTCAACAAGGTCCCCCATGGGAGACTGATTAGCAAGGTTAGAGCTCATGGAATACAGAGAGAACTAGCCATTTGGATACAGAACTGGCTCAAAGGTAGAAGATAGAAGGTGGTAGTGGAGGGTTGTTTTTCAGACTGGAGATCTGTGAGCAGTGGAGTGCTACAAGGATCGGTGCTGGGTCTTCTACTTTTTGTCATTTACATAAATGATTTGGATACGAGCATAAGAGGTACAGTTAGTAAATTTGCAGATGACACCAAAATTGGAGGTGTAGTGGACAGTGAAGAGGGTTATCTCAGATTACAACAGGATCTGGACCAGATGGACCAATGGGCTGAGAAGTGGCAGATGGATTTTAATTCAGATAAATGCAAGGTGCTGCATTTTGGGAAAGCAAATCTTCGCACGACTTATACACTTAATGATAAGGTCCTAGGGAGTGTTGCTGAACAAAGAGACCTTGAAGTGCAGTTTCATAGCTCCTTGAAAGTGGAGTTGCAAAAGTGGAGTCGCAGGTAGATAGAATAGTGAAGAAGGTGTGTGGTATGCTTTCCTTTATTGGTCAGAGCATTGAATACAGGAATTAGGAGGCCATGTTGCAGCTGTACAGGACATTGGTTAGGCCACTGTTGGTCTCCTTCCCATCAGAAAGATGTTGTGAAACTTGAAAGGGTTCAGAAAAGATTTACAAGGATGTTGCCAGGGTTGGAGGATTTGAGCTATAGGGAGAGGCTTAACAGGCTGGGACTGTTTTTCCTGGAGCGTCGGAGGTTGAGGGGTGACATTATAGAGGTTTACAAAATTATGAGGGGCATGGATAGGGTAAATAGACAAAGTCTTTTCCCTGTGGTCGGGGAGTCCAGAACTAGAGGGCATAGGTTTAGGGTGAGAGGGGAAAGATATAAAAGAGACCTAAGGGGCAACTTTTTCACAAAGAGGGTGATACGCGTATGGAACGAGCTGCCAGAGGAAGTGGTGGAGGCTGGTACAATTGCAACATTTAAGAGGCAGTTGGATGGGTACATGAATAGGAAGGGTTTGGAAGAATATGGTCTGGGTGCTGCCAGGTGGGACTAGATTGGGTTGGGATATCTGGTTGGCATGGATGGTTTGGACCAAAGGGTCTGTTTCCATACTGTACATCTCTATGACTCTAAGAGGATTTGGAAAGTTTAGTGAGGATCGGTTTTTCAGAATATTAGGGGGAATGAAGGGGTGGAGTATTACACTCAGAGGAGGTGCACTCAATGAGCAAAGAATACCCCTGAAGATAGTGCTACTTTTTATTCCCACTGTTTGAGACAATTCTTAAAGTAAAAGAATCCCACTTGTCTGCTCAAACCAACTGTATTTTGGTGTGGTCAGAGTATTAACAGAGCCAATTAAATGTTTAACAAATGCAATCAACCCTTAATTATTTAATTGTGTGGTAGATTGCTGATTTCAGGCTGTTCCCACTCTCTGTATTTATTGCGTAGTTAGCCACCCAACCTTATTATGTGCCCACTTGCTGAAAATACACACATAGGGATATGCCTTTCATTATATTTCCCTCTTATCAACCTCAGTGACTAACGCGCTTCATCCTTTTCCGCCCTTTTCTCTGTATTTCCTGTGGACCTTGTAATCTATTATAATTAGTTCTCATTCTTGACCACCTTGTAACCAATTTTAATTATGGCTGAAAATACCAGAGTTGAATTAACAATTCATTCAATTTATTCTTTATATTCTGTATCATGTCTCTGTGACTGCTCTATTCTCATTAGAACTGTGGCCTCAGCGCAGTTTAGATGGACTCTTTTCTGACAGTCCTTCCCTATCCCAATGGCACTAGATGGCATGAAATGAAATCTCTTTATCCCATGCCTTTTTTTTCCACTTTGCGAACACTTCAGCATTGGCCTGGTATTAAACAGGTTACAATAGCTGGTTGCTCTGAAACACTTGCCTAGTGACATAGACTGCAGGCTTGGACACCTCCCTCACTCACCAACTCACTCATGTTGTCACTTCAAAGACTAGATCAACATTGGAACCAGTCATAACTCCAAAGATTTCAAACCTGACAGCTGTAATGGGAAAACACGTTGGCTCCCACAGCTTGCAGTGTTATATAGATGAAATCCATGTCTCAAAATGTCTCCAATCTCTGCCGTCCCAGATTGAATGAACAGCTGGTGCTGACCAACAGTTGACTGTCCTAAAATTGAATCCAATGCATCAAGATCTTTGGTAAGCTGTGGCCTAGTAAGCAAACTTGAATCTTGCAGATTATCTTTGGAATGTCCTTCAGGTATTTCTGTTTGTTTGTTACTATGTTAGTCAAGATTCAGAGTTACATACAGATTGGGTTGTTGGTTTATCATGATAAACTGGATCCTCTATAATGGCAGTTTAAAGAGAAGCTAGTATTAATATGGAACTTTGTTATGTGGTTAGGATCTTCTAAAGCAATTCACAACAAATGAGTTTCCTCTGAAATGCAACCACATATGGATCAAAATACTTTCATTATTCACATATTTTGACATTTGGTTAAGCTAAAATCCAATAGTACTGACTATAAGTAGTAGCTAATGACAGCTTTCCAAATATTACTGCAAAGCAGGGTGCACTGGTTGGCTTTGTGTTTGATTGAGTAGACCTTGATTAAGAATGTTGCACATGTAGTTTAGGTTGTCTTTAAAAGGTGCAGCATAAATATGTATTTGCAATATGTATCTAATATCAATGTCTGCAGCATAGCATTATATCATTGTATGTGCTCCATTGCATTATAACTTCCATGGAATTTTTGTAAGTTTTGCCAAAGAAAAATGCAAGGCTGACACCTGCAAAGGTCAATGTTGGGAATGAAAAGTAATTATAACAAGTGGTGAAGAAAAGCAGCTATTCAGGGAGACGAGGTAATGTATCATGTTAAAATGTTACCTTTACATCTTTAGAGTCTGATTTTCACTTGGGATTTATGCATACCAGGTTCAGTCTGAGTGACAACCTCCCATCTTGGCGTCTCAAGAGGGTTAGAGTAATTTTAAGATCTCTCTCTCTATATAAATAAAAGCACTTACTATTTGTTCACATGATTTTATATACATTATGTAATATACATGCACATACAAAATCCATAACCCTGTTTTCCTAACAGGGAAAAAACATTCATTGACTCCATGACCAGTATGGAAGTAATGAATTCAATCCACTATTTCCATTACTTTGCTGGCATGCATCACTCTTCAATGGAGCTCAAAATAATTGTAATGTAGTTTGGAAAAATTGCACCTACTTTTTGTACTCTAAAACACTGGCAGAAAGTTAATTTTGCATATGAAGAGACACCAACAGAAAAATGACAATGCACATACTGAGGAATGCTTTGGCAGACATACAAAAAAGAAAAGGTAATTCAAATGTCAACTTTGGGCTTCTGGTCCTGGTCAGAATGTTTACAATTTTGGGCAAGGTGCCCCAAAAACATATAGTTCTGTTATTGGCTTTTCTTCATCTGCTCTCTAGACCTTACAACAGATTAAAAAAACCTTGAAGTGTGTTAGAGAGGAGTTGTTTGTTTTAATGAGAGTCACAGACTATGAGGAGGAAGGTTCAATATTCAAAATCTTGTGTGTTCATTCTGGTGTTTTTCTGCTGTAGATGCAAGGTACAGGTCACAATTTTACAGCAAATATTCCACCCACTCAGGCATTATGATCTGATGTTCTGAAATTGAAGCAGTTATATAATTAAGTGGGCCTTGAGCTGCTATAAACCAATGAAATGAGTCTGAGGAATTTATAAAGTCATCAAAACTCTAAAACAGGAGGGCGTGCTCCCAGAAAACTGTAGTGTTATATAAAACAGTGGCTATCACATGCGCTTTATATTCATATTCTGTTATTATAGCTTTGTTGACTGTTATATGTGGTTCATGCCAACATTTTGTTGGATGTGTTTTTGCATTCTGCTGCTGCTGGTGAATTTTGTCATTTAGCTTTCCAGTCTGTTCTCAAACTATGGGCTGATAAATATACAGGTAAAGAAGGATGAGCTATGACTGCTGAACCCACCAACATACTGCTTTATCCAATAAATTATAGAACCATACACAGGTCCTCCCAGCATGAGTAAATGCTCTCTTTTGAAAAAGGTAGGTAGGAAAATCTCTTGAGTGGAACGTTCCCTACCTCTGAGCGATATGGGAAATGGGAAAATGAAGTTGTTGGTGGGACGTACAGTAGCTCTCTGGTTAGCACTGCTGCCTCACAGCGCCAGCGACCTGGGTTCAGTTTCCTTCCGTGGCCCAAAGATGTGCGGTTTTAGTGGATTGGCCATGCTAAATTTCCCATAGTATCTAGGAATGCTTAGGTTGAATAGGTTGGCTTTAGTGGATGTGGGGATACTGGGGCGCGTCTGTGTAGATCCGATGGGCCAAGTGGCCTGCTAATGCACTCTAGGGGTTCTATGTTGTCAATAAATAAAAGGCCAATTTTCCATCCAAGGTTTCAATGACTAGCTGAAAACCTTGCGAGTGAGTGGTAGGGGGCCTTTTTGCATGTTAACATCACATTGTTACCTATACTTGCCTGCTTTATACGCAAGTTACTATTGTCCCAGGCAGTTGAGAGAAACCAGTTGACAACAGTTATTGACACAAAAGACTAAGCAGGCACTTGGCAGCTGCAGCTTGTGGCATCTTCTCTGCGTTGTTATCTTAGCCAGCAGACTTCAACACCTCAGGACAAACTTCATGGCCAGTGACCACCTGCATAGTTCATACATGGAAGTCAGCATTGGATAAGTGCCAGCCTTACCACATCATTTTGACACAACTCAGGCTCATTTAATAATATGGTTCACCACTTCAATACTGCAGTTGGAACAAACCAATGCTATATATTGCAATACTACTGCCAGGCCACTTAGCACACAAGGACAGATATGCATCCACGCCTCAGTACAAGGCTTTTGGCTTGTTCTTGTAGTGCTCACTCACTCTGCATCCACTTGGATGTTGACAGCATTCCTTCCTTACATTTTTATGCATTGCTGCCTCATTCAGGGGCTCACAGTACTTTGTGCTTCATCTTTCTGCACAGACACAAAGTCAGGCAACCTGTCATGTTTGCCAGCAATGAATAGTCAAGCAGTTGGATATGTTTTTGCGTTGACACTGCATCAATGTCATGCCTATGCCATGTGTCAGCATCTTATTTTAAAAGTAATAATGCTCTCTTCTGTCAGAAGCTTGTGCCTACTTTTACAAGACAGCAGGAACCCCTTTTTAACCACAGCAGTAGTTTTAAGACCCAAGAAAAAGTGGGTTTGGATGTGATGGGAAGCAAAATATATAAACACTCCAAACCAATCTGCCCAATTTCTGTTTTAATGGAAACGAGTCAGGATGTGGACAACCTATCTTGTCTCAGGAAACAGTGATGTCATTGAAATCTTTTAAGGAGGCAGTGTACCCTCAATTAATGGGCTTTTAACCTTTGACTAGTGGTTGCCATTTTCCTGGTTCTCAGGAATCCCAGCAGTTAAACGGAAACTGAAATGGTTGGATGTGTAATGTAAATGTATTTATAGCACTGCTTGTAGGCTGGGAACAGCAACTGTGTTTCCTCCAGGTCCAATAAACATACCTCTGCTATCTTACTGTGATCAACAACAATATCCCACCCACTCAGATATTATGGTCCGATGTTCTGAAAGTATAAGGCATGGACACAGAACTCAGACTCACATGACTTCCCCCCGCTGACTTTTCTGGCATCCCATTGATTTTTTTGTGCCCAGCAATTGTCTAGCCTGTCAATTGGGCTGCTGTCTGCCTGGAAACCGATGGAAAAGATCTATAAGACATCCTGCAGTTAAATCCTTCACGACATCCAGGAAGCCCTTACTTCCGGGTTTCCTGTCCGGAAATCCACTCGTTCCCTGCTCTCTAAATGACCCCAGGTACATCTCAGGGTCCAGATGTCTCAAGAATTCCTTCCAGAGACCAATAATACTTTGCAAGAAATAAAAAGATTTCCCGGCAACTAGGCTAACTCATTCAGTACAGATCTAATTTGCTTGACCTATACCTTCATTATTTCCAAATAATAAACTAACCTACCTAATTAGACTGAATCTGAGCCCTTCATTAAAATAAAAACTCAATCATATCCTATCTAAACTTGAGCTTTGCCAAGATAAATAATTTCTATTGCTGCCAAGTTTTGTGTATAGGTTCCTATTTTCAGACACTATACACACTGGTATTGTAAACAGGATGAGGATGAGACTGGGTTTGTGGTTTTTGGGAATAGGTTAAGGTACATTAGGGAGTTAGAGGTAATGTTTTGAAGTATGTGACTCTGTTTTCAATCTGTTATATCTAGATCGCTATACAGAAAGTATTTTATGGTTTGGTGCACAGTTCTTAAGTTATGATTTTGTTTCTGATTTTCTCCTTGTTCAGAATCTATTTCCTTGTTCATTTTGCTCCATGCATTACTGATGAAAAAAGCATAGGATGTAAATGTATTGTTGGATCTCTTTTCTCTCAGATATTAATACATTAGAACCATTTGTCTTGATTTTGCCTCTGATCATCTTCTGTCACTTATCGATCTCACTGACACATGAAACTCGCTCATGTGACATGTATTGTAAGAAAGTGTAATGTGCTGTCAAACCCTTTCAACAGTGCAAATAAATCCATTGCTGATTCTTTTAATAAGCAAATGAATCAACATTTTGTTATCTTGGAATTATTTTGGACCCCAGAACAGTTTTGTATCTACAGATTTACCTACTGGCACAACTTTGATAGGCCTTACAGCTCCTAGCTTTCTGTGATGCATTAAGGACTTTATCATTTGAACAAGCACCCTAATGGGGACACTAAAATATCTGTATTCAATCAGTTGCTGAGAAGTTGTGATTGCAACTTTAGCTTTCCAGTCACAGACCCTCTAGTGTTTTTTGGAGGAAAGCTAACAAATAAATGCTTATATCAAATTATTAGGCTTTACAGGTAGATTGAACCAGCACTGCTTCATTTAGTATTTTATAAGCTTGTTGTATATTGTAAATGCAAATCCAGTACATTTCAAGTCCTAATGCTTTCTTAATAAGAAATAATTTACAAATATGGTTTTGATGTATACAAATTTCAATAGTTTACAAACCATACCTAGTTCCTCTAGCTTTTTTTAAATAAAGCTTTTCAGTAAAGTATTCTCCAAATGTGAAAAGGAACTAAAGAGTTTCAGGGCTGGATACAAGGTTCATTCTTAAAAAAAAGTCACTAGATCTTAATGTCATTTTATTTTCCTTCATTAAATCTTCTGAACATTTTATAACTTTAGTTCTTCTGTTTGGACATTTTTAGCTCTATCTTATTTCACTTCCCTTTCTCAGTGTTCATGTTTCACCCACATTAATTCTAACTCTTTTGAACTTGAGTGACTGTTAAACAATGAAGTATTTTCCAGAATTTTTTTTTATTGTGTTTTCCGACCCACTATGTTTTCTTGTGTCTGATTGTCCTAGACCTTCCTGTTCATGGTTCAATGTCACACATCACTAAAATAAAAATGGCAAGTCTGTTTCACCATGCTCCAAACTTTCATATATATTGAGAAGCATTGGATTAGCACTGATATAATTTTGATATTTTTTACCACCGCTTTAATCCTTCACTTATCTCTCTGCTGATTTGAAAATCCCCCGGCTGCTGAAAATCTGCTTGTTTCTGTATCCTATCATCAGGGCTCACTAAATATAACAAGTATTTCCTTTAACAAATGAAGTACTCAGGTTAACTTTTTGAGATGCAACAGGTTCTCATTTATGGTACATTATGATACTGTTAGCACAGGCTCGGCCATATTAATATGTTCAACTCTGCTGTTCATGAAAATCATGAAGGAATTCATGGAAAAATGTTAATGAATTAAGCTTACTCTGAAGTAAGTTTTCTGTGATTTGCTTTGAAGTTCAGTAACCTCAGATAAGTCAAAAGATAAAATACTCTATTGATGCATATTTTTGACTGCAGCATTAAAGATAATATTATTTCCACTACACAGATGACAAAGTGATTTTTATTTTTAAGAGGTGAAAGCATATTATATCTAAAGCCTAATGGGTTGTATAGAATGCCTAATTCCATAAACTGGCTGTAATAATTCAATCCACAATCTCAAATACATGGTAGTATTTGTTTATTAAGTATGCCATACTGCCACTCTGGTAGAAAGCTTTAGAAAAAGGGTGAAAAAGTGGTTCAGTTTAGCACTGCTGCCTCACAGAGCCAGCAATCTGGGTTTGATTCCACCCTTGGGCAACTGTCTGTGTGAATATTCTCCCCATGTCTGCGTGGGTTTCCACTGGGTATTTCAGTTTCCTCCCACATCCCAAAGATGTGGAGGTTAGGTGGATTGGCCATGGTGCATTGCCCATAGTGTCTAGGGATGTGCTAGGTGGACTAGCCATGGGAAATAGAGGGTAGGAGGGGGGTGCTTTTCAGAGTGTCAGTATGGACTCAGTGGGCTGATTGGCCTGTTTCCACACTCTATGGATTCAATAAGGAGACATCTGGAAATGCAGATCTAGACCTGAGCTGGTATTTCCTTTTTTGTTTTACAAGGAAGATTGTGGTATCTCCTGCAAAGTGCCTACTAACAAATCAAACCATTTAGGGGCTTATTAAAAGCCTGACTTGTGGAAAATATTTGACATTTTGATGTAGGCTTTTAGGAGCTCTCAGTCTTCAGTCGCAATGAGGGCAGGTGTATCCGATGGGGGAGTTACTGACATTATTTAGAGCAGTTAACAGGATTGAAAAATTATTGAAGATGACAGAAAGGAATGTTCTCATGATAGACTGTGTGGAGGGGGTGAAGAGATAATACCGATGTCGTTCATGTGAGATTGCCTCAAACCTCTAACATAGAGGATGGACAGTGATATTTCCTGGGATTGGAATACTAGGTTTTGGAAAGACAGTGATGAGTTTACCATTGTCTGATTGGCCAACAATATAGCTTGCAAGTGGCAATACTTCTCATATAAACATATGACCGAGGAGCAGGAATAGGCCATTCAGATCCAGGAACCTGCCATTTAATAAGTGGATGGCTGAAAATTTTGCTACTACAAATCTATATTTTTATCGAGCAAAAAAAACCAAAGGACTGCTGATGCTAGAAATCAGAATCAGAAATTGCTGGAAAAACCCAACAGATCTGGCAGCATCTAAAGAGAAAAATCAGCGTTATTGCCATGTTGCCTTTCTTCACTTCTAACCTTAACCCAAGAAGGCCCAGGGGAAGATCAGCCCTGCTCTGTCAGACCCAATTTTATGGAAGCGTGCCAGTTCTATGTCAGAGAGGAAGATTGCGAAAGCCCAGTTCAAACCTATGGATTGTTGTGGGTAATTTCCTTTCTCAGCCAGATAAAGCTAGCTAGATAGTAAATATTATGGAAATTTGTGAGCTGATCATGTGTTTCTTTTAATAAGGAATATTTTGTTATTAAAATTAAGAGAACTGCAAACTAAATTCTGTGTCCTTTTGTCCACATCACCGACAAGAGTGCTTGGGTTAAGTGTTTTTAGTACATGGACTGGTCAAAATGTCCAGAGCATGAACAACATCTGTCAATGCCCAGTCCCTGTCAACTTAACTTGCTCTGCTGGATAGGCACCCACATCTACCTTACATAAATAGACAGGCAAGAGGCTGGAAGAACACAGCAAGCCAAGAGGTGGAGAAGTCAACATTCAGGTATAACCCTTCTTCAGGACTGGGGGTGGGTGTAAGGGGCGCTGCAGCTAAAGGGGTTGGCAGGGGCAGGGTGGTGAAGTGGGGATAGATGAAGACAGATAGAGGATACGACCTGGTTGGTCAATGGGAGAATGAATCCATTTGGGGTCAGGGAGGAGTGAAAGGGATCTGGGAGTGCTAGACGAGGATTCTCTAAAGGTAAACATGCAGGTTGAGTCTGTGATTAAGAAAGCGAATGCAATGTTGTCACTTATCTCAAGAGAGTTGGAATATAAAAGCACCGTTGTGCTACTGAGACTTTATAAAGCTCTGGTTAGGCCCCATTTGGAGTACTGTGTCCAGTTTTGGTCCCCACACCTCAGGAAGGACATACTGGCACTGGAGTGTGTCCAGCGGAGATTCACACGGATGATCCCTGGAATGGTAGGTCTAACATAGAGGAATGGCTGGAGGTCCTGGGATTGTATTCATTGGAGTTTAGAAGATTAAGGGGAGTTTTAGTAGAAACTTACAAGGTAATACATGGCTTGGAAAGGGTGGACGCTAGGAAATTGTTTCCATTAGGCGAGGAGACTAGGACCCATGGACACAGCCTTAGAATTAGAGGGGGTCAATTCAGAACAGGCATGCAGAGACATTTCTTCAGCCAGAGAGTGGTGGGCCTGTGGAATTCATTGCCGCAGAATGCAGTGGAGGCCGGGACGCTAAATGTCTTCAAGGCAGAGATTGATAAATTCTTGATGTCACAAGGAATTAAGGGTTACGGGGAGAATGCTGGTAAGGGAAGTTGAAATGCCCATCAGCCATGATTGAATGGCGGAGTGGACTCGATGGACCAAATGGCCTTACTTCCACTCCTATGTCTTATGGTCTTAAAGGGAGGGGGGAGGAGGGAGATTATGCAGATTAGTCTTTGCTGTAACGACAATACTTCATTTTGATCAGGGGCCCAAGTGAGGAGACCATTGTGAGTCTTTCACCAGGTAAACCAAAAGGAAAAAAGTTGCTTTTAAAACATTTGGAAAATCTTTCCTTGTGGGACATTGAGGAGCATTCCATGGTGACAAGAGGACCAGGAATGCTTCATGGAACCTGTCTTAAATTATTGCATTCCAGCAATACTCTCCCCCATGACAGGTCAGTAGCTTTCTATTCCCTAGTGCTGGCATCTGTCCTGCTGGTTTCAGGCTGGCAGCTGAGGGCATCCAGCTCAGCATTGGCATTTAAAATCACCAGGCTCTTTAAGCACAACTAAGGTCAGTATGGTCTGACCTGGTCCTATCCACTCACCCAATTCCTGCTCCAAGCTAAGGCCTGGACTGCAGTATAGTATGTATTTATGTTTTCTGATTGGTACTGACAACACCTTATTCATTCATAATTTTAGGACAATTTGGTGGTTGCCATTTTTAAATGATCTACATGCAGTCTAAAGTAACTCCACAGAGGCCAGTACCCATCACCAATTCACTCTTTATTCACAGATGAGAGTCCTTGACACTGATCCAGTTCCCTCAGAGCCAGCTCTCAGAGTGAGCAGAATCTCTGACACTCCTGTTATAATCTGTCAGCCCTGAACTCATATCCTATGATGTCCACCTTGGTGGATCCCTTTACAATCACAACACAGTAGATGGAAAATAAATTATTAGTGTTTTGCTTAAGTACTAAGAAATAGTTATCACACAGTGCATTTGTAAAGAATTACAGTATCATAAACCACCCCCTTCAACTTGAACACTTGTATTTCTGACTCTAGTAGTAACACCTTGCAAATGGATAAATGTTGATTTCACAGGCAGCAAACCTCAGTGGGAATCTGGTCATGCAGATATAAAGGTATTCAACTTGATGTGCATCAATCATGCATTAATAATGCAATACAACCTTAAAACAAAAACGGTTAAGTTTCTAACCTGAGAACTGAAATTTCAGCAATTATAATGCCTTTTCAATTACCTAAGCTGCAGCATCTATATGGATTGTTCATTTGCACCACTTTCCCTTTGTTGAACATGTTCCAATGGGAGATACCTGACCATGGGCATTAAAGTAAGAGGCCAGATTTGCTCTTAATTCAGACAACTATATCCGAGTGTGCTGTGCGAAATGCACTGTGAGAATGGTCAGTATTCGTGACTGATTTGAAACAATAGATTTAACATACCTGGTCAGACATGTGACACGTGACTGCTTGGTTCACCTCTTCTAACCTGGGCCAGTCTTGTATGAATGCTTATTATTACAACATTGTTTATAAAAAGCTTTATGAAGGACAACTCTGAATGATATTTGTGCATTTTTAATCCCTTCATGCAGATGTGATAATAACTTTTAAATATAAAACAGATTTGTGTGAACAGTTATGGGGTATGACCTTTTGCGAAGGAAGATTTCATCCTTATTTAGCTTCCTTGAGACATCCCTGATCACTGGTTCTTGATTACATATAGCTATTGCTGTGGACTAATGGTTTCTACAGAACTCTGTTAAAAGTCAGGTGTGGAAATCCCCAGGGGACTAAACCTGGTACTCCCAAAAACTTGCCACTAAATTTTATTTTATAGTAAACTCCCGTGGCATTGGCACTTACCAATGGTAAGCAATGAAAAGGGCCTTTAAGGCAATCAAAATGGACTGTCCACACATTTTCAGGGATTGCAAATGGGAGTAGAGATGGTGCTGGTAGTGGATCTAATTAAAGTTGAATAATTGAAACGTTTTTCCTGCTTTTATGTACTTGAGACACTTCCATCAAAACGTAAAATTTAAGTCCACACATTGCGGTAAAGGACCTTCATACAAGTCAAGCATAAATCCATATACAAGGCACATTTTGGTAACTACTCCATTTTATTGTACAACACTTGACAGAACAATTGCATAGTTCATTAGTAAATCATTGTGGTATAGTTGTTCCCAATCTCTTTGGTTAATTACATTTTAACATGTGTTTTTTTTCCACAGAGAATGCAGACATGACATACATACATCAAATAATTGCAAGTTGCATGGTTCGAAAGCCACTTTTGTTTAAAACTAATACCATATACAAGGAATATATGAAACAGTGACAAATATATGGAAAGCAATGCAATGTGTTGGTAGACTATGTAACATATACTTCTGCAAATTTTCAACAAGTTGGAAGGGCATTCAAAAATAATTTTGAGGTAATAAAGTGCTGAAAGTTGCTAATATTGTTGATATCAAAGTGCTTTTTTTTAACAAATTGAGTTAATTGAACTTCTATACCATCAGTTCAAGGTGACTTTCTGACCATTTAATCCAATGACTATACCATTTCTGAGCTCAATGTCTCAGAAAATAAAACACTCCTCTCTCGGAAAAGGTGTGGGGAGGTGCTGGACAGGGAGCAAAGTCAACTGGTGCTTCTTCTACCTAGGTCACCACAGACAAAGAATGACCAATTTGTTTGAACAAAAATTAGCATCCAATACTGTGGTAACTATTGAACAGCTATAAATCTTTAGGAGAGGAAGGAAGAAAATGTTGAAAGAGTGTATGGGAGAAAAGGGGTGAAAAGCATGTTTCAATCTGTGAAAACTAAAAAAGGTTCCAAAAGTATTGCTACCTAAGTAAGAAAAAAACCAAAGGTCAGTTCTGATTATTTATATTAGTAGCTGTGACTAGAAATACCCATCAGTGAATCAATTTTTATTGTCGCTCTGTTATTTTTCAATACAGTTAAAATGTAACTCCCATTATGATCATAAATATTCTATTGACATTTTCTTTCAATTCATTATAATTCTGACAGATTAACTATTGGCCAACTGGATAAAAAGATCAAACAAAGATCAAAGGGAGTTGACAGTGATAAAACTGAAGGGACTTCATATTTCACATAAAGCTGATCAGAATGTTATGTTTTCATGAACACCTTTGTTACATCGACCGATCTGCAAATGTTGAATTAGGCATCAAAAGATTTTATAATAAAATTTATTATCTATTGGAAGCACAAATTTTCACCTTTCTCTGCCCAGAAGCTCACACCAAACTGGGGAAGAACCCAGCTTTAGGTATTTTATAATCAATCTGTTCAGATAGGAAGTGTTTGGAAGGATATGGGCCGGGTGCTGGCAGGTAGGACTAGATTGGGTTGGGATATCTGGTCGGCATGGATGGGTTGGACCAAAGAGTCTGTTTCCATCTGTTCATCTCTATGACTGTATGTGTTATGACACACCTCTACAGCAGGTGGGACTTGAACCCAGCTCCTCTCATCCAGAGGTGTGAGCACTTCCAGGATAACCCCCAAATCAACTCCACAACTTTTTTTTATTTACAGAAGTGCTTTTATACACCTCTGAATGTATTTTTTCACCATTAAATCATCTGTGTTACTTTTGTCCTTTAATCTCCACCACTAATTCACCCATGTTTCTGAATCAAGACCAATTTATAGGCAAAGCCTGTCTGAGGCAGCACAAGCAACACCAAAAGTGTAGGAAAAGGAGGAAGCCAAAATCAAGATAGACTTAGGGAAGAAAAAGGCATTGCAACCTCTGTGGCACCCCATCACTCTCTAAAGGCATCAAGACAGTTGATGGTCACCACGTGCTCCATCTTCAAGAACACTCAGGCACAGATGCAGCATTGAAGGGGACAGGCAGTTGTGAGTTATGACCTCTGTTCCATGGCCTGCTGCCTCGCCACTTTGACCAGCCCCAGAGCAGATTCAAGAGCAGGTCCTCCGACTTGCCCACTTTCCTCTGTGAACCCAAAATCATTTTTCTTATGAGCTCCAATGAGCGTCATTTGTACTTAATCAATTCTAGAGTTATTCAGTTTAACCTTTGAGGGATCTTGTAGCACAGTTGTAGGGTCTCCATCTCTGAGCCGGGAGGCCCAGGTTCAGTCCCACCTGCCCTAGGTAATAATGTCCCTGATTAGACAATATCTTCTGCTGGACCCTTAAACCAACCTCTGTTTCTAACTTTGGAAATTTAAGAGCAATTCATACTGCATTGAAAGAAACTGTTAGCTCACTAGAATGCAGGAGTCTTCTTTGTGGAGCACATTAAATTGGCAAAGGAAATCTCTCAGACTATTTTAATTTTGCAACTATTAGATGTTGAAAATAATATGGCCCTAAAATAACATTTGCAGCAAGTCTTCAGTTGAAGCACTCCGACTGTCCAACATGAATTATAATGTAACAAAATGGGAAGAACAGTAATCTGGAATGACCATTTTAAAAGACTTATTTCAAGGGCATAATTAGTGATAATCATGACAGGAACCTGACTTTGGCCACTGGAATTAAAACAGAGGAGAATTCAGTTTTATTAACATTTCTTAGTTATATAAGTAGGTGTCTGGCCAATGAATTTAACTTGGCTGTAGACTAACCTTTTGAGTTTTTTCTTTGCAGTCAACCAGAACTGTTCTAAACTTAGGTGAAATGGAACCAGATCCAAATAGAAGAATGTAAGAAAAACAGCAGCAGGGGTGAGAAATGAATTCAAACATTTTATACAAATAAGGGGATGAACATGAAATAAAACTAAAGATTGGATGAAGGTGAAAATGGAAGGTATAGCTTAGAGGGGGAAAGTTCAAAACTGAGAACATAACCAAGACAGGATGAGGTTAAAATAAAAACTGAAAGAGCCACAGATGCTGTAAATCAGAGACAAAACCAGAAGTTGCTGGAAAAGCTCAGCAAGTCTGGCAGCATCTGGGATGAGAAATCAGAGCTAATGTTTTGGTTCTGGGTAACCCTTCCTCAGAACTGATAAAGGGAGGAAAATATTGGTTTATAAGCAGAAGATAGGATGGGGAAAAGGATTAAGGAGTAAACATAGTTGGGAATGGACCCAAAGAGAGAGAAGTATAGTTGTATTGACAAAGGAGTGTATAACAATCTGGCTTGGAGGGTGAATAGCCTTGTATGGAAATTGTTAGTGACTAACAATAGGTAGTGTGTAATCGCACGTGACAACAAAGCCTGGTGTGTGGGGGTAGGGGGCCAGGACATGGGAGAGTTCAGGCCCTAAATTTGTAGAACTTGATATGAAGTCCAGAGGCTAAAATGTTATTTTTTTTAACATTTCTAATAAAATATCAATGTCTGATTTAAATTAAAATGGTAATGACATTTATTTATTCTTGGATGATCTCAAAAACATCAAATTTCCTGGACAAAAAAACCCGTAAAAAACTCTGAATGCTGGAAATCAGAAACAAAAACAGAAATTACTGGAAAACCTCAGCAAGTCTGTGGAGAGAAATTAGAGGTAATGGTTCAGGTTCAGTGATCCTTTTTCAGAACAGAGAATGGTTCTGAGGAAAGGTCACTGGAGGTGAAATGTTAACTCGGACCTCTTTCCACAGAAGGTAAAAGACCAGGGTGGTGGTGGGTTGCTTTTCAGACTGGAGGCTGTGACCAATGGTGTGCCACATGGATTGGTGCTGGATCTACTGCTTTTCATCATTTGTCTAAATGATTTGGATGTGAACATAGGAGATGTGGTTAATATGTTTGCGGATGATCCCAACATTGGAGGTACAGTGGATAGTTAAGAAGGTTACCTCAAAGGACAAGGGGATATTGATCAGATGGGCCAATGGGCTGAGGAGTGGAAGATGGACTTTAATTTAGACAAATGTAAGGTGCTGCATTTTGAAAAGGCAAATCAGGGCAACACTTAAACACTTTATGGTAAGGTCCTGGGTGTATTGCTGAACAAAGGCACCTTGGAGTGCAGGTTCATAGTTCTTTGAAAGTAGAGTCCAAGGTAGATAGGATATTGAAGGCGGCATTTGGTATGCTTTCCTTTATTGGTCAGAGCATTGAGTATAGGAGTTGGGAGGTCATGTTGTGGCTGTACAGGACATTGGTTAGGCCACTTTTGGAATATTGTGTGCAATTCTGGTCTCCCTCCTCTAGGAAAGATGTTGTGAAACTGGAAAGGGTTCACAAAAGATTTACAAGGATGTTGCCAGGGTTGAAGGGTTTGAGCTATAGGAGAGGCTGAATAGGCTAGGGCTGCTTTCCCTGGAGCATCAGAGGCTGAGGGATGATTTTATCGAAATTTATAAAATCATGATTAAATTAGATTCCCTACAGTGTGGAAACAGGCCCTTCGGCCCAACAAGTCCACACCGACCCTCCGAAGAGTAATCCACCCGGACCTATTGCCCTCTGACCAATGCACCTAACACTATGTGCAATTTAGCATGGCCAATTTACCTAACCTGCACATCTTTGGACTGTGGAAGGAAACCGGAGCACCTGGAAGAAATCCACACAGACACGGGGAGAATGTGCAAACTCCACACAGACAGTTGCCCAAGGGTGGAATTGAACCTGGACCCTGCCGCTGTGAGGCAGCAGTGCTAACCACTGAGCCACCATGCCGTCCATCATGAGGGGCATGGACAGGGTAAATAAACAAGATTTTTCCCTGGGTTGGGCGAGTCCAGAAGTAGAGGGGATACGTTTAAGGTGAAAGAGGAAAGATTTAAAAGGGACCTAAGGGGCAATATTTTCATGCAAATAGTAGTGCACTTTTTGAATAAGTTGCCAGAGGAAGTGGTGGAGGCTAGTACAACTACAGCATTTCAAAATCTTCTGGATGGGTATATGAATAGGAAGGATTTAGAGTGAAATGGGCCGAGTTCTGGCAAATGGGACTAGATTAGGTTATGATGTCTGATCAGCATGGATGAGTCAGACTAAAGGGTCTGTTTCCATGCTATACATCCCAATGACTCTATGACTCTAGTGCTGATATTGGGATAGCGGGAGTTGGATGTTTGGCAGCGATTCACTGCACTAGATAACTGCCTAGTGTTACACTTATTGTATTTTCTCTTTTGAAATGCTCGGCAGCACCATCAATGCTTGCCCTAATATGTGTCGAGAATGTGGTGCTGGAAAAGCACAGCAGGCCAGGCAGTATCCGTGGAGTAGGAGATCAGTATAAGCCCTTCATCAGGAATGAGGCTTGTGGGCCGGGGGACAGAGATACATAGGACGGGGGTGGGGCTTGGGGGGAAGGTAGCTGAGAAAGTGATAGGTGCCCTAATGTGGCCTGGCATAGTCCCTAATTCGATGGTAACTATGGAAAGAGGTAATCCCTCACATTTTCCATAATTACCACCTTGGCAATCGCACATGTCAGGAATGCCAGTCGATGACAGGCACCCAATGTTCCTCAGTGTGATGGAAAGTGAGAAAAAATATTACGTTGGTAAATCAGATTGCATGTGACTAAACATGTCAAGGTGCAGTTTTATTTAAGTTTACATACTGGATTTGTATGAGAGACAACAACATTACTTTTTTCCTCGAAGTTACTTGGTATATTTAACCTAGCACAGTGATATGAATTCTGCAGCAGGAACTAGATTTGCTTTTTCTCATTCTCTAAGCTCCCAAGTATAGGAGATCATGCAATAAGGGATCTGCCTGAATAGAACCCCACAATAGTCAGTGGGTTTGAGAGTCAGAAAAGATTCCACCCATTACTTCCATTGGCAATTCCACTGGGGAGTTGCACCTTATATTAACTTTTCTTTACTCTTTACACACCTTTGCAGTTCCATCAGTTTCTGCTTTAATTATATTGCATTGTTTAGTTCTCATAATGTAACCAAAGTGGTAGCAATACATATCAATTAACACGAAAAATGTAGCCCTGCCCAAGACTGATATTGAAAACATAAATCAACATGACAGTAATCTTACAGTGAGAAGGCAGTCAGTACTGGTCAAACCATTACATTTGTACAAAATGGAACTTAGAAAAAGAGAAGCATTTGTAAAAGACTGATCCCACCTTTCTTTGTGTTGTGTTTGATGTGATGTTTCCCATAAAAGTAATCATGAATTGCTTGTTTCTGAAAAATCAAGAGCTGAATTTCAAGATTTTTTTATTAATCAAAATGTTTTAAGTTCAATAATGTGGCAGTGGCAGAATTAATTGTGGCTTTTAAAGGGAAACTGCATAATTATCTGCAGAGGAAACAATTGCAGTGGTACAGAGAAAAGATGAGAGAATTGGATTTGCTGCATTGCTCTTTCTGGCAGTGACATGATGGGCCAAATGGGCTCCTACTGTGCTATTTGCTTCCATGGTTGAAGTTATCAAGTTGATTGAGTATATGACTTGTTGAGATAACAAATTGGATGTTTTAGCTTGTGGTTCTGGTTGTTCAGCTTTTAAGCCAGGTTATAATGTTTAATTTGCTATAAGTAAATAACATTCCATCTAATAGATTAACATTACATCTGTTTAGATTCATGATCTTGCCTCTTTTTATAGTTAGTATCAATTTATAGACTCTCAGAATGGTTATGAGGAAGTTTGAGGCACAGTGGCCAGTTGCTCTGCCTCTGATCCAGGAGTTTGTAATTTATGTCCCACTCCAGGACCTGATGGTCAAGGAAGGTGCACTTAAAACTTGGCCAAACAGTGTTGTATCAAAATTAAAATCTTTACAACACATGTCATAGGCAGTCTCTTAGAGTGAGAGATTTTTCTGGTCAGTCATGCCATGAAAAAACTAGGAGCCATTACCATCAATATCCATTGCTGTAGTGATAATGTAGATGTAAAAGTATGTTGGCACAAACAAATTTGGAAGGCAGTGCAGATCAGTTGTTCAATCCCTATTTCACCAGGGTGGAATGAGGGACCTCCCTCCTTGATGGAGAGTGTAGTGGTGTGATTTGGATATACCTGCAGGGCAAAAAAAAACTCAAGAATGGTCATAGCACAGTAGGAAGCAATTTGTAATAATGCCAGTAAGAGCAATGCAACGAATCTAATTCTCCCACCTTTTTCCCTATATCGCCACAACTGTTTCCTCTTCAGACAATTACACAATTCCCCTTTAAAAGCCATGATTACTTTTACCACCACCTCATCCCTCGGTTGTGTCTTAAAGATCTTAACTGGTCACTATATTAAAAAGTTCCTCCTCATGCCACAGTCGGCTCTTTTGCTAACCACTTTGTCTCGTGATCCTTGATCATTCTGCCACATGGGAACAGTTTCTCCCATTCTACCTTGTTCAAACCCCTCATGGTTTACTATCCATTAAGAGTTACAGTGGCAATATTAATAAGACAAACTGACTGTAAACTTTTCAGATTGTAATGACACCCTTGTGCCAAGTGGCACCGCTTCAGTTGTTGCTCTGAGAGCTGGATTTAGATTGTACAGTTTGAATATATATAGTGTGCTTAATTTTGTAGGATGATTCAGTACCAGTCAATTTCATTGAGAACATGCTTACCTTTATGTTTCACACTTCATACTCGGTGGCATTGTTTCAAATATTTTTCATAAACTACAGGACAAATTTCAAAGACTGTGCAGTGACATTTGTACCAACGTTGCTTTGAAAAGTTACAGAGAGCCACTGCAGAGATGTGTGTGCATGTGAGAAACAGAGAGAAAGGCAGATAAAAATCAGGGCTCTGGTTACACACCTGTTCTGGCTTTTGTTCCCTGTTCTACACACATCAGAAAGTGGATATACTTGGGAGAAAAGAGGAATAGTTGGTTAATATTACTTCCATTTTTAAATGATCACACTAGACGAATTGCAAATCAACCTGTGTTTGCTTAACAGATAGAAAGTTCTAAGAGTTTTCTATATGTTTGCATAAGAGGCAGATTCATATGGAGTCAAAGAATGAGGGAATGAAAGAGAACATTCAGACAAACACCCGTGGGGTCACTAGTGGTGATCCATAAAGCCCTAAGTCAGAGAAAGATGAGAGAAATATGCAAGTGTTCCTCTCTTAATACTAATTTAATATTTTAATATTTGAATCTAATGGGAATGGATAGGAAGAGAGGGGGACATTGGAAGGAAATATACTTTTACATCTACATTGTCACTGGAGCTCTGGATATTGATGGTATTGGCTCCAATTTCTTTCACAGCATAGCTGACCAGAAAACTCTCCCACTCGTACCAGTGTGTTGTAAAGATTTTAAGGTTGATTCAATGCTATTTGGTTAAATTATGAATGCATCTTCCTTGACCATCGGGTCCTGGAGTGGGATTTGTGCTGCAAACTTCTAGATTAGAGGCAGGACAGCTGGCCACTGTGCCATGAAATTTCCTCACAACCATTCTGAGAGTCTATAAATTGGCACTAACTATAAATAGAGGCAAAGTTATACATCTAACCAGATGTAACGTTCATCAATTAGATTAAATGCTGCTCTATTGCTTAGAGTTCAAGAACATGAAAAGTTTCTTGTCATTTGCCATTTATTCTTGGAGCAAATGGGAATAGGTACAATCGAATAAAGGGCAGTAAATGGAGTGGCAAATGACAGCAGAGCAAGAAGACATAGGGGTTGAGTGAAGATCTTAAAAGGGAAGTGCTTGTGTTAGTGATGAGACTAATGGTATGAAGGAAATGGAGAAAGATAAGAGGAAGGTATAAATAATTGAGGGAACCAATGCAAAAGTATCTGCTGAGGGCTACATTTTTCTTGTACTGCTAATATCAAATGCAGCTTACTGTTTTTAGTGGCTTCTTTATTGAACAGAGCAGAAAAACAAATGAAGAATCCAAAGGGAAAAAGACAAAAGAAAAGTAGAAGAGCATTGAGTGAGTGAAACACTGACCTATAAACAGTAAAGAGCAGAGACATGTAAGGGACTGATTATATTGTCCAACATATCACTGGCAATATTGAGGGAAATTATGAAAGTTATATGTTGGCATTGCATCATATTTGATGATGCGTTGCACCATATAAGACTGGAATGTGATGACTTTTTTTACAAATTTTGCACAGACAAAACTGGGATAAATTATATGCAATGTACCAATTGAATGCCGCAGTAGTTTGCAAATAAAGTGCCAGTTGCTTCAAACTACAAAGGATAAATAATAAGAGCCAACTCCAAATGAACAGGCAATAAATGCCCAAGATGAATTAATGCAATTACTTCAATACTTCCAGGAACATATCCTTCTAAATTCAAAAATTTGCAAACTAAACATGGAAGGAAGGCAATTCTCAAACAAACCATTAAAATCTAAAATATATCTGTTCATCATTGATACTTTCAAACTTCCACCAGAAGCAAACCATTCATGAACCTCAAATTCATCTCAAAATATAGGTCCTATCTTTGTTCTCGGTTTGACTTCATGTTGTGCCTGTATTATGTAAGCACTTGACACCAGCATTTTCATTGTCAAAAAGTACAATCCAGACATCTATCTTAACATCACACAGCTGACCACAACATCAACTGTCATAAAGGACCGTCCCCACATCTCCCCCAACACACCTGCCCCAACCAGTGACTTCAAGGGACCACAAAGTAGTTAGAATTGCTTTGCTTTGCAAGTTGCCAGAAGAAATGTTGTGTATCACTGTCCCATCTGCCTGTTGAACTGGACAGCTGAAAGAAACTCTACTGCTGCCAACCTAATTGTTCCTGCCCTGAGAAATAAGGCTGCAGGATGACCTAGTTTAAAACTTGAATGTTGAAGAATACACGACACTCAGAATGAGCAGAAAGCTAGGATAAGGTAATTAATTAACGATTCTGTTAGCACGAAAGGCTTTAGGCTTGGAATGCCCTGAGTTCAGGAAACCAAGAGATTTAGGCATTTTGAATAGAAATGACCAATGATAAAGGGAAGAACTCACAGACCCTAAAAAAACCCTACTGTAGGATAAATTGTAAAGCAAGAATTAATGGGAGTTTATCAGAAAGGAACAACAATAGTTACAGGCCATTTTAATCCACATAGAGATTGGAAAAATCAGAGGGACGAAAGTAGCCTAGCTGAGGATTCCATAGAATAGAAACTGTCTCATTCCATAGAACAGCAGATTCTGGAGCCAACCAGAGTGACCATGTGATCAAATATTTATTTTATTTGAGGGGATGGGAGTGGGTCCAAGTCCAAGTTTTTAACTTTGAATAAGGGCGATTGCGAGGGCACAAAAGCAGATCTAGCTGAAGTGAACTGGTAAATTAGATTAAAGGATAACACAACAGGTATGCAATGGCAGACAATTAAAGGGGATATTTCTGAAAACACAGAAGAGATCTTGTATGAGTAAGAAAAATTCCAAGTGAAAGTTTAACTTTTCGTCAGTTATAGTATAGTTAAAAGAAAGAACACACCACTGGGACCCCCAGCATTACCCCCTCTTTTCTATTAATCCATCCCATCAATCCTATAGTTTTAACTCTTCCCCAGATCATCACCCAAGCTGTGTATATCTGTATATAATTGTCTATCTGTTCCCGCTCCCCCAACCCCCTTTCTCCTTAATATCCACAGACAGAGGTGGCGGAAAATATATGGCTCACCCCCTTAAGCCATCATCTGTGCAGACCCTTGGAAACACAAGTCTATGACTGCAACTGTCCTCCCTATGGACTGGTGCCCCTTATGGAGACAAAGAACTGTGGCCTGCTCAGGAGCACCAAGGCATGATACCCCTGTGCAATGCTCTCCTAATACAATCCTGGCCATGGCCAAAGTCCAGGACTGGTACAGGTGACTGCCCTTGACTAACTGTATTGCCGCCCCCCAACCGATTGATAGAGGCCCCCATTGACTTCAGTGCGTACTACTCCTCTAAGGCTTTCAGACATGTTGTACTGCTTGCAGCAAATGCTGCATTTGGCACAACAGTGAGACCACATGGTGCAGGTGTTAGAACATGCCACATTGATGTACGATGAGATGCATGTGCCCTGAATTGCAGAGTACTGCCCAGCATGCTTACTTGCCTGGTTGTGTGATTAACCAATTCCCAAGACAAGGTACACTATGGGGTGCTTGTAAGCACCAGGTGAATACTGTCTGAAAGAGCTAGGAAGTGAGTCTGATTTCTCTGTACCCAATGCAGCTGTCCACTGTTGATTGCCAGTGTATCTTTTTAGATTAGTCTTCCCTTGCCAGAGTCAGTGACAGAGCTTTGGAATATGCTAAGATGGTGGCAATGACATCCTGAAACTGGAGTACCAATGTCTGTGGCGGAAAGTACTTTTGGCTGGTGCTGGTTAATCGTACCCTGCTCTGCAGTTTGTCCATGGGCAAGATGGAAGTCATTCAGTGGAGGTGGTGAATTGAACTCACCAAGAACTCACTCTAGTTTCCAGGTCAAGTTTTCACAATGGCTGGTTTGTAAGGCAAGTTTGATAAGATTTCAACCTGAGGTTAGTTGGGCTATTAACAAAGTAGCTGAAAATGTGTTGCTGGTTAAAGCACAGCAGGTCAGGCAGCATCCAAGGAACAGGAAATTCGACGTTTCGGGCCAGAGCCCAACAAAGTATTTAATAAACAATCATGTGCATCAATTAGGAGCTCACCACTGCCTGGTGAGAATCTCGCCATGTCACTGAGAAAAGTGAACAAGATGCAATGATTTGTTCTCAACATCAAGATGGGCCTTGCTGAGTGTCTGATCCTATTATCCCATGCATCCCACATCACTCAGAGACAAAATTCCATTCAAAAAAATGCTTCAGCACAATTTGACTCAGTTGTACATTGTTTGCATTTTTATTTCAGTGTTATACTGTGTAATCGCCAGAATTATAGGCCAAGTGCTGACTGCAGCATCTGAACATAGTTGTTTCTCAGTTTGATCTAAAGGAATTAGTAGATGTTAAATTAGAATGGATCCTGATTGGATGAAAGGGGCAGTACAGGTCAGTAATGGTGGTTGTTACTTCTAAGTCTGTCACCATGGATACCTATGTAAAATGACTAAAAGGTCTCAATAAAGGATTGACACAGTTAAATAATGTCAGTTGACAGATCACCTTGTTCAGTTTGGACGGAAGAACAAAAGGACAGTATTATTTAAATGGACAAAAGCTACAGAAAGATGCTAAAGGGACTTGGGCATGAAACACAGAAAGCTAGCACATAGGTGCAGAAGGTAATCAGGAAAACTAATGGAATATTGGCTGTTATTTCAACAGGAGTTAGTGTATAAGAGTAAGCAAGCCTAAGTGCAAATGTACAAGGTGCTGGTGAAACCACAACTGGAGTACTGCGAGCAGTTTTGCTCCTGTTATTTAAGGAAAGACATCATTCATTGGAGACAGTTCTGAGAAGGTTCACTAGGATGATCCCTGGCATGGAGAGATTGTGGTTTCCTTCAGTGTCACTGGTACAAAATCCTGGAACTCCCTTCCGAGCAGCATTGTGGGGCTACCTATGTGAAATGGACTGTAGTGGTTCAAGAAGATAGCTCACTACTAGCTTCTCAAGGGCAATTAGGGATGAGCAATAAATGCTGGCCCAATCTGCATTGCCTATGTCCCATAAATGAATCTAAAAAAGCTTCTGTTTAACCAGACAGGATAGTTTAAAGAACTGTTTAGTTTTAGAAGGTTACGGAATATGGTGTAATTTGCAAATAAGTATTCAAATAGTTTTAAATAGGGAGGCAATGGCCTAATGGTCTTGTCACTGGACTGTAACCCAGAGAACCAAGTAATGTTCTGGGGACTCAACATTTGAAGTCCACCATAGCAGATGGTAGAATTTGAATCCAATAATTTTTAAAAACTGGAATTGAGAGTCTGATGATGACCATGAATCCATTGCTGATTGTTTGGATAAACTGATCTGGTTCACTAATGCCCTTTAGGGAAGGAAATGCCATCCTAAGCTTATCTGGACTACATGTGACTCCAGACCCACAGCATTGTGGTTGACTCTTAACTGACTTCTGGGCAACTAGAGATAGGTAATAAGTGCTGGTTCACTCACATTCAATGGATGAATTTTTAAAAAAGTAGCATATAGTCCAGTCAGAAGTGAAAGATTGCACATCGACAAGCTGCAAAACTAACAATTTGCATGTCTCTTCAGCATGATTACCTTTATTCTATCATGTATCAAACTGTCTGTGTGTTCCTGGTCTTTCTTCAATTCCACTTCCTTAAACAGGGGATCAAAAGCTAGAGTTACACATATAACTTATCTGTGCCGTCTGTCTGTTTTTGGATTTATTTGCCTTTCGTGTGTACTCAATTGGAACACTTTATTAAAAACCACGCAATTCATGAATGGCCTGCCTTCCTAAAGAAGGAATTGCTTTTAAAGCATTTTCTCAGATGTATGTAGATTTGTAATATTTCAAATGCATAGGCACATATTCAAAGGTCCGAGGAAGTATTTAAAATATTTATAAGTCATACTGAATGCATGCCTTACATTTCAAACACCATATGTAGAGCTATAATCATAAACTAACAAGTATAAAGTTACTTCAAACCAAGTTGAATATACTTATGAAATATAAAGGAAGTGCCAATCATGTATGATGTTTTTTGATTCACAGTCTAATTTCAATAATGAATGTTTTAACTTTGCAAGATGAAAATGTGCTGCTCTGTCCTGTGCAAGTCACTCAGGGTGACAGGAATCTTGTGGGCACTGCAGAAAAGTCCCATAGAAGTCCGGAAATGACCCTTGCAATGGGATTTTCAAAGCAGCCAGATGAGAGACAATGTCTTTATACAACTTCTGTAACTCTGGCACGAACCATTAATACAAAGATTGGGGGAGAGTGCTTAAGAGCAGAATAACAAATGCAGTCTTTCAGCTACCAGGGACATTTATATACTTTTGACTCTTAGCTATATTGTATAAAAGTCAACCTTTTGAGCTTTTCACTCTAGCAATACTTTTTTTAAACAGAATACGTTGGATATAATGATGAAATAGAATTCTTTGTGACAGGGAATCTATGTGGATCAGATAGCATGTAGCACCAGACTACTCTGTGGTCACAGTGGTGCGGAAGGGAAGCTGTTCTCCATTCTGAATAGTGTCTTTGTTCCTTGCTCTGCAGTAGTTACATTTTGCAGGCCCCACAGATACAACAGTGGGCATATGAGGACAGAATCAAAATGAATCTTTAGTTTGAAGGCTGCTTCTTTGCACCATGTTTTAGGGAGGCACGTGGAACAATATTGGCAACCACAAAATGACTTTATTATGTACAACCATAAAACTGTCTGCATTAATCAGCAGATAAAAAGTTGAAGTTACTTTATGCAGCAGTAAGATTGAGACATTGTTTTGCTCTAACGTTTTTCTTGCATTTCTCTGTTTTATATTCAGGGATGAAGTGGCATAGTGATGGTGTCACTGAACTAATGCTCTGGAGACATGGATATGAATCCTACTGAAGCAGAGGATAAAATTTGAATTCAACAAAAAAATCTGGTAATTACAAAGCTTGTCCAATGGTGGCAATTTAACCTTTGTGTGTCATAAAAGCCCATCTGTTTCATTAATGTCCTTTATGAAAAGAAGTCAGCTGTCCTTATCTGGTGGAGTCTAAATTTAACTCCAACATAGAGTGATGCAGGAGACTCATAACTGCCCTCTGAAATGCCTAAAAGAGCACTAAGTTAGATCAAAACTGCTTAAAAGTCTGAAGAAGTCACTTGGCAACCTGATATCCATCTAGGTATCAAAAACAACAATGGTAATTCCAGGCATTGTCACCCTTGCAAAGACCTCCTTACTAATATCTGCCAGCTTCTGCCAAAATTGAGAAAGCTGTTCCATAAGCTAGTCCAGAAATAGTCTGACAGTCATATTCATGAAATCCAACTTTACAGACCATGTTACACATACAACCATCTTCAATCCAGTGCATGTCATGTCTCAGCAAAAATGCAGAACCCCAACCCCCCAGCCCCGGATGTGGCAATACAGTGGTTTGCAGTATAGTCAATATTGACTCTGGACCCCATGAAATCTCATGCTATCAGGTCAACCATGGACAAGGAAATGTCCTTCTGCTTATCAATACTGCTTGGCAGAGGAAGCAGCATACTTCCATGTTGAAAACCACTTGAAAGAAGCACGGAGGGTGGTAAGGCCACAGAATGTACTCTGTGCGGGGAATTTCAATGCCCACCACATAAAGAGGCTTGGTAGAACGACTACTAATAGAACTGGCCAAGTCCTAAAGGATATAGCTGCTCAATTAGGTCTGCAACAAGTGGTGAGGAAACCAACAAGGGGGAAAACATGCTTTACCTTGTCCTCATTAAATTACATGTCACAGGTATATCTGTCCATGACAGTACTTGTAGAAGCTATCACTGCTAACTTCTTATACAGATGGCTGTCTTCACAATGAGGATAACCTTCACTATGTTGCTTAGTGTCAGCACTGTGCTAAATAGGATAGATTTTCAACAGATCTAACAACTGAAAATTACACATCCAGGAAGCCTTGTGGGCCATGAGCAGCAACATAACTGTATTCAACCACAATTTGTAACCTCATAGCTGAGCATATCTCCCTCTCTATAATTACTGTCAAGCCAGGAATAACCCTGGGTTAATGAAGTATAGGAGGACATGTCAGATGCATCACTGTGTATACCAAAAAATCAGATGTCAACCTTGTAAAATTTCAAAACAGGACCACTTGCATGCCTTCCAGTGGAGTAAACAATCCTTACAGGAGTAAACAATCACACAAGCAACAGATCATAAGTGCTGCAGTCCTGTCACATCTAGTCATGAACGCTGGTAGTGAATTAAACAAATCACTGGAGAAGGAGTTTCACAAATATTCCTATCCTCAATGATGGGTGAACCCAACACATCAGGACAAAAGACAAGGCTGAAGTAGTTGCATCTATCTTCCATGAGAAGTGCTAACTGCTTAATCCATTGCTGTCTCCTCCCTCAGTCCCCAGCATCACAGTTGCCAGTTTTTAGTCAATGTGATTCATTCCAAGTAATCACAAGAAATGACCAAAGATACCGGATACTGCAACAGCTACAACAAAAGTCCTGAAGACTTGTGTTCCTGAACTTGCTATTCCCCTAGTTAAGCTGTTCCAATGCAGCTTCAACACTGGCATTTACCTGACTGTGTGGAAAATTGCCCAGCTATGTCCTATACACAAAAAGCTAGACAAATTCAAACAGCCAATTACCACCCTCTCAATCATCAGCAAAGTGATGGAAGAGGTTACAAACAGTGATATGAAGAGGCAGTTACTCAACAATAACCTATTTATCGATGCTCAGTTTGACTTCCTACAGAGCTACGTAGCTCTTGACCTCATGACAGCCTTAGTCCAAACAAAGATAAAAGAGCTGAATTCCAGAGCTAAGGTGAGGCTGTTGACATCAAAGCAGCATTTGATTGAGTGTGACATCAAGGAGACCTAGCAAAGCTGAAGTCAATGGAATTTAGGGGCGAAACTCTCCATTGATTGAAGTTATATGTGACACAAAGGAAGATAGTTGTGGTTGTTGGAGGTCAGTCACCACAGCCCCAGGACATCTGTGCAGGAATTCCTCAAGGTAGTGTTTTAGGCCCAGCCATCTTCAACTGCTTATTCCATGATCTTCCCTCATTCAGAAGACTAGAAGTGGAGATATTCACTGATGATTCCATAATGTTCAGCACCATTTACAACTTTTCAGATAATGAATCAACTCATGTTCCTATGCAGCAAGACTTGGAAAACATCCAGCTTGGGCTGATAAGTAACAATAACATTTGTGCCACACAGGTGCCTGACAATGACCATCTTAAACAAGAAAAAAAAAATCACCTCTTGACATTTAATAGCATAGCCATTGCTGAAACCCCCACTGTCAACATCCCTGGGGGTTACCACTGAAGAAACTGAACTGAACAAGTCATATTAATGCTGTGGCTACAAGAAAAGGTTACAAACTCGGAACTCTGTGATGAGTAAATCTGACTCAGCCTTCTGCTGAAACTGAAAGTAGTAGGAATTCAATGCAAAATTTGAATATAGGAACGCAATAAGCTAAGATGTGTTAATCAGGTAGTTCTTCTGTAACGCAATGGTTGCATTCTTGTGCAACCCCACATTATAGAAAAATTGCACTTTAGAAACAGCACATAAAGTGTTGGCGATGTAATCGCATTAAAACAATGCATGTTTTAAAAGTCTGCGCTGTAGAAACAGTGCTCCCAATTCATCAATCGCGTTGTATGAAATGTGTGTTATAGCAGAATGACCTATAGGTAGCTATTTTGGGTGTAAAGCCAGTTGGAGGGCATGTATTGAGTGGAATGTCTTTGGGATTGATACAGGGAGCCCTAAGATACCTAATCCTTGGCTTCTGAAACTCACGCCTGCAAAATCTCTGGTGATTCTAAATGAGAGCAGGGAAGGAAGGGAGTAAAGTCTGTTAAAGGAAACAGTCAAGGTTCAGATAAAATTAGTAACTGATCAAACCAACAGTAACAAAATTCAGGGTAGAAAAGTTTAATGTACAGTGCATTGTTTCACACATTTGTGTAACGACTAAAGTTGAAGCTGAGATATAGAATGATAGTAGTTGCAGCAAACAACATATTAATTCAGTGTGGAGCAGCAAAAACAGAATAAATGGAAACTTAAACCAGATCATTTCAGTACAAATCAGGTGATGTCTATTTAAATGTCTCTCGCCAACCTGTGTTCAGTTTCAGTCATAAAACATTAAAGGAAAACATTCAGTCGATTGAAAAAGCAAAAAAAATTGCAGATGCTGTAAATCTGAAACAAAAACGGTACACATTGGGAACTCTCCGCATATGCAGAGACACTAAATCTGTTCGTATTGTAGGCTCAGATTGTTCTTTAAACAGATTTATGGAAAGGTTCACACTTGAAACCAGAACTAATCTGTCCAATCCTTGGGGATAATGAAGAGAAGGACCAAAGGGTTGAGATAGAAGGAAAGACAGAAAATGTAGTGCATTCTTTCCTCTTTATTGCTGAAAAATGTCCACCAGGTCAATATGATGTGTCTAGTTTGTAGGTAAAAGGAATTGGTAAATTTACAGTATTATGTGCATTAGTTTGCATTTCATTTTCAGTCTATGGTGCTGGCTAGCAGAACTGCAAAGGAGATTCCCTAATGTGTAGGTCTCTGCCTGTCAGTACACACCCTTTCCACCAGCAGATCCTTAGCTGTGTCTCCTTGTGGTAGCATATGGAAATCGGGTCCCCTATGGCCCCAGGCTAAAGTTGTAGAGGAACTCGGGAATTTGACCACCAGCTGTATAGTGTGCAGGTCCGTTGGCATGTAGACATGACCTAGTGTTCATGAGTTAAATTTTCAGCTATAGGGGCAATAACTGCACTGCATTGTCAATACTTCAAGAAGCGAAGGCTAAGGAAGTAACCCTAGGCAAAAAAAAGGCTGGAGGGGATCCCAAAGGTGGACGTAATTTATTCCAGCAACTTTTGCAATCAAGTCCGTGTAAAATCTAGTTCTTTGCATTATTTTGGATCAAACTGGTGAGTTCAAAAGGAGGGACTTTGATGTTTGGATAGCTCAAGGTTGCCATAAGGTTTGCTCAGGCTTTCACACTGGTGAGGATGTTCCAATTTCATTGCACCACATTAACACAGCTTGGTTGATGACAAGTGATAAGACCGGTCCTTTGGGCTGCCTCTCAATGATTAATCACTGCCAGCCTCAAGTTAAGCAACTCCCAGTTCACAAGGTGTTGGCCTATCACAGCTCACTTGCGTCAATGGATGCTTGAAGCTGAGAACCTCTGCTCTAAACTTGGACTAGATCCAAAGAAAACAGATAAAATAACCAAAAAAAAAGCCAACTCTTTGAATGGCATGCTGAAACATCAGGACCTTGTGGCTTTTCTTTCTACATCAAAGAAACATGCAACAACTTTAACAAAAATTCACTGCATCTGTTGCATATGACCTTTGGTGAGATAAAGTCAAATATGAATTATTAAGCTCTTTTTAAACACAGTAAATGAGTGTACAGTAACAGATATAATCATCATGATTTAATTAAGTACAGAACACCCCCCTGCAATTTAACATAATAAAATAAAGGTGGCCTAGCAGGTCTTGCTGTTGAATCACTATGGACATGTTTAACTCCTGCATTTTTACTGGACAATCAGCTCCCAGCCTTAAATCTATCTTGAGAAATCATATTTTACTTTTTTTGGGGGGATTTTGGACACTCTGGCGGCAGGAAACATGTTCCCGCTGATGGGTGAGTGCCGAACCAGAGGGCACAGCTTAAAAATACGGGGTAGACCATTTAGGACAGAGATGAGGAGAAACTTCTTCACCCAGAGACTGGTGGCTGTGTGGAATGCTCTGCCCCAGAGGGCAGTAGAGGCCCAGTCTCTGGATTCATTTAAGAAAGAGTTGGATAGAGCTCTCAAAGATAGTGGAATCAAGGGTTATGGAGATAAGGCAGGAAGCGGATACTGATTAGGAATGATCAGCCATGATCATATTGAATGGAGATGCTTGCTCGAAGGGCTGAATGGCCTACTCCTGCACCTATTATCTATTGTCTATTGTCTATTTAATAGGTGGTTGCTCACTGAAACACAAGCTGTTGTAGATTTGTTTTTAACAATGAAACAGAAGTTATTATGCAAAAAAGATGAAATAGAATAAAACTCACGTAAAGATTTTTAGACGCGCAGTATAAGTATCATCAAATATCCTTTACATTATTCAAAATAGAAAGAATCTTCTTTTATATCTGATATTGGGTTTTACTTAGATTTCCTGGTCATGAGAATTTTATAGCCTCTTGCTTGATTTGTCGTAAAACTGATCTTAAGCATTCTCAGTTTCAAGTAATCCCTTCAGGGTTTTAATCAAATACTTCTGTTCTGGAACATTTGTTAAACTCCTTACACCAAGGTAACCCATTGTTAATATTTCTAAATTATCTGCTCCCTTTCTCATGGGAAACTTCTTTATAGGTTCAGCTAAGAACCTGCAAAATCGACCAAACGGAAACTCTTTTACAAAATAAATTATCATGGGTCCACAAATACTTACAAGGTAATCCTTAAAACCAGTCTCTCACAAAGCTTATATGGCACTGGTTCAAAGTGTCAAAAAATCCAAAAATCCAAACTCAAAAATAAATTATATTAAACTATATACAAATCATATCTTATATCATATTAGAATAAAAGCATAGCATAACTACAATAGGACTTGTCCCTTCAAGTAGCAATCCATGTGTCTTACTTTCAGGTGATGCACAACTGGCCTAATAAGTAAATGTATAATTGTGTAACTTAAAGATATAGTAATAGCCTCATTTCATGATCTATACTGCTATTGTTGGGGGTGGGAAGAGAGGGTTGCATTTCCATATCGGTTCTCCCACCTGATGACAGCCCTGAATTGATGAATCAGTACTCCACCACGTGGAAGAAATACCAATGGTAGCAAGGGCACAGAAATTGCATTGGGTACGGATTTCAATGTCCATCAGTAAGAGTAGCATTATGGTGTCATTAGTGAGTAGACAGGCTGATTCTTGAAGTAAGTAGCTGCTAGATGGAGTCTGAGAGAATCAGTACTAGGGGAAGAACTATTTGATCTTATTCTCACCAAACTGGCCCAAATGCGTTTGTTTATGAAATGGAGAGGCGTATCCACAACACAGTCCTTTTGAAGAAGATAACTCCTACATGTTGTGTGGCACAACACTGTGCTAAATGAGCTGGATTCAGAACACATCCAACAGCTTGAAGCTGAGCATCCACAAGGTGCTGTGGGCAATGTGCAGCAGCAGAACCATTTTTAATCACATGGTCTGGCACATCCTTCACTCCACCATTATCATCAAGGTAAGAGTTAGGTTTAGGGTTCAATGTGCATTATAGAAATGCATGCCAGGAGCAGGATCTGGTTATCTAATATGAGGGGTCAACCTCGTATAGCTATAACACTAGAAGGAGGAACATATCATAGACAGAACTAAGTGATACCACAAACAATGGAACAGATCTAAGCTCTACAGTCCAGTCATATCCAATCATGAATGGTAGTGGATAATCAAAGCTTCATGAAAATTCCAATTATCTTCAGCCAAAAGTTCCAAATGGATTATGCATGTCAGCATCCTCCCGAGTCCCCAGCAATACAGATACAAATTTAATTCACTTCTCGTGATATCAAGAAACAGCTGACGGCACTGAATACAGTAAACATTATGGGTCCTGACAACATCCTGGTTGCAATGTTGAAAACCTGTTTTCCAGACCCAGCATGATCTCTGGTCATAATTTGCTCTGTTCACACAAAGGAGAAAACTCCAGTCAGGCCAATTGCAGCCCCATCACTTTACTCTCAGCAAAGTGATATTGACAGTGTAACCAAATGTCATCTTGGTCAGGAATGTTTAAATTGGGCAGAGTCAGTATGGATTTGTGAATGGAAAATTATGTTTGACAAACTTGTTTGGGTTTTTTGAGGATGTTATTAACAAAGTTGACAAAGTGGAGTTGATGGATATAGTATATTTTCAGAAGACTTTAGATAATGGCATCTGGATGAGGTTTGTTAGCAAAATTAAAGCTAATGGGATTGCAGATATTGTACTGGGATAGATTAAGGATTTGCTAATAGGCAGAAAACAGAATATACATTATTCTATGTTGGCAGACTGTTACCAAAGGGGAATTGCAAGGATCAGCGCTCGCGGCCTTAGGTGTTCACAATATACATCAATGATATAGATGTGAGGACCAAATGTAATATTACCCAATTTGTAAATGATAAAAAAGCTATGGGGGAATGTGTGTTGTGAGGAACATGCAAAACAGTTTCAGGAGGATTTGGATTGGTTTAGTGATTTGGCAAGAACGTGCAGATAGAATATAAAGTGGAAAAATGAGAGTTTCTCCACTTTGGTAAGAAGAACAGATATGCAGAGGTTTTCTCATGCAATGCTGGAAGTTAATAGAAAGCAAACTATCCAGGTACATAACAACCTTGTATGGCAAATGCTCTACCCAGGACTGTAAGAAACTACAGAAGGTTGTGTACACAACCCAGACCGTCATAAAAGCCAATGCCTCATACATGGGCTCCATTGACACTTCTCATTACTGCAGAAAGGCTGACAACATCATTAAAGAACCACACCAGTAGTTGTCGCCTGCCACTCCTTCTGTGAGGCAGAAGATACAGAAGCTTGAACACATGCACCAAGAGGTTCAAGAACAGATTTGTCCCAATTGTTATTAGACTGCTGAATGGACCCCTCTAACTTCAAATAATGTTGATCTTGCTTTGTGCAGCTGTAACCTTGTATGCTTTGCTCTGTCTATGCTCCCTGTGATCTGCCTGTACAGCTCGCAAAACAAAGCTTTTCACTGTACTTAAGATTTGGAATGCCGGTGTTCAACTGGGGTGTACAAAGTTAAAAATCACACAACACCAGGTTATAGTCCAACAGTGTGCTTCCAATTAAACTGATGTTGTGTGATTTTTAACACTGTATTTAAGTACATGTGACTACAATAAATCAAATCAAATCAAATCATGTGCAAGGGGACTTAGTTGTGCTTGTGAATAACTCATTGAAGGCTAACACATAGGTGCACAGAAATTAGGAAATCTAATAAAATATTATCCTTTATTGTAAAAAGATTTGTGTACAAGACTAGTGATATTTTGTTTCAGTGTGGATAGGAGCTTGGTTAGATTGCATCTGAGGTATGGTGTGTAGTTTTCATCTTCTTATCTCATTAAAGGTATTATTGCCATCGAAGGGGTGCAACTACAGTTCACCAGACTTATTCCTGAGATGGTGGGACTGTCCTATGAAGAAAGATTGGGCACACTGGGAATGAGAAGTGATCTCATTGAAACCTATCAAATACTTAAAAGAATTATCAGGGTATGTGCAGACAAGATGCTTCCCCTGGCTAAGGCATCCAGAACAGGGGACACAATTCAAAAATAAGGGGATGCTTTTTAGGATCAAACTAAGGAGAATTCTTTTTACTGAGAGTGATAAAATATTAGAATTCTCTACTCCAGAGTACTGTGGAAGCTCAATCTTTCAGCTATTTTAAGCAAAGGTTAGTACATTTCTGATTACTGATGGGCTATGTGGATATTTCAGGAAAAGGCATTGAAATGTTTGATCAACCGTGATCATATTAGATGGCCGAACAGGTTCAACAGGCTGAATAGCCTATAATTTTCCTAGTTTCCCATATTTCTATCTTCTTACTAACATTCAGTTTAGGTTCTGTAAAGGACCATTTGGCTCCATGCCTTTTTACAGCCCTTTCGACTGTGGACAAAGAGCTAATTTTAGAGGTGAATGAGATTGCCTTAGCACTGTAAAATAGCCCACCACCAACATTCTGTGGCTACAAGAGCAAGTCAGAGGTTGTGTTATTCTCTGATGAGTAACTAACCTCCTAACTCACTACACTTTTCCATCATCTCCAGACACAGGTCAGGAGTGTGCTGGTATGTTCTCCACTTGTCTAGATAGTGCAGATCCAAAAACACTTAAGAAACTCAAACCATTCAGGACAAAACCACTTGCTTAAATGGCCCTGTCTCCACCACTTTAAACATCCACCCCCTCCACTATCACCAGTACACAGTGGCAGCAGTATGTACCATCTGTTATGTGTATTGTAGCAAAATATCAAAGCTCTTTTGACAGCACGTTCCAAACCCATAACCTCTATCAACTAAGAAGGCTGAGATCAGCAAGTGCTTTGGAATACCATCACCTGTCACATCCCTCTTTAAGTCATGCGCCATTCTGGCTTAGAAATATATTACTATTTTATCACAGTTCCTGGGTTAAAAAAACATTCCTGGAATTCCTTTCCTAGCAGCACTCAGTGTATCCATACTACGTAAGCATCTATGGTTCAAAAAGGCAGCTTACCTTCTTAAGGGCAATTGAGGATTGGCAATAAGTGTTGACCTAACCAGCAACATTCAAACCAATGAATGAATAGATAAAAGCGTACAGTTCCCCTCATCTTCTGGATCCTTATCATTGGTTAATTGGTCGGAGTTTTCAAGCGCACAGTTCATTTGGGATTTTCATTAATCCATGAAAATCAGGTTCCGATGACATGAATAATTTATTGATGCACATATGGACAATGTACATGCCTTTCAAACTCCTCCATCAATGAGAATGATCAAAGCAGTAATGTTTTAAAGCAGCTCACAAAATTGTAGATGAAACAACTGTTTGGTATTTTTTCTGTGGGGCTCGGCAAGGAGTTAATGATCTTCTTGGACAATAAGAATCACCATTGGTTTCCCAACCTTCCATCGCCACCATCAAACCTGCCTCCTGAACCTGCCTCAAAGTAGCTCAAATATCCATCCCCTCCGATTAACAAACTGTTCCAAAACAACTTAACATTCGAAAATCAATGATATAATGTAAACAGACTGGAGCCCCCTCCATTTGGTAAATGGCAGATATGTTTTGCCTGTTTCTGTCCTGATAGAAGCAGTCACACAAAATTCTACCCCATATTTTTGGCTTCCCAGTTTATGAACAGCAGCACCCTTGACCTCTTTACAGGGCTGTAAGCCATTGGCCCAAACTTAACTATAGATAACATTCTGTTTTTATTTCTTCTCACCCTACCATGCATTTGGTAGTGTCATCAAATTCCACTGTGAAACATTAACGTCATTGCTCTACTGAAAATTACATGAAATTTATGCCTTGGCAACCCATTCTAACACCTGTCTCTTTCATCCTCCACATATTTCTGAAGAATAATCCAAGCCCACATATCCATCCCTCCTCACACTTCAGAGCATTAGTCATCGATCACTTTATCCTTTCCAAGCACGAACTCACAGACAGGCTGATCCATTCTGCGGAGAAGTATAGGGTGAGTCAAAGTGAAGTGCAATGTACAAATTATAAGCAGTTGTGTTTAAAACAAGGGAAGTAAGATGCTATTGTACAGAGAGCCAAGATATGCAAACATTTGGCTGAAGAATTTTGTTTGTAAAATGAGGACACTCATTCTGAAATCATGCTTTGGTTCTGAAGAGCTTCCCTTTTCTTGGACCATATATCAATGACAATTTGATGCAGATTAGGAGCCTTAATTTTACTTCAAAATGGAAAAGCTGGTCACATGTCTGCAGCAGTGAACAAGAGTTCACTTCCAATGTGGTGTTTCAGTCTCATAAGAAGAAGTAAAAGTCTTAGAATGTGGAGATTGAGTCCATATTACCTGCTCATTCAATAGCAATGGGAGCCTCTGGCATAGCTTTAAAGCTACCTGATTAACTTGACATAGCTCACAATTGACAGATGATCTTTATCATGTTTGATGTGTACAAAGTGGGGATTTCCAATGGGAAGAATTGCCATTAGGAAAAGAACAAAAAATGGTGGGACAACAGGAACATTGGGTGACCTTTCTGGGCTTGCCCGAGGGCATGAGAATTAATTGGGAAGGAAGCAAAATTTCTGTTTCTTAATGACAGGTTAAACTTTTGCTATTAAGTTCTCTGAGTTTTTCAGATGTGTTGGGTTTCCCAACCATAACCATTATAGGCGAGAGTCTCTGTTTGCATTTATTTGCATGTTATAAATTCTCAATAATGCTGCAATTAAATTCATGGGCACAATTTTGTTAGACAAAGAGAGAGAGAGAGACAGAGATGAAGGGAAGCCTTTGGCCTAGTAGTCTAGTCTACTATCACTAGACTAGTAATTCCAAAGTATAGGTAATGTCCTGAGGACCCAGGTTTGAATTCTGCCACAGGGGATGGTGGAATTTGAATTCAATTAAAAAGTATCTTGAATTAAGAATCTACTGATGAAACCATTGTCAGGGAAAAAAAATCTCAATCACTAATATCCTTCTGGGAAGGAAATCTGGCATCCTCATGTGGCCGATGTGTGACTCTAGAGCAATGTAGCTGACTCTCAACCTCCCTCTGAATTGGCCTAGCAAGCCACTCACCACCATCTTCTCCAGGGCAACTAAAGAATCCATGAACGTTAAAAATGATTAAAGTCCAATAGTTGCATATATCTAGTTTTTGGAGTGTCCTGAGAGGATAATCCCTGGATGCCTATCTGTCATTCTTCCTCCTAGTTGGCCAATGACACCTCGCTAACCCCTTGAGGGAATAGGTATCTAGAATTAGGTCAAGGTCCTTTGATTCCCTTCTGCTGAACCAATGACTAAAAGCATAGATGGGTCAAGTGATGGCATGAAGGTCTGAATGCATACCTAGTGGATCATGACTGTTTCATTGAACTGCACTCTCCACAGTTGCCATCACCTAATCTACAGAGGCAACCATGTGCTTGTGTGCCAAAGCCATTACATCAGGCAGAACGTGTGCAGACTCCGCTACCATTTACTTTATTCGATGCAAAGTGCTGGTATCTCTGCCAGACATTTCACTGTCTGACTCTATATCTTGTCATCTCAGATTTGGCAAGGGGCTTTTCTCCACCAGTCTTCAGAGTGCCATTTTAGTCATTTCTTCCAACTCTTGTAGATGTGTGTTAGTGCTGTGCTCACAGAAGCCTATTCCAGATACATTACTCACTGAAGTCTCTTGGTGGTGGAAGGTGGGATGAACATTCGACTACTGCATCCTCTGAATATCCAGGCTGTTCCTCCTCAGAGGTACTTTCTATGGGACTAGGAGACATGGGCTTTATGGCTGGCTTTATTCTTGTTTAGGTCTGTGTTTTAAAAGCTAGGGAGATAAACATAAAAATTATTTGGTCAGACAGAAACTGAGTACTGCTGAAAAAAATCATTTTATCATTTCACATTCAACAGTTCACAAGAAATGCCGAAGTAAAGGGAAAACAACATTTATTATTTTTTATTTTTTATTTTTCTTTTCTTTTTTCTCTTTTTTCCCCCACACTACCGCCTAACTGTGGTAGTGCTTAATATTATTATTTTTTCCCCCAGCACCCATGTTGTGTGTGTGCAGGTGTGAGACACAGTGAGAGACACAAGATGCACAAATCTTTATTCAGTTTCCACCACCAGAAAGAAAGGAAACACCCAAGTGGCCAGTGACAAGCAGTGCCCTTCACATCAAAGGGCAATGCTGTGTGATCAAACAGTGAAGGGGAGATTAGGGGTTAAATCAAAATAGAGTTGGAGGGGGTAATAATATACTCCACTCCCGCGGCACCCACCTCTCCCTGAACAACTCCAGGGTGTTAGTGGACTCCGCGTGCTCCTTTTCCAGAGACACCCGGGCTCTAACATAACAAAAACAACATTTATAGTGTATGAAAGGAGAACTCTGAGTGATGGTTATTAATTGTGCAATGATTGTGCAATTGTTCCAGGCAATACCTTTATCAGACTCCACTGGTGAACCAATCAGCACTCTCCTCTCATTCAGTATAAATGTTGATTTCCCCTTACTGCAGCACTCTTACAAATTTGTCTGATGAGTGCAAGACAAAAAGGTTCAACAAAATGTGTCACTTTTCATCAATACGTAAATTTGTTATTGTTACAATATGCCATCCTTATCCTTACTCATTAAAGTGTTGATGGTTGATGTGTAACTGGCAGTAACTGCTTGGAAACTTTCTCATAAGACTGATAGATATTTCCAATCTCCCCTTCAGTATATGCATGGTCCCCCTTGCTTGTCTTCCAAGCTCAGCAGCTCATTCCTCCAAGGAGGAGCTGTTTGTCAGGTGTCTTCTGTCCTGTCTGAACACATTCATGCTGGTTATGTACATTCATTTCCTGCAGAAGAATGAAAGCATTAAGGGACATTAGCATGGTACACAACCAGTATGCTGGAATTGATGAATATAGACAGAAATGTGAATTCCCAGATTGTCCTTGCATTTTATTTGCAAGACGAACATGGTCTGGGGATGTTAAGAATTAAGATTCAAAGTGAAAGGTGGTTCAGTGTATTCAGAAAGCTAGAATAATGTATGCCTGATATACATGTGAGATGTTCATTCTGAAGCCATATTTTAAGATGTCCTTGTCTCATGCAAGCCTTTGGCAAAATGTAATGTCATGAATATATTCTCCTAGTTGTAAAGAAAGCCGAGTGAGCTGGTGTGGCATGCGTTACTGAGTGTTCCAGCTCCTTATTCAGCTTAAATGTGAAACCAGTAGATGGAAGAAAGGCAATCACAATAAACTGCAAGAGGTACAAACATAGATAGGTGCAATTTAGTGAGAGATATTGATTCAATGTGACCCAATTTAGTGTATGACAGAGTTGTGCAGTGGCAAATGCACAATGCCAACTTAGAGGAGAAGGAAGCATTAAGGTGACATTGGCATTTACCCTGGCAGTGTGCAAAAGACCATTTTCTTGCAACATTGATTCTAGTCTCTCATGATGCTTCCACAGTTACTAACCTCCACGGCTACCTCCAGGCTACCTTCGTGTCTCAGTACTGTCATTTATTACCATTTCATGGAAACAGCAAACCCCTTTTTTCTCAGATAGCCCTGCAGGAGAACCTTTAGATATGTGTGCATAAGTATGAGACTTACATTTTTGCAGCAGTTTAATAGCATTTTTTTTTCAGATTTCCAGCATTCAGGGAATGTTCCCATCGGGAAGCCCATTGTCAGGGTCTCAGACTCTAGCTTGGTTTCTCATCGTAAGAAGGACTTCATTGATTTTTGTCAAACCTTCAGGGAGTCCCAAGACTGCCAATGGTATCCATAAGTGATCAATTTGCCTTCAATTTCTGGCTTGATAAATGGATTTCCACAAACTATGCCATTTAAATAATGGTTCACATTCCCAAGTACAGCTGGGTAACAATAGTCCCAGGCTCTAGGACAGATGATATTACATCTCACTCCAACTCTACCATCCATGTATATCTACCACTGCGACCACAGCACTTCTCCAGTAAACTTTGATGATCAACAGAATTTATTTCAGAACCTGACTGCAGCAGTACCTTCGAGCGAGTCAGTCACATGAGATATTGCATGTTTTGCAAAGTTACAAATCCTGGTTTAACACATTCCAACACAAAGAAATTTCAGCATCAATACTTTTCAACCAAGGGGCTTTGACATTTTTAAACATCCTATTGCCTCTTCCTTTATACAAAGGGTGTTAATTTGGATTGCTTTGCTAGCTTCGTGAGTCAGCCATGGCTCAGCACTCTCATCTGTGAGTCACAAGGTTCTGGATTCTGGAGTCTCACTCCAGAGCTTGGGAACAAAAATAACCAGCACACTGCTGACAGAGTGCTACACTGTGAAGGAGCTGACTTTTAGATGACACACTAAACTGAAGATCCAGGTGGATGTAAAAAGATCCCATGACGCTATTTCAAAAAAAGAGCAGGAAGTCATTCCTGGTATTTTGTCCTCGCATCCTGTTTATCTGGAAGTTTGCTGTGTGTGTAACTTGGCTGCTGCATTTCCTTCTTCACAACAATGACGACATTTCAAAGGTACCTCATTTGTCATAAAGTACTTTGAGGTGGCTGTGAAAAGCACTATAGAAATGCAAGTCTTTCTTTCCTTTTCTGTATTTAAAAGTTTTTGAAAATGGTAACCAATAATTGTCTGGAAAATGCTTCAGTTTCAGAGAGGAACATTTTTACCAAAGTTGCCATTAATCATAGACATTTCTCTAGATGGAGCTCTATTTTGCTTGCACAGCCTTTTTACATTTCAACTAAACATTGTCCAAAACATGGCTATGTAAATTCTTTGCTACTAAGTCTATCTTGTTCATCAGCCTAGGTCTGACTTCCATCTGACTCTCTGATTCCTTGGTGCTGAACTTTTAAGACTTCCTTTGAAATCTCCTTTTTCTTTGAATTTGAATTGCTCCTTGTGCCTGTAACTTTTCTTTGAGGGTGTTGGAGGTAAATTCAACTGAGGCATTTGGAAATTGGATTACAATCTGACAAAAAGAACAATGTGCGGGGCTACAGGGAGTGGCACTAGGTAACTTGCTCCTTCAGAGGGCCAGCACAGAAATGATAGGTTGAACAGACTTTGCGTGTGCTGTAACCATTCTGTCATTCCCTGTTTTAATGTTCCTGTGACATGCTTTGGAACTTTTCATTACCTACAGTCACTATGTAAAAAGTTGCTGGAGTTATGGTGCAATGTAGTTACACCAGGTCATTCAGCAAAGAGGATGAATTAAAATAAATATCTTACAGATGTTGATTATTCAAATCAATGATATGGCAATGTAGTTACCAGCAATCAAATTAAAAAATTACTATTCCGATTGCACAGGATATATACATATATTTCCTGATCGGTATATAAAGACAGAAACGATGTCCAAGATCTTTTACATATTGAAAACAAAGTAACTAAGTTTGTAATATTGTGATGGTTACTTTTGGTGTTATGAGTGAAAACTGAGAAAATTATTAGCTATGTCTAGTAAGACAAAACCAATTTTGTTTTATTCACTCATTGCACGTGAACATCGCATGGCAGGGCCAGCATTTATTGCCCGTCCTTAGTTGCCCTATGACAGGGTGCCAGTTAGCTCCCTTCCTGAACCCCTGCAGTCCATGTACTGTAAGTTGACTCACAATACCCTTCAGGAGGACTTTTCCAGGATTTTGATCCAGCAACAGTGAAGGAATGGTGATATATTTCCAAGTCAGGATGGGGAGTGGCTTGGAGGGTAACTTGCAAGTGATGGTTGTAATAACTACTCAGAGGCCAGTATCCAATCACCAAATCACCCTTTACTCACACAGGCATAGCACTTGACACCTGCTCTGGCTTCTGAGTGAACAGAACCTCTGACACTCCTATTTATATTTGTCAGTCAGGTTTCCCTGATTGAACCAGGGCAACAGGTCTAATCAGGAATTCGTATTCTACGACATCCACCTAGCTGACCTCATTACAACCATGTATCTGCTGCCCTTGTCCTTCCAGTTAAAACTAGTAATTGGTTTAGAATGTGCTGTCTAAGGATCTTCGGTGAAATTTTGTAGTGTATCTATTAGATCATACACACTACTGCTACTGAGCATTAGTAATGGCGGGATGGATGTTTGTGGATGTGGTGCCAATCAAGTGGATGGTGTAAAGTTTAGAACATAGAACATAGAAGGATACAGCGCAGTACAGGCCCTTCGGCCCTCGATGTTGCGCCGACCGAATCCTACCTAACCTATACTAGCCCAATAACTTCCAAATGCCTATCCAATGCCCGCTTAAATGACCATAAAGAAGGAGAGTTCACCACTGATACGGGCAGGGCATTCCATGAACTCACAACCCGCTGTGTGAAGAATCTACCCCTAACATCTGTCCTATACCTACCACCCCTTAATTTAAAGCTATGTCCCCTAGTAACACCTGACTCCATTAGCGGTAAAAGGTTCTTAGTATCTACCCTATCTAAACCCCTAATCATCTTATACACTTCTATCAGATCTCCCCTAAACCTTCTCTTCTCCAATGAGAACAGCCCCAAGTGCCTCAGCCTTTCCTCATAAGATTTTCCTACCATTCCAGGCAACATCCTGGTAAACCTCCTCTGCACTCTTTCTAAAGCTTCCACATCCTTCCTATAGTATGGCGACCAAAACTGCACACAATACTCCAGATGAGGCCGCACCAGAGTCTTATACAACTGCAACATGACCTCAGGACTCCGGAACTCAATTCCTCTGCCAATAAAGCCCAGTACACCATATGCCTTCCTCACAGCACTATTTACCTGGGTGGCAACTTTCAGAGATCTGTGTACATGGACACCAAGATCCCTCTGCTCATCCACACTACCAAGTAGCCTACCATTAGCCCAGTAATCCATCTTCTTGTTATTCCTACCAAAGTGAACGACTTCGCACTTAGCTACATTGAATTCCATTTGCCACATTTCCGCCCAGCTCTGCAACTTATCTATATCCCGCTGTAACCTACCACTTCCTTCCTCACTATCCACAACTCCACCGACTTTTGTGTCATCCGCAAACTTGCTTACCCAGCTTTCAAGTCCTTCCTCTAGATCATTTATAAAGATAACAAAAAGCAATGGTCCCAAAACAGATCCTTGTGGTACACCGCTAGTAACTGCGCTCCAAGATGAACATAATCCATCAACTACTACCCTCTGTCTCCTTCCAGCCAGCCAATTCCTAATCCAAACCTCTAATGTATCCTCAATGCCATACCTCCGAAGTTTTAGCATTAGCCTACCATGGGGAACCTTATCGAACGCCTTACTAAAATCCATATACACAACATCTACTGCTTTACCCTCATCCACTTCCTTGGTCACCTTCTCAAAGAACTCAATAAGGTTTGTGAGGCACGACCTGCCCTTCACAAAACCATGCTGGCTATCCCTGATCACGTTATTCCTACCCAGATGTTCATAAATCTTATCCCTTACCATTCTCTCTAAGACTTTGCCCACCACTGAAGTCAGACTCACTGGCCTATAGTTACTAGGGCTATCCCTACTCCCTTTCTTGAACAATGGGACCACATTCGCTATCCTCCAGTCCTCTGGTACTATTCCTGTTGACAACGACGACATAAAAATCCAGGCCAATGGCTCTGCTATCTCCTCCCTAGCTTCCCATAGGATCCTGGGGTAAATGCCATCAGGCCCAGGAGACTTATCTATATTCATCCTTTCCAATATTCCCAAAACCTCTTCCCTGCATATTTCCAGGGCATCCATTCTAATTATTTGTGATTCCATATTCACATCAGCAACAGTGTCCTGTTCCTGAGTGAATACTGATGAAAAGTACTGATTTAATGTCTCTCCAATCTCCTCCGCCTCCACACACAACTTCCCACTACTATCCTTGACTGGACCGATACCTACCCTAGTCATCCTTTTATTCTTGACATACCTATAGAAAGCCTTTGGGTTTTCCCTAATCCTACCAGCTAAAGACTTTTCATGTCCCCTTCTCGCTTCTCTTAGCTCCCTCTTTAGCTCCTTCCTGGCTACCTTATAACTCTCAATCGCCCCTACTGAACCTTCACGCCTCATCTTTACATATGCCGCCTTCTTCCCTTTCACAAGGGACTCCAATTCCTTACTAAACCACGGCTGCCTCACAAGGCCCTTTACACCATGCCTGACTGGTACATACCTATCGAGGACACGCAGTAGCTGCTCCTTGAACACTCCCCACATCTCATTAGTGTTCTTCTCTTGAAGCCTGTTTTTCCAATCCACACATCCTAAGTCATGCCTCACTGCATCATAATTTCCCTGCCCCCAGCTATAGCTCTTGCCCTGCGGCACACGATTATCCCTCTCCATCACTAAAGTAAAAGTCACCGAGTTGTGGTCACTGTCCCCGAAGTGCTCACCTACCTCCAAGTCTAACACCTGGCCTGGTTCATTACCTAGAACCAAATCCAATATAGCCTCCCCTCTTGTTGGCCTGTCGACATATTGTGTCAGGAAACCATCCTGCACACATTGTACAAACACCGACCCATCTAATGAACTCGAGCTATAGCTCTCCCAGTCAATATCTGGGAAGTTAAAGTCCCCCATAACAACCACCCTGCTACCTTCACTCTTTTCCTGAATCATCCTCGCAATATTATCCTCTACTTCTCTAGGACTATTAGGAGGCCTGTAGAAAACACCTAACAGGGTGACCTCACCTTTCCTATTTCTAACCTCAGCCCAAACTACCTCAGATGGCAAGTCCTCTTCCATCGTCCATTCCACTGCTGTGATACTGTCTTTGACAAGTAATGCCACGCCTCCCCCTTTTTTACCCCCATGTCTGATCCTACTAAAACATTTGAACCCTGGAACGTGCAACAGCCATTCTTGTCCCTGTTCTACCCACGTCTCTGTAATGGCCACAACATCGAAGTCCCAGGTACCAACCCACGCTGCAAGTTCACCTACCTTATTCCTTATACTTCTGGCATTGAAGTATACACACTTCAATCCACCTTTCTGGTTACAGGCACCCTCCTTAGAGATCGCTGCATTATTCCTAACCTCCCTACACTCAAGGTCCTGTACCCTAAAGCTACAGTCCTGGTTCCCATGCCCCCGCGGAGTTAGTTTAAACCCTCCCAAAGAGCACTAGCAAACCTCCCCCCAAGGATACTGGTGCCCCTCAGGTTCAAGTGTAGACCATCCTTTTTATAGAGGTCCCACCTTCCCCAGAAAGGACCCCAGTTATCCAGAAACCGGAATCCCTCCCTCCTGCACCATCCCTGTAGCCACGCATTTAACTGCTCTCTCTCCCTGTTCCTCGACTCTCTATCACGTGGCACGGGTAACAAACCAGAGACTACAACTCTGTTTGTTCTAACTCTGAGCTTCCAACCTAGCTCCCTGAAAGCCTGCCTTACATCCTCACCCTTCTTCCTACCTATATCGTTGGTGCCAACGTGGACCACGATCTGGGGCTGCTCCCCCTCCCCCTTAAGGACCCGGAAAACACGATCAGCGACATCACGTACCCTTGCACCTGGGAGGCAACATACCAAACGTGAGTCCCTGTCGCCCCCACAAAACCGTCTGTCTGTACCCCTCACTATCGAGTCCCCAAGAACTATTGCTCTACCTTTCTCCACCCTACCCTTCTGAGCAACCCTTTCTTGAGTGTTGTTGGAGCTGCACCCATCCAGGCAAGTGGGGAGTATTCCATCACACTCCTGACTTGTGCCTTATAGATGGTGGACAGGTGTTGGGTAGTCAGAAGGTGAGTTTCTCACTGCAGTATTCCTAGCCTCTGACCTGCTATTGTAGCCATTGTGTTCATGTGGCACGTCCAGGATGTTGATAGTGGAGCATTCAGTGATGGCAACCCCACTGAACATCAAGCAGTGGCAGTTAGATTGTTTTTTATTGGAGATGTTCATTTCCTGACATTTATGTGGCATGAATCTTACTTAATACTTGTCAGCCCAGGCCTTGATATTGTCCAGATCTTACTGCATTTGAATATGGACTGTTTCAGCATCTGAGGAGTCGTGGATGGTGTTGAACATTGTGTAATCATCAGTGAACATCCCTATGTCTGAACTCGTGATGGAGGGAAGCTCATTTATGAAGCAGCTGAAGGTAGTTAGGCACAGGACACTGCATTTAGATGGGATGCACTTTGGAGGTTGGTGCAGATGGGTCAAATGGCCTCTTTCCACACTATAGGGTTTCAAACATTCCAACATTCAAACACTATCCCGAAGAACGCCTGCAGAGATGTCCTGGATCTGAAATGACACCTTCAACAACTATACCTATCTTCCTATGTGCCAGGTATGACTCCAACCAGTGGAGAATTTGCCCCTGATACCCATTGTTTCCAGGCAAAAGTATGGACTGCAGATGCTGGAAACCAGTGTTTAGATCAGAGTGGTGCGGGGAAAAGCACAGCAGGTCAGGCAGCATCCAAGGAGCAGGAAAATCGACATTTCGGGCAAAAGATCTTCATCAGGAATAGAAGCAGGAAGCCTCCAGTTTGAGGCTGAGGAGAAGGTAGCAAAGAGTACAATAGGTGAATGAAGGTGGGGATGGAGGTGATAGGTCAGAGGGGAGGGTGGAGTGGATAGGTGGAAAGGGAGATTAGCAGGTAGGACAGGTCATGAGGACAATGCTGAGCTGGAAGGTTGGAACTGGGGTAAGGTGGGGGGAGGGGAAATGAGGAAACTGGTGAAATCCACATTGATGCCCTGGGGTTGAAGTGTTCTGAGGTGGAAGATGAGGCATTCTTTCTCCAGGCGTTGGGTGGTGATGGAGCGGTGGTGAAGGAGGCCCAGGACCTGCATGTTCTCGGCAGAGTGGGAGGGTGAGTTGAAATGTTGGCCCACAGGGTGGTGGGGTTGCAGTTTTGCTCGGGCTCGTGGATGCCACATGTGGTCGAATATGGCCTTGATGTCAAAGGCAGCCACTCTTACCTCACCTTTGGCATTCAGCTCCTTTATTAATGTTAGAACCAAGGCTGTAATGAGGTCAGTAGCTGTAACCCTGGCAGAACCCAAACAGGACAACACCGAGCAGGTTATTGCTGAGCAGGGGCTGCTTGATAGCATTGTTGGTGACACCGTCCATCACTTTACTGATGATAGAGAGTAGACTGATGGGACGGTAATTGGGCTGGGTTAGATTTGTCCTGCTTTTGTTGTACAGGATATACACATTTTCCACATTGTTGGGTAAATGGTTGTCTTGTAATGTACTAGAAGAGCTTCTCGAGAGGAGCAGCAAATCCTGCAGCACAAGGCTTAGAACATAGAACATAGAACATAGAAAAATACAGCACAGTACAGGCCCTTCGGCCCTCGATGTTGCGCCAACCGAAGCCTACCTAACCTACACTAGCCCAATAACCTCCATATGCTTATCCAATGCCCGCTTAAATGACCATAAAGAGGGAGAGTCCACCACTGATACTGGCAGTGCATTCCATGAACTCACAACCCGCTGAGTAAAGAATCTACCCCTAACATCTGTCCGATAGCAACCTCCCCTTAATTTAAAGCTGTGTCCCTTAGTAACAGCTAACTCCATACGCAGAAAAAGGTTCTCACTGTCAACCCTATCTAAACCCCTAATCATCTTGTACACCTCTATCAAATCTCCCCTAAACCTTCTTTTCTCCAATGAGAACAGCCTCAAGTGCCTCAGCCTTTCCTCATACGATCTTCCTACCATGCCAGGCAACATCCTGGTAAACCTCCTCTGCACCCGTTCCAGTGCCTCCACATCCTTCCTATAGTATGGCGACCAATACTCCAGATGAGGCCGCACCAGAGTCTTATACAACTGCAACATGACCTCAGGACTCCGGAACTCAATTCCTCTACCAATAAAGCCCAGTACGCCATATGCCTTCGTCACAGCACTATTTACCTGGGTGGCAACTTTCAGAGATCTGTGTACATGGACACCAAGATCCCTCTGCTCATCCACACTACCAAGTAGCCTACCATTAGCCCAGTAATCCATCTTCTTGTTACTCCTACCAAAGTGAATGACTTCACACTTAGCTACATTGAACTCCATTTGCCACCTTTCTGTCCAGCTCTGCAACTTATCTATATCCCGCTGTAACCTGCCACATCCTTCTTCACTGTCCACCACTCCACCGACTTTCGTATCATCCGCAAACTTGCTCACCCAGCCTTCAAGCCCCTCCTCCAGGTCATTTATAAAAATGACAAACAGCAATGGTCCCAAAACAGATCCTTGTGGAACACCACTGGTAACTGCACTCCAAGATGAACCTTTACCATCAACTACTACCCTCTGTCTCCTTCCAGCCAGCCAATTCCTAATCCAAACCTCTAATGCACCCTCAATGCCATACCTCCATAATTTTTGCAGTAGCCTACCATGGGGTACCTTATTGAACGCCTTGCTAAAATCCATATACACCACATCTACTGCTTTACCCTCATCCATTTCCTTGGTCACCTTCTCAAAGAACTCAATAAGGTTTGTGAGGCACGACCTGCCCTTCACAAAACCATGCTGACTATATTATTATTCTGTATTATTGCCATAATATTGACAAGGCCCACAATATTCAGTGCCTCTAACCATTTCTTGATATCACATGGAGTGAATTGAATTGGCTAAAGGGTGGTATCTGTGATGCTGACAACCACTGGAGGAGGCCGAGATGGATCATCCACTTGGCACTTCTGCTTCAGCCTTATCTTTTGAGCTGATGTGCTGGTCTTGCCCCTTTACTGAGAATGGAGATATTTATGGCCCCTTGCTCCAGTGAGTTGTCTAATTGCCCACCACCATTTATGACTGGATGCAGCAGGACTGCAGTGTGGAACAAGTAGAAATAGTTACGCTTAAACCATACTATTAACAAGACAGGAATTGGGCAGGGATGGAGTGAGTCGTAGGTCAAAACTCAGATTTAGATCTGAGTGAATTCTGTCACAGACTATCTGTACATGCCTGCCTTAAAAATGCCAGGCAGCTTGTCAGGTAATAGACTGGAACCAAAGAATCTGGTCCCTGGGTAAGTTCCAGAAGCAATGTTATTGTAAGGTCTTGCTTTCAGAAAAGAAGGGAATGCTCAGGACTCTGGACCTTATATAGAAGCCGTTTTTAAAATTAAAAACAAAACTTGTTTAGGTCACTTCTGCCCCAAGATCCTCTTTCCGCATTTTCTAACTAATAGGAAAGCTGAGATCACTTCTTCATTCAGGTCACAGTCACAATTATTCAAAAAGAAAAAAGGGGGCGTGCGTAAGGCTCAGGAATAACTTGGGGGAGAATGTAGTGTAGGCCTGATTAGTAAGTTTGTGGAGGAGCTATGAATTGTGAGAAGGATTCCTAGAGGATAAGTTGGGAGATTGATCGGCTAGAGACTTGGGTGAAGATGGAGTTTAATCCAGCCAAATGCAAGGTGATGCATTTTGGAAGATCTAATGGAAGAGGGAAATATACAATAAATGGTAGAACCCTGAGTAACATCAACGTACATAGGGATCTGGGTGGACAGGTCCACAATTCCATGAAAGTGGCAATTCAAGTGGATAAGGTGGCCCAGAAGGCATTTAGCATGCTAGCCTTCATCATTCATGGCAGAGAGTATAAAAGTTAGCAAGTCATGTGGCAGCTGCATAGAACTTTAGTTAGACCACATTTGGAATATTGATGAAGGAGCGGTGCTCCGAAAGCTAGTGCTTTCAATTAAACCTGCTGGACTATAATCTGGTATCGTGTGATTTTTAACTGCTTACAGTTCTGGTTGCCACACTGCAGGAAGAATGCGAATGCTTTGGGGAGGGTCTAGAAAGGTTTTATCAGGATATTGTCTGATTTGGAAGGTATTAACTATGAGGAGAGATTAATCAAAGTTGGTTTGTTTTTAACTTGAATATCGAAGGTTAAGGGGTGACTTGAAAGAAGTTTATGAAATTATGAGAGTTATGGATAGTTGGAATCCTTTTCCCAAGGCAGAACTATCAAATACTTGGGCACATAGATTTGAGCTAATAAAGTTTAAGTTCAAAGGATATGTGAAAAGTAAGATTTTTTACACAGAGGCCTACAATGTGCAGTCAGAGGAGGTGGTGGAGGCAGATACAATGGCAACGTTTAAGAGGCATCTTGACAGATATATGAATAGACAGGGAATAGAGAGATACAGACCGCAGGGAGGCAAAAGGCTTTCAGTTTTAAAAAGGCATCATGAGTCAGTGCTGTCTTGATGGGCTGAAGGGCCTGTTCCTGTGCTGTATTGTTCTTTCTCTTTGTTAGTCAGGCCTGTCTGTAACTTTGAATCAGCTTAATGAACGACCCACTCTAGCCTGCCCCAGGTCAGTGTCTTAGCCACTTGCTTAGAAGAGATCTAAAATGGAAGGATTAGTGCAAGTTTTCACAAGTAAGTTACTCGGTGAATTTTAACTGCCTATCTGTCTGGGTTCTATCAGGCAGGTAGGGATAAAATCACCCTTCATTCTTGTTGTCATGGTGATGAAGATTTTCTTTATTGTACATGTTTTTTTTATTGGAACATAACTGGAACTGAACTGGGTGAAACTTGCAATCTGGTTAGTTTTGTTTGTAAATTAATCCCTAAAGAAGCACAGCATTATCAGTGATGAAACAGAATTTATATGTCTGTCTGAAAAAGTTGGGTCAGGGGTCACAGCGATTTGTTAACATTGCTTTCTGCCTATTTATCTAAACCTCCAAAAGAAAGCAAAGCTTCCTCTTTTATATTTAAAGTGATTCCTGACTCATATCTGTAGTTCTTACAAGTTAAAGAGACATTATGTCATGCATTTTTCAGAGCCTTGTTCCTCCAAAGCTTATTATGTGTGAGGGTTAGGTTCTGTGTGAACGTTCCAGGGAGAGGAAACTGTGGCTTTGAGCACACATCCTCTGTTTAAGGGTCCTGGGTTTAACATTTAAGCAATTATTGTAAAATGGAATTGTTTGGAGTTGTGTTGCAATGATGTTGCCATACACATTCTTTGCTCCCTTTCACCTTGCATGCAAGTGGCACATTTACTGTGGTAGGAAGTGGAAGCCTGAAGTCAGGGACAAATGGGAGTCTTGATGCTGCACTCAGTGGGGAACAATCACACGGAAGTGACTTTCCCTCAATTTGTCTCCACAGGGCAAGCTGACTATCCAAGTAAGGACAGTGGGTAGGCTATCAAAGCTGGAGGGCCAAAACATTTATGCTTTCCTAGATTTAGTATGATTTGTGTGAATATCTTTGATGGCACATTTTCCATTTTTAAAACTCTTAAAATAAAAGCAGTTTTTTTTGGTCATTGTTGTTCTTTGTGAGACGTGTTTTGCATGCACATTACATGTATTATTGTAGTATAGCCTTTGGGAAGTTCTGATATCTTATAAAGGTATTATATAAATGCAAGACTTTCTTTCTCAAACTCTTTTGCTATATCATCATTCATGAAATCCTTCCACTTGACATTTTTAAACAGACCGTCAGTGTTAATCACAGCATGGGACAATAGCCTTCATCTATCTCCCTTTTTTTCGAACTCTCTATGCTGCCTTTACAATGTATCTTCTTTACTACTTCAGCATAACACCTGCTGGAGTACCAGGATGACATTTCCATTTCCATTAACAATGCTGCTGGCCTCCATGAAAGAAATGAGCAAACACTCTCTGAAAACAATGTGCAGTGGCAATAGCAAATGAAGCTCACTGACATCATGCAAGGAAGATCATCACTATCGAACTGTTTGCACAAATTATTTACTTTCCATGTATAGTAGTTAAGAGGAGATAATAAATAGAAATGTGCATTAGTGTCTGGCTGAGAAACATTGATTGTGCTTCATGTAATGCCAGCTTGTTTGCTCTTAACCTTACTTTCTCTACATCATCATGCATGCACTGCACACACAGTATTTGTTTTCTAACATAGAGTTTAAAATCCACATGCATATTCTGATGAAGATCTAGTACATGGTTGCTAAATGATATAACATAAACATGGCAGCAAACCGAGAAAAGTGAATTTAGCTCCCCCCCCCCCACAAAAAGTTACTTAATGATACACATTACATGACAGACATTGGGAGTGGACGGTGTACAATACATTAAAACTGCGTCTAGTTAGTGTTGACTTGACAGACACTTTAATTCACAAGTCTGAAGAGTAAACTGTAATGTAGCCCTTTGAGTCTTTAAATACTTACCATACATCCATGCTTAACCACAAGTCAATGCAAACTCAGTGGCTTGGTTGAGTAGTCTCCGGTAGACAAAATAAATTGTTCAAAATTTCAGCTGTACAGGCTGCCTAACCATCAATCCTTAAAAAAAATACTGACATGAATATAGAGCTGGGAACTGCAAGAGTCCTCCTCCCTTGCTTTGTGACAGCACAGGAAATCATTCCAAGCCTTTGCTTGGCTTTGTCTCCACACTGCCAAATTCCTCTATTGCAGTTGCTACCCCTCTTAGGTTGCCTCTTTTCCTCATGATCATTCCACGTCCTTGCTCCAAGGATTTTCTGGCATCATTCCAGTTGACTTGATTTGATCTGATTTGATTTATTATTGTCATGTGTACCTAAATACAATGAAAAGTTTTGTCTTGCATGCAGTACAGGCAGAACATACCATACAAAGATTATAGGGTGATAGAAAGAGAGAGGAATACAAAGTTACAGCTGCAAAGAAGATGCAAGATCAATGTTAGATTTGAAATTTGAGAGGTCCATTCAGAAGTCTAATAACAGTGGAGAAGAAGCTGTTCTTGAACCTGTTCGTACGTGTGTTTTAAGCTTTTGTATGTTTTGCCTGATGGAAGAGGTTGGAAGAGTTTATAACCGGGGTGGGAAAGGTCTTTGATGATGTCAGCCACCTTTCTGAGGAAACAAAAAGTATAGATGTCATCAGTGGATGGATGGTTACATGATTGACTGGGCTGTGTTCACAACTCTGTGTGGGTTCTTACGGTGTTGGATGGAGCAGTTGCCATACCAAGCTGTGATGCATCCAGGTAGAATGCTTTCTATGGTGCATCTATAGAAGTTGGTGAGAGTCGCTGCCTGGGAATGCCTATCAAGTGTTCTGTAGCCCTGGTGGTCATACTATCAATACAGACTAAGGCCAACTGTGGGCAGATCCATTTGGGTGCAGGGATGGTTCCATAGCTACATGGCTCACGCTAGTTTCTACACCAATGTGTTACTGAGGATTTCCACTGCTTTATGAAAGGAGGTAAATGTTGAAGGGAGCCCAAGTCATAATAAGGAAATCAACTTGAAAGAAACAATCTTCAAACTTGGCCTCCCAGGTCCCTTGCTTAAAATGATTTCCCCACATGATAACATTTTCCCTCTTCTTTGCACTAATGGTTAGATGAACAGACAAGGATCCAGTTGTAGTTGAGATTATCATAGCACAGACATTTATCAAACTTATCCCAAGACCATTTTTACCTAAACACAGCATAATCATACCTCCTAAGGAATGGCTAAGGTAAAATCATTGACAAACAAATGCATTTGTTCAGCTGGCTATCCTATTCTGAAAGTCTGTAACTGAATTATTAAAATAAGTTACAAAGAATCACAAAATACATCAATCTAATAGCTACATGTGTAGTTGAACAGGCAAACAAAAATTATGCACAGTACATAAATGAGCCATAAAACACTTCAATACAACACTGGAAAAGGTTGGTTCAGTCCCCTGTGCCAACTATTTTTCAATGTCAGCAGTCAGTCAGTTTTTGATAGCCATAAGCAATGGACCTTTGTTTCGTAATGAGAGGGAAATGAGGAAAAAAGGCATTAAAAGGGAGTTGATTCCATGTGCAGTTTTATATATCAGGTACCACTTAATATTTGGCTCAGTGCAGAGTGACAGATGTGCTGCACCACGAGGGGAGATGATATTCAGATATTTGATATTCAACTGTTACAATAATTTATAAGAAACTTAGTCCTGTTATTGTGTTGGAAATTCTGGAAGAGTTGGGCTGCTCTTCATTACCTAAAAGGGGTTTTTGAAGTCTGACGTCGTTTTAATATCACTGTTTATTCAACATTGTATGAACTATTTACATTCTTAGATTTAGCAGGAACATTTTTTTTCCTTTTGAGTCTCTCCATTATAAGATATTTCACATCCTTCCTAACAGAGTTTTTTTACACATTTAAGTATTAACCCTTTACTCTAAAATAATGAGTAGCATAAGAATATAAGAAATAGGAGCAGTGCCAAGCCATTTCCTTGCTTCTCCAATGGGAGTATTGTCCAATTCACCATATCGAATTTAGGAAGAGTAAATGCTTCAGAGTGGGTACTGAAAAGACTTACTAGAATGGTTCCAGATATGAAGGATTATAGTTATGTAGATACATTGTGGAAGTTGGGCTTCTTTTCCTCAGTAAGATTGTAGCTGATCTGATTCTGAGCTTAACTCTACTTACCTGTCTGTCCATCATAACCCATAACTCACATGTAAATTAAAAGTCTGCCTAACTCTGCTGTGAAAACATTTAATGACCCAACCTCAACTGCTTTCCAAGGTAGAAAATTCCAAAGATTAATAACTGAGAGAGAAGATCCCAGGAGTGTCAGAGGCTGAGGGGTGACCTCATAGAGGTTTATAAAATCAATTTGGGCTTTGATAGGATAAATAGACAAAGTCTCTTCCCTGGGGTGGAGGAGTGCAGAACTAGAGGGCATAGAGTTAGGATGAGAGGGGAAAGATATAAAAGAGACCTAAGGGGTAACCTTTTCATGCAGAAGGTGGTACATGTATAGAATGAGCTGCAAGGGGAACTGGTGAAAGCGAGTACAATTGCAACATTTAAAAGGTATCTGGATGTGTATATCAATAGAAAAGGTTTGGAGGAATATGGGCCATGTGCTGGCAGGTGGGACTAGATTGGCTTGGGATATCTGGTTGGCATGGATGAGTTGGACTGAAGGGTCTGTTTCCGTGCTGTACATCTCTATGGCTCTATATTCTTCCTTGTCTCCATCTTACATATGGGAGACATTTAAAATGGTACCTCCTAGTTCTAGATGTTTTATGTTTCAATTATGTACTCTATATCATATTTGTTTGCCATTTCAGATGTACAGGTACCCACTAGATAGACATATTTTATCACTCTTTATAAACCATTTGAATAATCCATGAGCAGAAACATCCAAAAGCATCCACTCCATCAAGCCCCCCTCGGATTAAATCACATCAATACAGTCACCTCTCATTCACCTAAACACCAATCAGTGAATGCACAACCTGCTCCACCTTTGCCCATAAGCCAACCCTTCAACCCTGAGTAGTATAGCAAAAATAATTGTACTTATTTGAGTGATCCCATCTTCCAGCAAATTAAAATACCAGAAAAAGAATACATCTGGCAGATTAAAAAGCAGCAGTACAAAGATAACTTCTATAAAATTAAAGTACCCAAAAAATTGCAGCTGACTGAACTCATGCGGTAAATAATTGCTGCATTCAGACAAGAACCGCTGCTGTATGACAGAGCTTTACTGAGAGTGTGGTGAGTATGTAGAACTTGTCACCACATGGAATGATTCAGATGAATTCCATTGATGCAATTCAGAGGAAACTAGATAAACATATGGAAGAGAAAGGAATAGAAGGAAATAACGATATGGTTCAATAAAGTAAAATGGGAGGATGTCTCTGTTGATCACAAACACAGACATGGGCCTATTGATCCACAGGACCTGTTCTGCACTATAAATTCTTTGCAATTGTATGTAATTTTGTGCAATCCTGCTCTCTGCTAGTATTTCTATGTATGACAATGACCAATCAGAGGAGTTCAGGCAAGAACAAAAGGAGCCCTGTGCACACATGCATAAACATATTCAGAGTTCTGTTCCCTGGGTAGGTCATTTTTAATGGTTAAACAAAGTGTGGGTGGGAGCATTGCTTTGCTCAGAACATTAAACATGTAAAAAATCAAGTTTGGAAAATTCCCAGGAGGTTCAGCAGACCATTAATAATTTATTAATAGGGCTGGAAAAATATATAAGCAGAAAGTAATGGAGAAACAGGGCGGCCACAGTGGCTCAGTTGTTAGCCTCACAGTGCCAGGGACCCGGGTTCAATTCCCCCCTCGGGCAACTTGCTATGTGGAGTTTGCACATTCTCCCCGTGCCTATGTGGGTTTCCTCCAGGTGCTCCGGTTTCCTCCCACAGTCCAACGATGTTCAGGTTAGGTGAATTGGTCATGCTAAATTGCCTGTAGTGTTAGGTGCATTAGTCAGGGGTAAATGTGGGGGACTGGGTCTAGGTGGGTTGCTCTTTGGAGGGTCGGTGTGGATTTGTTGGGCCAAAGGGTCTGTTTCCACACTGTAAGAAATCAAATCTAATCTAATCAAACTCAGCAGTTTTGGCAACATCTCTGGAGAGAGAAACAGAATTAATGTTTTGAGTCCAACATGGCTATTTCAGAACTCTTGAAATTATTCTACATTAAGTGTAAATCCTAAGAAGTGTGGAAGTAAGCAATAGAAATGATTTCAAGTTTTAGTTTTGGACAGTTTATGGATTGCTGGCATATACAGTGCAAAAACTGGATTAGCATCTCTGATTGGACAGAGGGTTCATCATCACTTTCCCTTGCCAGTTGGACAGACTCTTTCCCAGAATGCATGATTCTTGACTATCAATCAAATTAGTTCTTATGCCATCAGCAATATTTTCATAACTAATAAAAAAAAGTGATCAAAGAACATGAAAGAACTGTTTTGTAATGCTTCTATGATTTCTCCTGTAATAGTGTCCAGCAGATTAATCTATAACTCTTGGAAAGACCAGTAACATTCTGGCTGAGGAGTTTAGGTGGGGGTTTGCGCTGGAAACGAATGTGATAGTGTATTAATGGCCTAATGCACCTAATGTGGAGCTATTAATAATTGGCTCTTTACGTTACAATCTTCCAGCCACTTTACAGCCGCATTCCAAGGAAAGTGTGCAGGAAAGGAACCTTTTCTGAAGTGAATCTCTAGCTCCAATATGTGGCCAAATTTGGAAGTTCACCATTATTTAAACAACTCTTGTACTGTATACCAGAGTAGAAGCAGAAGCTCTTAAAACAAGATTGCTTTCACAAATTTAATAAATGATGATAAGGTTTTTTTAAAACACATTTTTGAAATCTTTTATTAAAATATATAACAATCAAAAGATACCTTTGTAATGCACTGGGTGTAATATTTAAAAACCACTGAATATTGTAATCAATCACTAGCTGACTTACTGCAGTGAACTCCAAAATTTAATATTATTCAATGTATATTTTTAATTCAAATAGAGCATTTTAAAATTAACACTGCATTGCACATACTTGTATTTTAATAATGACACCTACCTGATGTAAAATAGACAATTGAAAAAAGTAATATTAAGATAATGAACTATTAAGCAAGGGAAAGTTATAGATTTTGAAAATTTGCTTGGTTCCAAAGGAGGATTGACAGAATTAATGCAGAACTATACCACAAGAATTTAAATCGGTGGTGGATAGCCTACAGTAGGGTAATTGCAGAAGGGTACTGATACAATGGAACAGATGAAAAGATTTGATCCAGGATGAACTACTGGAGGTATAGGATTAACTTTATTTATTGCCCTATATTTGTTTTTTTAAGCCATTCACTGGAAAGAATCTTGCAAAGGGACTCAAGTTCACATTGGATGCAGGCAGGAAACCAAATGGTGGAAATACCAGGCAACCATTGCTGCTGCATGCTTAACATTCTACTTCGTGATCCTTGAGGCCTATCCAGCGAACCGTATCCTATGTGTTGAGAGCATGCAAAAATTATTTACATAGTGTGAGGTCAGTTCATCTGGCATAGAGGCAGCATTTAATGGGTAGCAATTCTGATCTCTGTGAACTGGTACTGTGTTATCATCCCAAGGGTTTCTTGCCTGGTGAATCTCTTGTAAAATGGAAGTAAAACACGTTTTAGTTAATTAATGCATTCACATCAGGCAGTGCTATGTCAGGCAGAAGGACATCACTGGCTGACATAATGTAGTGATCCAATTCTTTTCTTGTAAGGTCTGTGCACAATTTATGACAATTAAAATACCAAGTCCTTTCAGAAACTTGTCTATGCTCTTTCTGAAATCATTTAAAGGGCACAACATTAATGAAAAGTTTAAGGGAAGGAGCTGAGGGAGGGACTTAATGGAATTAGATGCTCTGATTTTGATTTGATTGAGTTATTAAATAATGTCTCAAGTTTTGCAACTCCAAGTTCTGTAGCAGACACATGCAATCCTGCAGGGTGTCATTGGAAGCTTATTACCGAAAGGGTTAATGCAGAAATGGAATTTCGAGGAGCCGGTATGTACTTAGCAGTGATGCATATAAACCAAATAGAACATAAAACATAGCACAGTACAGCACCTGAAACAGGACCTTTGGTCAACCATGTCTATGCCGACCATGCTGTTATTCTAAACAAATCTCATCTGCCTATGCATAATCTGTATCTCTGCCTGTTCATGTGTCTGACTAAATTCCTCTTTAACAATGCTATTATATCTGCTTCTACCACCTTCTGTGTAAAAACACTTTCCTCTGACATCTCCTTTAAACTTGCCATCCTCACCTTAAATCTACACTCCCTGGTATTTGATATTTCCAACCTTGGAAAAAGATTCTGACTATCTACCGTCTCCATGCTTCTCGTTATTTAAAATGCTACAATCAGGTTGCTTCTCAACCTCCAAACCGCTCCTTATACCTAATATATTCTAATCCAGGCAACATTCTGGTAAACACCTTTTGCACCATCTCCAAGGCCTCCACATCCTTCCTACAATGTGAAGACCAGAACAGCACATACAACTCCAAATATGACCGAACAAAAGTGTTATACAGTTGCAACATAACTTGCCAACTTTTATACTCAGTGCCTTGATCAATGAAGGCAAGCATGCCATATGCCTTCTTTATTACCTTGCCCACTTTTAATGCCACTTCCAGGAAGCTATAGACTTGGACCCCAAGATTCCTCTGTTTAACAATGCACCTAAGGGTCATAGCAATTACAGTATACTTTCCTCTTGCATTTGACCTCCCAAAATGCATCATCTCACACTTATCCAGATTAAACTCCATCTGTCATTTCTCTACACAACTTTCCTATATCCTGCTACATCCTTTGACAAACTTCCTACAACTCCACCAATTTTCATGTCATCTGCAAACTTACTATTTGGACTACCTATATTTTCATCCAAATCATTTAAACATGTTATAAACAACAGAGCTCCTAGCACTGATCCTTGTGGAACACCACTGGTCATTGACTTCCTATCTGAAAAAACACCCTTCCACAACTTCCCTTCGTCTACTATGACCAAGCCAATTTTATATCCAACTTACCAACTCACTGTAGATCTCAGGTTTAATGATACATTGCTGGAATTATGGCTGGGCATATAAGTAGATATAGATGATTCCAATCAATTGGAATTGGAAACCTGAAATTGTCACTAAAAAGGCTGAGGATATGAGCAGAAGGAACATGGTCCACGTTCTTAGATAAAGTGCAGGAAGAGGTTAAAAGATCTGACCAGATCAGGAAAGCTTTGAGTATATTAAAGATACACTTGCCTCACCATCTTATTAGCTAATGCCCATCCTAATAATTAACACACTCTCATAAGTACATTACTTGTATGTAGCCAAATTCAGCTCCATAAAAACCTCATTGCAACAAACCTTTGTTCTTTGGGGTTAAATATCGCCTCAACTTGTTCAAACACCTACATTGTTAATTTTCTCCATTCATTGATTTTTTTTTCTCTATAAATAAAAATTGTAAATTCCTATTTGTTTTAGTTTTCATTTATGGTTTGAAATCATAAGCAAGAGAAAACCTTGCCTATATTCAAATTTAAAAGCTTGTTTTTATATTCAAAATTTGCATCAAGTCTCCAATCTTGAAAGAATAGCTCCCATAATGGGTTCATCACAAACCTAAGAGGAGACACAAAGAATACGGAAAAACACATTTCTGCTACATTACAGAAGAGTAAAGAAGGACATCTTATTCACAACAAGCATGTTAAAAAAAATCACTTCACCATGAGAACGATGTAAGAAATTGTTCCAGTTCTTGAATTATTAAAAGGTTTCTTATAGTTAGTACTTAAAATGAACTGATGACATACAGGTAATGTATAATGGAATCTAATCTGTCCCAATTACAATCAAAGATGCTTGTAAAATAGAAGGAAGCTATTAATTTCATCATTTCAAATCAAAATGAATTCTACTCTGCTATCCCCTTTAAATTAATATTTTTTTGCTTTGCACAATTATCCATATTTTCCAAAGCTCCAATGCATTGTCTTCCAATGAATCTCCCTGATCTCTTAGTGATATGTTTTTAAAAAGTGATTTTTTCTTGGAATGTAGGTATCACTGGCAGGGTCAGAATTTGTTGCCCTTCCCTAATTTGCCCTTGGAGTGAACAGCTTGCTATGGCAATTCAGAGAGCAGTTCAGAGTCAATCTCATTGTGAATCATTGAATTACAGGACAGAATCATAGGATCATACAGTATAGAAGAGGCTGTTTGGCCCTTCGACTCTGTGCTGCCACAAAAATGCTACTATCCACTCTACCACTTTCCTGGACTAGGCCAATAGCTTTGACTGTTATGACAACCTGAGTGTTCGTTCAAAATAGTTTTTGAAGGTTGCGAAGTTACCCACCTCAATTAATCTCCCAAGCAGTGCATTCCAGACCTCTATTACCATCTGGGTGAAAACTTGAGTCCTCAGATACCCTCTATACTTCCTGCCTTTCACTTTGAAAGTGTATCCCTAGTTTTTTTTTTCTTTGACTAAGGGGAACAGCTGCTTTCTATCTACTCAATCTGTGCCCCTTACAATCTCTGCACCTCTATCAGGTCTCCTTTGGTCCTTCTTTGGTTTAAAGAAAGGAACCCAGGCTGATCCAGCATCTTTTCATAGCTGAAATGTTGAAATCTCGGGCAATATTCAGGTGAACCTCTCTGCACCCTCTCTAGTGCAATCACATCCTTCCTATAGTGTGGTGACCAGAACTGTATACAGCACTCCAACTCTGATCTAACCAAAGTTTTACACTACTCCGACGTAACCCCCCTGCTCTTATAATCTATGCCTCAGCTGAGAAATACAAGCATTCTGTATACCTTCTTAACTACCCTATTAACCTATCTGCCATCTTCAGAGATCTATGCACAGGCACCATAAGATCTCTGTTCTGAGCTTCCTGGTGTCCTACCATTTATTGAATGTGGAATCACATGTAAGTCAGATCAGGTATGGATAACAGATTTCTTCCCTAAAAGATATTAGTGAACCAGATGCATTTTTACAGTAATCGATAAGCGTTTAATGGCCATTGAGTTTATTGAGATTAGCTCTAAACCCCAAAGCAACCGTAGACGCATATAAAATAGGAACAGGAGTAAGCCTTTCAGTCGTTTGAGGCCGTGCAATGCATCAAAGCTGGTCATCCAACTCAGTACCCTGCACCAACTTTATCCCTATACCCTTTGGTCCCTTTAGTCCTAAGGACTAATCCCTTCTCAAAAACATTCAATGCTTTGGCCCCAGTTGCTTTCTGTAACAGGGAATTCCACAGATTCACTACTAGCTGGATGAAGAAATTTATCTTCATCCTAAATTGCCTATCCTTATAATCTTAAAATAGGAGCCCTGATTCAAGACTCTTCGTTCAACAACAACACTCTTTCTGACTTTACCCTGTCTAGTCCAACTAGAATTTTATATAGTGTATGTAGTCCTCACTGATCCAGTATCATTTAACATGTTAGTTGTGCCAAACATTGGTTTATAATCCCAGGGATCAACCTGGTAAACCTGTGATGCATTCCCTTCATAGCCAGAACATCCTTCCTCAGGTAAGGAGACCAAAATTGCACACAGTACACGAGGGAGCTGTACATTTGCAGCAAGACACCTCTGCTTCTGGACTTGAATCTTCATGCTAGGAAGGTCAACATACCATTTGCCTTCTCCACGGCTCGCGGCACCTACACGCTTATTTTCAGTGACTAGTGTATCAGAACACCCAAGCCTTGTTGCAACTGCCCCTTTCCCAATCTGTTGACATTGAGGTAATAATCACCTTCTTGCTATCAAAATATATAAACAGATATTTATCAACATTATACTTCATCTGTAATGCATTTTTCCAACTTACTCAAAATGTCCAAATCACACTGAAGTATCTTTGCATCCTTCTCACAGTCGACCATCCCATCCACCTTTGTTTTGTTTCCAAGTAACATAGTCTCTATCCCATCAATACCCCAGTAAAATAGAAAATGAGTATCCCCATACCATCGTCTCACCTCCACTTTGTCATTGATTCTTGAAGCAGTGGAAGTAATCTTTTTCTATTTACTATAGCAATTTTGAACAAATAAATTAAAATTCCTTTCAGCCTTCATTGTGGAAATATTGAGTCTCAATATTGCAATATAACTGTTCTCTTTGCTGTAATTCCTAATTCTGACATCATCCAAGTGATCCTTTTAAAATCCTGTCTATAGTGGAACACCCAAAACCACAAACTGACTGTGGGATAACCAATGTTTGGCATAAATTCATTATTACATTTTTATTCTCGTGCACTTTTAGAATACCAACATTCGACTGGCACTTCTTTATGGATTTATCTACCCTCACTGGATTTTAAACATTTATCTTCATGTTTCTCTCATTGTACTGAATAAACCCAACTCCTTTAACCATGTACCATGGAAGAGGGTCATTGACCTAGTCTGAAAGCTAGCAAAACGGTACCATTTACACCCGTCTGCATATTGTCAATCAGTTTAATGCAGGCATGTCATTTCATCTGAAATGACACAAAAGATTCATCCAAGCATGCATAGCTTGTAAGGACTGGAAAGTCAGATTAGCCTGTTAAACACAGCTCAACCTCCCCTCAGGATGATTGTAGTTTACTGATTTTCCATTAGAGTACTTCCTACAATTGCACAGTAACACTGCTCTGCACAACAGATGTGTCACTTGTGATTCAATCACACTTTCTGCTGCCAGCCTTTGAAGAAGTGAATTACAACATTTGTATTCTGAGATTCTCTACTTCGCCACTTCAACATACCTAAAAAAAATTGTATCATGAAGTGCAGCTTTGTAACTGCAAATCTAAAAAAGACCCAAAGGCTGAAACATGAACTTGTGTTACGAATGGAAGGCAACTACCTACCCTGCTTCCAGGAAGAAATTTAAAAAGAAGGATAAATCTCCTTACAAAGCACTGAAATGTCAATTTAGAAGGTGATGAAGGTTTAGCTCTTATGGGATCTTAACAGACATTTATGATCTAGATCATCTCCTTTCACTAAGGAATAAGGAAATGGGAAAATATGAAGTACTTTAACACATTTACTTCATTAAGAATTCAATTTTATTTGACTGGTACTGAAAATTGAATGAGAAACCTATAAATAAAAAAGGTAACCAATTAGGGGGATTTGGGTTACACACCACATTTGTGCTGTTTTCTGGGTCAGATTTAAAGATCACAGTATTATTCTATATCACTCTGCAAAAAGCAAGTCACAATTTTAATTTTGCATGATCACTTTGAGGGTTTAAAAATAGGAAATTGTCCTCTAAAATCTTATTCTGTTGAAAGAAATGAGATAAGAATGGTATTTAAAATGTATGGGCTGTGATTCTGGCAATTACACTTAGAAATTAGCATACTGTACCTCATACTATGAGAGGATACAGACTCAGGAAATGATGTAATTTCCCCTAGGCTGGAAAGTTAATTGTTGTGCAGGTATCTTCCCGCCACACACCCATCCCTTTTACCCAGAATCTGGAAATGCTGATTAACCATTGGAGACAATGTTTTAAAGAGACTTAGATAAATACATGAATACAAAAGATTTGGAGGATATGGGCCAGGAGCAGGCAGGTGGGACTAGTTTAGTTTGGGATTATATTTGGCATGGATTAGTTGGACTGAAGAGTCTGTTTCTGTGCTGTACGACTCTATGATAATGTAGATCAGCCAGCAGAAGGAGATAGCTGAGCAGGCTTGGTGCGAGTTAACACAGATGGAGCTTTGGGTGACATCAATTTTACGGAGGTTGCGAAGTGAAAAGTCTACCATTAGAACAATGGATTAATCCAATCCAGACGTAACATCAATGTGCATGAGGGTTTCGACTAGAGATGAGCTGAGATAAGGACAGAGTTAGGTGATGGTACAAAGATGGAGGCAGTGTTGTCATTGACAGTGCAGACATGTGATTGAAAACCGATTTTTTAGTCAACAGTGAAATGAATGTTGGATATGGTTGGGTTTGTCTCCAGACTGTTACCAGAGAGGAGGATGGAATCGATGGTTAGATGTATATATGGATGGGGACTAAAGACAATGGTTTGCATTTTCCAGTATTTAATTGAAAGAAAATTCTGCTGATACCAATATCAGACATCTAAAAGGCACTCTGAAAATATAGAGATGGTGGAGGCATTGAGAGAGGTTAGATTTGGGTGTCATCAGTGGACATGTGGGCACTGATGCATTTTTTATCATGTTGCTAAGGGGCAGCACATAGATCGGAAATAGGGGCAGGCCACGGGAAAAGAATCTATTGCAGATTATTCTCTAGCTATGACTGTATAACTAGGGGTAGATAAAGGGGGAGAAAATGAGGACTGCAGATGCTGGAGATCAGAGTCGAGAGTGTGTAGTGCTGGAAAAGCACAGCAGATCATATAGCATCCGAGGAGCTTGAGAATCGACGTTTCAGGTAAGAGCCCTTCATCAGAAATGATTGAAAGGCTCCTGCCTGAAATGTCGATTCTCTTGCTCCTCGGATGCTGCATGACCTGCTGTGCTTTTCCAGCATCACACACTCTCAACTAGGGGTAGATAAAGGTGAATGCAGCCTGACTGAGGTGGATGATGAAGAAGTATAAAGAGCAAGATACTATCAATCACTTGAAAGGACTGCATTCAGGTCAAGCAGAATGAAAAGGTATAGTTTACCTTTACTATATAGAATGGCATTTGGTGTTTGATAAGAGCTGTTCCCACACTGCAGCAAGGACTGAAACCTGATGAGGTAGATTCAAACATGGAGCGGGAATTTTCTCTTCCTTATGTGCAACAGCAAGAAAGCTGGAAAAAAACAGATGGAATGAAAAACATCAGAATCTCCACACTCAGAAAATGTTTTATGATATTTTCCCCTCCGAATTTTGCCAATGATTAATGAATACCTTATTTTCATTCATTTGCATCATATTAATACCTCATTTATATGCTACCTCCAATTTTCCATTCCATTCCCAACGACCTTGATTACACAAACTCTTAACATGGAAGTCAGGTCAGACACCTGACAGCTGCAGCTTACTATATGCTTGTCTAGGCCAACAATGCTTCTTCGCAACAATGACACTATGGTGCTCCATGGATGCTATCACCCGCAAGCCATGTGTCCACACAAGTCAGAATTGGCAAACCACTAGCCTCATCACACGATCATACCAGCTCTGTGACCAACCTACACACCACCTCAGCTCTTCAAGACTCTACTTCAGAACTCAGGTACACCTACAGCTTGTATGCTTCTGCCAGATCTCTTTGCATGTGGGAACACACATGCATTACATCAAATAGGATGCATGTTATGACTCGTAAGTTGCTTGCCTGATGCCTCACTTAATTTATGCTTATTTGAAATATGCCAATTGCAACATTGGTACCTACCGGACAATGTGGGGAATTGTCCTGGTATGCCCTGTGCACAAAAAGCAGGACAAATCCAACCCAGCCAATTATCATCAGTCTATGTTGCAGCGGTAATGTCTCCATCTCTGAGTCAGAAGGCCTGGGTCAAGTCTCACTTGCTCCAGAGGTGTGCCATAACATCTTTGGACATGTTGATTTGAAAAAATATATATATATATATATATATATAAACTCTCCTCTTCATCATAAAGTGATGGAAGGGATCATCTTCAGTTCTACCCAACAGCACTAAGCATAGCTATGACCTGTTTAGTGATGATCAGTTGAGTTCTGCCAGGGACGATCAGCTCCTGACATCATTACAGCCCTGATCAAAATGTGGAATTCCAGAGAGGAAGTGAGCTTGACAGAGCTTAACATTTAACCAAGTTTGGCATCAAGGATCCCTTGCAAGACAAAAGTCAATGGGAATCAGAGGGAAAACTCTCTGCTGGGTTAGAGTCATATCAGGCACATAGGAAGATTTTGCCTAGGTTGGAGGTCAGTCATCTCAGCTCCAGAACATTTCAACAGGAGTTCCTCAGGGTAGTGTCCTAGGCGTAACCATCATCAGCTGCTTCATGAATGACCATCCTTCCATCAGAAGGTCAGTGCTGAGGATTTCTGCTACTGGTTGCACATTGTTCATCATAATTCATTATGCCTCTGATATTGAAGCAGTGCACGTTCAAATGTAGCAAGACCTGGATAATTTCCCGGCTTGGGCATATAAGTGACAAGTAATATTCATACCATATGAGTGCCAAGCAATGACCGTCTCCAACTGGGGAAGAATCCAACGTTTTATATGATCAAGGCCTTAACATCACTGAATTTCCCACTATCAACATCGTGGAGCTTACCATTGATCAGAAACTGAACCAAACAAGTCATATATAAATCCTGTGGGTGGCATGGTGGCTCAGTGGTTAGCACTACTGCCTCACAGCATCAGGGTCCCAGGTTTGATTCCAGCTTCAGGGGACTGTCTGTATGGAGTTTGCACATTCTCCCCATGTCTGCATGGGTTTCCTCCGAGTGCTCCGGTTTCCTCCTATAGCGCACAGATGTGCAGGTCAGGTGAACTGGCCACGGTAAATTGCTCATAGTGTTAGGTGCATTAGTCAGAGGGAAATGGGTCTGGGTGGGTTACTCTTCGGAGGGTCGGCGTAGACTGGTTGGGCCAAAGGGCCTGTTTCCACACTGTAGGGAATCTAATCTAATTTAAACAGCTGATCAGAGGCTAGGAATCCTGCAGAGAGCAACTCAGCTCCTGACACCTCAAAGCCTGTCCACCATGCTCAATGCACAAGTCAAATATGTGATGGAATACTTCCCACCTGCCTGAATGAATGTAGCTCCAACAACACATAAGAAGCTTTATGTCATCCGAAACAAGCAACCCATTTGATTGGCATCACATCTGTACATTTTCACTCCTTCCAATATTGATACTCAATAGCAGTAGCGTACTAACTACAAGATGCACTGCAAATATCATGTTTGACAGGACTGGATCTTCATGGTGACCTCAGCTGGTACAGGAAATGAACCCACTGTTGGGTTACACTGCATTGAAAGCCAGCTATCTAGCCAACTGACCTGGGGTGGCATGGTGGCTTAGTAGTTAGCAGTGCAACCTCACAGCACCAGGGTCCAGGGTTTGATTTCCATCTCGGGCGACCGTCTGTGTGGAGTTTGCTCATTCTCCCTCTGTCTGCATGGGTTCATTCCAGGTGCTCCAGTTTCTTCCCACAATCCAAAGATGTGCAGGTCAGGTGGATTGGCCATGCTAAATTTTCCATAGTGTTAGGTGCATCAGAGGAAGTTGGGTCTGGGTGGGTTGCTCTTCGGAGGGTTGGTGTGGACTTGTTGGGCCGAAGGGCCTGTTTCCACACTGTAGGGAATCTAACCATTGTGAGCCAACTGAAAGATCATAGGAATCATAGGGATTGCAACTCAATAGGGAATATGAAGAATAGCAGTGCTGCTAGTGGATGGATTTATTATATCTCAAATGGAGCCTGCGAATGACACTGAAGCAAAGCTGGACATTGTCGTGTCAGATCTAAAGTCAACTGTGCAATAACTGCACAAAATGGCTAGCAGCATGTGTAAACTGGGTAGTGTAAGTTACTTTTCTTTCTTCAGGAGCTGAGAAAACCGTTGGGATTGATGGCTGTGCGAGGGACAATTCCAATATCCATACTTCCACTAATTTAGCATTGCTACCCATTTGGCTTCAATTTACATTACATCAACAGGTCATTCATTGACACTCCCCTCTCTAAAAAAAAGAGTTATGGACTCAAGCCATCATTAGTATTACACTGTGTGCACTAACTGTCTCTTTGTCATTTAATAGTAAGGTGATAGGAGGTGTCGCTGAACAAAGAGACCTTGGAGTGCAGGTTCATAGCTCCTTGAAAGTGGAGTCGCAGGTAGATAGGATGGTGAAGAAGGCATTTGGTATGCTTTCCTTTATTGGTCAGAGTATCGAGTACAGGAGTTGGGAGGTCATGTTGCAACTGTACGGGACATTGGTTAGACCATTTTTGGATTAATGCGTGCAATTCTGGTCTCCTTCTTATCTGAAAGATGTTGTGAAATTTGAAACTTCAGAAAAGGTTTACAAGGATGTTGCCAGGGTTAGAGCATTTGACCTGAAGGGAGAGGTTGATTAAGCCAGGGTTGTTTTCCTGGAGTGTCGGAGATTGAGGGGTGTCCTTATAGAGTTTTATGAAATCACGAGAGGCATTGTTAGGGTAAATAGACAAAGTTTTTTCCCTGTGGTAGGGAATCCAGAACTAGAGGCCATAGGTTTAGAGTGAGAGGGAAAAGATATAAAAGAGACCTCCGGGGCAACCTTTTCACGCAGAGGGTGGTACATGTGTGGAATGAGTTGCCAGAGGATGGTGGTGGAGGCTAATACAATTGCAATATTTAAAAGCCATCTGGATGGGGATTTGAATAGGAAGGGTTTGGAGGGATATGAGCCAGGTGATGTCAGTGGGACTAGATTTGGTTGGGATATCTGGTCAGAATGGACGAGTTGGACCGAAGGGTCTGTTTCCATGCTGTACATCTTTATGTCAGCTAAGCAAATGTAATCAGACAAAGACACTAAAGAATGGCTCTTGAGCTTTTAATTTCACAAACACATTCCATTGCAAGCACTAGAAAACAACTATTTGCAGCTGCCATCTTCATATGGTAAACAGTAATTATTCGAGGACATGGTCTGTGATGTGGAAAGAAACCTTTTCTTTGTGAGGTGGGGCAGGTCATGGCATCTGGCAGAATGGCAATCTGACCAATTAGTTACATACTTTGGTTCTGTATTTACAAAGGAGGATACAAATAACATACCAGAAATTTTGGGGAACTTAGGGTTTAGTATGAGGGAAGAGCTGAATATTAGTAGGAAAATTATATGGGGAAATTAATGGAAATTTAAGACTGATAAATCCCAAGGGCCTGATGATCTACATCCCAGAGTCCTAAAGAAAGTGGCCCTTGAAATAGTGGATGCATTGGTGGTCATCTTACAAGATTGCATAGACTGTGGAAAAGTCCCTACAGATTGGATGATAGCTAATGTAACTACACTATTTAAAAATGGAGGTATGGAGCAAACTGGGAATTATAGACCAGTCAGTGTGTCCCCAGTAGTGGGGCTAGAATCCTTTATAAAAAGATTTGATAGCACAGCACTGGAAAGCAGCGACAGGATCAGACAGAGTCAGCATAGACTTACAAAAGGGAAAGCATGCTTGACAAATCGATTGGAATTCTTTGAAGATGCAACTAGTTGAGTTGATGAGGGGGATGTGGTTTGTTCAGACTTTCAGAAGGCTTTTGATAAAATCCTACAGAAGAGATTATCTTGTAAAATTAAAGTGCATGGGACTGAGGGTAGTGCATTGAGATAGATAGAAAACTAGGTAGGTAGACAGGGAACAAAGAGCAGGAATAAATGGATCTTTGTCTGAGTGGCAGGCACTGACTTGTAGGGTACTGCAGGGATCAGTGCTAGGACTCTAATTATTCATGATACATATTCATGATTTATTCATGAGGGAACTAAATGTAAATTCTTCGAATTTGCAGATAATACAAAGCTGGGTGGGAAGGTGAGTTGTAAGGAGGATGCAGAAATGCTTCAGTGTGATGTGGGCAAGCTGCGTAAGTGGGAAATACACAGATTGATGTGAGGTTATCTATTTTGGTAGCAAAAATAGGAAGGCAGATTATTATTTAAATGGCTTTGAATTGAGAGAGGGGAATGGGCAATGAGAGCTGGGTGTCCCGGTACACCAGTTGTTGAAGGTAAGCATGCAGGTGCAGCAGCCAGTCAAGAAGCAAAAAATGGTATATCCACTTTCTTAATGAGAATGTTTGAGTACAGGAGCAGTCTGGCTGCAATTGTACAGGGCTTTGGTGAGATCAAAGGAATCTGGAAAACTATGAGTTTTGGTCTCCTTATCTAAGGAAGGATATTTTTGCTGCAGAGAAGGCTTACCAGACTGATTCCTGAGGTTAGGCGAAAGTAAGGACTGCAGATGCTGGCAATCAGAGTCAAGATTAGAGTGGTGCTGGAAAAGCATAGCAGGTTAGGCAGCATCCGAGGAGCAGGAAAATTGACGTTTCGGGTAGGTGCCCTTCATCCTGATGCTGCCTGATCGGCTGTGCTTTCCCAACACCACTCTAATCTTGATTCCTGAGATTGCATGACTGATGTACAAGGGGTGGTTGAATTGATTGAGATTATACTTGCTGGAGTTCAGAAGAATGAGAGAGGATCACATAAAAACCTGTAAAGTTTTAAGGTATCTAGATAGGGTAGATGCAGGAAGGATGGTCCAATGGCTGGGACTCCAGAACTGTCTGAGGATATGGGGCAAACTATTTAGGGCTGAGAGATGGTGGAATTTCTTCACCTAGAAAGTGGTGAGCCTGTGGAACACACTACCACAGAAAGCATTCAAAGACAAAACATTGTATGACTTCAAGAAGGAGTTGGATATAGTAGTAGACATTAAAGAGATCAAAGGACATGGGGGAAAAGCAGGAACAGGATATAGAGTTGGATGATCAGCCATAATCATAATTAACAACACAGCAGGATCAAAGACTCCTAAATTCTGTGTTTTTTTGTGAATTCTTCTCTCAATGTCACATGGAAACTTTGGTCATGCAAAATGCAATTGGATAAAGTGATATTAACTTATGAAAGTATGACATTGAACTCCTTGGAAGGCCCCTACACCACATTGTCTGAGGACGTACATGAGATTTCATTGTGATGGATATGAAGATCTAGGAGTTCCTTCAATAAAATTGTGTTATCTTATCAACATTCCCCACGAATCATTTGCTCATGCACTTAACATAAAGATTGTCCTGGCTGGAGTTTGTGTACCAGAGGGAGAAGCAGCAGGTAAAGATTAGTCATGGATGCAGAGGAAAATGGCGACATACTTATATCTAGAGGTTTCACTGTCATTTTCTTCAATTGAAAGACCGTGCAGGCAATGACTGCAGATGTCCCAGGCTAATATCACTGAACTATATCATCTAGTGAAGCTGCACTTGTATTCAAAAGGACTCAGTGCCCATCCCATCCAGATGGTCACAACTAACCTGAATTTCCACGCCACCAGCTTTTTTCAAGAAGGAACTGGACTGCTGTTGGCATCTCTCAATACTTGACCCATAAATGCTTCCAGGAAAGAACTAATTTCATCTTCTGCAGATCACAGCTTTTCATATCCTTCTCTCAGAATGGGAGAGTCAAGGAACTTGGGCTGTGGGATTCTTTACCATTGCTGGCTTCCCCCAGGTATAGGATTCCAATGTGTAGAATTTGTCAACAGAAAAGGTTGCTACTCCATTGATGCTTAAACCATAGGTGATCATTGATGCTAAGTTTTGGAGATCTGTACCAGATACCCTGGGCATTGCCATGATTCTTATATAATGTAAATTGTGGATATGCCAGTTCATATAGTTGTAGAATGTATCATTCTACGGCTGAACTGTGTCTTAGATGTCCACATTTGAGTTGCTAGATCCATTTGAGGTATTTCACTTTTAGCAAATTGGCAGTGGCACATAAAATGACAGAACATAGAACATAGAACAGTAAAGCACCACACAGGCCCATCGGTCCTTGATGTTGTGCCAATCTTTTATCCTACACTAAGATCAAGCTAACCTACATACTCTTCATTTTACAATCATCCATGTGCCTATCCAAGAGTTGCTTAAATGTCCCTAATATACTTGAGTCTGCTGGCAGTGCATTCACTGTGTAAAGAACCCACTTCTGACATCTCTCCTAAATCTTCCTCCAATCAACTTAAAATTATGCTCCCTTGTGATAACCATTTTTACTTTGGGAAAAAGTCTTTGACTATTCACTCTATCTATGTCTCTCATTATCTTGTACACCTCTATCAAGTCACCATTCATCCTTCTTTGCTCAAATGAAAAAAGTCCTAGCTCCCTCAACCTTTCTTCATAAGATATGCCCTCCAGTTCAGACAGCATCCTGGTAGATCTCCTCTGCATCCTCTCTAAAGCTTCCACGTCCTTCCTATAATGAGGTGACCAGAACTGAACAGTATATTCCAAGTCTGGTCTAACCAGAGCTCTATAGAGCTGCAGTATAACCTTACGGTTCTTAAACTCAATCCCCCGTAATGAAAGCCAACACACCGTACACCTTCTTAACAACCCTATCAGCTTGGGTGGCAACTATGGACATTGACCCCAAGATCTCTTTGTTGCTCTACACCACCAAGAATGCTGCCTTTAACCCTGTATTCTGCATTCGAATTCAACCTGCCAAAATGAATCACTTCACAAGTTTCCAGGTTGAACTCCATTTGCCATTTATCAGCCCAGTTCTGCATCCTGTCGATGTCCAATTGCAACCTACAACAGTCCTCCACACTATCCACCACTCCACCAATCTTCACGTTATCAGCAAATTTATTAACCCACCCTTCCACTTCCTCTTCATAGCCATTTTTAAAAATCACAAACAGCAGAGGCCCCAGGACAGATCCCTATGAAACACCACTGGTCACTGAGCTCCAGGCTGAATATTTTCCATTTACCACCACTCTGTCTTTTATGGACCCGTCAGTTCTGTATTCAAACAGCCAAATTTCTGTTTCCCATGTATCCTTACTTTCTGAATGAGCCTACCATGAGGAACGTTATCAAAAGCCAGGTTACAGTGGAGCCCACTTCTCAGTTCCCTGTCCGAGCAATTCCCTGCAAGTGATCTGGGAAAATGCTGACCGAATAATGTTGCTCGTTATCAAATGAAGGCTATTCTCATTGAGAAAACATAATGACTCATTGAGAAAACATACCAACTATACAGTGGTCACTCTTACTGATGCTATCATTGATAGATGTATCTGCAACAAGGCAGACTCCTAGTGAGGAGAATGTTTTTCCCTCTTCTTAGTTCCTTTATCTGTCATCGAGCCAATCCAGTGACTATGTCCTTTACTTGGTCATTTGTGGTGGTGCTGCTGCTGCTGCTGAGCCACTGTTGGTCGTGGACATTGAAATCCCCCACCCAGTGTATTTTCTGCGCATTTGGCCCCAACACCATCAGCACACCCTGTTTTGCGCCTTGCAAGTTTAACATGGAGGATCACTGATTTATCAGCCAAAGATTACCTCCAGGAGGTTTTCTTACCTCCATTTGACTTGATGACACCTTATATACAGTTCATACTGTGGATTCCCAGGGAAAATACCTTTGCGCCATCACCTCTGTCCTTCCAATGGAATGGGACAGTGGTGGTAATGATGTTGTCACTTGGACATCATCAGGAAGGTATGATTTAGTGAATACAACTATGTTGGGTTTTCCTTGACTAGTCTGTGAGACAGCTCTCCCAGTTTTGATACTAGCCCTCAGATACTTATGAGGACCTTGTTGGATCAACAAGGCTGTTTGCCATTGCCATTTCCAGTGCCTAGTTCAAATACAAGATGGTCTGAAGAGTTTAATTTCTTCTTTGAGAATTTTTTGTGGTTACATGTGGGCCAGATCTGGTATTGAGCACAGGTGAAGCAGATGGATTTTAATGAAAATAGTTGCATCGTCAGAATGTTAGATTTTTCCTTTGGATTTAAATTCCAGTATCGGTCATAGTTGGATTTGAACTAATGTTACCAGAACATTAGGCTGGGCTTTTGGACTACCAGCACCAGTGTCAATACCACAAGGCTACAGCCTCTCCTTATTCTTTGGATAAGGCTTTTAAGTCACGTCCTTGTAAGTCAGTGATAGGTGTTACAGAACCACAGTAGACACTGGTACAGATGCAGATAACAGATCATTATCTGAATTACAGCCAGAAATCAATTATTCATTCATGTCTTTTCTCCACCCCCCCTTTGGTGTCTAATTGAGTGAGTCAATTGTAATCTATAGCTCACCAAAGTATTTGAAGTGGCAGATACACTATAGAAACTCCAACAGCCAAATAGGATCACCTTTCATGATCTGGATATGCTTAGATGGTGACACATGCAACTTTTATCTCCTCAATATTGCTTCCATAATAATTCTGAAGAGCAAAAGGGTTAATGATACCAGATGTGTGACTGCTCTGAAAAATTGGCTTTCAGTTAGTGTAACAATATATCTCCAAAAAACCTGAGACAAGCCTTTATTCTCTAATCTTTGCATTACTCATGCAATCTTTTTGATGTAAAATGTCTGAAATGTTAGTAATCCTCAGACACCTGAAGGATTACTATCCACAGGAAAGTATCAGCATTTTAACAGCATGGAGAGGATAATGACTCTCTCATAAGGAGGCCTTCTGACCTCTTTGAAGCTTTAAACAGTCAATTAAACAATAACGGAGTAATTTGATCATCAAACGCTTGAAGGTAGCATAGATTCACCTAGATGATGATGGGAACAGATCTGGATGATATGCTAGCTTTAATATTTAATGCTTTTTGTTATCAGCTATATCCAAGTAATGCAAAAGAAATAGTCTTGGGTGTGTGACTAATTACATGAGATTTCTTTAAACTTTAGTGCTTGATCACCTTACACACATATATTGAAAATATACTGCACAATTTTGTAGTGCAAAAGCGGAGAGTTATTCCAACAGACAAAATCTCATTTTACACCATGATGAAGGCATGTAGTAATGTCTTGTCAAAACTTTCATTTGGATCTGAAGGAAACTTACCTCTTAGAAGTTGTACTACATAGCAGTGGCTTTTATAATGATGGAAATGATGGTGAAATAACTCCATGGATACTGGTATCCCATCACCAAGTCTCCCTTTATTAGCAAGTATGTGAACTCTGACTAGCTAGCTCAGAGCCAGTCCCAAGAGTGAGGAGGACCTCTGAGACTCCTGTTTATCTCTATCAGCCATTGCTCCCTGATTGGCCTAAGTTAGCCCCAATCAGGGAACTCATACTCAATGAGATCCACCTGGCCAACCTTGTTCCAATCACTACAGTGCTATAGTGGTAATGTCACAAATAGAAACAAAGAATATAAAAGCAAGAGTAGGCCATTCAGCCTTTTGAGCGTGTTCTGCCATTCTGTATGATCATGGCTGATCATTCAACTCATTATGCTTTTCCCACTCTCTTCCCATATCTTTTGATCCTTTTAGTCCAAAGGACTATATCTACATATTTCTTGAAAGTCTTTAATATTTTGGTCTTAATAGTTTCCTGTGACAAAGAATTCCACAGGCTCACCACACTGTAGGTGAAGAAATTCCTCCTCATCTCTGTCCTAAAAAGCATACTCCTTATCTTTCAGCTGTCAACCCTGGTTCTGGACCCCTCAGTCATTGAGTCTATCCTTCCTGCATCTACACTGTCTAATCCATGAGATCGCCCTCTCATTCTCCTAAACTCAAGTGAAATAAGTGCTAACATATCCAGCCTCTCTTCATATGCCTTCCCAGGAATCAATCTGTGCAGGACAACTCTGAACTGACAATGCTACAGGGTTTTACAGATGGTGCAAGGGAAGTCAGTGAAGTCTGGGATCTCCAGACTTCTGGCAAATTATTCTGGGAATGGTGCATGGCACCAATTAATTGGGCAAGTTTAAGATATGGTGAGAAAACTCAGTCGGCCGCACAGCAAGCATCACTCCAGCAAACTCAATGCTTGGTGGGACTTGGCCAAAAAATCATTCAATTCAGCTCAATGATAGATGGTGAAATTTGAAATCAATATGTAGCTGGAATTAAAAGCTAGTTACTGGAGATGGTGTAATGACTGCCAATTGTCACAAAAAACAATCTGGTCAACCAATGCCCTTTGGCGAAGGAAATCAGCTTTCCTTACTAGTCTATCTGACACGAGACTCCAGACCCTCAGCAATGTTGTTAATTCTTAACTGTCCTCTGAAATGACTTAGTAAGTCATTCAGTTGTATCAAATCCACTACAATGAAGCCAGATAGACAACCTAGCATTGACCTCAGCACTGGAAATGTTAATGTTCAAGGTGACCATGAAACGTCTACCTTTTACTAACATTTAGAGGCTTGTGCCAAAATTGAGAGAGCTGTCTCACAGACTATTTAAACTACAGCTTGATAATAGTCATACACATGGAATCATACCTCACAGACATTACCCCAAACATCACCAACAGCACAGTGATATAAAGTTAGGAAAGAATTGCTCTGAATGCCCTCAGCCTTGACTCTGACCCCATGAAGTCTCATGGAATCAGGTCAAACATGGGTAAGGAAACTGTCTGCTAATTATTGCCACCAGTAAATGATAGGAGACAATTAAACAACTCACCGGAGGAGGAGAAAACTCCACAAGTATACCCATCCTCAATGATGCAGGAGACCAACACAAGAGTGCAAACAATAAGGCTGAAGTATTTGTGACAATCTTTAGTTAGGCATGCTGAATGGACTGATGGTCAATTTTGGAGATTGCAACCATTTGATTCACTCCACATGATATCAAGATATGGTCAGAGGCATTGGATAATGCAAAAGCTGTTGGTCTTAACAACATTCTGGCAATAATTCTGAAGAGTTGTGCTCCTGAAAAAAAAACTGTTTCCATAATATCGACATCTACCCAACAATGTGTAAAATTGTGTAGGTATATCCTGTACACAAAAAGCAGTGCAGATTCAATCCAGTGAATTATTAAGCTCTCAGTCTATTCTTCATCACCAGCAAAGTGATGAAAGGAGTCATCGACAGTTCTAGCAAGTGACACTTCCAAAGGAATCAAGTTTTCACCGATGCTAAGTTTGGTTTCTTCCAGAGCCATTCAGCTCCTGACTTCATTGTAGGTTTAGTTCCAACGTGAATCAACATGCAGAACTACAGGGGTGAGGTGGAAGTGGCTGCCCTTGGTATCAAGACAGTGTTTGAACATGTATTAAATCCAGGAGCCGTAGAAAAACTGGAGTCAATGCGAATCATCTACTAAATGGGTTGCTGAAACTCACCAAGTCTCATCCAATGGCAGCTCCCAAAGCCATGACCTCTGCCACCTGGCAGGACAATGACAGCAGTTGCTTGTGAACATCATCCTACTAAATTCCCCTCCAAGCCACACTAACCTGAGATGAAAATATATCCCCGTTCCTACTTCACTGTTGTTGGGTCATAATTTTGGAACTCTAACCCTAACAGTGCTTTGAGTGTACCTATTCCTCAAAGACTGTTACAGTTCAAAAAGGCAGCTCAGCAACTCCTTGTCAAGGATAACTAGGCAACAGCCGTCAACAAAGCCCACCTTGCATGAAGAAGCTGAAACAAAACTGTCAGAACATTTTCCCATTTCACATTTTGACGTTAATTCTGTTCAAAATTCTGTTCAAAATTACTTCTCTGACTGTAAAAAAAATCCTAAAGCAAGACAGAAATGCAGGCCTGCCTTTTGTTTCTCACAAGTGGAACCAAATTGTCATAAATAAATATGAGACACCAAGGGCACAGAAACTGAAGCACTGTGAGTGATGTATGCCTCAGTAAGGTGCAACATAATCAGAAGAGTCTGATTGGCTGTGTGAATTCTTTTGGACTTTGTTATCATAGTTTTATGATACCAGAATTCTCTTAGAGAACTGATCCCCAGCAGACAAGTTTTGTGACATGGAATGGCTCATTAGCGGTGTGATAAACAATTCCTTTTTCAATTGGTGCCTTTTAAAACGTTTATTTGTGGAAAGTAGATGTAGTATGTATTTGTGTATTGTATAGATGTCACATACGTACAATATGCTCACAGTGTTTGCAGCATTTAGTTCCTTCAGTTGTTTCTTGATATCATATGAAATGAGTCAAATTGATTGGAGACTGGCAATATGCTCTATGGTCTGTCAGATCAGGCAGGGTCAAGTCAGGAGTGTGGAATTGAGTTTGGTCAGGGGGCTTAATGCTGGGTCTCTGGGTTGTGGGTTGGTTAATGGGGTCCAGGGAGGTGTAGTCATGAGAGGTTGATGATGAGTTAGGATGTAAATTTAGTAGTTGCTCAGGAATTAGACTAGGTGTTTAATCCCCTACCAGTTCCTAGGTAACTATTTAGCTTAAGTGAATCAGAATGAACCAAATTCCCAGTTGTGAATGCATTCCTTTGGAAAGTTCCATGAACAGGGAAATTGCTCATCAGATAATGTAATCTCCTCAGCAATTTCCATGAAGTTAGTTGCATTTGGGATTCTGCATGCTCTGGTATAAAAGTCTAATCCATCCTGTACTGTTTGGTCATTGGAATATCTTGGCCAAAGACTTTGCACTATAAGATCAATCAGCCCATCACACCCATGACAGCTCTCTAAAGAGGTGTCCTCTTTTCTTGTCATCTATGCTAATGCCTTTAAAATATTATTTGTCCACTTTCCTTTCAAAGGTTTTTTCTGAACCCTGCTTCTGTGCCTTAACACATTTTAACATAAACTGCTTTTAATTCCTCCTGTTGATGACCAGTTTAGATCTTTTCCTCGAGTTACTTGAAAGTAGAAAAATTCCACCCAGTCAGCCACAGAGCAAGTTTCCTCCCTAAAGGATCTTAGTAACCTGAAAGGGATTTACATTAAATCTGTATTTTCTCATGCAAGTCTACAATTTATTAGATTTATTAAATTTATTTTCATAAGTTGTTGAAGTGAGATTTTGAATTTCACATTTTTGAGAATAGGCAGTGAGGACCCAAGTGGGTGAGACAGGAAGTCACATCTAGGGGTAGATTCATTGGAGCTGATTGGAATTAGCTCTTATTCTATTACAGAGAAAGGATCTAATTGGTGAGTCTTTGGGAAGGGATTATTGTCTTTTCTGTTCTAAAGGTTGAACATAGTATCCGAAATGATGATAAAGTTGATTTTAAAATATTAAATAGGTGAGTAGTATAATTTAAATAACTAATTAATATGAATTAAGACCAGCCGGACAAGCAATGTATCACCACTGCAGCATGTAGGAGTTCCTGGATGCCAGTTTAGTCCAGAACAATCATGCCTGTGGCAAATGTTTGAAGTTTGAGATTTTATGAGCTGAAGACTGATTTTAAAATGTTGCAGTACATCAAGGAGGGGGAGCATCACCTGGATCCTTTATATCAAGAAGCAGTCACAGCACTTGAGAAAGTGTATAAGGTAGGAGCAGGGAAAGAATTAAATTTTGGGTTGTGTGAGACGAAGACTCAACTAGCATGACTTGGATCAGATAAGAACTTGCAGTAAATGATGAGGTGCTGGAAGCAAAGGTAGTGGAATGACGAGGTGGAAAGGCATTCCTTATGTAAAGCCATTTAACAAGGTGAAAAGAATTCATTATGTAAAGTCACTTAACAAGGTTAAGAACATCCATTGTATAATACCAGATGACTTCATCTTTACTGTTGAAGCTTGCTGATTGTAACGGTCACCCAATCAATATTGATGTTGCCTTATTTGGAAGCTGCTACCTGTAAGTGACTATGTAATTCCTTAAGAATCGGCTGTTCGAGAGAAGATCGAGAACACATGTCTCTGTGCACATGGGTGATCGTTTTCTCTCTCTCCAGGGCCTAGAATAAAGATGAAGGATGTAAAGCCATACTGTGTCCCTGAGTGTTTGTTTCGACTGATACGGAGACAGGGAAATGAGACAACACACTCGGAGTTGGGTCAACTGATTTGTTTAGTGTTCAGGGACAGGAGAATGTTACTGCAGGTGAGGCAAGTAAGGGGACCCAAAGGGCAGGAGCACAGGAGCCTCAGTCTTGACAACTGTCCAACAGCTTGGAGGTTATTTCACTCTGTCTGGATGCAACTGGAGGCTTCAAGGTGGATGAGCTAAGTGACCATGGCACTGTAGAGCCACTCAAGAAGGGGGAGTAAGTGGGAATGTAGTGTAATGGGGAATAATTCAGGAAGGTTAAAAACAATGACTGCAGATGCTGGAAACCAGATTCCGGAATAGAGTGGTGCTGAAAAAGCACAGCAGTTCAGAAAGCATCTGAGGAGCAGTAAAATCGATGTTTCGGGCAAAAGCCTGTCATCAGAAATACAGGCAGAGTGCCTGAAGGGTGGAGAGATAAATGAGAGGAGGGTGGGGAGGGGGAGAAAGTAGCATAGAGTACAATAGGTGAGTGGGGGTGGGGATGAAGGTGATAGTCAGGAAGGAGGGTGGGGGAAGGTAGCAAAGAGTACAATGGGTGGATGTGTGTGGGATGAAGGTGGTAGGTCAGAGAGGAGGGTGGAGTGGATAGGTGGAAAAGAAGATAGGCAGGTATGACAAGTCATGGGGACAGTGCTGAGCTGGAAAGCAAATATGGCTGTGGTAGTGAGTCTGTTTTAGGGCATGGTTGAAGAGCTGCAGGGCAGAGGAAATGACCTGGGAGTTGCAGTGGGAGAGGGACTCCCTGAGATTCTTGTAGACAGAGGAGGAAAACTTCTTCAAGGCAGGCATCAAGGCCAATTGATACTGTTCTCTGCAGCAAAGAAGCAGGAGTCCAGACAACTGTATTATCTGCCCTTGTGAAAGAATTGAAGACATTTGATGAGGGCTGAAGATCAACTTCCAGTAGGAAGAAGAAGATCCATTTGATGTGGTCCAATAGATACCAGTGACATAGGCAGGACAAAGGATGATTTTCTGAGGGGCTAGATGCCAAATTAAGAAGCAGACTTTAATATCATAATCTCTGCATGATTACTTGATCCATGAGCAAATTGATATTGGCCATTTTTTTCTTATTCATTCATTGGATAAGCATGTTGCTGGTTAGGCCAGCATTTATTGACTATCCATTATTGCCCAGAAGGCAGTTAAGAGTCAACCACATTGCTGTGGGTCTGGAGTCACGTATAAACCAGACCAGGTATGGATGGCAGTTACCTTTCGTGAAGGACATCAGTGAACCAGATGGGTTTTTCCATCAATAGACATTTAGTTCCAGATTTGTATTGAATTCAAATTCCACCATTTGCCATGGAAGGATTTGAACCTGAGTCCCCAGAACATTACATGGGTCTCTGGATTAGCAGTCTAGTGATAATACCATTTGGATTTTTGCATTTGCAAAATCCCATTAGAGAGACAAATGCATGTATTAAAGACTGGTGTAGGAGAAGTGGGTTCTGATTTGTGGGGCACTGGCACCAGTACTTGGAAAAGTGCAATCTGTACCAATGGGATGGTCCCACTTAAGCTATGCTCATCTTGAACACATAACAAGGAAAGTAGAGAGGATTTCAAATTAAACAGTGGAAGCAAGGAATCAAATTTGAGAAGGTGTGGTAAATTAAAAAGTCAAAACTAGAGTCATAGAATCATAGAGTTGTACAACATGGAAACAGTCCCTTTGCTTAACTCGTCCATGCTGACTAAATATCCTAAATTAATCTAGTCCCATTTGCCAGCATTTGGCCCATATCATTCTGAACCCTTCCTAAGCATATACCCATCCAGATGCCTTTTAAATGTTGTAATTGTACCAGCCTCTACTACTTCCTCAGGCAGCTCATTCTTCAGAATGTAGCACTGACAGCAAGGTTTCTGGTACTGAGATTGGCTCTAATGTAATGAGGGTTATGCCAGGTTCCAAGCGATCGATTGTGATAGGGGACTCTGATCAGAGACACAGACAGATGTTTCTGTGGCTGACAACGAGAGATCAGAATGGTGTGTTGCATCCCTAGTGCCAGGATTAAGGATGTTTTGGAGAGAATGCAGAATATTCTCAAAAGGGAGAGAATCCAGCACAAAGTCGTTATACACATTGGAAGAGAAAAGGATGAGATTCTGAGAATTTAGGCAGGAATCTAAAATGGAGGTCACCGATGCTAGTAATATCTGGGATATTCCCAGTGCCACGAGCTAGCGAGGGTAGGAATAGGAGGATAGACCAGAAGAATGTGGGGCTGATGAGCTGGTGCAGGGGAGAACTCACATTCTTGGATCATTGGAATCTCTTCTGGAGGTAGATGTAAGCTGTACAAGAAGGACTGATTGCACCTGAATTGGAAGGAGATTAATATACTGGAGGGGAAATTTGTTACAGGGAGGATTTAAACTAGTGGTGATGGGGATAGGAGATATGGAGGTGGGACCCAGGGGGGATAGTGAGGAAAGAGAATAGTCTAAGATTGGTACAGTTGGGAAAAAGAGCAAATCAAATAGGCCAGACAGGAACAAAGCATAGAATGAGATAGAATTGATACATTAACTGCATTTATTTCAATGCAAGAGGCCTAACAGGTATGGCAGATGAGCTCAGGGCATGGTTGGGAACATGGGATTGGGATATCATAGCATTTACAGAGACATGGCTCAGGGATGGCAGGACTGGCAGCAGAATATTCCAGAGTATAGATGCTGTAGGAAAGATAGGAAGCGGGGGCAAGAGAGGATGGGGAGTAGCATTTTTTCGATAAAGGATAACATTACAGCTGTACCTAGGCTATGTCCAGGAAAGTTATTTGGGTAGAACTGAGAAATAAGAAAGGGATGATCACCTTACTGGGACTGTACTATAGACTCCTCAGCAATCAACAGAAAATTGAGAAACAAATTTGTAAGGAGATCTCAGTTATCTGCAAGAATAATAGAGTGGTTATTGTAGGGGATTTTTAACTTTTCAAACATAGATTGGGACTGCCATAGTGCTAAGGGCTTGGATGGAGAGGTATTGTTACATGTGTACAAGAAATTTTTCTGATTCTGTATAGAGAATTATTAGAGAAGGTGAAAAACCTGATCTACTGTTGGGAAATAAGGCAGGCCAGTTGACTGAGGTGTCAATGAAGGAGCACTTTGGGGCCAGTGAGCATAATTCTATTAGTTTTAAAATAGTGCCGGAAAGGATAGATTGGATCTAAAAGTTAAAGTTCTAAATTGGAGGAAGGCCAATTTTGATGGCATTCAACAAGAACTTACAAAAATTGATTGGGGGCAGATATTTGCTGGTAAAGAGATGCTTGGAAAATGGGAGGCCTTAAAAAATGAGATAATGCGAGTCAGGAGACTCTATGTTCCTGTTTGGGAAAAGGGCAAGACTGGAGGAATAGGGAATGCTAGATGACTAGAGAAATCAAAATTTTTGTCAAGAAAAGGAAAGAAGCATATGTCAAGTATAAGATTGAGTGAATCCCTAGAAGAGAACAAAGGCAGAGGAGGAGACTTAAGAGGGAAATCAAGAGGCAAAAAGGGGACATGAAATATCTTTGGCAAATAGGGTTAAGGAGAATCCAAAGGGATTCTACAAATACATTCAGGACAAAAGAGTAACTAGGGAGAGAATGGGTCCCCTTAAAGACAAGCAAGGCCACTTCTGTGTGGAACCGCAGGAGATGGGGAGGATACTGAACATGTATTTTGTATCAGTGTTTACTGAGGAGAAAGATATGGAAGATATAGAACATGGGGAAATAAATAATGGTTTTTTGACAAATGTCCATATTACAGAGGAGGTGGTACTGGGTGGCTTAAAATGCAAAGGTGGATAAGTCAATAGAGGTGCAGGTAGATAGGATAGTAAAGAAGGCATTTGGTGTACTTGCCTTTATTGGTCAGTGCATTGAGTATAGGAGTTGGGAGGTCATGTTGCAGCTGTACAGGGTATTAATTAGACCACTTTTAGAATACTGCATGCAATTGTGGTTTCCCTGCTTAGGAAGCATGTTGTGAAACTTGACAAAGTTTGAAAAGAGTTACAAATATGTTGCCAGGGTTAGAGGGTTTCAGCTTAAGGGAGAGGCTGAATAGGTTGGGGCTATTTTCCCTGGAGCATTGGAGGCTGAGGGATGACCTTATTGCAGTTTACAAAATCATGGGAGGCATGGATAGGGTAAATAGACAAGGTCCTTTCCCTGGGATGGGAGAGCCCAAAACTGGAGGGCATAATTTTAAGGTAAGAGAGGAAAGATTTGAAAGGGACCTAAGGGTCAACCTTTTCGTGGAAAGGGTGGTGCATGTATGGAATGAGCTGCCAGGGAGGTAGTGAATGGCTGATGTAGTTACAACATTTAAAAGGCATCTGGATTGGTACATGAATGGGAAGGGTTTAGAGGGACTTGGGCCAAATGCTGGCAGATGACACTATTTATTTAGGATGTCTGATTGGCATGGACGAATTGGATTGAAGGATTTATTTCCGTGCTGTATATCTCTATAACTCTAAGACTCTATGGCTACTCTGTTAAAGAAAAAGTTGCCCCTCAGGCCCCTCATTCCATCAGCATAGATATCTCTCTAATGCCTCATGCTCATTTTATATTAGCTAATGCACATGCCTTGCACTAAGCCTCATGCTCTATCACTCTCATTATTGTCTCAGAACATTTTCTACACAAAGACACATACTCACTTACCCCAATCAGTAGCACATTAACCCTGCACATTCCTTGCACTGCCTACTGACTCACTAGCAAAACCTTCCCATTTGCACCAGCAGTAAGTTTTGTATCACAGACTTTCATTTTCTGTAATTCTGTCCGTCTCCCATTACATGAGCAGGATAGCCTACAATAGAGCAGGAAGACTCAAGATGGCTGGCATGTCATTCAGCTCCTCACTTCTAATAGGTAGAGAATCCTGATACTGACTGCCCTGAGCAAGGCTTAAATGGCTATCGGAGGCTGTCCTTGACTTACTGAGCTGGAACACCCTGAACAAAAACTACTACTCTTGACTAGACTGAAGCCGGCTGACAACCATGGCAAGTTTACTTGTTTTTTGTATTCTCTAATTGATACAGCAAGACAATACTAAAATAAGCCACGCATCTCTGGGTGAGGGCCAATGTACAAGAAGGCAATGCAAGGCAGGGACGTTGTAAGCATCAGAGTGGATGAACACTATGACACTGACTGAAGAGCTCAGAGATACAACCTGATTCAGTTCATGAGATAGGCTCATGGCCCTGAGTTCTTGCTGCATCATTGTAAAGATAGTTGCCAGTGTAGCGCAAAGTGAAATATTGAGGCACAGCTGCACACTGTTGGTGGAACAGTGATGTGCAGTGAGAGCTCATTCAGATTTCCACTTGCTGGATGCCAAGTCTGTGGATGTGAGGTCCATGTAGCTAGTGCCCATGGAGTGTGCCTGAGATGTGGGTGCCTTGGAGATCCTTTGGAGCAGCAGCAAATTGAACGTGCTAAAAATCTGTTCTGAATTCCATGTAGATTTTTCTTGATGGCTAACTTGCATGACAGGTTTGGTAAGACCGCAGCCCTTGATGAGTTGGACTGTTAACAAGTCAGTTAAAAAGCAATAGAGTGTCAATTGGGATTTTGCCACTACCTGGCAAGAGCCTTGCCATACTACTTGGACAAAGTGGAAACATTGTAGCGAGATGAGGTTGATGTTGAGATGACCATCTTACCTGATTCTACCACTCCACATCATTGCCAATGTTAGTCAGTGCATGGCAAGATTCCACCCCATCATTCTTGGCCACTCTGTTGGAGTTCTTTGAGGAGCTGAAGAGGAACAGAAGGCTGTATTATCTCTAGATTTCCATAAGGCATTTGGTAGGTGCCAAATCAAAGCTTATTGCTGAAAGTAAAAGCTCATAGTGTGGTGAGTAACATGTTGACATGGGAAGGAGATTGACCAGTTAACAGGAAGCAAAGAGTAAGCATTAATGGGTATTTTTCAGGTTGGCAAGATGTAATGAGTGGTGAGCCACAGGGTTCAGTACTGGGGGCCTCAACATTTTACAATGTATATAAATGATTTGAATGATAAGATAAAAAGTATGATTGTCAGATTTGCTGATGATCCATGGATAGATATGAAAGTAAATTATGAAGGTGACATAAGGAGGTTACAAAAATTTACACATAGTTTAAGTGAGTGGATGAAGATGTGTCAAATGCAGTATAATGTGGAAAAATAAGAAAATATCCATTTTGGCTGGAAGAATAAAGAAAGTATATTAGCTAATCTAGGAGATACTGCAGAGGTCTGAGGTGTAGAATGATCTGGGTGTTCTTATGCACAAGTGGCTAAGGTAAATAATGCAGGTACAGTACGTAATTTGGAAAGCTGATACAATGTTACTATTGATCGTGAAGAGAATTGAATACAACAGAAAAGTGTTTGTGCTTCACTTATAGAGGGCATTAATGAGACTTCATCCAGTGTACTCTGCAGAGTATTGATCACCAGACTATTAATCACCATATTTAAGAAACAATGCAAATACACTGGAGGAAGTTTAGAGAAGGATTATCAGACTAATGCCAGGAATTGGAGTTGAGAGGTGCAGTTATCTTGTGAGGAAAGATTGGACTTTCATGGCTTGTTTCTACAGGGGTTTGAAAGAGTAAGAGGTGATTTGTTTGAAATATATAAGATCCTGAGACATCTTGACAGGGTGAATGGGGAGAGGATATTTTCTTTTATGGTAGAATCTAGAAACTGGGTCACTGTTTAGAAACCAAGGTCACCCATTTAAAACAGGGTTAGAGTGATTTTCTTCTCTCTCTATCTTGGGAACTTTGCCTGAATAGGTGGTGGCTACAGATTCTTGAATATTTTTCAGATAGAGGTGGATAGATGCTTGTTAAGCAAGAGGGTGAAAGGTTATCAGGAAGAGCAGGAATGTAGATTTGAGGTGACAATCAGATTGGCCATGAGCCTATTGAATGGTGGAGCAAGCTCAATGAGCTGAATGGCGTGGAGTGCATCATTTCCCCCTCCAACGTTATTTTGATTTAGTCCCTGCCCTCCCCTTCACTGTTTGTTCACACAGCATTGCCCTTTGATGTGAAGGGCACTGCTTGTCACAGGCCACTCGGGTGTTTTCCTACTTTTCCTGGTGGTGGAAATTGAAAAAAAAAGAGCTGAATGGCCTGGTCTCACTCCTAGTTTGGATGTTGGTAATTATTTCTGGATTGCTAGTAAAATGACAGCGCCTTTAGCTTACTGCACCGACCATATTGCCTTGGCCATGCTACATGCCATTTGTTGACACAACAGCAGTTTCTTAAAGAGTAAAGTTTATAGAATCCCTACAGTTTGAAGCAGGCCATTCAGCTCATCGAGTTAGCTCTCTGAAGAGCATCCCACCCAAGCATCACCCTTCCCTGTAACCCTGCATTTACCATGGCCAATCCACTTAACCTGCACATCATTGGGCTGTAGGAAGAAACTGGAGCACCCAGGGAAAACCCATGGAGGAAAAGGGAAAATATGCAAATTCCACTTGGACAGTCACTCTCAGCTGGAATTGAACCCAACTGGAACTGTGAGGCAACAGTGCTAACCACTGAGTCATTGTTTCACCCCAAAGGTTTTCCCACTTTATCATGTCATTATCAGATGAGATAATAAATATGCCAATGTCAGGGTTTTCTGGAAATGGTATCGCATAATAATTCAGGTAATTAGAGGAATGAAGAAAATGTCTTATCTGGCACATATGGAATTCTGTATGCACAGTAATGTGCATACCCCTGAAGTGCAAACCACTAAGTTCAAGGGCAATAGGGGATGGCAACAAATCCTGGCTTAAATTAAAAACCTAACCATTACAGGTGCTAGAAAGTTGACCATCATTGATATGCAATTCTGTTAGTACCATGTCTAGTTTAGATAGGTTAGATTACTTACAGTGTGGAAACAGGCCCTTCGGCTCAACAAGTCCACACTGACCTGCCGAAGCGCAACCCACCCAGACCCATTCCCCTACATTTACCCCTGCCCCTAACACTATGGGTAAGTTATTAAGCATTTAAATGCATCTTCTCCAATATTTATTGCCTGAGCCAGATCTGTGGATAAACTAAATATCTTCATGTTGATAAACTAATAACTGGACCAGAACTCCCTTCTTCACTGTAGTTCACAAATTCAAAAACATCTAAGAAGCACACCACACTTAGCCTCAGCATCAGTGTCTGCCAGAGTAACCATGGCAACTACATTACCATGACCACCACTAAATATTCCACATTAGCATATGTTCCATCACATATTAAACTCACAAACTTACGTAAATATCACCTAAATAAAACTGAATTATAGAATAGCTTGAATTACAATAAGCTTAGACCCAGACAATACAGAATTACAAATAGATTTTATTGCAATTGCCAAATTAAAAGTATTTTGGTTTTTATCATTGAAGTGGCTGTTGAGTCCTCATTGCTATTCTGTCATTTTTAAAATTTCCTCCTTTAAAATTCTTTCTCTTATTTTGTTCTCTTTTGGTGTTGAGAAAAACAGCATGTCATGATATGTAAGAAAAGGACACAGACTATATTTCTGGTAAGCATTGATGCTATTTGGAATTCACTTTCTATTTTCTCTGACTCTGTCAGTTCTTAATTCAACCATGTGCCCTATTCCTGCTAACTATTAAATCCCATCACTACCTCCAGCTGTCTTTTAACTACACAATTCACCACTGTATTACCTTGTATTCCTTATGCTGACCAAATTTATCTTATCCTTCATCCTCTAGTTAATTTTCCTTGCTTAATCCCACCCAAGGACAGAAAATTGCACCAGACTGGAGACATACCTATAGCGGGAGATGGACAGGATCTAGTAACCATGAAAGATTTTGGAACCAATGATATAGTCAGGACTAGGAAAGACTTCTGAGGAAACTGAACTTCAACTCTCTGGACTATAACCAGAGCCACAGGCATACTGGCATATGACAAATTAGATTAGAGAAATGAATGCATGACTAAAAGGCCGATGTGGTGGAAATGGATTCTTGTTTGTGGGGCAATAGCATTAGTACTCTGGAATGTGAGGACTATATTGCTGGGTTGTTCTGGAACCAGTGTTCTAGTGAGCCATGTAGCCAAAGAAATCAGGAGAATTTTAAACTAAATAGTAGAGCAAGGGATCACATCAGAGATGATATATTAAATCAAAATGTAAAGCCAAAGCAAGGGAGAGATGTGTTAATATGGAAATGATAAACAGACTTTGACAGGAAGAGATAAGGAGAGCAAATCAAGAATAAAATCATCACTTTGATAAAGTTTGTATTTTTCAGCCAAAGTATTGCATTTTGCTCTCATCAGGATAATTTGCAAGAATATAATTTCAAGGGGGAAACAAACATTCATATTGCATTAAAGAAAAATGCGATTAGAGGAAATTGGATTTTGATTTGTAGCTGCACTGTGATAAAAAATGTACCAATTAGTTATAATTGACAGATAGCTGCTCGGCTTCTTTTAGATTTTAAAGTGGTTTTAAACTGGGGAGGTTGATTTTAATGATCAGGATATTGACCTGAGAAATGTTTCAGCGAATAGAAATTAATGAACAAGATCTTAAACCTGGTGATATTACATTGCACACAGTAGTAAGTATAGAAATAGGGGCATAGTGAAAATGAACCTAGGGCTACAGAGACAGTAAGTAGAGGAGGGAAGTTTTAGATTCCTGGGAGATTAAAAGTAGTTTTACAGGAGATGGGAGCTTTAAAAATCATACAGGTTGCACCACCCTCTGGCTGAAATTCTGCTTCATCTCAGTTCCAAAGTGTTGTCCTTCACCCTGAGGCTATGCCTTCAGGTCCTAGTCTTTCCTAATAGTGGAAACATCTTCTCCACATCCACCTATCCAGGCCTGTCGGTATTCTATAAATTTCAATCAGATTCCCCCTCATCTTTCTAAAGTCCAAGAAATACAGATCTGGAGTCCTCAAATGCTCCTCATCCCTGGGATCATTCCTGCGAACCTTCTCTGGAGCGTCACACAGCCTAAGCAGTACATCTGTGCTCTTATTCTAGCTCTCTTGAACTGAATGCTATCATTGTATTTGCCTTCTTAACTGCCAATCAAAGTCACCTGTTGACTGGTGGTGGAACACCTCAGCTTCCACCTTGGGACCTGACAAGCACATGGCATCAACATTGACTTCGCCAGTTTCCAGATCTCCCTGCCACTCCCACCTCATCCCAATCCAATTCAGGACCACCTTCCTGACCTGTCCTACCTGTCTATCTTCCTTCCCACCTATCTGCTCCACCCTCCCCACTGACCTATCACAATCACCTCCAACTGAACCTGCATGTTAAGCTTAAGAGAATGCTAAACTAGGACTCCTAAGTCCTTTTATGCTTCTGATTTCTGAAGCCTTTCCCCATTTAGAAAATAGTCTACACCTCTATTCTTCCTACTGAAGGTACACAAGCTCACATTTTCCCACATTACATTCCATCTGCCATTGCTTTGCCCAATGTGCTAGCCTGTCCAGGCCCTTCTGCAACCTCTCCACTTCCTCAACACTACCAATCCCTCCATAAACTTTGTGGCATCTGCAAATTTTGCAACAGTGCCCTCAGTTCCTTCATCCAGATCATTATTATATAACATGAATAGTTGTGTTCCCAACATGGACCCCTGCGGAACTCTGTTAGTCACCACTGCCATTCTAAAAAAGACACCTTTATCCCTACTCTTTGCCTTCTGCCAGTAAGCTAATCCTCTACCCGTGCCAGTATCTTTCTCCTAATGTCATGGGATTTTATCTTATTTAGCGGACTCCTGTGTAGCACCTTGTCATAGGCCTCCTGGAAATCCAAATGGATCTTGTCCACTCAATCTCCTTTGTCTCACTTACTCCTCAAAGATTTCCAACAGATTTTTCAGGCATTACCTCCCCTCAATGAATAGGGCTGACTCAGCCCTATTTTACTATGCATTTCCATGTATTATGCAATCTCATCATTAATAATGGACTCTAAAATGTTGCCAACATCTGAGGTCAGGCTAACTGGTCTAGAGTTTCCTGTGTTCTGACATTCTCTCTTCTTAAACAGGGATGTTACATTTGCTAGTTTCCAGTCCTCTGGAACCCTCCATGACTCCAGTCATTCCTGACAGATCACCAGTATCTACAATATTCTCAGCTATCTCCTTCAGAATATAGTGCATTTGTGAAAATCTTTTAGCCAGTACTTGCAAGGTGTAACAAGAGAAAGGGAAATTTTGGATTTAGTTGAGGGAATGAAGCTGGGCAGGTGAAAAGGATATTTAGTGAGATAATACTTTAGTGCATTAGACTGAGATTTAGAAAAAGGTGAAAGATAGGTCAAAAGCAAAATTTCTTAATTTAGGAAAATGACAATTTTACTAAGCTGAAATGTGGTTTAGCAAAAGCGAAGGTATACCTGAAGGTAAATTCATGTTTTCTCAATGGGAAGCAAAAGAAGTGGGATGGTGAGGATCCAGAGCAAATATGTTCCCACAAAGAAAAAACTCACATAAATTGCTGTCTACATCACTATATCATGACAATCCAGATGCAACACGTTTTTTTATTTCAAAAATATACTTTATTCATAAAATAATTTGATACACTGTACATTAGGTAATGCCATACATATTTCCACATTTACATACACAGCTCAGAATTTTCATTATTACATACAGATCTGTGCATTTCTCACTCATACATTGAGCTGAGGCGTCAGCAGAGCCCAAATGACTGCATGGGCCCCCTGATCTTCTTTAGACAGGCAGATGTTAAACGGTGGTCTTTCCCCACCGCGCCTTGGCGGCAGCTGCCCCAAGCTTCAGCGTGTCCCTCAACACGTAGTCCTGGACCTTGGAATGTGCCAGTCTGCAACACTCAGTCGGGGTCAACTCCTTCAGCTGGAAGATCAACAGGTTTCGGACCACCCAGAGAGCGTCCTTCACCGAGTTGATGATCCTCCAGGCGCAGTTGATGTTCGTCTCGGTGTGCGTCCCAGGGAACAGGCCGTAGAGCACGGAGTCCCGTGTCACGGCGCTGCTCGGGACGAACCTCGACAAATACCACTGCATTCCTCTCCAGACTTCCTCTGCATAGGCACATTCCAGAAGGAGGTGTGTGACAGTCTCGTCCCCCCCCCACAGCTGCTTCGAGGGCAGCGTGCGGTGCAGCTGAGAGTCCGGGCGTGCATAAATGATCTCACAGGCAGAGCCCTTCTCACCACCAGCCAAGCCATGTCTTGGTGCTTGTTGGAAAGTTCTGGCGATGAGGCATTCTGCCAAATTGCTTTGACAGTCTGCTCAGGGAACCACTCAACAGGATCCGCTCTCTCCTTTTCCGGACATCACCCTGTTTGCTACAGTCCACATTGACAACATATCCACAAGGTCACTGCTGCTGGCTCCACTGTGTTGGACCCTGGGAGGGAACAAACTGGGTTTTAAAGGGAGAGATCTGTATTCATTCATTTGAGCTCAGTTTCAAAACACCACATGCAGCCCAAATAGATGCTGCTTTCATGGACCCACTGTAGGGTCAGACCTTGTGAAATGCGTCTTTGATGAAAAGACCACTAACCTCCTATCCCTTGCAAATTTCCGATGTGTAGATGCCACACTTACCAAATTTGAATCTATGGCTGCATTAAAGAATTTCCTCACATAGTTTAATGAGCTCCACCCTACATTCAAATTTACCAATGAAATGAAATAATCAACAGAGCTCCCTTTCCTCAATGTATTAGTTGAGAAGTTTGACAATGGGTCATTAACTACTATCCATTTACAGCCTATGATCACTGGTCAACATAAATATTGGGTCTCTTACAGTCCTATGCACTCTAAGATCAATCTTACTGACAACCTCATGAGCCACCTGCTCGCTATGTTACCTTGATGTTGAGATAGGACATATCAAAACTATCTTACATTCAAACAGTTACCATGATCAAATCAACACTCATTGTAATCACAAAAATGAAAGAAAGTGTCTACATCTACTACTTGTGGCCTCAGTGGGCCCAGTCTTCCTTGGATTATCCTGGAAGGGCAATGTTTCTCAAATATTTTAACAACAGGTGAAGCTAGCTGTCTCACACTACTACTATGTAGTAAACCCATTGTTGCTGCCAACCAAAAAGACGTTTTCCCTACAACACAAAGGAGTATGTGATAAATGAATTTCAGTGCCAGTTGTGAAAGTGGTCATATTGACAGCTAATTTCTGCATTCTCATGGCAATAGTGATCAATCAGAATTTATTTTCTAGGTCTGAGGTTTAAGGATGACAAGTGACAGTGTTTTGTTTCTGCATCTCTATGTCAATGATGAACCAAACAATCAGTACCCTCTTCTCATGCTCTATAAAATTGTGTCCTAGTTCTGATGACAGCAAGACAAAATGCTTCAACATCTTGTCTCCTTTACGCAGTGTCTTATTTTGTTCTAACAAGCAATTATTTGCTCCCAAACATGAGTCCATGAATATCAAAGAGCATCAAGGAACAGGATAAAGCAGAAGTAGGAAGCCTATGTCAGATACTAAGAGCTCACCTTTCCTCATTTTTTATTTCCAAAAGATGATGAAATTGCAACTAACAGATCCATGTCTTGATTTGACGTCTTGATTTGGTGTCTTTGCTGACAGTTGGGGAGGCCAGTTCTTAAGAGGCAGATTCTGCTCTAAGTGTTGCACAGGAAACCACAAATGTCAACGTGGGTTGCTGTTTTTGACACTGAAATTTGTGTCAAGTCACTGTAGTCACTGATCATCATGGTCGACAGGAGATATTGTCACTTTCCTATGTTATAAGCTTGTGACATGGATGTGCATTAATTAATAACTTGTACCTGGGAAGTTGTCCATATTGTATAGTAGATCCCTGAAGTAGAACAACTTGACTTAGGTGGTGATTATCTCTAAAGCACAAAGCTTGCAGTGCTACAGCCAGGATACTTGATGAGATATAAATAACTTGGTATGAATTAAAGTGGAATTCAAATTTGAAACACAATGGATTATTTTCATTTACATAAATTAATGATTTGTTTTCCAAATAGGAAATACAAACATTAGATTTAATGATATCACAGTAAATATCTTTTACTTATCATAATGAATTCATCAGTTTTCTTTATATCTCTTTTAAGTATTTACAGTTAATGTTGTAAAACATTGCTAAGTTGATACTCAAGCAAATAAAATTAATATCTGATAGCCAGTCGGCTATGCTGTACAAAAGGAAATGTTAAATGGCTTTAATACCCCCTCTCAGCCAATCAGACTTCATCCTTAAATTATCCATCGGGTGGAGAAATTAGTGAAATAACTTTGAAGATCTTTCCAACAAAGGCATATATGTTGATCAACAAAGTGAGCAAAGTGAAGATATCAACCATCATAATAAGTAGTAACACCCTATTCTGATTGCTAAATGTGATTGAATTAAATAACTCTATGTCAGTGACTCAAGCCGCAAATCATAATAAATTGAAATAGAGATTAACTGTTTAAATACTTCCGCCATGGGATATGAATTTAATATAGTGCTGGATTCTTATTATAATACCAGCAGAATGATGAGAGTACTCTGTTGAGTGCACTAGATCTCCTTGATGACATTCATTAATTCATAAATTAATAAAATACACCTGGATATGTATATATATTATACTATCTGTCATAATGCATTTTTAATTAAAGTATGATTCGACCGTTCTGTAGAATATGTTCACACTGTTTAGAAATGTAATCAGTTCTATTTACCTTCACTGTAATACTAAATTATTAGAGATTAGTTGATATAAATCCACTCACTGACAGAGATAATGAACAAATAAACTTAAATCATTATGATTGCCATTTAATGTCGTCAGATATGTTGACTGCTACCAGATTACAAACAAATTTTCTCCAGACTTCAAGTTTACTCCCTATGTTTTCTAAAGAATTTTTTGTACTTTTTTCCTTTGTGCTTTTACAGTCTGAAGTACAAAAGTAAGAAAACTATTGTTCCAGATACTTTGACAGAGCCTAAAAAGTGAGAATTGTTCTTCCAGACTGAGAATGGTGTTGGCATTCATTTAAAGTATGCCCTGAAATAGACTATAAATTGATTGCGTTGATGTCTGCTTTAATCTCCATATAGCTTTTAATTGGAGCCATTAGTAACTGGTCTGTAACTGCTGTGTTATGCAGTTGAGATGAATAATCGAGCATAAGAGATGATGAGGGGTCTTGAAGTTCTACCAATTTTCATCAACAGAATGTGAGTTATACACATTGAAGGTATAGAAAGGCATTTATGCCAGGATTTTGTGGGTCAGTTCATTTTATGATCTACTATGGTATTGTATGTGTATCTTGCCTTTAAGAGAGCTCCCCTTTAAGGACTTCATGTAATGTGTATGTATAATGTTCCAACTCTGCCCAACAATTCCTCTGCTTTGTGTGTACCAGTTAAACTCAGCACAGAAACCAGTTGATTTGTTGCAATGTCTGCTTAATGACTTATGTGTTTCACTGCTTTAAATTAACTAATCTACAGAGTTAATCTATCTGTGATGAGTGATTAATTGTTAACCTATTATCATCACCACAACATGGTGAACAGTGGTGGAAAACCTTACATTTATGCAGCCCTATCCTATTTGGGCAGTCAGTCAGCAAGTTAATCCACAGGTGAAACACATAGCTGACAGGCATAAATCATGCCAAAGTACATGAGATAACCCTCAATCTCTTTGTTCATTACAATGTCAGAGTGTTGAAGAAACAGCTTGCTGGTAAGCAGATAAATCCCAAATGAGAGACCAGTTTAACTCACTTGAGAATTATCAGAATGTGCATGCGATCGAGTAAGGGAAGTTCAAAGGATTACTGTCAGATCACCCTCAGACATTTCCTAGTTTAATTTGCAACAAATCAGACCTTCTAACAGAATTTTAAATGTTCAAACAGCACTCAACACATTGGGACAGAATCTTTCCAGGCATTGAATGCTATGGGCACTGATTAGAAATTTGGGGATATTGCAAAGATTGGCAATGAAGGACTTCTCAGCATCAAGAGCAAACATCCCATTTTTAACCAAATGTTGAAAAGCATGATGAGCTTCACACTACTGAACATTGAGCAGCCTATTTCCAACTATTTATGTCCCATTAACATCAAATGTGGCCTCATTTATATGCAATATCCCATTTTAACACCTGTCCCATTGAAACTAGAAAATAACATTTGCTGACATGAAAGTCTAAACAGTTAGCTGGCAACTGCAGATTGCCACTTGCACCTCAGGACCTTCATCTGTATACCCAGACTAATGCCATTTACAAGTTCGCTGATGACACCACCACAGTCAGTCGAATCTAAGATGGCGACGAAACAGACTACAGATGGGAGGTAGAAGACCAGGAAAAATGGTGCACTGAGAACAACCTAGCTCTCAATACCAGCAAAACCAAGGAACTCACTATTGACTTTCGGCTGGATGTTACTCATGCCCCTTACACATTAATAGTACAGAGGTGGAACAAGTGGAGTGTGTCAAGCTCCTAAGAGTGGTCATCCACAACAAATTTTCTTGGACTGTTCATGTGGATGCACTGGTTACAAAGGCCCAACGACATCTCTTCTTCGTCAGGCAGCTGAGGAAATTTGGTATGACAGCGAATACCCTTGCCAACTCTTATAGGTGCGCCATCAAGCGTATCCTGTCTGGACGTATCACTACCTGGTATGGCAACTGTACCATTCAAGATAGGAGACGGTTACAGAGTGTGGTGAACTTGGCCCAGACAATCACAAAGGCCAACCTCCCATCTATAGAATCCATCTACCATGCTCACTGTCAAGGAAAGGCCACCAGCATTCTAAAAGATCTATCCCACCCTGGCAATGCTTTTTTACAACCTCTACCATCAGGGTACAGTAGCCTGAACACATGCACCAGCCGGTTTCACAACAGTTTCTACCCTACAGTTAAAATACTGAATGGACTCACAAACTCTTAACATTTGCCTGTTTTGTTTTTGCAGCTGTTTACCTATTATTTACTATCTATGCTACTTGACTGTGTGATCTGCCTGCATTGCTCGCAAGACAAAGCTTTTCACTGTGCCTCGGTACACATGATAATAAATTCAATTCATCTTGGTTAGCAGTTACCAACATCTCAGGGAATGCTCCATGAATAGCTAATGCATGCAACCTATGTCTACAGGTGTTAGGATTTGACATATACCAACCTCACCACACCTTCACGGCCCATTCCAGGTCCAAATATGTTCCCAATGAAAAGGACAAAACTGAATGTCCCTTCATTTACGGAGAAGCTCAGAATCTATTGTCGCCAAATCAGTTTCCTCAAGATGAGCAAAGTGCAGTGTCGCTGCAGACTGAGGATGTCTCATGACACTGTCATAGAATTAGGCCAGCTGCTGAAGTAACACCTGGGACATGAAGGAGTGGGTGGCAATCCTGTCCTGGTCAGCACCAAGGTGACAGCGGCACTTTAAGTTTGTGCAACTAGCTGCTTCTGGGCATCTGTGTGGAACCACTTAATTCTCAATCCACAAATGAACTAAGACTTTCATTGAGGAGAAAGTGAGGACTGCAGATGCTGGAGATCAGAGCTGAAAATGTGTTGCTGGAAAAGCGCAGCAGGTCAGGCAGCATCCAAAGAGGAGTAGAATCGATGTTTCGGGCATGAGCCCTTCTTCAGGAAGGGCTCATGCCCGAAACGTCAATTCTCCTGCTCTTTGGATGCTGCCTGACTTGCTGCGCTTTTCCAGCAACGCATTTTCAGCTAAGACTTTCATTGATACAATTTCTGTTGATCACACGTGTAATGAATTTAGTGCTGCAGCCAGGCAATAGGCTGGCTCGCAATTGGTGCAGGCTGCTATACACACACCACATTGATAGTGTCATAATATGACATAGTCAACACATAAGCAGTCCATTCCATCAATGTGCAGGTCATGTGAGTTTCAGTACCATATCTTGGCTAAATGCACTAGGAATCCTGGGACCTGCTATGATGCCAATATCCTTGCATTTTCTCATGCTTCTGTTTTATTTAAATGTTCAGATGCCTAACAAAACCTTGGGTTACTGGGAGGCAAGAGTTATCCTCTGACATCATAGCCTGATAACTTATTTATGTAACTCCCTGACTGAGGCAGAGTGTAGATATAATCCAACCAAATCTTTGACCAGGGTCATTATGGAGCAGACAAATGGCCCACTGAACATCAAATTTCACTACTCGGCTTTGTTGGGGGAAACTTGCAGGACACTCCAGATGTAGAAAACAGCATAACACTGGCATGCTGTGCACTGTACAATTGGAGCATTCAAATAGGTGATGTGATGGATTCTAAGGAGCCATGTGAGTGGCAGAGTCTTTTGAAGAGGAAGATGAAAAATATCACCTTCTATATTACAGAGCGCTGCAGTAACAAGCCAGACAGGACTTCATTGACATACAGTTCCAGTCGATGAGAGGTGGATCCAGTGATCATTCATTGATTGGAAATTTAAAAAGCAAGCAGTCCTCATCCACTCCCAGAGTTAAATGCACCTTCAGTCTGTTCATTTATTGTTCACGTTTGCTGTTGCTAAGTAAAATAGAATGTTTTGAACTATTTCAACTGCATGTGGCATCATCAGATTGGGTGGAGCAAATGCTACTTCACCTTGAGGCCAGGAGTCCATGCTGGGCCAAAAGACTGCCATAGGCTGCTGAAAGACCACCATGCCGAAGCGAGAGATCATCATGCTGGGCTTCTGAGAGACCACCATGCTGGAACAAGTGATTGCCATACTTCTGATTGAAGCATTGACGTATAACTAAAGCATTATGCAGATAAGTTTGTATCAATTGATAACGTTATTTGTGAAGGAAATTCAAAGATTAACAAAAGAAAACAGTTTTGTTTTGGTCAATTCAAGCAAGGTAACTCTTAATATAGAGATTCTGAATGTAGTGTTGAGGGACAGAGAGCTTGGGATATCCTTCTGACAACAGCAAAGGACTTAGGTGTTTTAGTTTTTTTAATTAAAACTCTCACTAATTTTCACTAAGTCCTGACCAAACTTACAGACCAATAGATTAAGGTGAATTCTTGAATAGGTTAAAAATGATTGAGTAAAAAATGAGGTCTGCAGATGCTGGAGATCACAGCTGCAAATGTGTTGCTGGTCAAAGCACAGCAGGTTAGGCAGCATCTCAGGAATAGAGAATTCGACGTTTCGAGCATAAGCCCTTCATCAGGAATAAGAGAGAGAGAGCCAAGCAGGCTGAGATAAAAGGTAGGGAGGAGGGACTAGGGGGAGGGGCGATGGAGGTGGGATAGGTGGAAGGAGGTCAAGGTGAGGGTGATAGGCCGGAGTGGGGTGGGGGCGGAGAGGTCAGGAAGAGGATTGCAGGTTAGGAGGGCGGTGCTGAGTTGAGGGAACCGACTGAGACAAGGTGGGGGGAGGGGAAATGAGGAAACTGGAGAAATCTGAATTCATACCTTGTGGTTGGAGGGTTCCCAGACGGAAGATGAGGCGCTCCTCCTCCAGCCGTCGTGTAGTTGTGTTCTGCCAGTGGAGGAGTCCAAGGACCTGCATGTCCTCGGTGGAGTGGGAGGGGGAGTTAAAGTGTTGAGCCACGGGGTGATTGGGTTGGTTGGTTCGGGCGGCCCAGAGGTGTTCTCTGAAGCGTTCCGCAAGTAAGCGGCCTGTCTCACCAATATAGAGGAGGCCACATCGGGTGCAGCGGATGCAATAGATGATGTGTGTGGAGGTACAGGTGAACTTGTGGCGGATATGGAAGGATCCCTTGGGGCCTTGGAGGGAAGTGAGTGTGGAGGTGTGGGCGCAAGTTTTACATTTCCTGCGGTTGCAGGGGAAGGTGCCGGGGGTGGAGGTTGGGTTGGTGGGGGGTGTGGATCTGACAAGGGAGTCACGAAGGGAGTGGTCCTTGCGGAACGCTGATAGGGGAGGGGAGGGAAATTCCCTCCCCTCCCCTATCAGCGTTCCGCAAGGACCACTCCCTTCGTGACTCCCTTGTCAGATCCACACCCCCCACCAACCCAACCTCCACCCCCGGCACCTTCCCCTGCAACCGCAGGAAATGTAAAACTTGCGCCCACACCTCCACACTCACTTCCCTCCAAGGCCCCAAGGGATCCTTCCATATCCGCCACAAGTTCACCTGTACCTCCACACACATCATCTATTGCATCCGCTGCACCCGATGTGGCCTCCTCTATATTGGTGAGACAGGCCGCTTACTTGCGGAACGCTAAAAATGATTGGTATAAGAAGCCTATTGTTTTGTAACAATTTAGTTTTCACAATCATCAAAAGGAAATGAAACCTCCAATAAGAATTTGAGAAATTGGGTCTAGTACAGCTGTTAGCACATTCGCTTCTGAGGCAGAAGGTTGTGGGTTAAGTGCCATTTGAGGACAATACTAAAGGCTGATACTCCAGCGAAGTGTTTCAGAACTGCTGAACTAATCAAGGTGGCTCTTTCACATGAGATGTTAAACTGAGGCGATGCACTATCCAATGGCACAACTTCAAAGGAGAACACAGAATTATCCTCCATGTCCTGGTCTATATTTTACCCTCAATTAGTCCAGAGAAAAGAGCAATGTGCATTGGAAGGTGCAATGCATTCTTGCAGTTATTCATTAAAATTTTGACATTTCAATTGAAAAAAAGATGGAGAGAAATGCTCAATCAGTTGGATTCAGATGTTTTTGTTTTAAAGTGTAATCAAAACAGGTTGCATGAGTGAGGCCTTTTGTGGCACAGTTGTAGTGTCCTTACCTGTAGACCAGAAGGTCTGGGTTCAAATCATATCTGCTCCAGGGGTGGGTAATACCATCTTTGAACAAGTTGACTTAAGAAAAAAAGTTGCACATTTGTTCTTTTTACAACCCGATTCTCTCTTCATCTATGTACCCTATAAGATGGCAGTGGAGTAGAGCTTCCTGGGTTTCCTATGCTACATTTGCTTTGCTTTTCTTCATTTCCACTTTTTTCTTCCCCTCATTTTCTTTGTTATTTTACTCACCTCTTGTTGAAGAGCTCAGTTGTGGCGATGGCATTAGTGGCGGCGAGGGGGCCCAGTGCGGACTCATAAGTTCCTAACAACTTTTGCATTGATGAGGTAGTCCTAGCATTGTCTCATGACTGCTGTGGCCTTGGCAAGTGCAGCATTTGCTCATAGCAGAGATTCATGGGAGGCAGGGGCAGGTTTGGGCCCAGTAACAAAGCCAGCAGCTGTAATTGGTGAGGTGGGCTTGAAATGGACTCATGGCAGCAGTAGAGTTGAGTTCGGGCTCGTGCAGTCCTTGGCTGGATCGATGGCATGTGCATTGGTGAGGACCATGGGGAACTTGCAATGATGAGGGTGTTGGTGGAAGCAAAATGGCGTTGAAGACCGGCAACGGTGGCAGTCCAGCAGTGGCAAAGGGATCTATGCCTGCCCCATCAGGCTCATGGCCCATGACAGAGCACTTAGCAAGAAAGATTGTAAAGTTGAACACTTTTTCTTTATCTTTTTATTATTTTGATTTTATATTCTATGTTTTGGTTTATTTTTCTGTGTTTTAAGAATGCACTGAAGCGTGGTGACACTGTAGAACACGTTTTGCTAAATTTTGTAATAAAGTACATGTGTGACAATAAATAGATCAAATCAATCAACATCACAGAAAGAGAGATTACTGAGCCATCAATGGAATGTCATAAAATCAACATAATGAAGTGTGAAAATCTGAAATAATACTAGAAAATGTTGGATATATTCAGTAGGTCAAACAGCATCTCTGAAGTGAGAAACAGAGTTAAAGTTTAAGGGTGCAAGCTTTCATCAGAACCGAAAATGTTAGGAATGAGATGGGGCATTGATGGGGCGGTGTGACAAGGACTAAATGGAAGGTCAGTGAAAAGGGGGGCAGGAGAAATTAAATGCTTAAATGTTTCATGGTTCAAAAGCTAATTCAAAAATTAAAAAAAAGCAAACAGTAAAGTTCTGAGATAAAGTGTAACTGGCTGGATTGCAGAAGTCCAAGTAGAAGTTGAGAGAATTAAGAAAGAAACAAATCAGAAAAAACAAGATTAGGACAAAGGTTAGGATGGAAAATTGTTGACTTGAATGTTGAGTACAGAAAGCTGTGGAGACGACGTATTGTTCCTTGAACTTGTGTTGAGTTTTATTGGAGCAGACCATGAACAGAAAGGGCAAAGTGGGAGCTTGGGTAAGAATTGAAATGATGAGTGGCAGGAAGTTTTGAGTCAGGTTTGTAAACTAAATTGAGGTGGTACTCAGGGTATGTTGGCCTCTCCAGTGTAGAAGAGACCACATCATAAGCATAAAATACGATATACTAAAACTGAAAGAACAAAAGTACATCGCAGCTTTACTTGGAGGAGTGTTTGGCCCTTGGATAGTGAGAAGGGAAGAGTTAAAAATACAGGTGTTATATTTCCTGTGCTTGCAACAAAAGATATTAGGCTTTTTCTTTTAGGTTAGTATTTGTGAAGAAAGAATGAGGTCATCAAATTGTGAGGGCTCTGAGCTCTAACAATGTAACATAGAAGAGACGCAGAAGATTATTAAGATCACCACTTTTTTTTGGTTTGTATCCACAGAGGCCACTAATACATTTTGGATTTCTCTACTAATTTGGTGCCAAACATATGTGCATACACTTGCCGTTGATTTAAAATCCTTTTCCATATCCTGGAAAAAATGACCAAATATTTGTTATACTGTTTTTAGAGTCCCCAATTTCACAAGTTTTACAACCTGCAACTGAATTACTCTTGAAATGTACATAAATTTGTTTTGGGACATAACATATTCTCTCATTTTTGTTTATTTGCAGCTAAGACACTTGTCCAGCTACTAAGTTTTCAACATTTTGAACACTGAGCCTCACCAAAAGAAATGAAAATCTTGTTTAAGTGGTTGTTTTTGTTCAGCACAGACTTGATGGGCCCAAGGCTTTTTTCTTTGTTGAAGACCTCAATGTCTCTGTGACTCAGTTCATAACTTAACAGCACAAATTCCCTGAATATCTCTTATTCCTTGAAACCATCATCAAATCTAAGAATGATTAAACCAAACTGCACTCCAAGTGTGATATCATTAACTGCTCACAATTAGAAGGTAATACTCCTTGGAGTTATTTTTAACATCTTTTGCATTTGGCTTTCTTTAGCAATTGCTCTTAGATGCCATATAAAACTTGCTTTGCTATCAGGTTATTCAATATACATGTAATTGTGTAATCTTTCTTTCATTATGTTGTTGTATTTAATCCTATTAAATCGTATAGGTTTATTAGATCCTGGAATTTGTCAAATTCTGAGTTTTGTAATATCTAACACCTAAAAAACTTAGCTTTCCCTACCTTAGCAAAGTCATTAAGAAATATTAGAAACAGCAGGGAGCTGAACACTGAGCCCTGGGAGACTTCACTGGTCACAGTTACCCAATTAAAACAATGACTATTGATAGCAAATTTCTGTTTCTTATTATACAATCAATTAAGAATCCAATTTACAACTTTATCATGGATCTCATTATGTCTCACTGTAGTTATAAACCTCCTGTGAAGGGTTTTTTCAATGCAACATAATAAACTTCATTTGCAAGTGTTGAGATGTCTTCACAAACTTATACTAGATTTGTTTGGAATAGCCAAAATCATTTGCTTTGATTTTATTGGTTTTATACCCACTGGTTGTTCTTAAGTTACTGCAGATTTAATGACTTGCCTTATAAATTTCTTGTTGTGTAGTCCTGTCAATATATCTAATACTAAGCATGTTCAACCCTAATGAATATTTCCCCAAGAGGATATTTTTATATCACTGTAATGTTGGAAGATCTGTGATAAAGTGAGAAAAGAAGAAAGAGATATAGAGAATAGAACACTAACTTGTCTTTTGATTCTAAAAACAAATATAGAACTATGGATGCTGAAGGACTGAAACAAAAGCATAAATTGCTGGAGAAACTCAACAGGTGTGGCAGCATCTTTGGAGAGAAATCAAAATTAAAACTTTTCAGTCCAATGACCCTCTAAGTAGCAATTTCTGTTCTGTGTTTTGACTCTATCAGCCATTCTTCCAAAGCCAAATATCCTCTAATAACTGACAACCAATGGAATAGGTGAACTTGGTCCACCTAAAAAATACAAATTTTACTAGTATTCCATCAGCAAATGCTTATTTACACTTTTGTGACTATCATATACTTACTGCACTATAGTGTCTGAACATTTTAGATCATATCTGTTCCCTGGTATTACTAACCTGCCTTGTAGATAAACTAATAAATCAAAGGACAATGCCATCCATACCTAATCAGTGCAATATCTTCAATGAGAGTCAGCGCGTTTCACACATTTGTAAAGTACAATGTGCCCTGGTGTTTAGACAGTTCTTGCATATGAAGCAAAGTTGAAACCCTATCTCTTAATTTCTATCTTCACTTTTCATTTAAACTTCTTTGAACAACTTTCAACTATCCAACTTCCAATTGAATTACTTCAGTCTGGTTTCCATCCTGTTCATTGTATTAAACTGAGCTGATTCAATTCAGCAAAACCATGAAATGGGAGGAAACCACATAGCTCCATAAGACTGTTCCACAGCTCAAATAGGTCATACCTTCACTTCTACATGAATTCCTATTTTCTTGTGATACCCAGCGTATCCCTCTTGGTGACTGCAAAGCTATTGATAGCAATATTTAACATACTAATGGACTGATCCTGTATGGGGTAGCAAATTCCAAATATTCACAACCTTCTGAATGATGACAATTCCCTTCATCTCAGCTGAAATGTGCAGAGCACTTAATCTGAGACCATGCTAGTTCTAGACTTATCAACCAGAGGGAAACAGGTTGTCAATATCTGCCTGTCCAAATCTTAAATTTCAATGAGAACACCTTTTATTCTTCTAAACTCCAGTGCATGTTCGCCCATTCTGCTCAATCCCACCTCTTAGAATAGTCCCCTTGTCACCAGAATTAATCATCAATGCTATCGGATGCTAAAGTAAAGGGTCATCCGTGTTTTACATCTCGATGCTTTAAATATGTTTACCACTCCATCCTTTCTCCTCTGTGGTCCGTTTCTGTAGTATAATGGTTTTGTCATACCACAATCAGCATAAATTCCATTATACAGGCTGTTGCTGCATACACACTGTTATATTTGCTGAGTCTCAGGGTTCCATACCTGAAATCCTCTAAATCTTCCTTTACTCTCTTCCTCTCAGAATAAAAGTCTTCATAATTATTAGTATAACTTCTAATTCTTTTGTTCAACACAATGCATTTTATGTTATTTCCCACACAACTTTGTTTTGTGACTGTTGGTTGCGCTGCCTGATCGCCCATTCAACATGAGGTTTAAATAAGCCATAATTTTCCCACTTAGGTTTTGGTTGAAGTTATCCTTTCATCCTCAATCGAAACTTCTTACACTTGGTCCCCACTCTGCTTTCTTGATCAGGATCAGCAACTGCAGAATTTGTTACTCTTCTCAATTCTGAGCTATGCATCAAATCCTAGCTTAAATGTCCCCAAAATGACTAATTTATTTCTCTCAAACATTACCTTTCTCACACCCTAACTCACACAAACACCTTCAACCTTGATCTTGCCATTGTTCTTTTGACCATCTTATTGACACCATTACTGGCTGCTGTATCACATACCATTAATTGAGTGATAGCTTTTTCTTTTGGAAATAACCCATCTTCTGGCAGCTTGAAGGCTGTGTAAGTGTAAAATATAACAACCTGACATGAGGGAAGCAATCCATTGCTGCAAATCAAGGAGCCCTTTCATTTTAAGCATCGTAATTCAGGGGAAAGATGATATATTGGCTGTCCAAGACAAATAGGGCAGTAGTAACTGAATGATGAAGGCATGCACTGCAGAAAACTGGGTGATGTATCTTGCAACTGTCTGCAAGGAGCCTGAGGCAAAAAAAAATGTGAAGGGTAGTGGTGACTTTGACAGCTACTGTCAGTGAATGTTTACCTGGGACAGAAAGAAGCAAGTTCTGGTGCAGGAGGCTGTGTAGAACAGTGAAAATCTGTTTGGTGAAACGCAGTCTCCCTAGTTAAATGCAAGAAAGTAACTCTTGGTCTGGAGACCCTAGGGATTGGGTAAAATCTTCTATTGGTAGCCCTCTCATCTACTGTCTTTTAAATACCCCTTTTGCTGCCCAAATATAAAAATTGTCTTTCATTATTCCACAATGTGGGTGGGTGAGTTAAAATCAGTTCAACTGTTCTTTGGTGGAAGATATAAATGTGTGAAATCAAGACAAAGCATATTTCTCTTGACTGAAACAATAACTAACCAACCAGTCAGTTTAATCATTTATGCTGCTTCATTAAACTTTGGGAGACCAAGGCTTTTGAATGTAGGATTCATCATATATTCAAAATGTAAGAATTCAACAATTGTAATTCAGTGTTAGTCATTGAACTCACAGATGTCGTGTAGTCTCTTTGGGTATTTCTACTTATATTCCTCCTGGATGAAGGATCTAAACCAGGTTGATGAGCACAGTTATGTTGACATTTTGCACTCATGGAAAGTGGGTCTAGGTGTGGCATCGGTATTGGCAGGGGCAGGTCTTGTAAGCAGTGATGGTGGTAGGGCTGCATGATGGTGAAGTAGGAATGGTGTTGAAGGTTTGGTTCAGTTTTGGTTTCAGTTCAGAAAACGACTTTTCTCCTTCTCAACATTCTCTGGAGCTCGGAGTCCACAACATCCATTTCTTTCCCCCTCAATAGATTCTGCATCTACAAGTCAGCTTGATTGGTTGGATCCCTGTAAAGAGCAAAATAAAAATAGCATCCACAAATGGCCTTTATAGAGATCTATAATTAAATAATATGTACTAAGGCACTTCACAAGAATGATAGAGTAAAATTAAAAGCCATTTAAGGCTCTATTAGGACAAATGACCAAAAGCTGGGATTCAGGGGCGTTTTAAAGGACATAAGAGAAGTAGAGATTAGAATGGTATAGTGAGAGAACTCCAGAGCATAGGAGTAGGCAGCTGAAGGTTTGTTCATAAATGGTGGAACGCTTAAAATCCAGGATCATCAAGAAGGCCAGAATTGATGGAGGTAGGCAAAACTCTGGAGAAACTGCAAAAAGAATGGGATGGGGGATAATTACTGTCATCTTAGTTGAATTGTGAAATGCAAGGGATTTAATTTCCAACTGTGGGATATGTTGTGATTTCCCATTCTGTGAATGGGTATGGAGGGGCGTACAGGTGGGAGATCCCAGCTGAGGGGAAATTTGGAAATAGGGCAAATAGTAAGGCAGTGAGGAAACAATTCCATTGCTTTTGGTCAACGAGCTCTGCTGTAGGAAAGTAACCATTTTCCTCAGGCTGACTTTTGCTACCTTGAACTGTTGAATTTCTGGAAGTTTATAACATTGGGAAGACCAGGGCTAAACTTGTAAAGTGGTTTATCAGCCTCATTATCATAGAATCATAGAATTCCTACAGTGTGGAAACGGGCCATTCAGCCAACCAAGTACACACCGATTCGCCGAAGAGTAACTCACCCAGACCCATTCCCTTATGCTATTAACCTTTATTTATCCCTCACTAATGTACCTAACCTAAACATCCCTGAACACAATGGGCAATTTAACGTGGCCAATTCACCCAACTCGCACATGACTTATAACATCACTTGTCCCAGCTTTACTGTTTTTGAGATTAAACCTATTTTCTTTAAGTCTGGGTCCAGTTCAGGTCTCAACAACACTGGAGTAGAACAAGGTTATGGGATACTGCTTCAGTGAAACTCTAGTACAGCATCAAATCCAGTTCAAACATTGGCGTGAAGTTTCCGAGGACTTGTGAGGAATTTAAAAAGCTTTTTGTCTATATTCTGTGTTAGAGAACACTCCAGTCTGCATCCTCAAAATATTTATGATTTGTGACCAGATCCATGTGCAGATGTCTGACTTGATGGAATTTACAGGTGGATGGAATAATAAGTCACACCCTGATAGCAATTGGTGCATTGGATATCAATTTCAGATTGATAGTTGCAGTGTAAGCACAAAACTACTTTCAGATATGCATATATCAAGAATCAAATTTGACAATGAAAATCATCAACTGCAGGGAATGTGACTGGACATAATAAGTTATCCCGAAGGTTGAGGAAATGAAGTTGAGTTTTCATATGTCAAAGTCTATAGCCATGGGCACACACACTTGACAAGAACCTGTTGTGGAAAAATTAGTTTGCAATTACTATAAGTCCTAAATTAGAAATAATAACCACCAAACTACAATATTGTGCTATTTATGTTTGTGTGACTTCTCATAGCAGATTGTAAGGTTTTGCAGTTTGGAAATTTTTTGCAGTGATTGTAATGTCCTTTAAATCTGCCATCAACTAGTAAACAGAAAAAAGAAATGGTCAACTAGTAATTTGATCTTTTGCAATTGACTTAAGCAAAACTTATTTATTTTGTTCATTTGAAGATCTTTAAATGACTGATAAAGTAAAGATATTATATTGAGAAAAAACGTTTTGACAAGAAGTTAAAACAAGGTTATTAATAAGTGGGAAAATTAAGCTGAGCTTATTTTTCATCTTAAGTCACACAAAACCAAATGTTAACTATGATAGATTACTCCCAAAACTATTTGAAAAGGATAATTTTTAACATTAATTTTCTTAAAAAAACACTCCAACAGGAGTGCTTTCAGATTAAAAAAAAATGTCTCTGGAAATAATTCAAATTTGAAGTTGTTTCTTGGCACCAACACTGCAGTAATTAACTTTTGTAGCCAGACAGTTTTTGTGCTTATATCTATTTTTCTTGTTGAAGCTACATGCTTTTTATGGGGGCCTCTGCTGTCTGAACACCATATGAATAAACAGAAATGTAGGTTGGGTATGTCTATGGAGCTGAAGCACTTATTTCCAACTTGTGTGTAAACATGGCCTAGTCTTCCTAAAAAATATATAAAATACATGTATTTCTGTCATTTCTTTTAGAGGCCATACTTAAATTTACTTTATTAGTATTACTTTATGCCCAGCAAGCTATAATCAGATGAGTTCAAAAATCATTTGATGATGGGGATCACAACTCATAAGCACCCTTCTAAGTAGGTAATAACACGACATTACAGAGTCATAAAGATGTACAGCATGGAAACAGAACTTCGGTCCAACTCGTCCATTTCGACCAGTTTCTCTAACCCAATCTAACTCTATTTGCCAGCACTTGGCTCATATCCCTCTAAACACTTCCTTTACACATACCCATCCAAATGCCTTTTAAATGTTGTAATTGTACCAGCCTCCACCACTTCCTCTGGCAGCTTGTTCCATACATGTACCACCCTCTGTGTGAAAAAGTTGCCCCTTAGGTCCCTTTTAATTTTTTCCCCTCTCACCCTAACCCTATGTCCCCTAGTTCTGGACTGCCCCACCCCAGGGAAAAGACCTTGCATATTTATCCTATCCATGCCCCTCATGATTTTATAAACCACTCTAAGGTAAATACCAGACTATCCATTTTTAATTCTGGCAATGATAATAATTTCACTCACTAAAGAAGCAGTAATGTAACAACTCTGTAAGCTGTAACTTATGTCAATTTCACCAGTCTCTCACCAATTATTACAATTTTACTTAAATATATTTTGCATTGTATGTTTTAGAACTTATTGTAAGAAGGATTTCTGAAATATTCAATATAAGAACCATTAGGATTAAATTTAAAACAATTCTGTGGTTGATTGTGTGCTTATGAAAGTAGCTGTGAGAAGCCATTCACAAAAATTGGTTGCAGCATTAGTATTGCATGGGAGTCAAATTTGCAACAGATTGTTGGACTGAGATGAAACCCTATAAGCCCCTTTGAGTACTAGTGTCTGCAACCATGACTGCATTAAGTTGTGATTGCCTGTCACAAACTGATGTCTCATGATCTCAGTTTGAGCTTCCAAGGGTGTTTTCAGCTTGTCTTTCATCATTCAATAGAAGCTGAGAAATCAAACAGGCTGGGGCTGTTTTCACTGGAGCATTGGAGCCTGAGGGGTGACCTTATAGAGGTTTACAAAATTATGAGGGGCATAGATAGGGTAAATAGGCAAAGTCTTTTCCCTGGGGTCGGTGAGTCCAGAACTAGAGGGCATAGGCTTATGGTGAGAGGGGAAATATATATAAAAAAAATCTAAGGGGCAACTTTTTCACACAGAGGGTGGTATGTGTATGGAATAAGCTGCCAGAGGAAGTGGTGGAGGCTGGTACAATTGCAACATTTAAGAGGCATTTGGATGGGTATATGAATAGGAAGGGTTTGGAGGGATATAGGCTGGGATCTGGCAGGTGGGACTAGATTGGGTTGGGATGTCAGGTTGGCATGGACGGGTTGGATCAAGGGCCTGTTTCCATGTTGTACATCTCTATGACTCTATAAATGCTGCAGCATGGTCAGGTTTGCAAGTGACTTCCCTTCTGTACTGGAAAGAGTGGGCTCCAAGTTCTCTGTGAAGTCCAGTGAGAAGTTGGAGGAGGACTGGAGACGTTGGTTATTGCAGAAAATCAAAGCTCATTGTATGGGGATAGCATACGATCATGGATGCAAGATTCACTGGGCTAGCAGTAAACAGATTTGACATACATGGGTCTTTAATTGGCAGGATGTGAGCAGCAGAGCTGTCTGGGCTGAGACCTCAACATTTTACAATTTATGTCAGTGAGTTATTTGAGAGGATTGAGGGCATGATAGCTGGATTGACAGGGACCAAGATAGGTAGAAAAATACCTTGTGGAGAAGTCATAACCAAGTTGAAGACCGATATAAGCTAGTTGACTAAATGAATGGGCAAAAAAACCTGGCAGTTAGAGGATAATTGAATTGAATGATTTATTATCACTTGTATTTAACAAATAAATACAGTGAATGTCTCCACACTCTGCCATTTTGACTTACAGAAATGTACGTTTTGACTTAGTAAAAGTAAGTAAACTTAGATATAAGTAAAAACTGAGTTCTTCCTCCCTTCTTGTGCTCTGCTTGACGTTGGGGTGGGGTTCTCCACAAGGGGCTCCGTGCCCCCTGCATCACTGTCCACTCCAAGAGTCCCACTCTGAGGCCACCACTGCCATGCTAACACTAGCACCACGCCATCGCCGATGGAGCCACCGCTTCTCTCAATCCTCTAGGTGTACCTACTACATTGCTGCAGCTGACCAATGCTGACTGCAGAGGCCTCACTGCTGTTGCTGCTGACTTGAAAATTTGGTGCTGCCACCATTGCCTCAAGCCCTGTGCTGGACCCACTACGTCGAAGCCATGCTCAGGCACTATCTCTCATCGCTGGGCCCAGAGCTCACTGCCATCACGATCTCTCAGAGGGCCCTCTCTCCTCCACATCACTGCCTCACATGCTCAGGAGGCCAGACCCGCTCTTGTTCTGCCAAAGATTTTGAAAAGGCCTCCAAAGAGAAATAAAAAAAAAGAAAAGGGCACAAGCAAAGAAACAAAAGTAATAAGAAAAAAGGAAAGAAACAAAGAAAGTAGGCAAAAGTGGATGAGCCCCAGGCCAAGAGCTCAGATACCGTGCTGCTACTCCACCCTGTGGGAGAATGAACCGTTGTTCACTTTGAAAGGAAATTATTACTTAAACAGAGGACAACTGCAGAATTCTGAGCTGCAGAGGAACTTAGATGTTTGGCTGCACAAATCACAGAAGTCCGTTTGTAGATACAACACAACACATAATTAAGAAGGCTAATGGAATATTATCTTTTATTATTGAAGGAATTGAACATAAGAATAAAACTGTCATGCTTTAGTTATTTAGGGAATAGTGTGCAGTTTTGGTTTCTTTATTTAAAGATGGATGTAAATGCATTGGAGGCTGTTTGGAGGAGGTTTCCTGAGTTGATACCAGAAATTAGGAGGTTGTTTGATGGGTAAAATTGGACAGGCTACTTCAGAGATGAGGAGTACTTTCTTTTCTCTGAGTGGGTTGTATGACTTTAGGAATTCTCTGACTTAGAATTGAAACAGGTGTGATTGAATATGTTTTGGACAGAGAAAGATGGATTCTTGGGTTATCGGGTTCAGTGGTTATAGGCCTAGATAGGCATGTAGGACATGTAAACAACTTCCTGTTTGGCATCCCATCAATGTCCTCAGCTAAGACTCCTGCAGCACAGCAGGCATGTGATTTCGCTCTTGGCTGAACTGTCTGATCAGTAAGCATCAATAATACTGTTAATCATAAAGCCAATATTCTTTGAATATGTTCAATTTTTAAACAGCTAATTGTAATATCTTTCTTCGGATTTTCTTTAACAGAACATATGTTCTGACCTTGTAGTCAGTTCGCTTTGGCTACCCCTGCAGCCTATGCTTTTCTTTCTGTCTATCACATTTTTTCCCAGAAACAACATGTCTTTCAATCACTCTTTCTAATCAGATATGTCCTACTTTCTCTCCAGTCTCAATACTTCCCATTTTTTCTTTTCTGTCAGAAATCTCCAGGTCTCCAATTGTTTTATATGCTTCCACTGCTCCTGTTTTGAACTGGAGAAACTCCTCAAACACTACGTAGGACAAACAGGAAGAAAGTTAGCCACCAGGATACATGAACACCAGCTAGCCACAAAAAGACACGACCCTTCCTCCGTTGCCCTACACACGGAGGGAAAAAAACCCACCATTTTGAATGGGACAACACGTATATCCTGGGACAGGCTAAGCAAAGACATGCTAGAGAATTCCTCGAGGTCTGGCACTCCAACGACAACGCCATAAACAATCACATAGATCTAGATGCCATCTATCAACCCCTCAGAAAACGAACAGGAAATGACATCACTTCAAACCCCAGGAACCCCATCCAGGACAAACATATAAATAGAAAGCCGGAGACAACAGCTTCGCTTCACTTGGAGGTCACCACTGATGATGTTACCTAGCCAGGTAATGAAACGTCTGGATATCAAACCTACAGCTCAGCGAGCAAACCTACACCCTAAACTCCTCAGGCCCACCCCACCCCATTCCATACCACCATGGTCTCCAACTCCAATTATCTACCCACACCCTTTGGTTCCCTGAGACCAAAACTCTATGTGTACTAGCTTGAAATATATTGAATGATGGAGTATCATCAATGTCTGGTGTAGAGAATTCTAAAGATACGCAAGCTGTTGAGTGAAGATCACAGGCTGAAAAACAATACTCACAAACACAGGTTTAACAAAGATTAATGAACAGGGGCTACCTTTTGTTGTCCATAAATGTTCTATCAGGGTACCTTCAGGGATGAATCCTGCCTTTTTGGCAATGTTAGCTTTGTCAGGTTTTGTGGAGGATTTCTCTCTCGTAGATCTAGTGAGGTTTCCTACACTATTTTGCCAAATGCGCCTCATTGACTACACTACACATCCCTATGGCACGCACCTTATCTGATGCTGGGTCAATCCTACCACTTTGAGAAAGTAAGGACTGCAGATGCTGGAGATCAGAATCAAAAAGTGTGGCACATCCAAACCACACATCTCATCTTCCACTTTGGGCCCCTCAAACCACATGGCATTAACATCAATTTCACCAGTTTCCTCATCTCCCCACCCCACCTCATCCCAGATCCAAACCTCCAATTCGGCACTCTCCATTGGCACATGTCCATCTTCCTTCCCACCTATCTGCTCCACCCTCCCCTCCAACCTAGCATCATCTCCCCCCATCTGCATCGACGTATCGCCTTCCCAGCTACCTCAGATCCCACCCCAGCCCCAACCCCACTATCCTATTTATCTCTCAGCCCCCTTCCACCCACCCCCAGCCCACGTTCTTAATTATGCCTGAAATGTCGATTCTCCTGCTCCTCCGATGCTGCCTGACCTGCTGTGCTTTTCCAGTGCCACACTTTGTGATTCTACCAATTGCCATTCCTGGTAAAACTCACCTCTGTACCTATATCGGAGAATACACTGGCATTCTGGTCAGAAGCACCATATTTAAAAGCCTGGACACCTGGACATTCCCTACATGGTAATGACTTTTGAGAAGATTTGTAGCTCAGGTTGAGATTCTGGATGTAGATTTGCTCACTGAACTGGAAGAATCATTTTCAGACATTTCGTCACCATACTCGGTAACTTCTTCAGTGAGCCCCCAAATGAAGCACTGGTGGTGTAGCCTGCTTTCTATTTATATGTTTGGCATTCCTTGGGTTGGTGATATCATTTCCTGTGGTGACATAATTTCCTATGGTGATGCCATTTCCTGTTCTTTTTCTCAGGGATTCAAGTCAATCTGTTTGTTGATAGAGTTCCAGTTGGAAATGCCATGTTTCTAGGAAAACTCATTTATGCTTCTGTTTGGCTTGTCCTAGGATCGATGTGTTGTTTCAGTTGATGTGGTGTCCTTCCTCATCTGTATGCAAGGATACTTGTAAGGATGTAAGGAACCATTCCTATATGGTTCATGGCTTTTGCCTTGGATATGGCAGATTAGGGGAAATCGCTGTATGGATAGGTTTCTGGAGGTTCAATTGGATAGGGTGATGGAAGGGAGGGAAATCCTGTTCTCCCAGGACCAACTTGAGGTCACCTCTGGGTCAGTGCATTTTCAACCATCTGGAAGAAGGCAGACCTTCTCCCGACTGTCAGTGTAAATGCCACCATTTTCTCTCCAGTATCACATACTCACTCTGTGTGCTGTACCCAGCTGTCACTCTCACCTTTGTTTCCCCACTACTGTTACACACCCAATTTGCCCATGCTAACCCTTTGTGACCTCTGTGCTCCCTACTCTCAGAGTTAAGAAAACAATGATTTGTAAATTTGCTTGGAAAATTTATGACAGTATGTTTGTGAACATTCCCTGGTATCATGCCAGGAAATCATTGATGTGTCATTTGGTCCAATTATGACGGGAGTCAGGTTGCCTGTTAGATAATTCCAGTACTTGAATAAGAAATTGAGGGCAGAATCTTATCAGGGTCTGAACAGTGTGGACTGTTGCAAGATAACAGAGAATCATGTGAGAAGTCTGAAATGGCCTTCCTCAATAATGAGAGCAATTTGTTGTATTTTCAAACTCAGTTCTAGACATTGAGTCTTGGTTCTCACTAGGCAGTGATGCCTATGAGTGAGGATTAAATTTTATTGTCAGCCTCAGTAACTGCAACTCTCTCCTTATTAATATGCAGCTTCCTATACTACCAGCAACTGTGGGGAAACTAGATGTCAACAATTCCCGACCTGAAAGCCAGAATAGGTATCTGACAAACTCAACTCGCAATTTGCTACAATAAATTGCTGCATGATACAGAACTGTGTGAGTACTGTGTATATTGTAACCACCATGTATACTGTAACCACCAAGGAAGGAAACAGTGTAGCCAAACAGTTGTTAGATGGAATTCTGTTTGACAGAAATTCTTTAGAGCAAAAATGTATTATGGTAACAAAAACACAATCGCAGATGTCTCAGATATAGGGACTGAAGTGAAGTTGAAATCCAGTAATCAAAGCCAGTGTTGCTGATTGCAGGTTGACTATTTGCTATCCAGGGGGAGAAAAATAGCAGTTTCAGAGGAAATAATAAGACTCTCTAATCCTAAAGTGATAACTTGAGACCCTAAATAACAGACAGACCATCGGATGGGAGGACAACACCAAAACAAATGAAGACTTTGTGTCGGGATTATGGTGAAAATAAAAAGGATATGCATCAAAAACTGCCCTTGAAATCAAATGTCAAGAAAGACAGAATATGAAATACTAAACAAAAGATTGTAATGATATTATTTCACACTGAACTTATCGGAATTAAAAAAGTGCTATTTTTTAAAACATTTACTCATGAGATGTGAGCATTGTTGGCTGGACCTGCATTTAATACCCATCCCTGGTTGCCCTTGAGGTGGTTATGGTGAGTTGCCTTTTTGAACCATCGCATTCCATGTGTTACAAGTTGGCCCTCGATGCTGTTAGGGAGGCAATTCCAGGATATTGACCCAGTGACATTGAAGGAATGACAACGTATTTCCAAGTCAAGATGGTGAGTGGCTCGGAGGGAAACTTGCAGCTAGTGTTGTTCCCAGTAAGGATCTGTATGTTTCACCCCTTGTCATTTTGCTGCCATTTTGTAATTCACATGGCTCTGCTCTTGCTTCTGTCTTACTTTTTGAATGGATTGATTCTGCCATTCTTGAGTCATGCTCCTCTCTATTGATTCCATGAGTAATAGTACCTGGGATACTGGCCATTACTGGAATCAGCTGTTAACATCTTATAGATTTTATCTTGGTAAACCTCAGGTGCCACATTCTTGCAAAATGGCAATCCCTTGTATTAGTAAAATGTATGAGTGACAAAGTATGTCAACTTTCTCAGAAACAGTATGACATTCAAGCTGTGTTATCCTCGTTTTAAATCTCATTTGGAAAATACTTATTCATTTATTGCTTATTGACAACTCCAGAAAGATTTCATCCACAGTGGAAATAATGTCTCTTTTGTTTCATTCACCTCTTGCATATTATCTCATAATCTGATTCTATCATTTGGTTTCAGCATGATCACAGTAAGGCTCACCCATGTTATTGGCCCTTGAACTGGCTCTATGATGTTTTGCTTGACCAGTTCTCTGAACTTTGCCTCAACGTTCTCTCCCAAACTAAAAATGAGTCCTGTGCAGAAGGTAAACTATAGAATACATGCTTTAGCCATTAGTCACAACTTACTTAGTGGTTGTGCAACCTTCCAATTTCTTTGAACATCCATCCAAACCTCTCTCTAAGCTACAGGTAGGATTTCACAGAATTAACTTGCAATAAAATGTACAGGATACCTGAAGCTTGAATAGTTTCTTTGCTCATAAACATCTCAATATCCTTCTCAAGCATGACAAATTCTGTCTCTACATTCTGACGTCCAGCTCACACATCCACAGTGAAGGATCTTTCAGTTTGAAGTGGGGTTTTAGATGTGTAAAGACAGAGCTTCTTTTGACATATTTTTGAGATATGTACTTGATTCTCTTTTTCTTTAGTTCCTCCCACGGTGCTCTGTCAATAATATTACTGTCACTGCCTGAATCTACAATAATACTCAGTTCAACACCACCAACAATCACTGGCACTTTCGCGTGGCTACTCCCATTAATGGAAAACATGTATCAATGATTTCTATTCATGTCCTCACATCCTGCATCTTCTTTAACTTATCTCACAGTTGTGCTCCTTTCAGCTCTCTTTCCTTTATGTGGTTTGCCACATTTCTCTCAAATGTTCAGCTTTGCTTCTATACTTCTTGATCACTCTTTGCAAAATAACTCTTTGTTCCCACATTTTCTGCTTATCTTTCCCTGGGCAGGATAACAGACATCACCTCTACAGTACCCCAAGTTGCCACATCTGAAACACTCTCCCTCAGAATCTGCTGATCCCATTTACTTGTGCCTGGATTCTGTGATGTCATTTGATTTAACAGCAATGTGCCAATGGCGGAGATGGGACCCAAGTTTCATGTTGTGAAATTGTCCATCTGCTGCTTCAGATGTAGACAGCATTTCTAAAGTGTCATCCAACATTGTCACCTCCTCTTTTCCAGCTTAAACCTGAACTTGTCCAATTTTTGTTTTTCTCCTCATTGCTAAAGTTACATCTCGGTCTGAAGGCACAACACTCAATCACAAAGTTAATAAAAATTAGCAAAGTTTTAATGGCAAAGCTTCTTATTGCTCCTAAACATGCTAGTTGGCTTTTCTATGTAGTATCCATTATACATTTAGTTTCATATTCTCGTTTGAGTATCTAATACTCATCCCATCCTGCTGACAACCACCTTGTGCTGAAATTGTAAAACAACTCGTCAACAGACAGTGAAATAACCTCTTAGTATCGATTCTGGCAAGCCCTTTCATAACCTTATAAAAGAAAAGTGTTGCAGCTGCTGACGATCTGAAATAAAATGCTGAAGAATATGCTGGAGAAACTCAGCAGGTCTGGCAGTATTAGAGAGGGAGAAACAGTGGTAGGGGATTTAAGTTTTGGGTCCAATAGGACTTTTCTTTTGGAACTAGGTAAGGTTGGACTTGTAACTTTCACTCTGCTTCTCTCTACAGATGCTACCAGAGCTGCTGAGTTTCTCCAGCACTTTCTATTCTTACTCCCTTCATTATCTTGTTTGTTTCGATATGATTACCTCTAAATTGTATAAACTCCAGAGAGATTTATTCAGTGCCTCTTATAATATGACAATAATTTAATTTAATGAACATTTGCTGCCTGTCCCTAATTCAAACATAGCCTTTATTTACATATGGAGACCAAAATGTTACGTTGTACTCAGGTGTGGTCATAATAAAGCTCAGGGTTATTGTGGCAATACTAATTAATTCTTGTACTCCGATTTCTTTACAAAAAAGGTGACCATATAATTTGCTTTCCTAATTGATTGATGTACCTCCATGCTAATCCATGTGTTCCTTGTATGACTACATTTGAGCTGCTCTGCACAGCAACATTTGCAAGTTTCATCCTTTTAAAAAATATTCTGTTTTTTCTATTCTGATGACCAACGTAAATAACTTAACACCTTCCCACATTGTTGTGGTTCTGTTCGCCGAGCTCGGAATTTGTGTTGCAGATGTTTCGTCCCCTGTCTAGGTGACATCCTCAGTGTTTGGGAGCCTCCTGTGAAGCGTTTCTGTGATGTTTCCTCTGGCATTTATAGTGGCATTATACTCCATCTGCCACCTTGCGTTCTAATCATTTAGCCTGCCGTTATCTCTCTGCAGCCACTCCAAATCTTTCTCACTGCCTGCATTCCCATCTAGCTTTGTATCATCAGCAAACATAGACATATTACTTAGTCTAAGTCATTAATATAGATTGTAAGTGTCTGAAGTTGTGAGCACCAATCCCTGCGGCATTCATTAATCACATCCTGCCAACTTTAAAATGCCCTATTTATCCCCACTCTCTGCTTCTTTTCCATTAACCAATTCTCTATCCATGCTAATATACTGCTCCCAAACCATGAGTCCTTACTTTGTGAGTTAACCTTTTGTGTGGAACATTTTAAATACCTTTTTTGGAAATCTAGATCTATGATATCTATTCCTGCCCACTTTTCTGCCTTATTAGTCACACCCTCAAAATACTGCAATGGTTTTTCACAAGGAGTTTTCTTTCATATAACCATATTGACTTGTGCCAGTCATATATGATTTTCTGTATATATACTTAAAGCTTCCTTTATAATTGATGCCAGTTCTTTCCCAATGACTGATATCAGTATAACTTGGGCAGTACCGGTCTGTTTCCTCTGTTCCTTCTTTCTTGAAGAACAAGTGTTACATTTGCTACCTTTTGATCTGTTCTAAGACCTAAATAATTTGGGAAAATTATTGCTGGTACATCCACTATCTCTGTATTTGTTTCTTTTAGAACTTTAACGTGTAGGCCATCACACAGTGAAGGGTAGATCGATTTTAGTCCCTTCACTTCTCCAGTACTTTTTCTCTGCGATTATTAATTGTCTTACTTTCCTTACTATTATTAGATCCTGAATTACTCTTTATTTCTGGGTAGCAACTTATCTTCTACTGTAAAAACAGACACTAAGATCAAAATCATCCCAGCCCCTGAACAATTCCAACAATGTCAAGTCAATTGGTAAAATATGGTGAGATTTGAAACATTTGGATTCATGAACTGTCAAGAAAAAGGCTTTTTTTTCTGATTCTGAAAAATTCTGATTCAGCAACCAAGTTTTGTGCAGTGAGTTGAGAATCTCATTAATAAGTGGTGAGAGTTCTATTTGCATACATTAGCATGCTGTTAGTACCTCATCTCATCTCATTGATATACAGTTTCCTGTTCTCCCACGCACTAAACAGAAACTACGTGGCGACAATTCCTGACGTGAAATTCGGAATGGATACCTGGCAGACTCATCTCAACACCTGCTCCTCTGAGCCTTCATCTTAGTCAGCAGACCCAAAACTTTCTCTGAACCCTCCATTGGCAGTGACTACCTGTACCTCCTATCCACCAAGGTTAGCATCAGATATTCACCCACCCTTGCCACATCATCCTGGTACATCTCTGACCCACTTAGAAAGCAATTCTCCACTTCAAAATTAGTAATCATAGAGCACTTAGAATCCACTATTATATTCACATGGCTTGCTTGTTTTGCATTCATCAGACAAAGATCCCTAGGTCTTAGAGGCATTCATGGCTCTCTTTATTGGAGTCTTCCATGACCCACTTAATGGACAAATATATTAAACCTTCAAGAGCTGGTGTCTTACAAGGATAATTACTGAGAGTCAAGGATTAACCTCTGCAATGTTTACTGGTGACTATTACACAACCTCCTGACTGAGGCTGAGTATAGATACAATATTGCCCTTTCTTCAACAAGTGCCATTGTGGAGCAGTCAATAGAACTTCTGAAGATGAGGTTCTAAACCTTGAATCTGTCTGCAGAGATCTTGCAGTACATTCTTCACAGTGTACCACATGATCCCTGCATGCTGTGTGCTGCACAACTGGAATAGGCTAACAGGGGATGTGATAAAGGTTGAAGAGCTGTAGTGTTCTGAGGAGGAAGATGAGCTCACCAAGCAGGAAGGACATAAACAGTCAGCATGATAAGACACTATAGTGTTGAAAGCATCAAGCCAGATAGAACTTAATTGACACTGGTTCTTGTAGATACGAACTGGGTGCAGTGATCATTCATTGGCTGTAAATTCGTTATTCAAATGACAAGTAAACACTAAGAGAAAGTGAGGAACTGCAGATGCTGGAGATCAGAGTCAAAACGTGTGGCACTGGAAAAGCGCAGCAGGTCAGGCAACATCTTGATTCTCGGATGCTGCCTTTCCTGTGTGCTTTTCCAGCGCTACAGGGTTTTTGACTCCGGCAGGTAATCACGGTCCGTTTGTGGAAGCAACTAAAATTTTTTTCTTTCCTTGTGCTGTTGTTGAATAATAAAAGTGAATGTTTTCAACTGTTTTAAGTCTCTCCTGCAAGTGCTGATCCCACAGTGAACAAGGAGAAGATGTTATGCTACATTGATGTTAAAGCCAAAGCACCATCAGACAGAGTTCTACGATGTTACAGCGAGAAGGCTGGCTAACCCGCGTGTCTTGATTTTTGTAGCTCGAGTATCAATCAGACAGGTGATGGTGTAAAAGAGCAAGACATTTATAAATGTGCATTTGTGCTTGTAATGAAATGTCAACTGTATCACTGATGTACCCTCAGAGGTGTTCCTTAATCTCGTACACATCCCACCATATGCAATATGAAGGGCAGCTTCTGGCAGACAGAATAGAGGGCGGCACAGTGGTTAGCACTGCTGCCTCACAGCGCCAGAGACCCGGGTTCAATTCCTGACTCAGGCGACTGACTGTGTGGAGTTTGCACGTTCTCCCTGTGTTTGCGTGGGTTTCCTCCGGGCGCTCCGGTTTCCTCCCACAGTCCTAAGATGTGCAGGTCAGGTGAATTGGCCATGCTAAATTGCCCGTAGTGTTAGGTAAGGGGTAAATGTGGGGGTATGGGTGGGTTGCGCTTTGGCGGGTCGGTGTGGACTTGTTGGGCCGAGGGGCCTGTTTCCACACTGTAAGTAATCTAGAATCTAATCTAGGGCACAGCTGAGCTCTAAATAAAGCACCAGTGCCAGGAATGCAGAGGCAAATACTTCCTCTGATAACATGAGCATGGTGTAATCGGGGTGTGGTGCATAGATAATAAGGCAAACTGCAGAAGATTGTGGGAATAACTTGCTGGGGCTGATGGAGAGAAACTTTCATGATACTGCTTAAAATGGATACTTTGCTGATTTTTGGCTAAATTCAGCCCTGTTTTTGTTCAGTGTGTTTGTGTAGTGATTAGAACAAAGGCAAGTGGGATCTCATTGATTATGAGATCCTTGCTTGGGGTTGTTAACCCTGGGCCAATCAAGGATCTCAAAGTCAATGAGATCCAACTGGCCCTCATTCCAATTACTACAGTCTGCCAATTTCTCATTCACTGTAAAAATATCTCCTGTCTTTCCTTCTAAGTATCCAACGTTTACTTTAGCTATTCTTTTATGGTTTCAAGAAAAATATCTTCCAAATCTCAGACTTCTTACTATTCTTTGCAAAATAATCAGCCTCCTCTTTTAATCTACAGCTATACCTAACTTGCTTTGTCACCGTGTTTCTTTTCTTTAATTGTTTTGAATGTTTTGAATATTTCCCGTTATTTATTCATCACCATCGTTGTTTGGTCTTTTACCCTATCAAATGTATCCAGTTCTTCCTTCATATCTAAATAATTTGCTTTGTTTAAACTTAAGCTTCTTGTTTCTGATTACAGAAAGTCTTTTTCATTTAATTGTAACAATTGTATTATGATCACTATTTCCTAGTGGATCCTTTGCTATGAAATTGTAAATGCTGCCTCCTTAGACAATTCTAGATCTAAAATAGTTTATCACTACTTGGTTTCATGACATATTGGTCCAGGAAGTTATCCTTAATGCATTCCATATCTGCTAGTTTGATTGTGCAATCTATATGAAGGTTAAATTCCTCTTCAACTATTACATTGCATTTGTTACTAGCTATGATAATTGCTTCTTTAATGATCTATCCAACAGCATGACAACAGTTAATTAACATATAAACTACTTCCACTGAAGGTTTCTGATCCTTGCTATTCCTAATCTTCATCCAGAATTATTCTAATTTCTGAGCAAGACCCTTTTTCACAAAGGTCAATATTCATTTCAGACCTGTTCCTCCACTGTTTTTCTTGTGCCTGTCTTTTTGAAATGTTGTGCACACGAGAATAATTAGTTCCCAATACTGGTCACCCTTTAACCATGTCTGGGTCATGGTTATTAGATCTAAACCATTCATTTACACCATCAGATCACTTAATGCAGATGATGGCATATAGTTCAACTTTGAAGCTTCAAAATAAATACCCTCACAAATGGGTGTGGACTTATATCCAGCACATAAAAATGAACCACAATTGAGTGTGGGTAGTCATCATTTTCAAATACCATCAGCATCCACTACAAAAGGTAGGCATGTCTTAAACTCCCGGGAATTATTGCAACACACCTTTGTGATCTAATTGATCCCTTGCACCTATGATAAGTACCAGTAAGTAATAAATTCAGTTTTGGGGTGAAAATTTGAAATAGACTCCTAATGTGAGCCTGAAAAGTGGAATAGCAGGATAGAATGTAGGTTGGAAACTGACTTTTATGCAATGTTAAGAACATGCTTTCTGTGGCTGGAAAAGTGGATTTGTTTTACATACCATGCAGACCTTAAACTAATCCTTTTTGCTAACTCAGCAACTGAGTACCAAATTAGGGACCTAACTCAAAGTTAACTGAAATGTCAGGATAACTGGTGTAACCTGTTCTAGCAGATTGTGAGAGATAACATTCAGTCCTGATAACTTCACATCTCTTTTTGTCCAAAAAAAAGATATACACATCCTTTGGATTAATTAATTAATTCTGAGCCATTTTGCACAGTTATGATTATTTACAAGAACATATAAACAGAAATATGTTTTATCCTCAAGTCTAAAAGGAAAAAATCAAAAACTTGAACTTGAAGTTAATGAATATAGCGGTATGATACATCTCCACATCCTTGTGTGAAAATGGTTCTTCTGCAAGGTTTCATTAAAATGGCCAGAGGTAACACATCTTCCAGGGTTTAGCTAATGGAGTTTGATTATGTGAAGAACAATACAATTAGTCACGACTGAGACTTTTTCTTGACAGACAGACACAGATTAATCCTTATAATCCCATCCTTCAGGCCCTGTGCCTTCAGACGGATGTTAATAATTAGGCTTCTCATTCCCTCTTTTTTTTCTCTCTCCATCAGGGTTGACCCTTTTCTACAAAACATCATTCCTTTCTGTTCCACAACACGATATAGTGACATAACTGACAGTCATATAAAATACCTTCATTGTTCATGTATTGCCCAGCTCATTGTTACTGTATCACTTGCTATGATGGAATCTGAGCAAACTTTTAAAAGATATAAATAATCAAAAACTGATTGGCTGACCTGTTCAATACGGATTTTATTAAATTTAGCAGTTTGTTGTTTGCCGCCTTCTATTTTTGTGATAATAAATTGAAGTTTGTAACATTGGAAGAAGAGAATTTGCTTGATTCATCCATTAAACCAAAATTGCTTACTCTCTTTGAGAAGTCAGCTGCTCCCATGTTATACTAAAACCGTACACATGGTGGCATCATTGTTCTGTTGCTGAACACATTTGCCCACAAAGGGTTTGCAACAATCTTTTTTGTCAAACAGAGACTTTCTTTCCAAATTCCTGTCCATTAACATTAGTATCAATACAAGTGGGAGTTACTTCGGTCTGATTTTTTTTCTTAAACTTGAGTAATGTGAAGTCCACTGTGTTGGTAATACTAATCACATATAGACCCATTTATAGGATAATGATTTATCTGAGGTAAGAAACCTGGATGCATGACATGTTATCTTTTTCATACATATCTACAGCATAACACCTTCTCTTTTCGTGTTTTAATATCAGGGCATGCTGGGGCCATTTTCCTTCCCATCTGCAAGCAGGTGGATTGGAGATAACTCTCATTCAGCTTTGTTTTCTTCTGACACCATCATTAATCATTCCTTAAGCCACACTTCAACTTATAATAATCAGGACTGTCTGCTGTGTTCTGGGAAAGAATTGCCTCTCATGCTGTAATGTGAAATTGAAAGTGAATGGCCAAAGCTGGATGCTTCTCCAGCATTCCCAGTGTATCTCATCATTTAGGTATTTATCCATCGAGGTCTTGTATAGGGAGTGACTCGCTCGTCCCATGAGGACACAGATTGTAACAGAGGATCAGATTTGTTACCCTGGCTTTGGGCTTTGATTGTCCTCCTATAAGTTTGGGATTAAACTGAAATTTCCCACAGGGCTGTGCAGGATTTGCTAGCATTTAAGTGTTTAACCTGTCTGTTTGTGAATGAGAATCCTGTGATCAAACTGTTCCACAGAGAATACCTTGTTGCAAGATAGCATCAAATGACAGACAAGATCTCGTTTCTCTAAATTCCTACAAAGATTGGGATAAATTTTGTCCAGTGAGTATCTTTTTTTTTCCCCCAAGTAGACTGTTTTAGATGTTAGAATCAGTACACACATTGCATCAAGAATCAGGGTTAAATATAGCCAAAAAACAACTTTTTCAGTCTGACACATACATTGCATGAATCTGCTGGGAATATTAACTAACTTTTTGACTTTATGTTTCTATTTCTTTAAGAAAAGGTTATTTTATTAAATAACAATTCTAATGATAACTTTTTTTTATTATGAAAACCAATCTAAGATATTTTTAATCTACCACTTCTTGCATCACCTGTAAAACCTTTGGACTGTTTGAAATGAATCACCTGTGATGAACCCTCCTATTAAACACAACATTCTTTTGGGATAAATTAAGCTGCTTGCCTTTTATGGCTTTCACCTTAACAAAACAAGAGAGACTTTCTTTTCTAAACACAGGCCAGGTGCGCTGTGCAGGATATGCTCTGGCTAAAGACCCTCTATTCATGTGAATGGCCCACCTGGCCTAACAAACATTCAGCCAAAAACCAGAAAGTAAAACAAGGTCTTCAATGTCAGAACATATTCCAGATTTAATTGCTGCCACTGTACAGCTCAAAGCCAATATACAATTGGATGGAGTTTAACAGTATACAACACTGGATAGCTGCTATTTACCACAAGCCATTAATTTAGTGGTTACTTTTCTTTTTTGCTTTGCTTTTATGTTAAATTTCTCCGAAATGGTTTTACTCCTCTAATGGTACTCAAAATGATGAATACATCATTTGATTGATTGCTTACATTTTGATAACGCCAATTGTCAGAAGCAATATCAATGTGGACCCAAGACCAACAACTTGAATTTATACAGCACCTTTAACATAGACAAATACCAGCCCAAGGCATGAGCAAAAGAATTTCCCCCAATCTCCCCCCAAAGGGACATTACAAAATGTTTTGTGCAGCTGTGACTGTTCTAAGACATTTCTCATCTGTAATTACATTTTGGGAATCCACTGGGTGGATTTTAGTGTTGGAAGCTGAATTATACCCAAATATATATCGGAACGAAGTACACTACAGGAAACATGTACTTCAGTTCTGTCTGGTAGTGACTGGTAGATTTCCCTCCCCCAAGCATTGACCTCAATATGCCATTGCATTCTTTCCTACAAAGCTGGTGAATATAAAGGAACAGGAGAATAAAAATCTCTGTGTGTCACAGCAAGCGATGGTAAATCTGCATTACTTCTAAGGAGCGGTTTTTATTTGAACAGAAAAATAACATATGTATCTTATCAATGTTTTTGAAGATTTATTTATGCTTTAAAATATTAATATTAAAAATATTTGAGGTGCACTGTTAAAGACATTAAGAACAATCATATCCCAGCCAGCATGTTCTTATTCTTTGCAATGTGCTGTTTACGTAGGCTTTTGGGAACATTGATATTCAATAGAGTGGGGCCACTTAGCCCAGTTGGTTGGATGGTTGACATGTAGTTCACAATAATGCCAAGAGGGCAGGTTCAATAGTCATTCTGGCTCAGAAAGGTTTGAGATCTGCTTCCTTTGCTGCCCCTGAAAGTGGAAGACAATGGCAAACTGCTACTAGCTGAGGATGAAACACCAACAGACAATGAGCTAAAGACCTGAGTTGGAGTATAACATACATGGAATTGATGTGTGATGGAGAACTCAAAAATCTGCAACTTTGTACAAAAGAGATTAGATAACTTCATTAACTGATGTCCAAGGCATGCATTCAAAAGGATACAGTCCTTGAGAATGTTGATTTTAATTTCCCATTGGGACTAAGTACATCAAGTCTACTTGTGGTTTACCTTCTACCTGCTGCTATCAAGGACAATGAGAATGAACAATTTTGATTCTGGTGCTAATGGCGATGCCATCGACTACTACTGAAAAGGTTTCTCTTAATTCACCAGCTTTAAAATAAAATCAATGAAATTCATTCTATTTCCGCACTGTTGGCTGAAAAGCAAAAAGCCAACATTTCTAGTGTACTGGGCAGACCTGGTGTTTGACATTATGCCTAGTGGGAGATTTCAATACTCAAAGTTTCTGTATTGCAAGTAAAAAGAGTAAAGGGGCCACACTCAAGACACTAACTTTTCTGCTGTCTCTGCAAATATCGAATGACCCTGTTGAGCATTGAGGTTTTTCTGTTTTTCTTCCTGGTCGTAACCTCATCTTCACAATGTTGGACTTCTTGCTCCCTCTTCAACATTACCAGGTTAAACCCTTGGTAAAGGAACACCAGGCAAAACTGTGCACTGTGAGTCCTGAAGTATTGTGAACCATCATATAAATTTATCACCAGTAGTAGCCACTAACATCTTCTTGAGGAATATTTATGTTTTAACACTAGTGTTCAAGTATTACTCTATACCCTTTAAAAGATGACAGTGAGATTTTAAAAGACTGTTTCTGCTTCACTAGACCCCCACTGTAGCCCATACACCTACACCCTATAGTACAACCTGCAGAGCTGTTGCCAAGGCCTTTCAGAACCAAACAACAGGAGGTGGAAAAGAGCCAAAAGGTTAATTCACATGACAATTTTCTCTCCACTTACTGTTAAAAACCTGCATCTTGCCCATAGTAGCTTAACTGAGATTTATAACCCCAAAGTGGAGATCAAATCTGCTGCAACAACACTTGATGGCACTCTGTCTCCATGGCAGTACATGTGCGATTATACCATGCCACTGCATACTGCTCTGTACTCCACAGTAGAGGAATTGCTGCCTCACTCCATATCTCCAGCAGCACCATTACTCCACACCATAACACACTGTCCAGTGCTCCGCACAACACCAAAGTTCCTTTAATATTCAGTTTTGCTGCATGGCCAGTTCTTTCAGTCCATTTTATTATACAGAAACATGTGTGGTATTTGTCATGGCTGCTTGCTACATCCCAGACTGCTGGGTGAACATGTACCCACAATATTAAATGAGAACAATACTTCACATACACTTCTCCATTGCTCCATCACCTAGACCCTTCCATTGCCTAAACGCCTCCATCACTCCATCTCACCCACAACCCTCCATTGCTCCATTGCACATTCCCTTTCATCGCTCCATCACTCACAACCTTCCATTGCTCCATCTCTCACCCAAACCCCTCCATTGTTCCATCACCCACACCCCTCCAATGCTCCATCACCCACACCCCTCCATCGCTCTGTCTCATCCATACCCATCCATTTCACACACAATCCTCTAACGCTCCAGTTCACAAATTCTGCGCTATCACTCCACTCACTAGAGTTGCTTCGATTTGCTTCATTGATGATAACACAACTCCCACTTCCTATAGGCAGAAGTGGGAACTGCAGATGCTGGACATTAGAGTCAAGACTAGAGTGATGCTGGAAAAGCACAGCAGATCAGGCAACATCCGAGGAGCAGGAAAATCGATGTTTCGGGCACAAGCCCTTTCCTGATGAAGGGCTTTTGCTCGAAATGTCGATTTTCCTGCTCCTCGGATGCTGCCTGACTTGCTGTGCTTTTCCAGCACCGCTTCCACTTTCTATACTCAATGTGTAAATTCAAGGTGACTGGATTTTGATCAGGGTGTTGCAGAGTATTGAGTTAAGACTGATTCAGGCAAAAGCTTCCGTATTTGTGGTAAATCGCTGTCCATTTTGGGCATGGCTTTTGGAACATGTCAAGGAAACAAGAGATGAATTGCACAAGAAGGTGGGTGGATATCTAATATGATGTGGGCATTTAAATGCAAATGGAAAAAAAACTGATATTCATTTTTACAACAATCTGCAACGTAGTAATGCACATTTCAACTTTTATGTGACAAAATGCACCTAAAACCTAAGAATATTCATGTTGTCAGGAAAGTGGGTCCGTGTTCAAGTACAGCATTGCAGTTATTGTTGTGGAATTTTCTCATCAAACCTTTTGTGCTTCTCCACCTCCCTCTTTGACTGAATCAAATCCTCGGTAAAATCCCTCTCTTTGACCAAGCTATTGGTTAGCATTGCTGCCTCACAGTACCCAGGTTCGACTTCAGCCTCGGGCGACTGTCTGTGTGGAGTTTGCACATTCTCCCTGTGTCTGCGTGGGTTTCCTCCGGGTGCTGCAGTTTCCTCCCACAATCTAAAGATGTACTGCTCAGGTGAATTGGCTATGCTAAATTGCCCAAAGTGTTAGGTGCAATAGTCAGGGGTAAATATAGGGTAGGGGAATGGGTCTGGGTGGGATGCTCTTTGGAGGGTTGGTGCGGACTTATTGGGCCAAAGGGCCTATTTCCATACTGTACTGAATCTAATCGATTTAATCAACGCTCCTCGTATCTCCTTGTTATTTGAATGCTAACTAACTGATGCAGTGGTAGTGAGTGAGAGGGTACATTGGAGGGTAGTTCTAATTGCCATTCTGAGCATTGCAGTTTGTCTATGGGGAAAAGACATCAATATGGCGACCATAACCATTGCTTGTCCAAGTGGATGTCAGCTGTAAATGTACTTAGAGCACAACCAATGCTTTGGCATTTAGTTTTTCTACCTTCTCAGACACCATAAACTTGACCATTACCACATAAGACCATAAGACATCGGAGTGAAAGTGAGGCCATTCGGCCCATCGAGTCCACTCCGCCATTTAATCATGGCTGATGGGTGTTTCAATTCCACTTACCCGCATTCTCCCTGTAACCCTTAATTTATTGCGAGATCAAGAATCTATCAATCTCTCTCTTGAAGACACCCAACATCCCGGCCTCCACCCATAGGTTCACTTCTGTCGGTAAATGGGAGCAATATGATACCTGCAGCCATCTGACAATCACAGTCCCTGCATTACTTCTTCAATAAAACATATGTAGAAAGATTAAAAATAACACCAGGTTATAGTTCAACAGGTTTATTTAGACTATAACCTGGTATTGTGTGATTTTTAACTTTCTACACCCCAGTCCAACACTGGCATCTCCAAATCTATGTAGAAAGGGTTTCCCAATCAAAGTACCTAGCATTTTAGCAGACGCTTGCAAAACAACTAACAACCAAGTGGAAACAAGAAACAAATGGAGTAAAAAGATTCTTTTTCTAAATGGTACACCCATTTTATATTGGTAACTACATGACTTAATACTATGCTGTCATTAACACCAAGAAATGTTGTAAACATTTAAATGATGTGATCATTTTAGTGGCATTAATTTCAAACTGTCAAGTGTTCTGCTGTCAACACAAAGCCTATTTGGAAATATGGATGGATAATCATTGGGTGGAAATTGGACATAACTGATCTCAGTCCATTTATTGAATCAATTGGGAAATACACCCTGCATTTTATATTTATTTATGCATGGATTCTTTTTTATTCTTTCTTGGGATGTGGACATTGCTGGCAGTCAAATTGTTATCCATTTCTAATTGCTCTTGAACTGAGTGGCATCAGTTGCCGTTTTTATAACTCAGTCATTAGATGCGGCATCACTGGCTGGGCCAGCATTGATTGCCCATCCTTGGTTGCCCTTGAGAAGGAGCGGGTGAGCTGCCTTCTTGAACCACTCCAGTCCATTTTGTGTAGGTAGGCCCTTAAATGTAGGGAGATCCACAATGTTATTCAGGAGGAAGTTTTAGGATTTTTACCCAGTCACACACATTTTGGAGGATATTTTCAGAGACAACAATATTACTGTGGGTCTAAAGTCACATGTAGTCCAGACCAGGTAATGAACAAGATAGGCTTTTGTGGCAATCAAAGATTTTCAAATGGTCACCAGTAATGAGATTTTGGTAAATGTGGGTAAACTGCACCAGCTGTAATAGTAAAATTGGATCCTATGTTACACAGCATTTTCCTCAGCCTTTGGATTAGTTGATCACTGATATTAATCACTACAACATTTTTTCCCCAGTGACCATCACTGGCAAAGCCATCATTTGTTGGACTATTCCTAATTGCTCTTGAAATGGTGGAGGTGAGCTTCTTGAGCCTTGGCAAACCATGTATTGGAGGGACACCCACCATGTCACTGGGGAGGGAATCCCAACATTGTGACCCAGTCATGCTCTCATACTTCTATGTGGTAAATGTCATGGAGATGGTAGGTGCTGTCAAGCTGTATTGAAGTTGGCGCATTAACAACTGTAAATTTTCTTATTCTTGAAGCTGTCAGAATAAATTCATTCGAGTTAATTATTAGACAGAATTACTGAAGGGAAAAATTTGAAGGATATGATGAAAAGGCAAGTTATTGAGACTGCAACCTGACAGCTATTATGAGAGTTTTATTAATTTGGAAACTAGGCATCCAGTATCTTAGGTTCACTTTCCAGATGTTGGACTCCCAAACTGGAGTGAAAGAAAAACACAGGTAGAACCTGTTCAGCTCAATAGTCCTTTGCTACTCTTAGGTTCTTTTGTCTTATTGTGGTTGGCATCATCTGTTGTATGCTTATTCTTTCTTTTCATAATTACAGCTACACTGAAAATAGGTATTAATGAGATACATTTTCAAGTAAACTGAGATATGGTAGGGATGTTGTTCAACATTGGTGTAGTGGGGTACAGTATGATCTTTGGCTGTTTAATATACACCATACCCGATTTACCTAACCACTTAAAAAAAGGGAGTACAATGGACTTTCATTGACCACGTATAACAGATGAGCACAAACCATTGGTTTTATCGTAGACAGCGAAAGCCATTGGTTTTAATAACAGATGGCCAATGACCATTGTTGAAATAGGGAGTGGCTCCTGACATATGGGAGAATATGGGCAAACAATGATCCTTTGGCATATTAAGACAGATCATTGACAATTGACTTACAGGTAAATTTGCATTCTCCACCAATGGTGAATTTCAATTCAATCATCTCAGTTTAAGCAAACATTTTCCATAAAAAGTTTCCACTAAATTTTGCCATTTGCTGTTTACTATGTATATATCTTCAGCATCTTAAAACATTTTCCTCTTTTGCAACTAAGGTATTCTATTTTTCCTATAGGAATATCTTTATTAGAAAAATGTGGTTTAAATCCCTGATTTAAATGTTTTCTCTTGAACGTTTATGCAGGTGTTGGACTCACTACAGGGAGCAGTGTGTAGACTTTATCTGTAATAAAGAGTTTTTCCTTCCCATATATATGTCACCTTAAGCCAAAAGCACATAAATGACAGTAGGGTTTAAATCCTCCAGGGACTAAGGAAAAGAGCCTCCTAATACCTCATAGTGCCTCTTCACATTTATATTACAGCTAATATATTACATAGGTAACTGAAGAATATAACAAGAAAAAGGATTGTGGATATGAAGGTTTTTCTTTTAAAAATGAGTCTGAACTGCTAGACTCTGGAAAGGAGTAATTCCATGATAAGTAATCTATCATTTCTTGTTGTATAAATTGTTTCAGATCAAAGCCAAACTCTGTCACCTCGGTACTAGATCCACAATTTAACTGGGAGAAAGAAATAATTCAGTTTATGTATTAAGAATATTCAGCTATATAAAAATGATACAAACTTCTGCAATTAGAGATTATTATATCTAGTTATATATAAACAAATAATTGTAGACATGTAGACAATTTTTTTACTTATGTAGCTGAAAGTTGGTAAAACACCAATATGGTTGATGGTATCTACAGACATACAAATATGTATATAAATGCATATCACAAACCTTGAGTCACATCACATGCATAGTTCATAATTAAAACATTTGTGTTTAAACAACAGAATTTCAATTGTTATCTGACTTGTAAAGTTGATTCGGCTCAGGAGATCCCACACAATCTCAGTGGTGACAGAGGACTCATTGTTATAGGAATGGTGCATGCTGGCCATAAAAACACCCGCAGTAAAGCATTACTGGAAATCTCACATGTGTTGTATCAGTCACAAATAAAATGTTAACAGTTTTTTACACCGTGTTATAAATAAATAGTGACACCCTGAAGATTTTTTATTATTGACTTTTAATTTTAGTTTCAGAAAGCAGAAAATTACCAATAATTGCTACAAATTTTGTCTGGATTTAAAAAAAACTGTGCCGGTTTAAGGCGTCTAAATACTTAAAGCCTCTTTCTGAGGAATGAATGAGGAATTGCACCTTTCAATAAGTCTACGTTACCTCAGATCATGTAAAATTTAATTTTGCAGATTATTCCTGTCTTTGATAAATTTTGTTTTGTAATGTAATCATTCTTATTTTAGTTTCATAAAATTCTTTCTTGAATATCCTAAAATCACACCCCATGCATACTTTACTATTGAATATGAATGCAACAACTTAAATTCCTACAAAATACTCCTTGAGAGTTATAATTCAATTGCTTTGTTGCCACATTTCTTCAATTTAACTATAGTCTAAAGTGGTGTACCCAGTCAAGTGGAATGTAGCAGGTGAACACCAATATTTCTGTCCTAGACTATTAACCATTCATTACTGTCATTTAAATCCAGACAGAGGAGAAAAGTTACTTTTTAATTTAGTTCCACCAAAACATAAGCCATAGCAAATGACTCAATGCTATTAAATGTCCCTCATGGCATCTGTTGTGCTAACCTCAAAGATCCCCCATTTGTGAAACGGGGAAGGGTTAATAAGCTTACTGCATTCTGCTTTGTGATAGGCTGACACCATTGATTTTATCAATGGGATGATAACCTGCTTTCATTCTGTAGTATTTTTAAACAGATTTGATTCAAATAAGTTACTCTTAGCCTAAAAGAAATTGCACAACCTCCATCTCCTTCTCTCTAATAATTTTCAGTTGCATTTTGAACTTCCATTTATTATTTCTGATATGGGACAGCCTTAATAAAAGGCCAGCTTTCTAAGTTTATGTCCTTTTTATTCATAAATAGAGGATATAGCACAGGATGTTGCTAGAAAACAATATTTATTGTAGGACTGAATCAGATAATGTAATTGGAACAACAAAGTTGTAAGTAGGCTTGGGATTCAAGTAAATGGAATTCAGATTAGACAGAATTTGTACATAAAAATCAATTTCATTTCCATTCTGATGTATTGAATGGGTCTGTCACTTTAAAACAGTGACCTTACCCATGCATAGTGAAATCTGTCTTTTAGTATGTCTTCTTGCTTGCAGTACTAAAGCTTGCGAAAATGCAGAAAAAGCATCAGTATTGCTTTGTGTGGCCTCTGCTGGCTTACAAAACCAGCAGCAATAAGAGGGTGACAGCTTAGTGGGTTTTATGTTTTCTTTACAAAATGAGCCTAATTTACTTTGATACTGCATATGTATGACCCTAGTCCATTTTCAGTGCAGGTCCTGTGGCTATCCATTTGCCTAATGGTCTGGGAGTGTGCCATTCACTCAGTACATTTGTTTCCCTAGCACTTCCAGGTTTTGCTCAGTTTTGAAGTGTCTCATGCTCTGTATTCACAATGTCCATTTGCTTGGCACTCCAACAGCATTTTTTTGTCTTTCCCTAGCTAAGGAATTTGGACTGGATCCGACTAATTTTCAGCTGTGGTGAACAGTGAAATTTTAATCTGAAATACCGAAATAATCAAAGTCTTGACCCTAACTTTGTGTGTAATTAATTAGATTATGGACCAAGATAAAGTGTTCCGATTAGGTGGATGTATTGTAGATCCCATGAAATACTCATGCATTTAATACAGTCTCACAACCTCTCATTGTTCTACTGTTATGGCATCAAGCATTAAAATAACACAGCAACTGAGACTGAATTCAAACATTTAATGAAAACTATGGACACATTACCTAGTTGCAAAAATTAATTCTGCACTCCACATTTAGTTCACTTGGGTTTTGTCACCTATTGGCTTGAAGCTCAAGTCAAGGAGCTCCAGGAGTTCAAAATCTACAGAAAACATGTATCTTACAGCAGTTTAAATGTTTCTTTATTTATTGTCAGTTAAGCATTAACTAGTTGCAACTCATAATTCTGCTAAGTTACCTTCTCCTCTTTGATCTTAAACTAGATTTAAAATTTAATGCAATATTAAAGATAACAGAACTACCTTTATTGATTACTTCTAACACAAGAAAACATGATCCATATTGTGAATATCAGGTGACTGTAAAAGCAAGGCATACAATCACAAAGATATATCAAAACACTCATGAACCGGTAATCAGTAGTTTCAAAGCTTCATTTTCCATTTATGTGAATGGTAAATTAAATTAAATTAATACCTCTTTGGGTTGATTGAGAGGGAGCAGAACAACTGATAGTTGCTGTTTATTTTAATGGTGCAGGAGGTGGTAGATTTTTAAATTTAAGAATTGAAATTGTCCAAGTGACAGCAGCTCGATTAAAAATGGGAGCAGAACGAGCTCCTCGTAAAATGGGAGGATGCTAGTGCTGTGAGGATTTCAACAGCATGTCTCTGCCATACTCACAAGTTGCTGCAGGAACTGTCAGGACAAGTTTATTATTCGCTTTTTCTGAATATGCTTAAGAGAAATCAACTGCACCTTGTTTTGAAACATTACCTATGACACAGGAACATCAGCCCCTCAATCATTTTCTGTGATCCATGCCACTGCAGACCTGTTGTTGTTTAAAAATGTACTTGCTTTAGGGAATAATAATTTTAAAATGTTACACACTTACCTCAGGCTCAGATTTTTTTTCACATTACTCACTTCAAGCAGGCATAGAGTCACTCATGTGGAAAAGCTAATGTAATACTGCCTGAAAAATGTAATCTCTCATGAAATTATAATGCTAAAGATCAGCAGAAAGTATCACAATAAATAAATGAAAGTATCTGTTTAACAAGCAAACTAGTTTCTAACAGGGTTAACAAAGCTGAAGATTTTGCAAGCAATAATCTTAAATTGCTGTTATTGCTGATGTTAAAGGGTTTTATTTTCTACGACTAGGCAATAGCAAACATAAAAGGTTGGGGCTCTCGCATTGATAGACTCTTCAAATAATAATGGCATAAATCAAAAGAAATTGGCCTTCTTCCCAAAAAAAGTTTGTATTTCATCCTTTTCATCGTTTAATAGATAGGAATACATAGCAATCTTTGTACAATTATCCATTATTCCTTTGGCTGACTTGTGTTTAACAATAATTGCTAGACAGAATCAATTCCCTGCACTAAAGCTAAAAATGTAACAAGGCGCTTTTCCAGAAACCTTTCGAGAGTTCATGTCTAAGTTATGCTAGTTACATATCTTTCACTTCCCAATTTCTAAATAAAACACCACTTGCATTTTAGCAAACCTCAAATACTACTACCTTCCAGATCATACGGCTTTCCTGTTTTCTGTTATCCAGCAGCTTTATGAACAATATGGATGATGAGTTATATTGCAGAATTTAGCAAAAGGTTTCAATAGATTAGATCCTCATTACTTTTTCTCATTGCCACATAAAAGTTAACATATTAATAAAAGAGATACGAATAATTTACAAATAAGAAGCTCACCTTTCCTTTTGTAAGTTTTTTTTCCCCGCAAACAAACAGTAGACGTAGACACACTGTCTTAATTGTGAAAGCCCAGTTTAATCAGCAAGAATGACCCACTGAGCGACAGTTCTAAAACAGGAAAGAAAAGATACAGGTTTTCCTTTTTCTATAATAAAAGCTGTGGAAGTTGCGTGGGGTAGAGTCTCTAGGAAATCCACTCTTTCTTTGAAAAAATGTCCGTGGGTAGATACAAGATTGGCACAACAATAACTGAAAATAGCAAGGGCTGATACGCATTGTCAGCTAGAATTTGGGTTAAGACAGTGACTTTTGTCTGCAAGGTGTCTGTGTTGAAAAGAGAGCTGGGAGTTGCAAAATTCTAATTTTCCTATTTCTGATTATTAAGGGTTTATGACTGAATAATGAGCACACAGGTATCACACAGGAGATTTTGCAATTAGTCTACTGTGTATATAAGTGTATTAAAATCCATCACTGACCTAAAAAGAAACACCACTTTTTTTTGCCTTGTAATATTAAATAAGTAGCATCAATGGTCATAAATGAAAGCATTCATCAAAGGTGTTGGCCGTGGCAAAGGATTAGTGAATGCTGATGAAGTGTCCAGCTTCCCATAACTCGGAATGGGACCAGATTCAGAATTCCTTTATCATCTCGCTGCTGCATAACAAAGGTCTCATATATTTAGTGCAAGTTTGGCCTGGGCCACATAATAGGATTAGGAATAATTTTTACAAATTTACAAAAAACAGATCACATGGGAAGGCTTAGAATTTGCTGATAATTTCTCCGTCCTTGATAGATCAAAGGAAGCAAGAGTTCTGAAGCCAAGCAGCAGTTTGACCCTGGTCAGGCTTTCTAATGAAAGGGTTAATCTTCTCAGAGGTGACCATAGAGGAGCAAGTGGTGTGACCAAAGGGAGATTGAGGAATTAGAAAATCATTCAAAAGGAGACTGGGTAATATGACAGAATGAGAAAGTTACTGAGCAGTTCCACCTTAACTTGTCTTTAGTGATCTGAAATGATTTTCTAAATGATATATTTGCTATAACAAAGAAACAGCAGCTACAGTTTGTTTACTTATTACTTTATATTAAACTAATTTATTGGGCTTTTAATAAGAAGTGTTTGTCTTTTAAAAAATTGCAAGCTATTTGGTTGGACATATCTAAAATAGGGGCTATTGAAACCAATATATTCCTTCGGGACAGTTGACATCATGCAGCCTCCTGCATTAACAAGGAAGGCAAGACACTGACAGAGGCAGTAAGTCAGTGCTGGATAACCTCACCCATGCATTTTGAAATTCATCAACAGCAATCAGTATGGGAAGGCTTTCCCAGTGCATTTTAAAACAAAATGCAGTGAAATGAATCTATAAACCTTTAAAGAGTCATGCAAAGGTTGTAGCTAAGGAAGAAGGCTAAGTGATCTTTACAGTAAGGTTTTCAAGAGACATTAAAACTCAGCCACCACAACAAGATATTAACCTTATAAACAATGCAATTTTATTCTTCTAATTCAAAACAATTAATCTGTTCAACTTCATGGACTACATTTTCCCACTGGTATACTTGACAGACCGGCAGTTAGGACAGTACTACCACTATAACTACTGTTAGAATTACAGCCTAACTAAATCTTCCCTAATGAATGAATGGCAACAATTTACTCATTTACTAACAACGAAAAGCATCATTAAGATGTATCAGTATATGCCACTCATATTAAGACAACATTATGAAAATGTCAGACAGCTCAATCATCAAGTAGCAATGGCAGAGGCAGCTGTTACTTTTTGTTTCATAAATAAATCCAAAAGGTTGAGATTTTGTGGAAGAAAGAGTCTTCATTTGCCAGAATATAGCTCCATGTCCTATGATAGCTACCTGACTTTCTCAAACTGTAAGTTTGTGCGGCAATTCAAAGAACAGTCAAACACTTTAGCAATTCTGAAATGAAAGTTTAATTGCCAAAACTTTGCCAGCAACTCTCAATTTTTGCCATAATATATCTGGCAGCTAATTATTACTTTCTTTCCTCATGATAATGCCTGTAAATCTAGATCATTAAACTAATTGCCTCGAACCAAGTAACAAATTCAAAGGATAAAAATTCCAAAGATATTATCTGCCCTTTGTGACTTCTGATCTCAATAATGGGCTATGAACACAAGCCAGGATTGTGCTCAAAAACTCAGTGAAGCCAATTAGATCAAATCAGGAAATTGGACTTATCTTGTTGGTCCAAGGAATAGTTGGTGGGTGTTACTGAGGACACCAGGCTATACAACATCATTCCTTTTTCACAGATCAGAGGCAATTGTGATACGATAGCCAAACTGTCTTTGTGCCAAGGTAGCCTTCCTTATTGTGTAAAATGTGATCTTAATGGATTTAACATTGACATATAGTATTTCATTGAATGCCAGCAGATCTTCTATGATATTTATCACAATTATCTTTTCTTCCATGTAAAGGATAAAACTAAGACCATTGTGCAAATAAATAAAAGCATATTTTCATTAAATGATTTTCTGAAATTCTTATTGGTGCTTGGAAACTGCATTCTATGAATCATCCTATTAGTCAGTGATAACTGTAAGTAAGTGGCCTTTATTTTATATATTATACCCCTTAACATTTCTAAAGCTGAAAATTCAAACAGAAAAACATAACTTTTGTTCTTCACATGGAGCAGTATTTTTGCAGCCAGAATCTCAAATGTCATTTAAATGGTGCAAGACTGTAGAAATCTCCAGTACAGAGAGATTTGAGTGTTCTCAAGCAAAAATCACACACACAAAAAACTAACGTTCAGGTTCAGGGAATAAAAATGGAACATTAACCTTTATTTCAAGGAAATCTTGCTAAAACTGTACAATGCACTCATTAGATCACACCTAAAATATCATGAACAGTTTTGGGCCCTTATTTAAGGAAAGATGTACTGACATTGGAGTGGAGAGGGAAGTTCACAAGGTTGATTAGGTGTATGGAGGGGTGATTTTATGAGGTGAGGCTGTTTGGATTGGGCCTGTCCCTGTTGGAATTCAGAAGAATGTGAGGTGACCTTAATGAAACATACAAGATTCTTAGGGCACTTGGCAGATTAGGTGTGGAAAGGTTATTTGTTCTCAAGAGTCTGGGACCAGACAGCATAATCTCAGAGTAAGGAGTCATCCAATTTAAACAGAGATTAGGAAGAATGTTTCTCTCAGAAGGTAGCGAATTTGAGAAGTTCATTACCTCAGACCTTCTTACATAAAGACACTCATTTGAGAGGATAGAGAGTCTCGGTTTCAAATTTTATCCAAAAATACTGTACCTCCAACAGTGCAGTACTTCATTAAGTAGGATATAAACCCACAATATTTGAACTCAGAGGGAGGAGTGGTATGCGTTGAGACAATACTGACAGTGAGGCCATCTAGATTGTATAGCAAAGCAAGTTGTCAAATTTACAAATGGTGCAATTTTGTCATCCCAAAGCTTTTTGCAACTGAAAAATGCAGTACAGCTTACTATTAACAGAGTTGCAGTCAGAATCTATGTGCGATATCTCTTATAACGAAAGCTTCAGGTTGTGCCATTGTGCAATTTGGAATATAACAGCTTAGAAAAAGTCAACACATTTGGCGCTATTAGGCTCCTCATTTTCAGCCAAGTATTATCTATAAAATACTTGACTTATTTCTAATGAGAGGCGTCACTAATTTAATTTAAGTTAATTAAAGGCCAAGACCAGTTGGTGGTCATTGTATGTTCATAAACCTTGTTGTATCGGGAGTAAGAACAAGTAACAGAAGAAGTGATAGCAGAAAAGGTGTGCATGCATCAGGAATTTTTAAACCTGCAGTCGTCCTCATGGAACAAGGTGAACCCCTTGCTGTCAAAGCTTCCCTGAGTTAGTCCTTGCCTACAGCTGCTGAAACTTGCAACTTACAGTTGTAAGGTTTTGGGGACTCAGGTGGTAATTAAGTCACTAGCCTCTGACCTGCTGATGTAGCCATGGTCCTTATATCTAACTAGTCCAGTTGGGTTTCTAGTCAATGATGTCGACAGTGGGGAGTTCAGTGATCGTGATGCCATTGAATGTCAAGGGGAAATGGTTCGATACTCCCTTGTTGGAACATGTTATAACACACCTCTGGTAAAGGTGGGAATTGACCCCAAACCCTCTAGTCCAGAAATAAGGACATCATCACTGGCCAACAAGAGTTTTTAAACCTGTGATTGTAGATATTTGTAGATTGTAGAGGTGTTACGACACACCTTTGGAGCAGGAGGGATTTGAGTCCTGCATTTCCTGACTTATTTGTGCATTCAATTACCGACCTTTGGTTCATATATGTTGCAGTGAGTATCTTACGAACTGTCTCCCTAGTTTTTGATCACTATCTACAAGGTATAAGCAGGAGTCTGATGGAATACTCCCTACTGGCCTGGATAACTACAGCTCCAAAAACACCCAAAATACAGCAGTCTGCTTGACTGACACCCCATCCGCCACTTATAAGCATCCAGTAATTCTACCACTGAGGCACAGTAGCAGCAGTGTATACCATTTGCAAGATGTATCATAACAACATGTCAAAACTTCTGCAAAAGTCCCTTCCAAAACCATGACGTCAATTACTTAGAAGGACAATAGCAGCAGATGGATGGAAACATTGCTTCTTGCACATTCAACTCCAAGCATCACCCCATCCTGACTTCAAGTTACATCACTGTTCTTTCACTGTCCCTGCATCAACTCCCTTAATAACAGCATTGAGGGTGTACCTACACCCAAAGGCAGCTCATCACCACCTTTTCAATGACAGTTAGCAATGGGCAATAAATATTCACCCAGCCAGTGATGCCAACATCCCATGTATCAATAAAGCAAATAAAATGTGTATGTAACAACAATCCCCAATCTTGAAAATTGCACTTGATCTCAAAAGTCCAATATTTTAGGGAGAGATTTTGAAGTATCTGCTGCTAATTGAGTGGAAAAGTATTAATCTCTGTATGATCTGGTTCCAATTTTGGTGGTCTTTTGCTGTGGCTTCTTCACCAGAAATATATTCCATATATCTGCCCTAATCACTCCCTTTGTTATTTTAAATAGTTCTTCTAGATTACCTCTAAGGACACAGGTTTGAATTCCACAAAAAAAGTTTGCAACTAAAAATCTAGTCCAGTGGCGCCATCATTGAGTGCCCTTAAGGGAAGAAGAGTTGCCATCCTTACCTGGCCCTGCATTGATACAAATCTAGAATTGTACCTATGTGATTGACTTGCAAATGCCACTGACATGGCCTAGAAAGCTGCTCAGTTGTAGTGAAGCACCATTAAGTTTAAAGCAAGTAATGACATCCAGCATCAATGTTAGTACTGAAAATGACTGTAACAAACCCAAACCTGACAACTCCGCAAAGTCCTCTTGACTAACATTTGGGACTTGTGTCAAAGTTCCCACAGACAAGTCAAACAACATTTTAATGTAGATTAGAGTGGTGCTGGAAAAGCACAGCAGGTCAGGCAGCATCCGAGGAGCAGGAAAATTGATGTTTCGGGCAGGAGTTCTTCATCAAGAATTCCTGATTCTGAAGGGCTCCTGTCCGAAACATCGATTTTCCTGCTCCTTGGATGCTGCCTGACCTGCTGTGCTTTTCCAACACCACTCTAATCTTGACTCTTGTCTCCAGCATCTGCAGTCCTCACTTTTACCTAACGTTTTAATGTAGCCATACTCATGGAATCACATCTCACAGACAATATCATGGACACCACCATCACCATCCCTGGGCATGTTCTCTTTCACCAGCCAGACAGATCCATCAAAGATGATGGCACAATGGCATTCAACTGTGAGGGATTTGCCTTGAAAGTCCTCAATATTGTCTTTGGACACCATGGCATCATATGGCAATAGTTCAAATGGGGACAAGGAATTCTTCTGATAATTGCTACATACCATCCTCCCCCAGCTGAATTAGAAGTTCATGTTGAACACCACATGGAAGAAGCAATGATAGTGGCTGGAGCATAGGGCATGCTCTGGATGGGGGACATCAATGCTGGAGAATGGCTCAGTATCACCGTGAATGACTGGGCTGTCCAACTTCTAAACGATATCGCTACTAAACTGGATCTGTGTTAGATGGTAATGGAACTTGCAAGTGGGAAAAACCTACCTGGCCTTGTCGTCACCACTCTATCTTTCCTTGCAAGCATCTGTCCATGAAAATATTGATAGGAGTGATCACTGCACAGTCATTGTAGAGACAAAGTTCTGACTTTATGTTAGAATACCCTCCATCCTACTGGGAGACACTATCACCCTATTAAATGGGGCAGACTGTGAACAGTAGGCATACCTAGAAATGAGGTGTAAAGCTGGTGAAATTAAAACAGATGACTAATGGCTTGCCAGACATTGGAAACAACACTTAGTATACAGTGCTAAATAAGCCACAAACAACAGACCATATCCAAGCTCCACAGTCTTGCCATGCTGGTTATGAATGAGAGTGGATAACTAAACCGCTAACAGGAGATGGAGGGTCTGCAAATATGCCTACTTTAATGATGGAGGAATCCATCAGATCAGTGAGTAAGACAAGGCAGGAACATTTCAATTCATCTTCACCCAGAAGTGGATGTTCCATCTTGGCCCTCTCCTGAGCTCCACAGCATCACAGTTGCTGGTCTTCAACCAATCTTACATTCACTCCACATGATAAAATGACTGAAAATGCTGGGTATTTCAAATGCAATGGGCCATGACAACATTCTGGCAGTAGTTTTGAAGATGTGTTGCAGAACTAACCATGTCCCTAGCCAAGCTGTTCCAATACAACTACAACATTGGCAACTACCAGGCAATGTGCAAAATTACCTAGATATGTACAGTCCACAAAAAGCGAGACAAATCTGAGAAATTACCACTCCATCAGTTGACTGTCAATTATCAAAGTGATGAAAGTGAAAAGTCCTCAATAGTGCTTTGAGCAGCACTTGCTAATCAATAACTTACTCACTGATACTACATTGGCATCCCCCAGAGTTACAACCTTCAGACCTCATCATAGCTTTGGTCCAAGTCAGAAAATGATTGAATATTTTCTGCATTGAAACTTTTATGAATGCAACTCATTTCCACCTTCTAAAGGGCAATGAGGGATGTGCAATAAATGTAGTTCTGGACAACAACATCCACAAACCATGAATGAATAAAAAAAAGCACAAGATTTATGTAATTAGTCATAATAAGCCCTGTATTTTTAAAGTGAAGCTGAACTGCAGCTCCCTAACATCAATATATTTTTCTTGAGGATCTACTGACCAATACTGAACATATTTCTTCAGATGAATCTGTTCCAGGTCAAGTTGCAACTAAGATGGCTCATCCCTTAAGACCTGCCACTGGCCATGCAATGCCCTGGGAGAGATCAAAATAGGGCATTTTCAGGAAAGGAAAAAAACGGGAAACCTCATTGACAAACTACATATCCCCATATATCACCTTGCCCCACAAGGTGTGAGCAAAAATGATTTCCGTGAGATAATAATGAATCCAACAGACATCACCCAATATTCCAACTTATGTTAATATGCAACACTACCATTCTTCTCAATGAACTTGTCCAGCTACATTTTCAGTGAATCAGAACCCACTGTATGCCCCACAAACACTATGAGAACTTAGCTTCTCAAATTTACGTGCAATGGCCAAGGGCTCATATCAATAAGCAGACTTGCTAATCTCTCATAATAATACGTTTTCTGAAAAGAACAGTGAACCATTATTCTGCTAAATCCTGCTCCTCAAATAACTCAATCTTCCTGTCTGCCTATTTTACACACGCACACGCACATTTTTTAAATCATCTGAGATCCAATTGAAATACCTCCTCTGAACTTCTTCCAGGGCTTCTGTACCTCAGACCATGTGGAGGGACCAGAGTTAGATACAGCATTCTCAATGAGGCCCAACCAAAGGTCTTGCAGCAATTATAGAAAAAGATTAATCCACGGATTTCCTGTTCATTAAGTTGTTGCTAATTCTCAATGAATGCCATCTTGGTGAAGTGAAAGGCTTGATATGCTAAAATTTGATCAGGACAAACAATTTCCCATTGAATGATTTGACTCTATACACATAATTAAATCAGTTACTGTAAATCCAAACGTAGAGTAAATACTGCAGTCATGTCAACTGCTGTACCATGTAATAGAAAAAATTCCAAATGACATGAAGCTCTCCCTGAAATACATTTAAACCAAACAATCCCTAATGACTTTTTGCACTTCTGTTGCAACCAAAACTGGAAACAAACATGTTGATATTAACCCATTGGGAACTGCCACATCATTATGTAATATTACAGCATTACAAAGCTCGAGTTTATTCAGTGAAGAAAATGTAATTTTCTGAAATGTTTCATATTTCCACATAATTGAGTTTTGTGCTCCATGCGAAATTTACAGTTAATATATATTTTGCAAATGCTTTGATGCTGAAAAGCAGCAAAGACTCACTTTTATAGAGTAAACTTTGAAAATTTATTCTAGTGATTAGCAAAAATGAATCCAAACTCGAGGTAAAACCTGTTTTCAGTTAGGGCTGCATAAGGTTTTTTGAAGTGCAAAATGCTAGTAAAGGTGTCAATTTCTTAATCAAGTGCAAAACTTAAAATGGAAGTATGGACTGAAATCTATGTGAACGCTGTCTGGAATTGGACAGATACAATTCTAAATATAGGTTAGCGCCAGTGACAGGAGTGGCTTGGTATCTGACAGACTATTGTGCCACCCTAGTGCACTTCACCACCTGAGGCACTGGTTCCAGGTTTGATCCAAAACTAGTCTGACAGAGTTAATCAAAATGTTTTCCAGCTTGATCCACATTGTGTAAATCTGCATATATTTGTTTTTAGAGCAAAGCTGGACATGTGATCAAATGATTTATTGACAGCAGGAAGGAGTAAGCCTTGATCCACACTGAATTAGACTGATCAAAAAAATGTGATATGGTAGCCTGCAGGGTTTGGATCTGCAGTTTGTTTGTTTTATTTAAAGCTGTCACTGAAATTTGACATTTTTATAACAGGCACGTTTGGCAACATAATCATGGACCATAAAATAGAAATGCAAAAAAAAGTATAATTCTCTCTCCCTAGAAAAGAAATAAATAAAGGGTACACAAAGCTGCTACCAGGACATAGTTTAAAAGGAGCTACAAATCACAGTTGGAGAGAGTAGAACTAGAAGAAAATCCTCCAAAAAGGGATTGAAATGGTTTCAGCTGAGAGATCACATGGGGCGAGATCCTAAGGTGTAAGTTCAAATGATCTGCCTTAAAGATGGAAATTGCTGAGATGAGGGAAGGGAATTAAAGCTGAGCCTGTGGAGGAACTACAATGACCTCCAAACTCCTCCAGAAATTTTTGCTTTAAGGAAGAAGGAGGAAATGCTGCATCAGAAAACAAAGACCACCAACTGTCCAATTACATTTGCTTTTTCGGGACAGTAAACACAGCCTGAAGTCTGCTATCAATATAGACAAATTCAAAGTACTGTTGTGTTGAAACCTGATTAGAAGTGGCAAGCCTCCCAAAAATCATCAGGGCAAGATTATAGAGAACATGAAACTGTAACAACTCCTCAAAGAATTTTCAATCCTAGTACTTAAGTAATGACTCGGGAATTTCCACAACATATTAGTAGGATTTCCAATCTTTCTGTACTTCTCCAGCAATATTCTGTCCAACAAATCCTCATCCAAGAAAGCTATTGTGGGAGCTTTATTAAGGATTTTAATCAGCTTTAAAGTCAAATGGCAAAAGATGTGCTGGCAAAGTTATATTGATGGGCAAAAAATTTGATTTGATATCACTGGGACCACAATGTCACATTCACCCTGCTACTGAGCCATATCTGCCGAGCTGCATCGGGTCAAAGCACCACTTCTACTCAGAAGTAACAGTGCTTGAATTACTTTTGCAATGTCAAATCTCTGGTAGTGTAAAACTAATCTGTCTCAGGACAATTCAAGCCTGCTCATATTTCTGATTATTGAGTGAAGAATTAGACATTTCGTAAATTTTAGCCCTGTCACTTTCCCAGCCATATGGCAATTGCTGTCTTAGGAGAACTTAGTTTAGTAACTTTTGTTCTTCATGGATTAGCAACTTCAGATACTGAGGGTTTTTTTTTAAACAATGTTTTGCATTAATTGCTTTTTTACAAGGTAGACTTTTCTTTGCCACCTCAGCAATAGCTCTTTCGCAGACTGTATTGGGGTTCCTAGCTGACAGGTTTGGAAAAGGAACAGAGAGATTTCAGGCAGTTTAAGCTGCATGAAAGATCTCCCCCTCTCTCTCTCTTTCTCTCTCTCCCTCTCACGCGCACGTGCACACACACATATTTCAAAGGAACAGCAGAATCAATGTAGCATTATGAAATTTGAATGCTCGACTAAACATAATGCTACATGATTTCTCATCAAAATGCCAATCAGGATTTTGTTACTTATAGTGACATAGTTTGAAAAAGAGATTTGCCATTATAGGTATTGTTCATCAACCTGTTCAGAAATGTTATGACACACTCTGGAGCAGGTGGGATTTGAAACCAGTCATCTGGCTCAGAGGTACAACCACTACCCTTGTGCTACATCAGCCCTACACTCATTCAATTGACTGAACTGGTCCTTACCCTCAACAACTTCTCCTTTGAACCCTCCCAATTCCTTCAGACCAAAAGGGTAGCCATGGCACCCACATAAGTCCCAGCTATGCCTGCCTCTTCATCGAGTGCATGAAACAGTCCATCTTCCGTAGTTACAGTAACACTATTTCCCACCTTTTCCTCCATTACATTGATGACTGTATCGGCACCAACACGTGCTCACATGAGGAGGTTGAATGGTTCATCAACGTCAAGAACGCCTTCCACCCTGACCTCAAGTTCACCTGGACCATCTTGGACGCCTCCCTCCCCTTCCTGGACCTCTCTGTTTCCATCTCTGATGACCGAACACAGACATCTACTACAAACCCATCAACTGCCACAACTATTTGGACTACACCTCCTCCCAACAACCTTCCTGTAAAAACACTATCCCTTACTCCCAATTCCTCTGCCTCCACCGTATCTGCTCCCAAGAAGAGCAATTCCACTCCAGAACATCCCAGATGGCCTCCTACTTCATTAACTGCAATTTCCTATTCCACAGTCAACAATGCCCTCCAGCGCATCTCCTCCACTTTTCATACCTTTGTTCTTGAACCCCACTCCTCCAATCAAAACAAGGACAGAACACCCCCCCACACCCATCCTCACCTTCCACCCCACCAACTTCCATATAGAAAGTATCATCGTCTGCCATTTCTGCCACCTATAGTCAAACTCCACCAACAGAAATATAATTTCCACCCTTACCCCTATCAGTGTTCAGCAGAGGCCATTCCCTATGCAACTCCCTCGTTAGGTTCACACCCCCACCAACCCACCCTTCACTCCCAGCACTTCTCTTACCACCACAAGAGGTATAAATCCTGCACCCAAACCTCCCCCCTCACTTCCATCCAAGGCCTTCCACATCCGGCAGAGATTTTCCTGCATATCCAAACACCTTATCTACTGTGTCCATTGATCTCGATGTGATCTTCTCTATATTGGGGAGACAGGATGCCAACTTGTGGAACATTTCAGAGAACATTTCCAGGACACATGCGCCAAACAACCCCACCACCCTGTGGCCAACCACTTCAACTCCCCCTCCCACTCTACCAAGGACATGCACTGCCAAATCCAAGCCATCTGGTGCCTGGAGGAAGAATGCCTCATCTTCCACCTTCAGACCATCCAAGCACACGGCATCAACATCGATTTCACTTCTTTCCTCATCTCCCCTCCATCCACCTCATCCCAGATCCAACTCTTAAAACTCGGCCCAAAAGAGAAAATGCTGGAAAATCTCAACAGGTCTGGCAGCATCTGTAAGGAGAAAAGAGCTGACGTTTCGAGTCTGACTGACCCTTTGTCAAAGCTTAAAACTCGGCCCCACCCTTTTGAACCTCTCCCACCTGTCCATCTTCCTTCCCACCTATCCACTCCACTCTCCGCTCTGACCTATCACCATCACCCCCCACCTGCATTACCTATCCTGTCTTCCCAGTACCTTTCCCCAGCCCCCCTCACCGCCCCCCCCACTTAACTCTCAGCCATCTTGCCCCTGATGAAAGGTTTATGCCTGAAATGTCGACTCTCCTACTCCTTGGATGCTGCCTGACCTGCTGTGCTTTTCCAGACTTCTAAACGACAACAGCCCTAGATCTGCCAATGTACGCTTAATTATGAAAAGAGCTTTGTCTTGATGGGACCTTCACGAGGAGAAGACCACCGAGTTTCCTTATTCTGTTTCTTTGCATTATTCTTGCATGCTTTTCATTAGATGTGTGCAGGTAATTTGAGTATGATGTCAGGCAGAGAAACACTACATTTAATTTCGTTATTGTTAATTACAAATTATATGATTAATGTTATCATTTTTAACAGACTTTCGTTGAAGAACGTAGTAATTGCCAGGTGATAAAAGCTAGAATTCATCTTCTTCACCTTCCTGTGCTGTTAGTCACATGATACAGTAATAATTCAGTGGTTGACTAATCATGATAATCAACGTTTATCAATTAATGCAGAATTGGCTCCAAATAAGGACCCACCCAGCATGGTGGCAATATTTACAATCCTTGATATACTTAATTGCTGATTTAGTCACAGTTACAGATAGCAATTTGGAAACTTGGAATATTTAAAAAGAATTATCAACTGATTAAGGGCTCTAATGTTATTCATCACTAACAAATATTTTCTTTGTTTTAAGTGCCCAGGACTGACTGCTGTGTGTAAATATGCAATATTCCATCATCATTAGCACATCAAATTGAAAGTTTACAAACAATTCTCATCTAATGACTCCTTCATAAAAATTAATTTCTATGTTGCCGGATTGATGTTTGAAATTATGATTAAACCTTTTCTCATCTGTGGCAGTCGGCTGTTCATCTTGAATTATCTCTTGATCAAGAAGATAACAATAAAATAGTTGATTCTATCAAGCCACACAGAGATTAATGTAAATTAAGGTCGATGTTGCAAATGATAAATCTTGCATATAAATAAAACAATCTTGGGAAATAAAAGACTTTGGAATAAAGTTTTATTTTCTTGTTTTAAAAGTGACAGGATTCTGCATTCAGCTGGGACATTTTCATTCCCCAGAAGAGGAAATAAATGAACAGCTGAGTACATTGTTTGAAATGTAGTTCCAAGCTCAAAGAACTTGGTGTGTTCACACGATTGAGTGGAAACTTGCAAATAACTTACCGAGAGGAATGTCAATTGGTCATGTCAACACTCCAATCAACCAGTTCTTCCAATAATGCATGGGAAACATTGTTTAACATATAGTGGTAAGCTAATATTAAACCAAGTCCATCAATCGATCAGTTTCTGTAACACCTTAGCAAAGAATGCAACATAGGAAGAGCTCTTAGAGATAAAATGGTAGAAATCCATAATATAATCAGGATGTGCAGGAAATGCACAGCAGATCAATCAGTATCTGAGACAGAAGGTGGTGGTGATGGATCAGGTAGACCCTTTATCAGAACTGTCATGGGTTTCCTGACAGAGTTACTGTGCATATTCAACATTTTCACTGTTTATATGTTTAGCTTATTCATTATCTTTTCCTCTATATAAAGGAATAAAAGTGCCTGCACTGGTCTGCTTGTAAATTTTGATTTATGTTTTAAATTCTGAATATTGAAAAAGCACAGATGGAGCATAATTTGAGCCAATTTGGGACAAAGCACCACATTTACAAATATTTTATGAAAGTTTCACTGACTGGTCTAGGCTGAAAGAATTAATTGCACTAACAATGGGAATGGAATTGGCTCGTTTACTTGGGTTGAAAATTGCTTTAGGAGTTTAGAAAATTGGAAAGTATGCCCATTGTAAATTCCATAGGGAAAACTATTGTATTCTGTGCATTATAATGGTAAACTGGACTTTGACCAATACAAAATATGCTTCTGTTAAACACAAGTCCTTCCTCACCTTGCTCAAAATTACATCATCTCCAAATACATCCTGTACCCTTCAACATGAGCGTATTCTCTATTTCTTATCACCACTGTTCAACATCATCGAACTATAAGCCTGCCGACTAAACAGTGCCAGGGAGACAAATCATTGACACTGGATCTTCTCCTGTTTCTTGACTCCTTCTCCCCTTCACTCTTTCAGATCATTTGATTGTGCAGACTTAGAAATCATATCACAGTGGGACTGGGTTATATAGAGATTTAATAAGACTTTGTTGCCTTTGTATTTTATCCCCCTATTTATTAAACTTTATAAATTTTAAAATTTAACCTGTTTTTCTAATCGACCTGTTTAACAATGTTATTATGCAACTCTGGAGCAGATGGGACTTGAACCTAGGCCTCCCAGTCCAGGGCAGCGGCACTGCCAAGATATCTAAGGGTCTGCATGTTAATTTATTTTTAAAATTTTTTAATCAGCCTGTTTTTGTCCAATCAACTTGGACAATATACTCTAGAACAGGTAGGACTTGGACACAGGTCTCCTGGTCTAGGGTAAATGGTCTGCATTATAAAGAGTCCAGGTGATGGGTTCCAGTTGGACAGACCAAGAGAACCCACACTCAGTGAGCTCTGTAAGGAGATTAATTAGTGATTTCCCATGGGCCTTGTAGGAGTTATCACTTCTGTCCCCCCACTGCTATGATGATGGGGCCTCTTGTGTCACTTTGCCCATGGCTCCAATCCTGTTGCTTTCTGGGTCTGGTTGAGGGGTGTATAATAAGTAGGCAAACATCTCTTCTTTGAAGACCTTTAAAGAGACACTGCCGGAGCAGTGACCTTTGACCCAGCTTCCACTACTTCTGTCGCAGGATGCCGATGGCCGTGAGAATATCAAAACAATCACTTATGTGTAGGGTTCCCACCAACAGAGGTGGTTGATGTGCTTTTTTTGTGGTCTTCACCCTGGTTTTAACCAGGTACAATCTGGTAATTTTTTTTTGAAAGGATAATGCCCACACTCGGTGGAGAACTGTCAATAACATTCTTTATGTGGACAGTACCTCCCATTTAAAATCCATGGCTGGTCTATATCCATTGTGGCCTGTTTGCTGGGATTATTGTTTTAATTCAGACTTGCCACCCATGTTTAACTGTATCAATTTCTCATCCTCAAGCTGATTTATTTGAAGGTGACTTCACGTCGTGACTCAGGTGGTACATGTTTTCCCCATGTTGGTCACTTTGCCTGGGGTGGAGCCTATGACCACAGTTGGCCAAGGATGTTCTTGCTCCTCACTGTATTGTGGAGGAACTTCCTACTCAGTTCTGGAACCTTGCAGCCTCTGACTCCAATCTCCCTTCCTTGGCAACTCTGTATCCTATCTGCTAGGGATCTGGATCTGCAGTGTGGGGGATTGCCCAGTACTGAGAACTGTAATGCCTATGGAATCCTGATGCTTTCAAATCCCTTTTCCTGCATTTTCACTGGGAAGGGCCAGTTCTATGGCTTTCTTGAAGTCTAGATCTGGTTCAGTCAGTGGCTTCCTTTGGATCGCAGTATTGTTAACTCACTAAGTAAGTGATCTCTCAGTATTTCCCGAAGTATACTTAATGTTTCACCAACTTCCATAGTCTCATGATGAATTTAGTAATTGCTTTCCCAGGAAGTCTATTTGCTGTGTTAAATCTGTAACTCTGCAATATAATACATGGTTTGGGGTCAGTGTGGTCTACTACCATATCTATCAGTTTATCAAAGAATTTTACTGGGTGGGTTAATCTATATGATGATGAAAGTCAGGACCCCACAACTAGCCAGAGACTGACATTTTCTTGGTGATGCCTTTCTAACCCGTTTGCCTGAAAAATTACCTCATTTTTTCAGCGTACTGGGGCAAATCCTCCACGCCCACATCATAAGGTTCCACTTCCCAAAACAGCAGCATTTTTCTTATTTTCCCATTATTGTCTTATCGGGTTTGTTGAAAGGTAAGGGTGTCCAAAACTTTTCTTGACTCTCATCAACTCAGGAAGCCCGAGTAGAAAAGAAGATTTGAACACCAAAATAGAGCCATCCTGGGACAAACTGGTCTGCATTTTAAAATAAATTAACCTATTTTTCTAGTCAACCTGTTCAGAGATGTTATTATACACTTCTGGAGCAGGTGGGATTTGAACCCAAACCCTCTCTATCCAGGAGTAGGGACACTACCACTGCACCACAAGAGAGCCCCTTACTATTTTCCCTTGGTTCAGGTAATGAGCTCCACTTTGGCAGACCGTTGCCTGTTATCAAAGGAACTCCTTCTCAAAGAGATCCATGAGGAGATTAATCAATCATTTCCCATGGGTCTTGTCAGGGTCATCACAACAATATTGCCATTAATTTAAGAAGAAATGAGGTCTGAAGAAAATATAAACAATTGCTGAGCAAAAATAGTCAAAGCAATAGATCTGATTTTTTAAAAAAATGAATGATTAATAGTTTCTGACTGTTAAAATGCTGAGTCAGCAGTACTAACTTATAACAGTTTACTTGCCTTTCTCTGTAAGAAGCTGAGACTGAGATAAAATAGCCCCCAAATTCTGATCACTTAAAATAAAAGGGAAGAGGAACAGGACTAAATGCAGGAGCTGAGTTTAACCTGTGTTTTTCTCTCATGTGCACTCTCCAAGGTGGCCTCTGCAGAAGTGGGACTTGGAAGCAGTTTTGCCTTTCAGCTTGGGTTTTCCTTCTCTCCTAGACTAGTGCATGGCTTGATTTCGGGAATTGAGAAGGAGGTGGAAGGCATATGTGCATTGAGCAGCTTCTGCCTGTACATATGCATGCATAGGTATTAAGCTCACTCCCAATCTCAGAGTTCTCATTCTCATACACACTCTCCTACTCTGTCACAATCTCCCTCTCTCGTGCACACTTATGCACAGGTTCACATATGTTGTATTGGTTCTGAAAGGGTTTGTGTGGGAGACTGTATTAGACTTCACCCAGTTTAAGGATGGCACACTGCCTTGAAGAGAATTGAAGAACCTAGCTCGAGAATCTAATGGGATCAGAACTGTCAGCCCTGACATAGACATAATCACAGAAACTAACCAGTCAATGTAACTTGTACCTTTTGCTATCACTGAATAAACTACACCTAGTTGTTCAGGTAAGTACCTCCTGTTAAGTCTCAGGATCCTCTACCACTATTGACAACCAGGGCCTTAGAACATAGAACATAGAAAAATACAGCGCAGTACAGGCCCTTTGGCCCTCGATGTTGTACCGATCCAAGCCCACCTAACCTACACTAGCCCACTATCTTCCATATGCCTATCCAATGCCCATTTAAATGCCCATAAAGATGGAGAGTCCACCACTGTTACTGGCAGGGCATTCCATGAACTCACGACTCGCTGAGTAAAGAATCTACCCCTAACATCAGTCTTATACCTACCACCCCTTAATTTAAAGCTATGCCCCCTTGTAATATCTGACTCCATACGTGGAAAAAGATTCTCATGATCAACCCTATCTAAACCTCTAATCATCTTGTACACCTCTATCAAGTCACCCCTAAACCTTCTTTTCTCTAATGAAAACAGCCCCAAGTGCCTCAGCCTTTCCTCATACGATCTTCCTACCATACCAGGCAACATCCTGGTAAACCTCCTCTGCACCCATTCCAGTGCCTCCACATCCTTCCTATAGTGTGGTGACCAAAACTGCACACAATACTCCAGAGGCGGCCGCACCAGAGTCTTATACAACTGCAACATGACCTCAGGACTCCGGAACTCAATTCCTCTACCAATAAAAGCCAGTACGCCATATGCCTTCTTCACAGCACTATTTACCCGGGTGGCAACTTTCAGAGATCTGTGTACATGGACACCAAGATCCCTCTGCTCATCCACACTACCAAGTATCCGACCATTAGCACAGTACTCCATCTTCTTGTTACTCTTACCACTTAGCTACATTGAACTGCATTCGCCACCTTTCTGCCCAGCTCTGCAGCTTATCTATATCCCGCTGTAACCTGCCACATCCTTCCTCACTGTCTGTACTGAAAGTAAAACTGTTGATGTCAGCCTACTTCAAATATTAGTAGGTAGTGGTTGGTTCCACAAACATGTGTCAAGATGATCAGAGGTGGGATTATTGTTTAAATACTTTAAAGCAGCAATGGTTAAAAACATGATTAAACCCAGGAGAAAATAACTTCAGGAGATAAGGGAATTTAGTACTTTGAGGACATTAACTCTCTAAAATTACTCCAATAATCATTCACCAGCTAGTACAGTGAAGCAGCCTGGAAAGAACAGAGGGAACAACAGAGCAAAACTACTTCAAGTTAAAACCTTCACCTGACAGATGGTCAGACGTGCAGGAAAAACAATATGGAGAAGGAAAAAAGAATAAGTTGAGTCACAGTTGGAAGTTATAGAGTTCTTAGTGGAAAGAAAGAGTCTAGTTCAAGGTTTGGCTCAAATTCAACCATTTTGGAAATAAAATGTCTCTAAGTACAGGATAAAAAAATTGAATTCATGGTGCACTGGGCCAGGTTAGGGAATACAGAAGTCAAAAAGGAGCACTTATTATTCACAGCAAGTATTGCTGTCATACTGAGTGCACACCACACCACAGGACTACAGTAGTGAAATCATGGGTCATATTCATTTATACAGAGCAAATTTAAGGGGGCAAACGGACAATTTAAAAGATTTAGAAGACAGAGTCTAACAGAATGGGACAGTTAAGAAGAATTTTAAAATTATGATAAAATTGGAAGATATATAATGTTTTTTAAGTGCAGAGTTAGCGAGTTGATTTATTTAGGCCACAGCCATTTATTTGTTTGAAAAATCGGGAACTGGGATGTGCATCGTATATTAGGCTATGAATGGTGTGAAAGCATCTATTTTATCTGCACAGGAATGAGAAAATCCCACCTAGGCTGCAGAAAACTGGAAAAGTACTATTTCTTCTGCAAAAGGTAGAAGATCACCATTTGATTGCAAGAAAGACAGGAAAGTTGACATCAAGCAGTATCTTGATACAGATTGCTATACAACAGAATTGAAACTTTATTGGAAGAAAATAAAATGCATTGCTATGACACATTGTCTAAAAGCTTGATGAAAGTTTAAAACACTGGGATTGAAACAACTTGAAGAGATTGCAAGATTAAAAGCTTAAAAGACAGCAAGTACAAACAGCATTGAGATGCTGCAAATTAAAAATAGCTTTATAATATTAAGAATAAATCTCCACATTATGAAGGAATGGCAAGAGAAATGAGGCTACCTCAACAATATAATGTCAGAAATAAGCAAAATAGAACATAGCATTGACATCTTAGAGAAAATAATTCTTCAGATCCACAATTACTTCAAAATTAAATATGGAACCTGAAACTGAGCAAATAAATAAATACACTAGTTAGGATCTAATGCTGACATTGCTATGAAATGCCAAAATATAAAACGACATAAGAATGTTTTTGAAATAATTCTAACAGCTTTTGATTATTACTTAAATCTGAGGACAATCAAAATTCTCGAAAGGGCAAGATTTAAAAGAATAATCTAGTATCCAGTGGAATCTGCACATCATTAATTCATGGTGATCATGAAATAAATTAAGAACTGTGACTATGGACATTTGAAATTAGAATTCATAACCGACAGAATTGTTGTTAGAATTACCAATGAGTCTTTATTAGATTTATCTAGTCCAAAGATCATTTGACTTTTGAGAAAACTGTTCAAATTGTGCTGCAAGCAGAAATGAGGAAGACTCGCACAATGTTCTGAGGGGAGAAGAACAAACTTAAGATAAGACAACAACAAAATCTATCCATCTTATAAGGTATAAAATCCATTGCAGACACGAGTGACAAGCTAACACAAAGAGTAGGCCAATTAGCAGATATTAAGAGTCAGTGACAGAATGTTTGAGTGCAAAGGCCTCATAAGCAAAAACAGTGCCCAGCTATGTTGAAACAATGTTATATAGGTCAACTACAAATCTATTTGCAGAATTGCAGAAGATGCGCAGAAACAGGACATACTTACAGAACAACAAACACGTGCAAGAAGCTAAATGGTGTGAAGCAAATATAGCTAGAAAAGATACCCAGGAATCCTAAAGGAAATTGGTAATTCAACTGGTTCCAGTTTCAAATGAAAATGTCCAACTCACACAATAATTTGAAGTAAAAAGCAGTTACATACTTCAACAGAGATGTATCAGCAGATTGAAAATAATGAGTTGCATCAGCAAAAAGGAAATGAGGTGCATGTTATGAAGCCAGACCAATGCCCACAGATTCAAGACATAGTCATAGTCAAAAAAGGAGGTTGCTTGACCTGAAAATCTAGGGTATTTCAAAGAATTAAGTATAAATTTCAATTGAGCTGCCATCTTCCTTGGTGGACATTCGTGAGATTACAGATCCCAGATAACATATTGGAACTATTACCTGAGCTAGCAGGCATGAACCTACCTTGAAGGGAATTCAAGAGATTAAGGGTCCTCCAGATATGGTTATGGACCAACTCCTTGGCTAAGCAGGACTGTCATTCCTTGAGAAAGAAATATTAGAGATATTAGAGATTACAGAGGAGGAAGTGCTGAATGTCTTGAAGTGGTTAAAGTTGGATAAATCCCCAGGGCCTGATCAGGTGTACCCGAGAACTCTGTGGAAAGCTAGAGAAGTGATTGCTGGGCCTCTTGCTGAGATATTTGTATCATCAATAATCACAGGTGAGGTGCCTGAAGACTGGAGGTTGGTAAACGTGGTGCCACTGTTTAAGAAGGGTGGTAAGGACAAGCCAGGGAACTATAGACCAGTGAGCCGAACCTCGATGGTGGGCAAGTTGTTGGAGGGAATCCTGAGGGACAGGATGTACATGTATTTGGAAAGGCAAGGACTGATTCGGGATAGTCAACATGGCTTTGTGCGTGGGAAATCATGTCTCACAAAGTTGATTGAGTTTTTTGGTGAAGTAACAGAGATGATTGATGAGGGCAGAGCGGTAGATGTGATCTATATGGACTTCAGTAAGGCGTTCGACAAGGTTCCCCATGGGAGACTGATTAGCAAGGTTAGATCTCATGGAGAACTAGCCATTTGGATACAGAACTGGCTGAAAGGTAGAAGGCAGAGGGTGGTGGTGGAGGGTTGTTTTTCAGACTAGAGGCATGTGACCAGTGGAGTGCCACAAGGATCGGTGCTGGACCCTCTACCTTTTGTTATTAACATAAATTATTTGGATGCGAGCATAAGAGGTACAGTCAGTAAGTTTGCAGATGACACCAAAATTGGAGATGTAGTGGACAGCGAAGAGGGTTACCTCAGATTACAACAGGATCTGGACCAGATGGGCCAATGGGCTGAGAAGTGGCAGATGGAGTTTAATTCCGATAAATGTGAGGTGCTGCATTTTGGGAAAGCAAATCTTAGCAGGACTTATACACTTAATGGTAAGGTCCTAGGGAGTGCTGCTGAACAAAGAGACCTTAGGGTGCAGGTTCATAGCTCTTTGAAAGTGAAGTCACAGGTAGATAGGATAGTGAAGAAGGCATTTGGTATGCTTTCCTTTATTGGTCAGAGTATTGAGTACAGGAGTTGGGAGGTCATGTTGCGGCTGTACAGGACATTGGTTAGGCCACTGTTGGAATATTGTGTGCAATTCTGGTCTCCTTCCTCTCGGAAAGATGTTGTGAAACTTGAAAGAGTTCAGAAAAGATTCACAAGGATGTTGCCAGGGTTGGAGGATCTGAGCTACAGGGAGATGCTGAACAGGCTGGGGCTGTTTTCCCTGGAGCGTCGGAGGCTAAGGAGTGACCTTATAGAGGTTTACAAAATTATGAGGGGCATGGATAGGATAAATAGGCAAAGTCTTTTCCCTGGGGTTGGGGAGTCCAAAACTCGAGGGCATAGGTTTAGGGTGAGAGGGAAAAGATATAAAAGAGACCTAAGGGGCAACTTTTTCACGCAGAGGGTGGTATGTGTATGGAATGAGCTGCCAGAGGATGTGGTGGAGGCTCGTACAATTGCAACATTTAAGAGGCACTTGGATGGGTATATGAATAGAAAGGGTTTGGAGGGATATGGGCCGGGTGCTGGCAGGTGGGGCTAGATTGGGTTGGGATATCTGGTCGGCATGGACGGGTTGGACCGAATGGTCTGTTTCCATGCTAAACATCTCTATGACTCTAAGATCCTCCAGAGGATAAATGATTCAAAGATCCAAATCAAGGCTAACATTCATGAAGCCAAGAACCGATCAATCTACCAAGTCATAAGGGATTATGTAGTGGAAGAATACTACCCCATCTTCCCCCAACCCCCACACCTGCAACTTCACATTTCTGTGTAGTCCAGTAGTAAATGTGTAAGTAGCCAGATTCCAAAATGGTTCATGCTCAGAGACTATATTGGGTTCCATGCATCCAATAATCTCGCAGAGTCTTGGGTAAAGGATCAAGGACTCTAGCTCTAGGTCCTGGTGGGGTCAAATGTGTCATTTCTGGCTCCTCGTAGTCTTAGTGAATATGTCTAACTAGCCAATATTGTTCCTATTGCTATCATGCAATGAACTACAACTTGTTAAGACAGGTGCCTCTTCTTGTTAAGATTCACATATGATTCATCCTCTAACGCTAGGCATTCAGGCTCATTAGAAAAGGAAGAATTCATAACAGCATTCCACCTCTACCATTAGCAGGCTGCAGATGGTGCTGCAAATATAAACAACAAACAAACTCTCTGTTTCTCATACGCACACACACATTTGTCATTTAGTTTCACATTCTCATTTTCACTTAGTCACAAATTGCATATTTTTCCACTGGCATTAACAATAAATTTTATGGTGGATTGGGCCAGCCCAAATTTTGTGTGCTAACATAACATGTGGAGCATATTAATTAAATGTTTTTTGGTGAAAACACAATTTATACCACAAAGCAAGTTGGAGTGCATAGCTAGGACACTGCGAAATGTGGTTTGTCTGAATAAAGACTTAATTTGAATAAAGTAAAATAAAGCATGGGGGTGATGGTTGGGAAAGCAGTGTGGAATAATAACTAAATGATGTTTATTCCCAGTGTCAACACCTTGTTATTCTCCATAACACTGAGTAACTTATGACTTAGATAATGTGCCAAAGAATCAGACTTTTATGCTAAATCACTCAAACAACAATACAGCGGCAAGATGAAAGTTGAGCAGTTGCATGTAACTGGACACAAACTGAGTGGAGGCTTGGCTTCAGGGGAAATGGAGTTGGAAGCAGAAAGGATTTATTTAATTGTTCCCTCTGAAATATATATTCTCATATCAAAACATTCCTCTTCCTAATTTCACATTATTTTTCGTACTCTCACGGTAAAAATCACTCAGTGTCTATTCAGTGACATAGCCCAACTTTGTTTCCGGCCTCACGGTTTCCAGTCATATCCAGTATCCAAAAGACTTTGAAAGTCACAATGACATCTCCTGTAAAAGTCTTCTAGTTTTGCCTAGAGTTTAATATGGTCATCACTTATTTCAAAGTGTCCAGTGCATTTACACAGCAAGCTAAATCTTGTTCCTTCACCTGATCCACTGAAACCTCAGAGGCAAATATTTACCAGTACACCCAACATCTCTGTCTCCTCATGGTCATTGATCTTCAGTCACTTTGTTTTAACTCATGTACATAAGCCTGTGGATCTGCACAGACATAAAACAGCTAAGTTCCTCCTAAGCAGCTGATCAAAATTCAGCTGCATGCACAGTTCTGTGACCTATGCTTATCTTTTGAAAGATGCTCACAGTCCAACATCTGTAGAACACAAGAATTCTCTTACAACCTGCACACATTATGTACAATTTACAAATGCAACAATAGCCATTTCTGTAAATTCAAAAAAAGTAGGACAATCCAATCATGCCGTAAAAGGTGACACGCTGACCCAATGATTATGGCAAATACAATTCAAAATTGTAGAAGATGACAAATTTGTTTGTGAAAGAACCTCTTTTGCATCTCATTAACACACCAATAATTGAATACTGGTCATACATAGTCAGTGCACAGTTATTTTTGTAACAAAATCACAATGCATGAAAATAGCACTCTTTTGCCTTACGAGAAAATAAATACTTGTGAAAACATTTACAATTGCCTGTATAATTACTGATTATAAAATTATACCTTGAATTCTTGTCTCTCTCTATGCTTTAAATATGCTTTGACTTTAAAATCTCAAGTTGCTCCTTATTGTGCTCAAGTTGATCATTGTATTCCTAGTTCAAGGAGATTCTGATATATCCTTTTTGTATTTTACTACTGGGCAAAAATGATTAATTTAGTTTGGACATTCTGATTTATAATTAAATTTCATTTTGCTCAATGTAAAAGGGGTAAAAACAGGAAGATAATAATTGCTGGCAAAGACAATTGTTAGTTGCAGAGAGTTATTGTGTTCTGAGACTTGTAGTTTGTAAGGTTTGGGAGGTCTTCGGCAAGGCACACATTTCTCTTGTCTGTGAGACCTTTTAAAAGGTCTCCTTGTTAAGCCTGAAATGACACTATGACAGGCTGCATGAGAGATTTAGACAATGAAGCAGACTGCAGTACTGATTATTTCCACTTGCTTGATTGGCAGTTCACGCCCATCTAACAATATCGAAATACACTTTGCTACTAATTTTCTCAAAACGAAAACTGCTCGTATTTCAAGGTCACCTTATTAAAGAGTTTCAAGGCAAATTTCAACAAAGATGTGTATATTTACAAGAGCACACATCAGTGGTCACTGGGGAAGATACGCTCTGGAGGAAAAAAGATATTTCCTTATAAACTTCACACATCATTGCAAAATTGGTCTTGCCTGTTCACATCCTTCCTGTCTGTCTACCATTAGGAGTAGAGTTCATAAACAATTTATCATACAAAGATAAAATGATAGTTAGTTTGACATAGAAAGTCCCATACTGCTTTACTGGCTTTCTGTGGACTTTTTCTAATGCAACCCTGAACCCGTTTTGTTTGGATTCATTGGAGCAAGCTTTAGACTCATGCTTTTGTTTGATGCCTGGCTGGTAATGAAGAGCTCTTCACCTCAATGCAACTTTATTTCACCATTAACTGAAGCCCTTGAAACAGTCATTGAGAAAACAGGAGTTTAAAACCCTTCAAAATCAAGGTGTTTAGTGCCACTCTTGTATCAATCAAGGAGCCCCTCCAGTAAGTGCTATTTCCTTTCTGTGCTTACATTTACATGAAATATTCATAAAGCATTCAGTTGTGCTCTTCAGTCTCTTAATAATCACTTTTAAGAAAAAGCTGCAATCATCTCAGTCAGGGCAGGGTGTTATGGGATGTGCTGTACCTTTCAGTGCCAGGCTTCCTGCAGATTACTAGTTTTGTAATGAGGTGATTGACATCACAGGCTACTAAAGGCTCTCATCACAAACCCAGACAACTACTGCCTGTTGTCCTGTCTTCACAGGCCTACCCTCTCTTACAATTGTTCATCTGGGTAATGGTGTGCAAAAAAGAAATGAGTAAGCAATATCCTTTCTATCAATTTATAATTTAAAAAAAGGTTCAAAATCAAAAGGTTTTAGTGCACCGCAGGATTCAGAAAAAATAATTGATAAAAATATTGTGACATTACTTAGCAAATATAATCCTAAAACCTGACCGTCTGTCAATAGGCATTTCCATTATTTTCAACTTTCAATTTGAATGAATTGATTACCTATATTCTTTATGCTGGCTTTAAAGCACAAGTTCAATAGAAACCTTTCATCTGTCTGTGCTAGTTTACTTTGTAAAGCAAGCAGTAAATGCTGCTCAGTGGAAAAGAAAGGTCAGTGCACAAGAATAGAAGCAAGAAGCCACAGTGTTGTAAGAGATTTGTCTCCAACAAACTCTTGCCATGGATAAAACCCAATTGAACCCATCTAGGGGGATCAGTCAACATGAATGGTATTGATGTTTGTTTTGCTGTAGGCACTGATGGGGGTGGACTGCACCAAGATATACAGCCCATTTGCACCATGCTTACTTAGATCAAGGAAAAGAGAGTTCATCACAAATAATTCAATGAAACAAAAGCAATATTCTGTAGACACAGGAAATCAGAGCAGAAAGGAGCTCAGAAAACACTCAGCAGGCCTGGCAGAATCTGTGGAGAGAGAAATGGAATTAACAGTTTGGGTCGATAAACTGTTCGTCAGAACTCTAAAAGGTCATTGACCTGAAACTTTAACTCTGTTTCTCTCTCCACAGATGCTGCTAGACCTGCTGAGTGCTTCCGGCACCTCTTTGTTTTCATTTCACATAATTGAACACAGCCACAAAATCCTGCTCAATAGCCAGTGAAATGTGTAACATGAGAAAAGTATTGACTCTTTTTCCAATGTAGAAATTTCAAGACTGCTTTGCAGTCAGTTTTCTGTCACAGCACAACCACTGTGCGATGCACTGTTTCTTTCAGCTGGTCTCCCATTTAGTGTAGAATCTTTAATTTCTTTTATCCTCAGAATTCCCAGCTTAAATGGTAGGCAACCACACCCAGCTACCCATCTCTTGATGACGCTCTTCATTTGGCTAAGAGATTTGCATGAGAGTGTCACAAGTTAAGTTGTTTCTTGATTTTACTTTCTCCTAAATAAGGCTGACATCATGAGTGGAATAGTTTTGCTTGGCTGCTGTCCTACCTCGCACCATTTTTAAACTTCACCTCCTCTAAAAATCTACTGCCCATATCCTAATTCCCTCCTTTCAATCACATGTCCCTGATCTATTCTGCCATCCAGTCTTTGCCTATAAAATTCTCATTCTTGCTTAAAAATCCATCCACAGGATTCTCCTGTCTCTGTTCCTGTGACGCCTTTCTGTCCTGCAACCCTCCAGGATGGCAACTCTCCTCCAATTCTGGCTTTTCTTTTTGCATCCCACAATCTTAATCACCCCAACACTGGCAGCCATACCAATAGTTGCCTAAGATTTGAAACTATATTTCTACCTCACTTTCTCTTTTAAGACCCTTTGGAAAACTTCCAACCAATTGTGAAGTGATCTGTCCAACCATTATTTGGTATCAAATTATGTTTGATAACGCTCTTATGAAAAAATCTGATTGAAGATTTGTAGCTCGGGTATCCGTTGTTGTGGTTCTGCTCGCCGAGCTGGAAGTTTTTGCTGCAAACGTTTCGTTCCCTGGCTAGGGAACATCATCAGTGCTGTTGGAGCCTCGTATGAAGCGCTGCTTTGATGTTTCTTCCGGTATTTATATTGGTTTGTTCTTGCCGCTTCCGGCTGTTAGTTTCAGCTGCAGTGATTTGTATGTGGGCTCCAGGTCGATGTGTTTGTTGATGGATGTTCTTGCCGTTTCCGGGTGTCAGTTTCAGCTGTAGTGGTTTGTATATGGTGTCCAGGTCAATGTGTCTGTTGATGGAGTTTGGGGATGAATGCCATGCTTCTAGGAATTCTCTGGCTGTTCTCTGTCTGGCTTGTCCTATGATAGTGGTGTTTTCCAACTCCCATTCCTAGACGTGTTAGTAGAGAGAACACCCAACGGAGAATTCACCACAAGGATACACAGGAAACGAACACACACAGACCAAGTCTTAAACTATGAAAGTAACCACCCCAACACACACAAACGAAGCTGCATCAGGACACTATTCAAAAGAGCTACAACACACTGCAGTACACCAGAACTGCGAAAAGAGGAAGAGGAACATCTATACAAGGTATTCGCCAAAAACGGATACCCACGCAACTTTATCACCAGATGCCTAAGAGATAGACCGAGGAACGAGGACATGCCACAACCAAAAGGACTAGCCACTCTACCATACGTCAGGAGCATCTCAGAACTGACAGCCAGACTACTGCGACCCTTAGGACTCATAACAGCACACAAGCCAACATCCACACTCAGACAACTCACTAGAACAAAGGACCCAATACCCAGCATGAGCCAAACTAACGTAGTTTACAAAATACCATGCAAGGACTGCACAAAACACTATATAGGACAAACAGGAAGACAGCTAACAATCCGCATCCATGAACATCAGCTAGCCACAAAACGACACGACCAGCTATCTCTAGTAGCCATACACTCAGACAACCAGCAACATGAATTTGACTGGGAAAACACCACTATCATAGGACAAGCCAGACAGAGAACAGCCAGAGAATTCCTAGAAGCATGGCATTCATCCCCAAACTCCATCAACAGACACATTGACCTGGACACCATATACAAACCACTACAGCTGAAACTGACACCTGGAAACGGCAAGAACATCCATCAACAGACACATCGACCTGGAGCCCACATACAAATCACTGCAGCTGAAACTGACACCCGGAAGCGGCAAGAACAAACCAATATAAATACCGGAAGAAACATCAAAGCAGCACTTCACACGAGGCTCCAACAGCACTGATGATGTTCCCTAGCCAGGGAACGAAACGTTTGCAGCAAAAACTTCCAGCTCGGCGAGCAGAACCACAACAGCTCTTATGAAAGCATTTTACTGAGCTAAAAACGAACCAATGCAAACTTTTGAGCATATTTGGCCAGCATTTGGCTCCTTTCAGTCTGGGACATCTGTTCAAATATCGCTCAAATCTAGCTGGGTCTTTTAGGCTCCACTCCATTATTTAATTATGAAAACAGAATACTTTTATGTTTCTTCTGTAAACTTACTAATGTTCTACAAATTGCAGGAGGTGAGTAGTGTAACAGGTAAATGTAGTGAGTGGGGTGACAATAGCAATGTGGATATAAAATTAGTCATCTGATAGGAAACAGAGAAAAATGGTCCTGAACAAGTGTCATACCATACTCAAAATGTTAACTCTATTTCTCTCTCCATAGATGTTACCAGTCGCGCTGAGTTTCTCCAACATTCTCTGTGTTTGTATGAAACAAGGGTATTTTTTCAGATTGCAGTGTGGTGGAGTTACTGTGACATCAGTATTAGGACCCTTGCTTTTTCTGATTTAATAATGATCTAGATCTTGGTGTTCAGGCTACAATATTAAAGTTTGCAAAAGACACAAAACTTGAAAGAATTGTAAACTATGAAGAGGATGGTATGGAATTCCAAACGATTGTTGATAAGTTGGAGGGGTGGGCAGACAGGTAACAGATAAGGTTCAATGCAGAGAAGTGTGATGCGACGCACTTTGTTAGGAGTGACCCTGTAAGACAATATAAAATGTGAAGTACTATTCTAAAGGTCGTGGAGGAACAGAGGAACCTGGGTGTATACGTACACAGAATATTGAAAGTGACAGGACAGGTGCAGAGAGCAGTTAATAAATTATCCTTGACTTTTTAATAAGGAATAAGGTACATGAGCAAGGTGGTTTTTCTAAAATTTTATAAGACACTTGTTAGACTACAAGGTGGAATATTGAGTACTGGAGTTCTGGGTGCCACTATATTGGAAAGATGTGAACACATTGAAGAGAGTGCAGAAGCAATTTAAAAGAATAGTTTCAGGACTGACCACCTTCAGTTATGAAGATAGATGGAAGATGTTGGGACTGTTCTACTTGGAGAGAAAGTGGCTGAGAGGAGATTTGATAGAGGTTTACAGAATTATGAACAGGCTTGATAGAGTAGTAATGAAAAGCTGTTATTCCTCATAAAATGAATAAAAACAAGACTGCATAAAAGGGATGTGCAAAAGAAGATAAGGGTGATGTGAAATAAAGAATTTTGCTTAGTGAGTACTTAGGGTATGCACTGCTTGGAAATATGGTGAAAGAAGGTTCAACTGAGGCATTAAAGAGGATTTTGGATGATTATTGGAATAGAAGTGGTATGCAAGGGATGGGGAAAAAACAAAAGATTGGCTCCAGGTAATTTGAAGAGCCAGTGTAGGCACAATGGGCCAAATAGCCTTCTTCAGCACTTTAGCAGTTCTGTCATTCTATGGTCAGTGCTGCTTAGTTTGATTTTACTGAGATTGAAGATAAATATTGTTGTGAATATGCCAAAACAAATCTCTGTATGAGAAACAAGGTAGAACATAGAACATAGAACATAGAACAATACAGCACAGAACAGGCCCTTTGGCCCACGATGTTGTGCCGAACATCTATCCTAGATTAAGCACCCATCCATGTACCTATCCAATTGCCGCTTAAAGGTCGTCAATGATTCTGACTCTACCACTGCCACGGGCAGCGCATTCCATGCCCCCACCACTCTCTGGGTAAAGAACCCACCCCTGACATCTCCCCAATACCTTCCACCCTTCACCTTAAATTTATGTCCCCTTGTAATACTCTGTTGTACCCGGGGAAAAAGTTTCTGACTGTCTACTCTATCTATTCCTCTGATCATCTTATAAACCTTTATCAAGTCACCCCTCATCCTTCGCCGTTCCAACGAGAAAAGGCCGAGAACTCTCAACCTGTCCTCGTACGACCTATTCTCCATTCCAGGCAACATCCTGGTAAATCTTCTCTGCACCCTCTCCAAAGCTTCCACATCTTTCCTAAAGTGAGGCGACCAGAACTGCACACAGTACTCCAAATGTGGCCTAACCAAAGTCCTGTACAGCTGCAACATCACTTCACGACTCTTGAATTCAATCCCTCTGCTAATGAACGCTAATACACCATAGGCCTTCTTACAAGCTCTATCCACCTGAGTGGCAACTTTCAAAGATCTCTGTACATAGACCCCAAGATCCCTCTGTTCCTCCACCTGACTAAGAACTCTACCGTTAACCCTGTATTCCGCATTCTTATTTGTTCTTCCAAAATGGACAACCTCACACTTGGCAGGGTTGAACTCCATCTGCCACTCCTCAGCCCAGCTCTGCATCATATCAAAGTCCCTTTGCAGCCGACAACAGCCCTCCTCACTGTCCACAACTCCACCAATCTTCGTATCGTCTGCAAATTTACTGACCCACCCTTCGACTCCCTCATCCAAGTCATTAATAAAAATTACAAACAGCAGAGGACCCAGAACTGATCCCTGCGGAACTCCACTTGTAACTGGGCTCCAGGCTGAATATTTACCATCTACCACCACTCTCTGACTTCGACCGGTTAGCCAGTTTTCAATCCAATTGGCCAAGTTTCCCTCTATCCCATGCCTCCTGACTTTCTGCATAAGCCTACCATGGGGAACCTTATCAAATGCCTTACTAAAATCCATGTACACTACATCCACTGCTCTACCCTCATCCACATGCTTGGTCACCTCCTCAAAGAATTCAATAAGACTTGTAAGGCAAGACCTACCCTTCACAAATCCGTGCTGGCTGTCCCTAATCAAGCAGTGTCTTTCCAGATACTCATAAATCCTATCCCTCAGTACCCTTTCCATAACGTTGCCTACCACAGAAGTAAGACTAACTGGCCTGTAATTCCCGGGGTTATCCCTATTCCCTTTTTTGAACAGGGGCACAACATTCGCTACCCTCCAGTCCCCTGGTACCACCCCCGTTGACAGTGAAGACGAAAAGATCATTGCCAACGGTACTGCAATTTCCTCTCTTGCTTCCCACATAATCATAGGATATATCCCGTCAGGTCCGGGGGACTTGTCTATCCTCAAGTTGTTCAAAATGTCCAACACATCTTCCTTTCTAACAAGTATCTCTTCTAGCTTACCAGTCCGTTTCACACTCTCCTCTTCAACAATACGGTCCCTCTCGTTTGTAAATACTGAAGAAAAGTACTCGTTCAAGACCTCTCCTATCTCCTCCGACTCAATACACAATCTCCCACTACTGTCCTTGATCGGACCTACCCTCGTTCTCGTCATTCTCATGTTTCTCACATACGCATAAAATGCCTTGGGGTTATCCTTGATCCTATCCGCCAAGGATTTTTCATGCCCTCTCTTAGCTCTCCTAATCCCTTTCTTCAGGTCCCTTCTGGCTATCCTGTATCCCTCCACTGCTCTGTCTGAACCCTGTTTCCTCAACCTTATGTAAGCCTCCTTCTTCCTCTTTACTAGACATTCAACCTCCCTCGTCAACCAAGGCTCCCTCACACGACCATTTCTTTCCTGCCTGATAGGTACGTACATATCAAGGATGCGTCGTATCTGCTCCTTGAAAATGTTCCACATTTCCACCACATCCTTCCCAACTTACGCTCCTCAAATCCTGTCTTACAGCATCGTAATTTCCCTTCCCCCAATTGTAAAATCTACCCTGTTGTGCGCACCTATCTCTCTCCATGACCAAGGTGAAAGTCACAGAATTGTGGTCACCATTACCAAAATGTTCACCCACTAACAAGCCCATCACTTGTCCTGGCTCATTACCGAGTACCAAATCCAATATGGCTTCCCCTCTGGTTGGACAATCTACATACTGAGTTAGAAAAGCTTCCTGGACACACTGCACAAACACCGCCCCATCCAATCTACTTGATCTAAAGAGCTTCCAATCAATATTTGGGAAGTTGAAGTCGCCCATGACTACGACCCTGTGGCTTCTGCACCTTTCCAAAATCTGTTTCCCAATCTGTTCCTCCACATCTCTGCTGCTATTGGGGGGCCTATAGTAAACACCCAACAAGGTGACTGCACCTTTCCTATTTCTGACTTCAGCCCATACTACCTCCAAAGGCAGATCCCCCTCAAACTTCCTTTCTGCAGCCGTTATACCATTTCTAATTAGCAATACCACCCCCCCTCCTTTTTTACCACCCTCCCTAATCTTACTGAAACATCTGTAACCAGGAACCTCCAACAACCATTCCTGTCCCTCATCTATCCACATTTCCGTGATGGCCACAACATCATAGTCCCAGGTACCAATCCATGCCTTAAGTTCACCCACCTTATTTCTGAACAACTCATTCACTTCCACACTCTTCTGCATCCATACTGAATCTACGGAACTCACATTTGATCTGCATAAAGGAAGCATGTTTCACATCTTTCCAGAGCAACTTTCTCCCTTGATGTCAATATGTGATATTTGAAGTCAGGCAATTTTCCAGGTGCTCCTGGAAGCTGCATAAAATCGTGGTTGGATACATTGCTGCTAGCCTAGATAGGAGATGCTGGGCTCCCAAACAGGGCATTGTTATACTTTCATTACATTCCTAAAGTAGGTGTGACAAGATACAACCTTTATCCAGGACTACTTTGCCTCATCGACATTTTGTCTACCTTAAATAAATTCCTCCATTATTGCACATTTAACCACCTTGATATTTTCAACAGGCTCGAGAACATTTCTGTGGTAGTCTAGCAAAATTATTGCATTCTCTCACCTTCATAGACAATCCTTTTGCTAATTTAGCAATATTCTTTGCACGCTTTGTTAAATCATATCATTTTTGTCTAATAATCCCCAGAATGACATTGCTTTACCTTTTGCCATCTTTATTCCTCCTTTGTAGACTGAGGCACTATTTCACCATAATAGACATCATCAGCCCTATAACTCGGCTCAACAAAGCAACACTGTTATTTGCTTTGGACAGCACAGTCTTCAAAATGGCATTAATGAAATGTTCAACATTTGTGCATGGTTAAGTGGCTTTTTAACTAACAGAGATGGGAAAGAATTGCAATGTTGGGATTGTCTGATTTACACTTTGTTAATGAAATTGCAACCTCATCATGGCTGGCCCAAACTACTTTGAGGCAATTTTAGCCTTCGGCATACTATTAGTGTGAAGTAGGGTTGGGTGATATTGGCAGCATTTTGGAGGTGGCATTGCAAATAAGGCTTTGAGCAAATCACTTCTTTACAAATTGCTGTCTAAATGTCTGAGCTACTTGTCAACCAGACAGTTAGTGAATGGCTCACTAAGCAACCATCATCACATTGGCTGGGCTTCTTGGGAGAATGCAGACACTATAACCTGTTGCAGTTTGTCACGATCATCGCACGTCCTCTGGAAAGCTTGCACACACCTGCTATCACTCTCATAGCTTGACATGCCATAATCTGGATGTTCTGAAGAGCAATATCTCCCTATTTCATAAACTCAAATGGCACAGGAGAGGTGCTCTAGTGCTAAGATAATTACACTTATAACTCCCTGTTCTTGGCAGAAGGTGGCTAGGCTGTTTCTGCTGTTAATGTGGAATTTTAAAAATTTAGGTTTTACTGTCACATGGGCAAGAGTACAGTGTGCAAGTACAGGGTACATGAGTACAGTGAAAAATGTACAACATTACCACACGTGGCACCATCTTAGGTACAAATACCTAGGGACAAAATCTTAGTTACAGAAGTAGGAAAATAACTATAAAAAGTTGAAAAAGTTCAGCACTACAGTCTTCTTGGCATAAGAGTGGAAAAATAAAGAAATAAAGTTCAAAAGTTAAACATTATAGTCCTTTCATAAGCCACAGGCACTCCATGCCGGACTCTCCCCAGCAGGGTTCGCTCTCCCCTGTATTGAACATGCTTCCCCTGTGTCCGCTAGACACCTTTGGTGCTGACCACTGCTGTTGAACTCCACTGGGCATGTCAGGCTTCGGCAACATTCACAAGGCTCTGTCCCTGACTGCTGCTGCTGTGACCATCTGGACTTGCCATGATCCATTTCCAAAATGGCCACCGCACCGCCTGCTCTGGTGCCGCTCCGAACATTGATGAAGCTGCGATGCTACTACTACCGCGATCAACCACCCATTGACTGGCTGCCCAAAGTGCCCCAGCCACTGCTGTTGCTGCTTCATGAGTGAGCTCTAAAGACTGAAGGACTAAAAGAAAGAAAGAGAAAAAGTGAGAAAAGATTAAGAAAGAATAGCAGTCAGAGCTTTGGTGAGGAGCCATACTCTGCCGCCATCTTGAATGGGAAGTATGCATGCCATCACGCTTCAGAGGATGTCCAGGCAGACCTGCCGCTGTCTACAATGATCCAAATGCTCAAAAAAAGAGTTTTGATGGCCAAACAAAATGTACTTCCCACTGTAGGCCACAGGCCTAGCAGTAATAGAAGCAACCTTGTAGTCAGTGATGCTGGTCTGGTGCTCAGTATTGAAGCTCCTTAACCTCTGCTCCTTATGGCACAGTGACCCTGTATTTGTGTATCCCCTGCTTATCCCCTCATACTCAATTTTTCACACTCCCTACATCATTCTATATCATTTATTAGCTGCTTCTCTTGTGCCTATTGATGGTCTTCCATTACCACTCCGATAGAGCTGCAAGAACAACTGTCATCATCAGAAGGATTTACAGATCTAGGACCTGCCAGTAGTTTAAAAGCAAGGAAACTTGGCAAGGTCCACTTTCAGCTCAATCCACAATCATCTTTCTGAATGTCCCTTTAAATATCAAGGTCCGCATCCTGCATTCAGTTTCCTGGCCAGTTCTTAAACTTTGCATCTATTGCTATTTCTGTTCAAATGACATAGTTCACTACAGAAATAACACTGCTAACTAAAACTGATGGTGACTGGACAGCTGAACCTCTTGCGAATTTGAAAATGGTTGTGACACAGTGCATGCACAAACAAGATGACAAGATGACGATATTAACATTCTGATCACAACCATTGCACTAGTCAGAATGGGTTAAAATGAACACGTTTATTTCCACAGTTCAGATAACAGATTATAAACCTAGAATAAAATTAGATGTATCTCCTGTCTTTTTTTTCTCAAACAGAGTATGGTATAATCAATATTTCCTACAAACAAGTTTGATTTTTTTTTGTTTAGAAACTGACAAATTCAGCACATGCAAATAGAAATTACATTTTTTTTAACAGTTTCATAGGTTCCAGTCTGATTCTATTGATCTTTTGGACAAATTCAATAACTGTTGGTGTCTGAAGGTGGGATAATGAGTATCAATGTATTACTATGAGAATCAGAATCGTAGAGTGGGAGTGTTACCCCAGCTAAACACAAACCTGTTTCATTGTAAATAAGATGTTATTGTGTCCACATATAACATGAGTTCCATTGTGTTATGTATTCGAATAATTCATAGTTCAACTTGTTATAAAATAATATCTTGCCATGAATCCCCTTGTCCATTGTACTGCCAGGAATTAGACTTCCTGCAAGAGTACACAGGAATCCACATTAGTTATCTGTCAAGAATCTTGAAAAAAATTCTTACTTATGTTGCTGTGGTTCCAACTACGGTCTAACTCGCTAACTGCCATGATGTCAGGGAAGCAAAACAAGATATGGTAACTGGCAGCATGGAATATGAAAAGAGTGCTTTTGAGAGAGATAGGTTAATCCATTGACATAAATTCAGTATTGATGAATTAACTGAAAGTGGTCCCATTCAGCTCAGAATTTATTTTAACCTTTACCCTTCTGACTACTTTTCCTCTGATACAAGATATACATCACTATTATGATGGGAGGAGATCAAATGCAATAAATACATTTGAAATAAATCCACAATATAAGATGAAAGGCAAACATTTACATTCCTACACCATTGAAGTACAAGGATATCTTCTGCTGGTGTAAAGTTACTGACTTGCAGAATAATTTACTAGATAACACAATAAATACTGAGATGGTAGGTATTTTTTAAGTGAAGCTTGATAGATTTCTGCTCAGAGAAGGTACAAGATAGGTGTAAGTATAAATCTTCGATGAGATAATGATAAATGGAGTTTGAGAGATGGGACTGAAAAAATATCCATGTATCAAACTAATTCCTCAGATGAAATAAGCCTAATGGAGTGAATGGCCTTTTTATTATTTTCCATCTTTTTATTACCTTCCCAGTACATTAGTTTCTATCTGCTGGTTCTACTATCTTTGATTTAATCTTTCTATACAAGGTTTTCATGTCTTTTTTTTTCTTTGAGAATGAGAAATCTTCATCTCCTTGCTCATACTTATTTTACCTTTCATTGTATCCAATTCCTCCTTGATCTCCATTGAAGGGGTGACTATTAAATGCGGCTAAATATAACATCTAAAAGAAGCATTATAAACCTAAATATTATCTCCCCTGCTAGCATACATTACTAAGCAGTCACAACACAGTCATGCACCAAAGCGTTTTGAAGGGAAGCAGTTGTAAGCTCTGCCCTCCAATTGGATATAATTGAGTCACTAATGATCAAGACTCACCATGATGTCTTCTACATTAATGCATTCCTTGCCAGGATCTCAAAATTATGGAATTCTTTAGCTCTCTCATACTTTCCTCTCTCCCACAGTTTTGAAGCTTTTAAAACCTAAGCTCAACATAATATAATTATTACTTTTGATTTTATTTTGTCAAGAGTGAGGCTGTTCACTGACAATTCTACAGCGCGAGTTTGTAGCAGAACCTGGATAGTATCCAGCTTTGGGCTGACAGATGTCAGATAACACTCACATCATAATAACTACTTTCCACAGGTAATGAGGGTCTCGAATGAGAGACAGCCCAGACAGCACCCCTTGACCTTTCTGGCACTACCATCACTACATGCTCCATCACCATCCTGGGAGTGATCACTGACAAAAAACCTAAAGTGGACCAGCCATCTGATCATCTGGTTCATAAAAGCAGGTCACAGGCTGGAGACTTGGCAACAAATGGGTGACTTAAAAAAATACACAATGATCAAATAAAGGAAATGATGAAATACTTATTATTTGTCAGAATGGTGCAGTCACTCAAGAAGCTGGACACCATCTTGGACTGAGAAATTTGACTGTTCCATGCTGCTGCTGCCACCAGACTCAATTTCCATCCCCCTTTTTAACTGGCCCTGCTTTCAATTTACACCACAGCAACTCACTAATGTCACTTTACTATAATTGCTATTTCTTTGCCACTGAGAAGGACAAAGGGAGCAATGCCATGGAAACTTATCATGTCCAAGTCACACACAATCCTGACTGAGACATATATGGCCATTCCCCCAGCATTGTTGAGACAATGTCTAGGAATCACCTACTCATTAAAATTGTAGGACTACCATTACCACAAAAAACTACAGGGATAGACGGGCAAATCCACTTCCACCTTCTTATACAACAATATAAAAGCAATAAATATGGCCTTACCAGTATTAGCTATACCCCTAACAGGATACTGTAAAATTCTGATAGTACAATAATGAGCTGGAGGTCAACAAACAGGCAAAATCCTCTCAATAAGAAATATATGAACAAAGTTTGCATATTTATCTATAAAGTTGAAAGTTTATGTGTGAATATCAGAAGTAGGTAAATATTCTATACCATAACAATAATAAATCTAATTATGGATGGGACTATATTAAGAATGATTCTTAAAACATAAATAATTGTCTATAAGGGGTGAAGAATACTTGAGAATCTTCGAGTAAAAAATGAGGTCTGCAGATGCTGGAGATCACAGCTGCAAATGTGTTGCTGGTCAAAGCACAGCAGGCCAGGCAGCATCTCAGGAATAGAGAATTCGACGTTTCGAGCATAAGCCCTTCATCAGGATACAATTCCTGATGAAGGGCTTATGCTTGAAACGTCGAATTCTCCAATACTTGAGAATCACCCACTTTAGTGTTTTGTCTTGAAATTTGTTTCTTTAAAAATTATTATTGGTTGTTTTGTCTGTGTTACAATATTAATAAGATGATTTCAATTTGAATGCCAGTTTGATTGGAACCTGGCTAATTCCAAGAATGAAGTTCAAATTCTGCTTTCCCGAGTAATGATAGTGCAGCCCACATTATGGTCCATACAAAGACATTTGACTTTGGTACTTATCATAGATGTCCAATGCATTTTGTTCCTATTAAAGCAGTCTGAATACTAATATTTGTTGATTTTAATAGACCAAAATACACCTGAAACTAAGAAAAGTGGAAATAATAATATTGTTTATGGATTTTTAAAAGTAAAATAATATTCAATTCAATTGCAAAGGAAGCTATATTGACCCATGGAATTTATCCAATGTTCTCTATACACCCTTGATGGCTAAATGGTACAACAGCATCTAGCTGAGGTAGAAATGTACTCTGAGAGTGGTGCAAAACAAATTGTATCGAATCTTTCACCGTTATGCAAAACTCTGATATTTAATTCCATTAGCTGTGGTGGAATTGAAAACCATATGTTCCTTTTTGGCATCTCACCTTGACAATATCACTGTGCTTCAGACTGGCTGGTGCACGATGATATCCACTGCATATTTCTGTTCTCATCCGCAGAGATTGATTCTGAGAAACAAGTTGAGGTTTCCCAGTGGCAGTCCTACATATGGCATTACAAAAGAGACGGAGAAGGAGCATGAGAGGATGGAGAAAAGGAAATTAAACCATTCATTTGGACTCGGTTTGTTGTTGATCTGCTCATTATGCGGTCCTAATTCTGGGACTCCTAGGTGACCTTTTCCTCAACCCCTCCCTTTATTATCATGGAATACGGTCTGAAGGGTGTCTAAGATTTAATGGAACAAGAGAAGAGGTGATGGATATAGTTGTGTGTGAATTGGTTGAATAAATACCAGGAGGTATTAATCAATGTGGTGAGAATTTTATGGAGTATGCTAAAATAAATTAAGTTCTCACTAGAAGTGTGAACCTAGACTCTATTCAAAAACATTTATCTTTTAATTTTTAACAGTGTTAGCAAAGGATGTTTGAGTAAAAATGTAAAATTTCAGGATATAGTTACCCACCTCTAAAAATGAACCTTATGACCAGTGTAAGATGAAGTTAAAACGTGGAAGTGAATTATATCTTTACCGAAGAGAAAACAAACTTTGGCCTGAACACCATACAGAGGCAGGATAAGAAGCAAAGTTTTTTCCAGAATTGACGCCTAAAGATTTAAACACAGATAAAGGTTAACAGAATGTTAACTTCCATGGAGAAAAGTTACCAAAACAAAAAAAAATTGACTGCTTATGAGGCTTGGTCTGATGTTAGAATGGAAATACCATGGAAAAATATATATTGGAATTTAGCAGATTATATGCAAGATTGTAAAACAAAAAAAAAATCATTTTGAATTTCCCAAATCTGTGCTGGCAATTAAGATACTGGACTGTGCCAAAACATCAAGTATGGACAGACTTCTAGTTTTGACTAGAGTTAAATCAGAACTAGAGTAGCACTACAGCACTAGAACAAATGCTAAAAGCATAACAAGAATTCCTAGTGCAAAAGTGGCAATTGATGATGTGACTGAAAATGGAGGACACAATGTGAACAAATTGGTGAGAGTGTTTAGATACAGATCACAGGCAAGAAACGAAAAGGAGACCAAAAGCTAATAGAAAAAAGACAGAAATAATATTGATAACTTTGAGAAGCAAAGGAATTTTGTTATTTACCACAAATGAATGAACCAGAGCAATGCCCAGTGTGAAATGCATCAATGTTTCAGGTGTGATACAAAGTACGATGTCCCAAGCAGCATAATACATTTGTCAAAGCTAAATATGAAGCAAAAGAAGCAGATGAAGTAGATCGAGATATAAATCAAAGAAAAAGTAATGTGCTGGATGCAAAGTTTCAGCCCAGTGATGAATATATGGTGGGGGAGTCTTTCAATTGTGCAGCATTAGACATTTGATCCATGTCTACTCTGTGGAATAGAGTGATAAAATACTGCCTAGACTTGAGGTAACAAAGATTGAGAAAATGTTCAAGAATTTGAGAGTTCCAATAGTTTCAGATTTGGTGTTGATAGCCCACTAAAGTCTTTGAAATATGTTGTTTCTTTTATAATAGCCCGCCACTTGATCAGCACAGATGTAGTGACCAGTGAAATAAGATTATTATTAAATTTGCTATCAATAAAGAAAATACAGATAAACTGGATATGGAAAATCCTTGTATTTGCAATGTTGACAGCCATACCGCTGTAATTTTTCTTTAAGCGACCACAACCTCCCCATTGAAGATGTGTTATTGATATTAGAATGTAGCAATTTAGGAGAAAAATGTTAATTGCATTACAATGAAATAGAAAATTTGTTTATCCACCTTCTAAAGGGTTAATTTTGTTTAGTAAACCATGCAGGAATAAAAGAGGAAGTGCATGAGGAGTTCATAGAGATTGACAGATGTGAGATTGATAAGAAATACGAGGGGGTCCCATAACCATCTTTGGGAAATCTACCTTTAGCAAGAGATTCCAATGTGGTAGTGATGTTGGATTTACAGAAAGGGGACAAAGGAAAAGCATTTTTATTTTAGAGCTTGTAGATTTGACAAGTAAATTTTGTCAGTCAACAATATGCTTAGTAAAGATAAGAAAATAGTTGTGGATAAGGGAATGGAAAAGCAGATAGTAACCAGCATTGGACCACCGAAAAAAATTCTCACTAACAATACAGTTGAACTGCTAAGGATACATTTAAATATGCATATGAACATAATAGCATGAATACAGCAACAGAATGACCTTTTATCAATGGCATATGTAGAAAGAACCATGTAATAATAGACAAAATGATTCATAAAAGTTTGGCAGATCAGCCAAATTGTAAATTGTCATTTGTACTGCACATGCTACGAATTCATTGCAGATAGTTGGAGATCATTGTCCACAAAAGCGAGATTTTGGTAGAAAATCTAACATTCCGTCAGTGATAAGTGATCAGCCCCCAGCTTGGGAAGGAGTTACAATGAGCTCTACTTTTTAAGAGCATTTGAACACACAGTGAAAAAGGCTTTCTTCAAAGCCGAAGTCTCAAAGAACTTACCAAGACTTAAGATACAATAAGGCCATCAGAAGCCAGTTTCAATCTGGGACATTTGGCTTAATTCAAGAGAAAGGGGTTTGAAGAGAGAGCTCTAGGTTCTTGGTTGAATTGAATTGAATTTATTGTCATGTGTACTGAGGCTCAGTGAAAAGCTTTGTCTTGTGAGCAATACAGACAGATCACGTATTTAAGAAGCATAGGCCAGTAAATAATAGGTAAACAGTGGCAAAAACAAAAACATAGGTAAAGATGAATGTCAAGAGTTTGTAAGTCCATTCAGTATTCTAACAATAGCAGGGTAAAAACTGTTACGAAACCGGCTGGTCTATGTGTTCAGACTTCAGTATCTTCTCCCCGATGGTAGAGGTTGTTGAAAAACATTGACATGGTGGGATGGATCTTTGAGAATTCTGGCGGCCTTTCCTTGACAGTGGGCCTGGTAGATGGATTCTTAGATGGGAGGTTGGCTTTTGTGATTTTCTGGGCTGGGTTCACCACACCGTCTCCGATCTTGAATGGTACAGTTGCCATACCAGGTAGTGATACATCCAGACAGAATGGTCTCAATGGCGCACCTATAAAAGTTGACAAGAGAATTCACTGTCATGTCAAATTTCCTCAGGGAAAAGAGACATTGTTGGACATTTGTAACCAGTGAGTCCATATGAAGAGTCCAAGAAAGCTTGTTGTGGATGACCACTCCCAGGAACTTGAAACTCTTCACTTGTCCACTTCTGTGCTGTTAATGTGTAAGGGGGCATGAGTAACGTCCTGCTGAAAGTTCATAATGAGTTCCTTGGTTTTGCCGGCATTGAGAGCTAGGTTGTTCTCAGTGCACCATTTTTCCAGGTCTTCCACCTCCCACCTGTAGTCTGTTTTGTCGCCAGATGAGATTCGACTGACTGTGGTGGTGTCATCAGCGAACTTGTAAATGGCATTAGTCTGGGATTTGGCGACGCAGTCATGGGTATACAGTGAATACAGTAAGGGGCTGAGCATGCACCTCTGGGGTGCTCCAGTGTTGAGTACTAGTGAGGATGAAATATTGTCCCCAATCTTCACTGGTTGTGGCCTGTGGGTGAGAAAACTGAGGATCCAGTTGCAGAGAGTGGGGCTTAGTCTGAGATCACTAAGCTTAGTAATCACTCTCAAGGGAAGGCTGAACTGTAGTCAATGAGTAGGATTTTTATGTAGCTGTTCTTAGTGTCAAGATGTTCTAGGGAGGAGTGAAGAGCAAGTGATATGGCATCTGACATGGATCAATTGGTTCAACAGGCAAATTGTAGTTGGTCACGAGTAATAGGGAGGCTGGAGTTGATCAATGCCACGACCAGCCTTACAGAGCACTTCATGACCACCGAAGTTAGAGCCACTGGGCGGTAGTCATTGAGACATGCTGCATGAGTCAGGATGTCTCAGGCACAGGAATGATGTTGGCCCTCTTGAAACAGGCAGCGACAGTGGCCTGCTGCAGGGAGAGGTTGAAGATGTCCGAGAAGACCTCTGCCAGTTGATCTGTGCATGCTCTGAGTGCATGGCCTGGTACTCCATCTGGTCCATTGCTTTCCTTGGATTCACATGAAGGAAAACTGATCTGACCTCTGATACAATGACTATTGGGATAGGTTCATCAGGACTTGATGGAATAAGTGTTACCTCTCCATAGAAATTCTGCTAGAGTGAGCATAGAAGGTGTTGAAACGATCTGGGAGGGATATGTCATTGTCCGCTATCTTGCACTGTCTCTTTTTAGAACCTGTGATATTATTCAGTCCATGTCAAAGTTGCTGGATGTCTGTCTAGGTCTCTAGTTTGGATTGGTATTGGTCCTTGGCTGTCTTAATGGCTCTGCGAAGGTCATACTTGGATCGTAAAGTTGGAAAATATAGAGGATGGGACCAAGATGTTTCAATCTACTCTTCAAGGTTGCATGGTATGAATGACAAAAATGCAGATTCTGAACACGTTAGAAAACAATAAGGGGCCCAGTACCCTCTCACAACTGTGTGAGTCAAACTGCTGTAATCAATAGCTTGGCTGATGATGGATGTATCAGTTCTGATAGTCAATATGATGTCATTGGTCTCAAACAATCACTGGCAAAGTTGGTGACTCAAGTCAAACATTTACCAGAACAGGCCAGCTAACAGAATTTTATTTTAAAAGGACAGCAGGGAATTCCAGCAGAAAATATAAAAGCAAAATTAATGTACAGAATGAAGAGCAGGAGGCTAGGACTGAAGTATCGTGGATTGGTAACATAAAATAAAAAGATGGGAGGCAAGAAAACACAGTGGAAGCTCAAATAGTGGGTCTGGGAGTGAATATGCTCCTAAAAAGAGATCCTGAACAAATGAAAACAATGCTATTAATAGGAGTGTGTGCTCAAACATTAGCAGTCCAGAAAGAGATAGGAGATGAGATAGAGAACATCATTTAACAATGTCATGAAATATAGTACAAACCAGAAATACCACAAGGAACAGAATGCCACATGCTCAGGAAATCTTAGTGGCCACTAGCTGAGAGATAGCTATATCTAAAATGCTTTGTTATAAAAAGGTTCTATTTGCTGGGGAAGCCTGCTGCTTCCTTGTTGGTATAATGATCATTGAATTATTTAAGTTACATTTTCTCTGTTTCATGAGATAAAATATCTTTTTTCATTTTACAATGCTAGTACTGTGAGCCCTTAGAAGCATCAAACTGAATAGAAAAACCTAGTCTTGGCAGGACTTGCATACAATTATACCAGCACAATGCTGCATACTCCCATGACCATGCTCCTACAGGCAATAATGATGACAGACCTTGCTTCAAGAAAACCCAAATGCCAATTACTTTCAAAGCTGCTTGCTTGCATGTTGTTCATGCAGACTATGCCTTGCTGAGAACATTATATGGGTGACATAGTGATAGGTGGCAATAGATGAACCAGATTAGACCGACTGGACCCTGGAGCAAACTCCACCATTCTTCTACATCCTGAATGATATGACTCAACACCTTATTCCCTCACCGTCCCTATAGTCCTGGAGATCTTCAACTTCCATGAGTCTACTGTTGCATTAATTGCGTATCTACAGAGCTGTGCCTGCATTACTGTCTGGGTGGGACAATTCCAAACACTCCCCTCTTATCCCCCTGAGAGAATGAAATTCTTCGAATTCACTAGCCAGGCGAAACATCTTTCCTTCCTCCATCCTGCAGAACCCAGTCATATTTCTTTATTATGTAAAAAGATGTTCATTGCAATATAACAAACCCAAGCACATTCACCTCAATTTCAGCTCATCTGATATATTCAGCTCATCTAAGTTCAAACAGTGAGAACACTGATCTTTCTTTCTCTCGGTAGTGAGAACACTATCAGGCACGTCCTTTGCTGATGATGTGAGAAAGTGAAAGATCTGAAGAGAGAAGACCAACATTACATTCTGATGGAGGAAAACCTTCTATCCCTTACACTCCAGCCAACCATATCAGCATTGAGTGAGTAATGAGTCAACAGTAAACTTATATCCTGTGAGATGAATGACAGAGTCTTGCTGATCCTACTAAAGACTATCTGTGAGGTTGAAGGATAATTAGGAAATCTTGTAACGCATACCTGCATTAGATTTCTATGGACTACATCCCTGTCAAATTCCAACATGGCACTAGGAATCACAGGACCTGGTATCCATATGGAAATGCCAATTAACTATCCTCTAGATGGATAACTTCATTCTACCTTGGAATTAAATAGACATTTAACAATATAGTCATTCATAAAATCTGACATTCATACGATATCCCTGGAACTTACAAACTAACAGTATACAAATTGATAGCAAGGTAAACATGTTCACTGATTACAGGTGTGAATATCTTGCATTTTCTTTTCAGTAGACAATGTGGTCTTTAAAAACTAAGTCATGTAGTCCAGTTATCAGCAGAGTTTATCACAACTCATATAACCATATTCATTCTTCCACATTTTCTTACATGAGTCACTTGCAAAACACAACAATCATTCAAACTTCATATTCACAGCGTGATCTGTCATATTACTTTGATAAAATGAGGGTGGGGATTACAAAGTTCTACTAGCAAAGAATTACCATTAACAGAGATAGAAAAGCATACTGTAAGGGGCCACGTTAATGATCCTCTGAACTGTAGGGCAGTTTGAAGATGTTAAGCCGGTCTTCATTTTCAATGACACTAAGAAATGGGACAGAGTCAGTTGTGATACATTGCCCATGATTATCAATAAGTCACACTGTCATCTCCCTTCACATGGCCCTGAAGTTACCTTTATGAACTTTATTCCATTGGCACACAGCAGTCTTTACATCCTGTCCCAAATTTCATCGAGTGCAGCTAAAGATTGATCTCATTGCAATTTTGTGCTTTTCTTATTAGGTCCTCCTTGAGAAGTCTCTGCCAGGATCTCTATTAGAAAACGTACTTTAAAAGTGACAAAATCACACACCAGCTTCCCAACATTTTGAAATGTCACTCATTTGTCCTGTGACTGTAAAATTGATATTCTTAACTTTTTAAGTGATTGTAATTTCTAAGTAATCCCACCCAAACACACACCCTTTATATTGGAATCATGCTATTGAACTTGAGTCTTTAAATTTAAATTGGGTTCAGGGTAGAATAAAGTTGGTTGACAAAACACACGGCTCCATGGAATGTCAGAGCCTTGTTGTAGCCCTCAGAATTGTTTTGTGCAATTTTTGATATGGTAACACATCATACAGACTGTAAAGTTTCTGTCATCAGTTCTACAAGGGCTTTTAAAAAGTTAATGCACTACAAAAGATTGTCCAGATTCCTACCCCAAATGCTGAGTGCATTAAATGTGAAACTCTTTCTTGAGCCATTCCAGAACAAAAATGTGATAGCTATCACAGCTGTAAATTCACTTTGTCAAGGACTGGAGAACAAAGAACAAGAATTTCAATTTGAATAGCACCTGGTAGACTTGTCCCCAGACAATTCACAGGGATAATACCAAACGGGATTTGACACTGAGTGCCAAGAGAACAGAAGACTAAAGCTCCGTCAGGATGGTAGGATTTAAGGAGCATTTTCAAGGCGATGAGAGCAGGAGAGGTAAAGAAGTTTAGGGATGGAATAGAATCATTGATCTTGATGAAGCAGGGCAGTGGTTCCCAATCTCACCAAGAAAAATTGTTTTGTGCAATGCTTGATGTGGTGACACATCATACAGACTGTAACGTTTCTGTTATCAGTTCTACAAAGACTGTTAAATCACACACCCATCCTTCCCTCAATAGTTGCACTTTTCCAACCTTGAATCATAATTAAGTATCCAGATATGGGTTTTCCACCCCTATCAGGGAAGGATGTTCACCTCAGAGAGCTGTTGGCAGTCTGGATGGCTAGCATCTGTCCAGTCCCAACTAAGCCATTGTGATAGATGGCCACTGCTGGCACTATGACCCATTTTGTCAAAGACTTGGATAAGTCCATTGTCAACCTAGAGCTATGTTGGCAGGAACATCCTTGCTGACACCTCAAGGTTTCAGATGTCCACTCCTAATTGAGACCCCTCTCTCCCAGCTTGTCATGATCACTGATGAACCCTCCGTCAGCTGATTGCAGCCATACCACCTCCTGCAAACCCCAGTTATCAATCGGTTCATTCCGCAAGCATCTACCTTTCCTGGTTGCAACCACCTACTCCCCACACCCAGTTAACCTGCCAAGCAAACTTGGAAGGAGATCTCAGCTATCTGTAAGAATAATAAAGGTAGTTATGGTAGGGGATTTTAACTTTCCAAACCTCGACTGGGACTGCCATAGTGCTAAAGGTTTAGATGGAGAGGAATTTCTTAAGTGTGTACAAGACAATTTTCTGATTCAGTATGTGGATGTACCTACTAGAGAAGGTGCAAAACTTGACCTACTCTTGGGAAATAAGGCAGGGCAGGTGTCAGTGTCAGTGGGGGAGCACTTTGGGGTCAGCGACGATAATTCTATTCGTTTTAAAATAGTGATGGGAAAGGATAGACCAGGTCTAAAAGTTGAAGTTCTAAATTGGACAAAGGTCAATTTTGATGGTATTAGGCAAGAACTTTCAAAAGCTGATTGGAGGCAGATGTTCACATGTAAAGGGACGGCTGGAAAATGGGAAGCCTTCAGGAATGAGATAACAAGAATCCAGCGAAAGTATATTCCTGTCAGGGTGAAAGGGAAGGCTGGTAGGTATCAGGAATGCTGGATGATGAAAGAAATTGAGGGTTTGATTAAGAAAAAGAAGGAAGCATATATCAGGTATAGACAGGATAGATCGAGTGAATCCTTAGAAGAGTATAAAGAAAGTAGGAGTATACTTAAGGGGGAAATCAGGAGGGCAAAATGGGGACATGATATAGCTTTGGCAAATAGAATTAAGGAGAATCCAAAGGGTTTATACAAATATATTAACAACAAAAGGGTAACTAAGGAGAGAATAGGGCCCCTCAAAGATCAGCAAGGCAGCCTTTGTGTGGCTAAATGATTATTTTGCATCAGTATTTACTGTGGAAAAGGAAACGGAAGATATAGACTATAGCGAAATAGATGGTGACATCTTGCAAAATGTCTAGATTACAGGGGAGGAAGTGCTGGATGTCTTGAAATGGTTAAAGGTGGATAAATCCCCAGGATCTGATCAGGTGTACCCGAGAACTCTGTGAGAAGCGAGAGAGGTGATTGCTGGGCCTTTTGCTGAGATATTTGTATCATCGATAGTCACAGGTGACGTGCCGGAAGACCGGAGGTTGGCAAACGTGATGCCACTGTTTAAGAAGGCCGGTAAAGGCAAGCCAGGGAATGATAGACCAGTGAGCCTGACCTCGGTGGTGGGCAAATTGTTGGAGGGAATCCTGAGGGACAGGATGTACATGTATTTGGAAAGGCAAGGACTGATACATAATAGTCAACATGGCTTTGTGTGTGGGAAATCATGTCTCACAAGCTGATGGAGTATTATGAAGAAGTAACAAAGAAGATTGATGAGTGCAGAGCAGTAGAAGTGATCTATATGGACTTCAGTAAGGAGTTCGACAAGATTCTCCCTGGGAGACTGATTAGCAAGGTTAGATCTCATGGAATACAGGGAGAACTAGCCATTTGGATACAGAACTGGCTGAAAGGTAGAAGACAGAGGGTGGTGGTGGAGGGTTGTTTTTCAGACTAGAGACCTGTGACCAGTGGAGTGCCACAAGGATTGGTGCTGGGCCCTCTACTTTTTGTCATTCACATAAATGATTTGGATGTGTGCAATAGGGGTACAGTTAGTAAGATTACAGATGACACCAAAATTGGAGGTGTAGTGGACAGCGAAGAGGGTTACCTCAGATTACAACAGGATCTGGACCAGATGGGCCAATGGGTGAGAAGTGGCAGATGGAGTTTAATTCAGATAAATGCTAGGTGCTGCATTTTGGGGAAACAAATCATAGCAGGAATTATACACTTAATGGTAAGGTCCTAGGGAGTGTTGCTGAACAATGAGACCTTGCAGTGCAGGTTCATAGCTCCTTAAAAGTGGAGTCACAGGTAGATAGGATTGTGAAGAAAGTGTTTGGTATGCTTTCCTTTATTGGTCAGAGTATTGAGTACAGGAGTTGGGAGGTCATGTTGCGGCTGTACAGGACATTGGTTAGGCCACTATTGGAATATTGCTTGCAATTCTGGTCTCCTTTCTATTGGAAAGATGTTGTGAAACTTGAAAGGGTTCAGAAAAGATTTACAAAGATGTTGCCAGAGTCAGAGGATCTGAGCTACAGGGAGATGCTGAACAGTCTGGGGGTGTTTTCCTTGGTGCATCGGAGGCTGAGGGTTGACCTTATAGAGGTTTACAAAATTATGAGGGGCATGGGTAGGATAAATAGACAAAGTCTTTTCCCAGGGGTCAGGGAGTCCAGAACATAGGTTTAGGGTGAGAGGGGAAAGATATAAAAGAATCCTAAGGGGCAACTTTTTCATGCAAAGGGTGGTATGTGTATGGAATGAGCTGCCAGAGGATGTGGTGGAGGCTGGTACAATTGCAACATTTAAGAGGAATTTGGATGGGTATATGAGTAGGAAAGTTTGGAAGGATATGGGCTGGGTGCTGGCAGGTGGGACTAGTTTGGGTTGGGATCTCTGGTCAGCATGGATGAGTTGGACTGAAGGGTTTGTTTCTATGTCGTACATCTCTATGACTCTATGACTGATTTGCTTGAGTAGCTTGCAGCCACACAATCAACTACGTGATGGGCGAGTAACAAAATAAAATATGACAATGAGGTCCTGCCATTGTGTTTGGAAGGATTGGGGCTATGCCTTATATCATTTGCCCTGGAAATTTTGTCCAGAGTAGTCTGACTCAGAGCAGAAAATTAGTGAAGACACGAGAGTAATTTGTCTTAGATGAACACTATAGGACAAGAATGGATAGGAGAACTACATACATTAACATTGAATTTATAGCATATATCTTTAGAGGCATGGTATGAATACTATAAATGTATATTTGCACATTTCTACTTTATACCACAAAATGTGAATTGAACAACAGAAATTAATATGATCTCAATACACAAGAGGTAACTGTCTGATATTGCAAGGTAATACAGCTAACATTTCCTAATATATTGGAAATCAAAGGACAAAAATACACATAGTATACATCAAGAGTCAAATTGTAATAAAATTGTGTATTGTTTCAGACCATGAAGTGAAATGAAATATTGTAAACATAGTTAATAATTTTGAGAGCATACAAGGCTTATACTTCACACAAACCTATATACATGCAATTAGCTATTTTTAAAGTAGCTAATGTCACCTTTTTATTCCTGTCTCTTGGATAAAGTCAAGACCCATTATAATTCTCAAATAAAAATAACCAAAGATCTGTGGATGCTGAAAATTAGAAACAAAAACAGAAATTGCTGATAAAACTCAGCAGGTCTGGCAGCATCTATGGAGAGAAAGCAGAATTAACTTTTTCAGGCCAAGTGACCATTCTTCAGAACACTTTTCTGAAGAAGGGTGACCGGACCTGAAAAGTTAGCTTTGCTTTCTCTCCACAGCTGCTTCCAGTCCTGCTGAGATTTCTCAGCAATTTCTGTTTTGATTTTTGATCATGATTCCTCTGAAAGTTCAAAAAGAGATTCTCCATATTTTTATTCTGAATACGGAGCGAGCTAAACGGGAGACTTTCTTTCAAACTATTCTCACTGAAACTAAAGAAATCACAACATATAACTCACAAAAATGAAGCAATGTGGCTTAAATGTAGAGTTAGTACAATCACCTTTCTGAATTTTTGCCAGATTTTTCCAGTTTGATCAAACCAACTGAATTTAAATTAGATTTGATTTCTGATTGCTTTATTGTGACTATCAGTCAACAAACATAGAATTATACAGCCACAGGAATGGGTCCTTCAGCCCATGATGTTGTGCCTAATATGACGACAAATGAAACTAGTCCTTTCTGTCTGCCCTTGGTCCATATCCCTCCATTCCTTGCATATCCACGTGCTTATCTAAAAGTCTCTTAAATGCCCTTATCGGATCTGCCTCCACCACACCCCTGGGAGTGTGTTCCAGGCACCTACCACTCTGTGCAAAAAACTTGCCCCTCATGTTTCCGTTGAACTTTCCCCTTCTCATTTAAATGCATGGCCCCTAGTATTAGACATTTCAACTCTGGGAAAAAGATTCTGACTGTCAACACTATGTACGCTCCTCATAATTTTATAGACTTCTATCAAGTCTCCCCTCAGCCTTCACTGCTCAAGAGAAAACAACCCCTCCAGCCTCTCCAATGGTTCCAATTTCTCTTAAAGGATGCTTATCAAACAGTCTTAGGGCTTGAATTGTGACTTTTTGTGAATCAGGATGGACGTACTTTCACTAATATTTTGTTTATGTTAAATGATTACCAATATTCCATAGAATTATGCATGAGATTGTGATTCACTGTACATGGCATATATTGTATGTCATAATCAAGAGAAATAAACTTGAATCAGTTCAACATCATGTTTTAGGTTAGTTAATAAAAATCAAAACACAACAAAGCTAAACCAAAATCTTTACTCCCCAAAAATGGTCGATCAACACAAGGCACTATAAAATTTATTTAAAAGCATTGCTATTATTTGTTTCACTGGCTGTCTTTGTTAACAATGCAGGTCTTTTTAGAAAAATAAAATATTACAATAAAGCTTACCGTGTGAGCACTGACTTAAATTAAACAAAGCTGCAACATTCAGATCAATGCCCAATTACATTTATACATCAATGGGAACTATCATATAGCTCAGTTCAAATTGATGGACTGAACAACATTAGTATACAGAGAGTAACATCATAATTAGTTTGTAACAAGGTGGAGGAGCATATACCAAAAACACTTAAACACAAGATCAACAGTTTACTGAAAATGTGTAGATAAACAGTTACCATATTCTCTGCAACATGAATGCCTTGTGTTCTGACAATAAATTAGTGATCCACATCAGTTGAACAATTATGAAGAAATTTGTTTGTACCATAAATTGAAAAGTTAGATATTATATTCAATCTCGCAAATACTGAGTTTTGCAGCACGTTATGCAATAAATAACTAGCTTTAGAATAGTGCAAAACATTCTTGGTTGCAAAGCTACTCAAAAGATCACAGAAGACATATCTCTGGACTGGCAGCACAATTGATATCAGTGCTAGCTCTCTAATGAACCTTCAATGGCAACAATCCTTGGATTAGCATGGTCAACTACAATGGAAAAACAGACAATGCACCTTGAGAAATTGTAGGAGATTAATTAAGTTGTATTCGTGAGGCGACTGCTGAAGATTAATATCTTGTTCTGCAGATATTAAGGACAAACCTTGATAACATATGTGCAAACCAGATTGTTGTAACCACATTCTCACATTGCATTCAACTTGCTAATGTTGTAGTCCGCGACAATCATCCTTGCTGTGAACTTATTAGGATGAAACTACTCATCCAGCAAGCACTATAAAATCTTAATTACTACCCTGGGTTCTAACCACTGACTTGGCTATCACTACTGGCAACCTTGCTGACACTTCATTCAAGATGTTAATTTTACTGTATTTTCAGTTTATCACTGCTCTGGCTAACATTTTTCTTGTTAAATATTTATTATTCTAATATTTTGCTAAAAGTCATGAATTGCGATAGCCTGGGCAAATCTTTGCAGTGGTTGAAACTGGGACATCATGAGCTCTTAAGTTGGGATTGCGGGTTTCATAGAAGGCCTAAAGTAAGAAAATGGCTCCATTTGCACACTACTTCCAGCAAATTCTGTGAAGGATACAAGTGTGGGCAAGCATGCATGCATTCAAAGGGCTAGGCTTGGAAAGATGGAAATACTTCAGATGTGTTTTAGAGGAGATTTGTGAGATTGATACCTGGAATTAGTAGGTTGCTCTATAAGGAAAGATTGTGTATGCTGGCCTTTTTTCATGATAGTTGAGAACAGCAAGGGATGATTTGATTAAAGTTTGTAAGATTGTAAATGATCTTGAAAAGGAGGACATGCAAAGGATAGTTACTCTTGTTGTAAAACTAAAGTTCAGAACTAAAGACAGTGCTTTAAAATTAGAAAGTACCCATTTTGGACAAAAGACAAGGGGACTTTTGTTTCTCTTACAGGTTTGTGCAATTTTGAAACTCTGTTCGAGGGGAGGGGTGAAAGCAGAAATATTGAAGTTTTTTTAAGGTAAAGGTAAATAGATTCTTATTAGACAAGGGAATCAAAGACTATTGGGAATAGATAGGAATGTGGAATTTGGAACACAAACAGATGCTTGAATGGTAGAGTAAACTTGAAGGGCCAAATCACCCAATTCTGCTTCAAATATTTGTGTTTGTATGTTGGGGATCATATAGCACATATTGAAGACCCTGGAAGAAAGTGAAGGCTGCAGAGATGAAGAAGGAAGAAGAGTTCTCACAGCACTTCTACCTTCACATGACTCGGAAGCAATACCTGATGCCTCTCAGATTCAGGTTCACCGAGGAGGTGAATGTCCTGCCTAAGGCCATTAAGGCCACAGTGATGTTGAACATTTCTCTCTCTGGATCTTTTCAGACAGGAGCAATGACATTTCCCAACGCAGCTAATCTAATTGGTTGCTCCACTTCACAATCATTTACAGACTAATACAACAGGTCATCAAAGTTGCCATCAAGTGACACCCTAAAATTTAACTTTTCATTCCTCAGTTTGGGTTCGGTCAGACACTCCACGCCAAATCTCATTGCATTCGTGAATCAGATATGGATGCAAGAATTGAATGCCAGGAGGAGGCTCTTCAACATTCAGGCAACATTTGACTGACATCAAGCAGCCCAAGGAAAACTCAGTTCAATGGAGTTCAAGGAGAAAACTTGCTAGTGGCCAAAGCTGTAACAGACACATTGGAATATATATTTGTGGCTAACGTAGCAGAACACATTTGGCTGGAAAAAGAGTAGATATACACACAGATCTGCACACTTGGTTTAACTTAAAACCCTTGAGTCCCTGAAAACAATGGACTCCAAAATGATTTCTTGTCCATCAGTTCTGCTAACATTCCCACTATGATTTCATTCAGGAAACAAACAATGACGTTTGAGCAAGGCATGGAAATTAAAAGAAGCAAACCTTACCCCTAAGAGACCATGGGACTACCCATCCATACTATCAACCCAAAACTGCCATAATTAAAATTGGGGTTATAGCATTTGAGAATAGAACTATTTGTATTTATAACACAATAATGTCCATTTAAAATGGAACACAGACATGTGGTGGAAGTGCCATGCTTCTAATATAATATCTTAGCTATCTGACGCAGCCATTTTCTCCTAAACAAAAGCTGGAACTAAAACTCTCTCTTGCAATATATGCAGTTTTGCATGGATACAGAAGTTGCTGTTAATGTTATAAGCACTCTAGCTCATTACAGAATAACTTGAGGTAAGAGCTACTCCATGTACCAAACAGAACTATCACATTACAAGTGGTCTTGAGTTGACATGAAGGACCAGTTTGGAGCATACATTCAGTCTCATGTTATAAATCATGTGTATTTTTTCTGAGTTTTCCATTAATTCAAATGACATTTATTTTCTTTATCACTTAGTTTTAAGTTATAAATTTCCTGAGTACAGTGTAATTTTACATAAAAGACAAACGTATTTTTGCTGAAGCTTTGTCAGTGCTATGTGATAAATTAGTAATGACACAGGACTTTATGTTACAGCCTAGAAGAACATTTCATGTCTTCTGCTGGCATTTCAAAGAGGGCACAGATTTCTTTACTATTTCCAAACACTACTATGTTAGCACAGATGAATTACCAGAGTTTATAATTTACATTATGAATTCATAGAACTGGCAAAAGGGATTAGTGTATTGTATTTCAGGGAAGAAGATGATCCTGTCATTAATGGTCGATACTTTCATCACTGTTTAAACCTTCAGACTTTCTGCACTGATGGTAGTGCATGGACATATCAGGGATTCACAGCTGTGAGGTTTATCTGGTCATATACCAGTTTGCTCACACTATGCAGACTTGGGCTATCAAAGTGGATTAGACTGTCAATCATCGTGTGCAATGTATATTGTATTATGTATTTTGAAAATGTCAGCAAGATCAGAGTAATTTCTTGGCTAATTGCATCTTGTCTCCTCTTAATACTGCACTTTTAATGGTTTCATTACCTCATGTGACAGTGGTTATTTTTGAGTTCATATTCAGAGCAGCCAGCGTTTCGTATTTTGAAATAGAAAGTGGAAGATTTATTAAGTTTTTTTTAAATAATGGATAAAATATTTTGTAGACAATATCATCATTCTGAAAGCCTAACAAATTAAATAAATACACGTGGAACACAGGAAACATTTCCCTCTGGTATGTTAATTTGAAGGATGCAATTTATTATGAACTTCAGAAGCCTACCTTCCACTTCATCATTTCCTATTTGATGTTACAATTATAAACAAATGATAAAGAGAAGTTTTCCACTTGTGAAATTTTGATTTTTTTTCCCTTTTCATTGTGCAATTATTTCTCTACTTCTCAAATGTTATAAATACAAACTGATTGAATGCTTAATTAGTGGATTTAATTTATCTGAGATTAGATATAAACACAGATATTGAAGGGAAAAGCAAACTGTACTACTGATTGGAGCAGCCATGTAAAAGGGATTTAAATTCAAGCAGTATCAATTCATGAATTGTTTGCTTGCATTAGGGAAGACGACATGAATGGGTTGATTCTGAGACTAATATTGATGGTTATCAATGAGGAAGTGTAGGCAGTGGTAAATATTGCTAAATAAAAAACATTGGGTGGAATTGTACCTTTCTTGGTGTGATGTGTGACAAAGTGGGGAAATGCTGAGAAAATAAGAATATCTGAATCTGAGCCAAGAAATCAGATTTAGTGAGATTCCAATTAAGTTTTAAACGGTGGCTTCAGAATCTCACCATTGATTCACAACTACCATATTTCTATACATTCACATTTCATTAAAGTCCCAACTTGCCTTATTAGTATGACACTTGTAATTTTCCTCTTCTTCCCCGTGATACTATATGGTGCAAATTTTTGATTTGTACTTTAGATCAGGTACTTGGTGACTGCAGGTCACTATTCTAGCTTCATTGTCTTCACCATAACATCTATGTTCCATGGACACCACCATCTTCGACTATTTGTATACACAAATTGGCATTGGCTAACCACTCACACTTTACACATTATCATGCCTACTCTTGGACTAATTCTCACATCACCTCAGCCTTTCAACTTTTTACATTGGAACTCCATCCTGTAGGGAGTCTAACCTAATCTAAACTCAGGGACACACTACCGCTGCTGCTTCCAGACTGCTTTGAATGCAGGGACACACTCATTTCTCCAAAATCTCCAAGGGAATGCATCTTGTGGCTGTTGCTTGCTTTCTTAATGCTCATAGATTTTCCATTTCCTTGGAGGCTGCCAGCCTCTGCTGACTTCACATAACTTTCTGAGTGCACACACACTGACTTCAGTGTTAGCATCTGGATAGATCACACTGCTTTCTTAGTACACAGGGTCCTTCAGTGCTCAGTTACAGGCTGTCAGCCTCTGTGACTTGCATCACATGTTAGTGTAGAGGGAGAGGCAGACAGCTCATCATAATGGTGCTATGAACAGTCAGTGTGGTGGACAACTTGATAAGTGGGCACTGTGCTATGTTAAGGTCATACTTGAAGCAAAACTAGCAGTTTATCTGGCAAACAATGCACATGTGCTTCAAGCAAATGGCTATATATGAAAGTTGAAAGAGAGCAGTCCCAAGTGGGGTGAACAGGGCTAGATTCGTTGAAGCATAATACCTTAGTAAGTCAAGGGATTCATCTGATCCTAGTCCATAGGTTGACAATGCTCAGCCATCTGGTGATCTGTGTCGTGCCAGTGTGAGCCTTGAGTCACAGACAGTCCTGCAGGTTAAATGTAACCAGCAAAATAATTAGTCACGTCAGTCCGGGGGATGAGGCAGAGGCAGTTCTGGGGATTTGGTCAATGATGGTTAGGAGGTTTATCTTAGGGCAACTCGTATATTCCTCTGGAAAATAACAATGGTCAGTTCATGTCTGGGGATGGATTTTAATGTACAGGATTGCTGAGGGAATGGTAAGTGATAGAGGACAATTGGAGAGAACAGTGGTGGTGGGGAGGGGGGCGGGAGGGGGCGCTTAGTGAACAATGGTGGAGGGAGTTGAGGATGGAGTCTCATATGGTAGGGTGATCATGCAGGTCTTAGTAACTCTGACCTTTACATGGGGATGGTGTAGGTCCAATGAAGGCCTGGAAATTGCCAAAGTCATGAGCTCTGGGGTATATTCTTCGTGATATAATAGGGCTCAGTGGAAACTGGGGAGACCGAAATATCACTGGGGCCACAGGGACAGCAATACAACATGGAACATGAAGGACAGGGGAAATTATTGCACCACAGATGAAGCCTGCAATTCAATTCTAAGAAAACAAAGTTGGAATCTCACATTGCTGATCGAAAGTCAAACGCACAATACTTGTACAAAATGGTTGACACTGCATGCAAAGTGGATAGAGTAAGGCATTGAGTTTTTCTTTGGGAGCAGAGTAAATCTTCTGGAATTGATGGCCCTGCTGGGACAATTACAACAATCAGGTCTCTGCTGATTCAATCATACCACCCATCTAGCTTCAATTTGCACTTGAACATTGTCCAAGAGTTCGCATTAAGAACTATGATCTAAACAATCATGACCATTACATAATGTGCATCAATTATCTCTGTGTCAGGTCAGCTAAGGAATTGTAATCAGATAAAGGCACTTAACAATGACACCTGAGGTTTCTATCTCACCAACATATTCTACAGCTAACACTGGAAGGCAATGACATGTTGTTGCAAGGGCATGGTCTGTGAGGTGAAAGGGAACATTTTCTTGGCGTGTCGGGGCAGGGGAGCTCATGTTGGCTTACTGGCTGAATTCTTCTCCCAAGGAAGCATGAAAACTTTGGTTGTGCAACACAGATTTGAATAAGGTTACAGATTGCAGAACTACTTATGGAGACATGACATTGACCTTATTACAAAGCTGTGACTGGGCGAGACATGAAGCTTCATGGATGGAGGTCTCAAGAATTCCTTTGATGAATTAGCACTCACCTTCTTGACATTCCCCACATGTCTTATTTTCCTAGTTGGTATTCTTGTGGACTTAATTCAACTGTCAAGACTCTTTCATCTCTCTAGAAAGAGAGAGCAATTATAAATTTGCCAGCAAATCCCTAAAGTACTGTGACCTCTGTGCCTGCTGCCTGCCCTTAAAGGAGGAAGCAGCAGATGAAGGTCCATAAAAGCAGCAGAGAATGATGAGACTCACAGAGACCTCACTGTCAATTTCTTCAATTGTTTGAAAGATAGCTTCAAAGAAAAAAATATTTCATGGGATATGGGCATTACTGGCCAAACCAGCATTTCTTGCCCATCCTAAGTGCCCAGAGTTAAGGGTCAACTACATCTGGAGTCACATATAGACCATTCATGGAAAGGACAGCAAGTTTCCTTCCATTGGTGAACCAGCGATGAATAGTGGTGTCAGGGTCATCATTAGAATATCTTTTTATTATTCTAGACTTTTTAAAATTGAATTGGCCAAATTTCATGATGGGATTCAAACCCATGACCTCAGTACATTAGACAGGTGACTGGATTACCAGTCCAGTAACATTACTACTATACCACTATCTCCCCACATTGCAGGTGTGATTAACCTCATATCCTCGACAAACTGTATAAACTGCTGGAGCTGGATTAACATTCAGAAAGACAGGGTGACAATCCCGTCCCAGTAGCCATCAAGATCACAGCTGCCCTGAATGTTTATGCAATGGCTTGTTTGAAAAGCCAGTTGGGGACCTGTGTGGCATATACAAAACCTCAAGCAATAAATGACACCATTTAACTGACACCATTTTTTCCAGATCACAGTAATTCACATATTTCTCTCATGATGAGCAGACTCCAGTCTGGGGCAATGGGTTTGTGCACAACTGCTGGATATCCAAAGGTGCAGGAGACCATATGCTGTATCAAGTTTGCTTTGAAAGTACCCTATATCCAGCCTGCAGAGTTGGTTAATGGAAAAGGCTTCCAATCCCTAAATGTTCTTATTTACTGGAAAACTCTCAGGTTCCTGCCTCATTCCAAGGTCCTCAGACTATGCAGGGATTGTGTTGGAAGAGAAGCTACAGTCAACGAGTTTTTAAGCTTGTGACAGATGCGCCATGCCTCATGATTACAACTTCTTTCATCTTAGTCTGAAGAGGCTCCTCACCTCTCACATATGTACACCTTAACCAGGTCAGACAGTAAAAATTACAGTAGAGTGAATATTTTAACACAGGAAGTGAAGAGATGTTTACGAAAGTGAAAGTTATTTGCAATGATATTTCACCCATGACACCTATGTGTCCTCAGTAAATTCACAGAATCCCTACAGTGTGAAAGAAGCCATTTGGCCCAACAAGTCCACAATCTCCTTCTGAAGAATAGCCCACCCAGATCCATTCCCCTGACCCGATTACTCTACATTTCTCCTGACTAATACACCTAACCTACATGTCCCTGAACACTATGGGCAACCTAGCATGGGCAGTTCACCTGACTTGCACATCTTTGGATCATGGGAGGAAACTGGTGCACCTGGAGGAAACCCACGCAGACATGGGGAGAATGTACAAACTCCACACAGATAGTCGCCCGAGGCTGGAATCCAACTTGGGTCCCTGGCGCTGTGAGGCAGCAGCGCTAACCACTGAGTCACCCAAAATTTGAATTCATTTTCACTTTCTGCTATGATGGGAATTGAACCAACGTGGCTAGAGCACTAGCCTGGGGCTTTGGGTTACTAGTCCAGTGACTTTACCACTATGCTACCACTTTTATTTCCTTCCTCTACCTCTCACTACATTCAAAGTATAGCGCAAATATGGCTACTGGGGTAAAGGAATCCTGTGCTGTAAATGGCCTTCTTGACATGGAAGACTTGGTAGTCATCCCTGTGAACTTGTGCAGTGAGGGCCCATGCCCTCTGAATGTGTCCTGCCCAGATGCAGCTCACTCTCCTCAGCTTGAACTTCTGCATGCTTTGGGATCAGACAGAGGCCGGAGTGGGAGATGAAGAGGCCAGGGTTCAAAGCAAACTGGATACAGTGTATGGTCTCCTGCACCTTTGGATATCCAGCGTTGTGCACAAACCCATTGCTCCAGACTGGAGTCTCCTCATCATGAGAGAAATATGTGAATTACTGTGATCTGGAAAAAATGGTGTGTGGGTCCTTCCCCTTATTGGTCCTGCTGGCACCACCCAGAGTCCTCGAGAGGAATGGACACTTGGAGTGAGGTTGCTGTCCTTTGACACCTCCGCACCCACCCCCTCCTTACCTTGCTATTGATGCTGAACTCCTGTAGTTGGAGCAATGGTGTGCAGTCTGTGCATATTATCAGCAGACACCTGTGGAACAGGACACGGCTTTCTATGCCAGTTGCTCAACCCTTTATGGAGATGCAGGTTTGGGGCATTTCTTCCTTGACCAGCAGTGATGCGTCTAAAAGATTGTATTCCCAAGTCTAATCTAGATTCCCACTAAGGTGAAAGTCTCTTAGCTGGTTAATGGTTCAGGTAAAAACCTTTGCCTCTCTTGCCACACAATTTCATGACAAGGGTGATGAACCACAAGTTACATAACTAATGAGGTGAAAAGTGGAAATTGCATGAGAAAGGTGGCTCCAAATCATGAAGGAATGCTTCCCCTGAATCTCACTCAACAAAACATTTCAACTGCAAATGGGAATTTATATTCATGAGTCCAGGATCTCCAGGTTGGATAAATATAATTTAGTATTGATTTTCAATGGTCACAGAAATTCCAAGGTTAATTCCCTTTCTGTTCTAAGTCGGCTCACCTCAACAAAGTTAGCTGGAAAGCGTTTTACAATTAATTTAGAGAGACAAAACGTTTCTTCAAATTATACCTACTGTTACTAGGGAAGAAGGTAATAGATGCAATTTCTTTGTCACAGCGAGCCCTTTGTCAGAGATAATGACATTGTTGCTGATCAACTGGCCTTTTCTTTTCTGGGCTGTCAAGGAGACCAGGTTCATTCAACATTTCAAGTTGCTATCCAATGATTGCCATCAGAAAATGCATTTGTGTAGAGGTCAATTGATATTATGGTCAGAGTTGTGTTGGTTCATACAGTCAGATACCCAAGGTTGAGGCTCATATATGAGGAATGCTATTTTCATAAGATGAAAAGGAGCTGTTTGAAAATATACATTGACATGAGTTGACACTATTAGGGCAGGAAGGGGCAAAACTGAGCAAAAGAAACTGTGACTTCATAAACGTACTCTGTCTTTTGTATTATTTTATGCAAGGGGTATAATGAACAGATGTGTTCACAAGGGCTAAACGATGCATAAATGTGGCTCTGTGTTATTGACATTTACACAAACATGAGAATTAGAAGTAGAAGTAAGCCCCTTAGCCCCTCTAGCTAATTCTCTCATTCAATTAGGTCATGACTAATTCAGCCTATCCCTGAAACACTGCATCTCCTTGCTTATCAAGAATTGATGCACCTTAAAAATAGGGTGGCTCCAAATCATGAAGGGAAGCATTCCTTCATGATTTGGAGCCACCTTTCTCATGCAATTTCCACTTTTCACCTCATTAGTTATGTAACTTGTGGTTCATCACCCTTGTCATGAAATTGTGTGGCAAGAGAGGCAAAGGTTTTTACCTGAACCATTAAAAATAGTCAAAGACTCTTCTCTCATTACCTTTTGAGGAAGAAAGTCAAAAGACTCAACTCTTTCAGAGAAATAAATTGTCATAATCCTTGCCTCAATTGGTCAATTCTTTTGAAAAAAATGATCCCTCATTAGAGGTTTTCCACAAGTGAAAACATCTTTTTCTCTTCCATCCTTTCACAACCCCTCAGAATCTTATATGTTTCAGTCAAGTCACCTAAACTCCAGCAGAAACAATTCTAGTCTCGCCTACCCATCAATTCAAAATATCAATCTAATAGACTTTGACTAAACAACTTCAAATACACTTACATCCTTCCTTAAATAAATATTTCACATAGAGTTCAACTTGTGCTCTCACCAATGTCTAGTATCACCTCCCTACTTTTGTATTAAATTCTCCACACAATGAATGCTAACATTCTTATAGCTTTCTCAATTATATGTTGTACCTACATTTTAAACTTTTGCAATTCATGCATTAGGATACAGATATCCCATGACATTGATAGCTCTGAAATACATTGTTAATTTTATATTATATTTTGTTTTTATTCTTCATGCCAAATTGGATAGTTTTATACTTTCCTACATTATACTTTACATACCAGATCAGTATACTCACTCAACCAATCTATATCCATTTAGGGCTTCTTTATATCCTCTTCATAACTTACTTTCCTACCTTCCTCTGTATCATTGGCAAATTTAGCTAGCATAACTTCAGTCTCTTCATCCAAGTCATTTATATAAATTGTAAACAGTTGAGGACCCAACTCTGATCACCATGACACACCATGCATTACACCTTGCCAACCATAAAATGACCCATTTATGCATAGTCTCTGTTTCCTATTAGCTAACCAATCTTCTCTTAATGCTGATATGTTGCCCCATATTAGTTTCAGTTATAACATTTCATGAGGTACCTTGTTGAATGCCTTCTGTAAATTCTAATACAGGATATCCACTGAATCCTTTTAATTCAAAGTTCATATTACTTTGTCAACGAATTCCAACAAATTGACTAAATGTGATTTCTCTTCCACAAAATCAAGTTGACTCTGCCTGATTATATTGAACTTTTGTCATGCTATAATGACTTTAATAACAGCTTCTGATATCTTCCCTCTGATAGATGTTAAGCTTTTCTGTTTCCCTCCTTTATTCAATAAAGGAATTACATTTACTATTTCATAATTTAATGGAACGTTTCCCAAATCAAATAAATTTTGGAAATTTAAAATTACCTATCTTACTAGTTACTTCTTTTAAGATCTTATTATGAAGTCGATCAGAACCTAGGGTCTTGCCACCGTGCTGCTCAGTAACAACTCCCCGATTGTAATTTTCTTGAGTTCCTCCCTTCCTCCCATTTCCAGATTTACAATTAATTCTGGGATGTATTTGCATTCTCTATAGAATGGATCGATTCAAACTCCCTGCTCAATCCATTTGCTGTTCATTATTTTCCATTATTAAATCCCCTAACTCACTTTGATTTTACCAGACCAATGTTCGTTTTGTCAACTCTTTTCCTTTTTAAACATCATTAGGAACTCTTACTATCTTATTTTGTATTTCCAGCCAACTTTTATTTGTACTTCATCTCTTATTGATCTTATAGTCAATATTTGCAGATTTTTTAATATTCTGTCCAATCTTTTGACCTGCCAATCATCTTTGCGCAATAACCATCTTCATAAAAAATAGAGTTTTATTGGTTTATGTGTTTCTGCCGGACTGTTAATATAGAATGAAGCCAATGATGATACAAGGTATAAATGGTACTATATAATAGAACCTTATTTCTTTTACAATTTTAAGTAATTAATATTTATTTGAGGCACAATGATACAAACTTAGAGAAACACAATCGCTCATTATTTACTGCTAAAGCAATTAATTAATTAGAAAAGTGATCCTTTAGGTAATTCAGACTTGAACCATATGCTTATGAGCTAAGTGACTCATTATAAAATAGTCTGGACCATGAGGTTAACTTCAAACAAGCCCTACTTCTGTCAGTAAAGATTTTATTTACTACTGTTATTCTGATTGTCAGTTCAGCTCCTCTTGACTCTGCACAAAGATCAACCGAAACCGAAGAAGAATCTTTGGTGATAATAACCTATATACTAACAAGTTCAAAAGAATCTCTTGCACCTATATTATCAAACTAATCTTTTCCATTAAGGTACGAAATATGAGTCTGATCAGCACAGATGTGTGTACCAATTTGTCTGGAAACAAAGATTTCTTTACTTCAGTCAGGAATGAGATTTCAGAAAGAACTAATTGAACACAAAATTACAAGAATCAATTGCAAGAGTAAGCTCCACAAGTCTTCTGCACCATTCGATGAGATGGTGTCAACTCCATTCTCCTATCCATACCCCATTACCCTTGGTTCCCTTGTCAATCATAAATCTGTCTCACTCAGCCCTGAATATTCAGTGACACAGCCTCCACTGCTTTCTGATTAAGTGAATTTCACAGTCTAACAACCCTCTGAGTTTCTCCTCAATGCAGTATAAATGAGAAATCCCAAAATATGAAACTGTGCCCCTTAATTCCAGACACCCCCACAAGAACAACATCTTTTCAGCAGTAACTCAGTCACTCCCCTCCAGGATCCTATAGGTTTCAAAAAGTTCACCTCTCATTCTTCAATTCCAACTATAAGCTCAATGTGTTCAACCTTTTCTCAATTAATCACTGCTTCATCACAGGAATCAGTGGAGTGAACCTTCTCTGAACTGCTTCTCATGCAATTATGTCCTATCTTTAGTAAAGTGACCAGCTGCTAGGTTAGACATCAACCTACAGATGTCAGTGTCTGCGTACTGTGTTGGGTATTTTTCAATGATAGTAATTCTGTGTTTGGCAAGCAAAAGGGAGGATGGTCTGAAATGATGGCTTATGACTCCTGTGCCAAATCTCAAACTGGCCACAAGGGAGTTATAATGGCTCTCATACTGTTGCAGAGATAGTCACAGAATGCACATTTGGCACTTTCAAAATGTGATTCAGCTGTTTAGATCTCTTAGGGGGCAGATCACACTAAGTCCCAGAAAAGCTTGTGAATATTTTGTTTGCTGTTGCATGTCACACAACACGGAATGTTTCATATTCTTGCTATCACTAAAAGAACTAATGGTAAGTGTTACAGGGGAATATCCAAGGTGATGCACATGGATAGGTCATGTGGTATCTGGATATATCTTTATCCAGTTAAATCTGATTGTTTTCTGCAAGACAGTTTTGATACTGCCAACATATGTCTGCAGCAACATGCTATGATTGATAAAGATGATGAAGCAAATGTTCGCTGATTGAGTTTGCTCCTTATATGATCAATAGGACAATCGTTGCACAGGGGAAACCAAGTACGTCAATGCATCCAATATTGGTGAGACGGTGAGTTGCCTGAAAATAAGGGCATTGAATTAATTGCTTGGGGAAACAGCAGTGACTTACATAATTCTGTGATGATGGTTATAAAAAAGCAAAGCAGAAAGTTTCTTGCTTGCACAATCGAACTACATATGTCTTTACGCTGCTGGTTGATTAATGCCGCACTTATTACATGCCTATGGATGAGTTTGACTTCAGGTCAACACAGTTACCACCTCCCTTGTGAATGATAGGCTTAGCAAGCATGGCTTCTCTGACATATTGAGGTGCACATGCCTCACTCTATAAATTTAAATGCAAGGCCACTGCTGATTCTAAACCTGACCTGCATCGCACCTTCAAAGGACCTCCCCTTCCACCATAAAATGCAAGTATTCAGGAATTAATTACTTTTACTAGGCTTAGGCAATATTGACAGTTATCAAAAAGCTGCCACAACAACTAAATTCAAAGAAGAAAAAACAAATAAAATTGCAGTTTTCATGGAGGCTTATTAATTGCAGTTCCATGAAAAGCTGATCCCTGAAAACTCCGCTGATCTAGTTTATATGCCCAGGTAAACTGATGAGAGATTGCATGAAGAACAATAATTTTAACTTTAGGTCTTATTCATTGAAATTCAGTTATAGCTAGATATCCATCTGCAATGACTTATATCCTATTCCTGCATTGCAACCCCTGGTGACCCAGGGATTTAACCTTAGCCTCTTCTTATTTCTGTCCATTGTAATATTGTACACTAGGGCATAAAAAGCACTTGCATTCAGTATACCTTGGCACAAATCAAAAGAAATGCATCAGTTAACATATTTCCATTACTTGAGTATTATTAAAATGAACCTGTTCATATATGGCTCAACTATCCTGAATTGAATAGTGAATGGTGTAATTTATTTGTGATCCTATGGCTCAGTCTGTTCAGTAACATCAGTGTTGGAGGGATAAAAATTCAGGCTGCTTTGTTGTATGCTTCGTTTGACTGGGAACTGTCTTGGTTGTGGCTTATTGAAAACCACTTGCTCTTAAAAGATATTGGATGTGGAGTGCCAGCGTGGAGATAATAGTTGTCACACAGCAATTGCATGGCCATTCAGAAGCTGTAAGATGCCCAAAGGACCTTCCCTCCAGTAAAGCTCATTCCGTCTCTACTGTGAACTAGGTTTGGATTGCACCCCTGAGTCTGTCCTGGTTGTGTCTGTTACTTTTAATCCTTACCAGTTGCTACTTGATGTTCTCCGTCAGATGATTCCTCAGACTCCTCAGAGCGTACGCAAAAACAGTTGATGATCTCTACTCAGTAGATTAATGACTCATTTTGACAGCATTCTGTCCAAATTTCCAAAGAAACTTTCATTTTCAAGCTGCCAACAGCACATAGATTGTTTTTGTTCTTCGTGACCTCTGCCACAAACACCTCAAGCTTGGTGTTAAAACAAGCCTTGCTCCAGTTTTAATCTTTCGGCACCACTGCTCAAAATGTTGCTTCACTCAGTTATTTTCTCCCTATGTTATACTTCATCAGAATAGCCTTAGGACTAACTAACCCTTTTGTTTCTTTCTTGTATTTTTGATGCTTACCTAGATCAGTATTGTTCTTGCTCAGGAAATTAAGATTTCTAGTTTTGCTAATTAGTATTAACAAAAAAGATTATTGCTTAGATTTAGCTAGCATAAAGCAAAACATTCTTCCTAGATCTCAACAATATGTTTTAATCTGAAGTGAAAAAAACATGCCCGTTACTATTCAAGTCAGTGCAAATAGATTATTAGTGCTACTCACTGCACTATCTTTCTGAATCATATTTTTGACTCAAGCCTGACTCCCTGCTCCTTTCTATTCCAATCTGTTAAAACACTTTTACACTGAGGGAGTGCCATCAACCATAAAATCACAACACTCCACTGTCAATGACACTTTCTAATATAAAGCAAGTGGCCTCCAGAAATGCAAAAGCATTGAAGACTTACATTCTGATAGGTCCTAAAACCTACCTTCTTATCTACACTTAAATCTGAACATTTGGAAATGAATTTATATTGCTTTCTGTCAGCTAATTATTGGTTGCAGCCTGTTCTAGACCTTAGATCAAAACACCACAAAAGCACGAACAGGAAGGGCAGAGACCAGACATTAATCAACGTTTAGCCACTTCTTTCCCAAGGTCCCTAACACACACCTAACACTGCTTCTAACAGATCGCATTGATCACGAAACACAATGCAGTGGAGACGTCAATTCGAAATTAATAAATTGAACTGGAGCCCCACAAAATCTGACATCGGAAAGTAATTCCTTACTGTCTCAATATGAAACAAAGTATGTTTCATACCACGTGCCTTTGCAAAAGAAAATAGAAATTCTAAGAGTTTAAAAAAAGAGCCAACAACCAACTGGTTCAGCTTCTGTGAGGAGGATATTGCATGATAGAAAGATAATGGTTTGGTTAATTAAAAATGGCAGGCAAGCAATCATTGCATGAGACTCCCAATTTATTGCAGTCGATTGGCCAAATTTTCCTATAAAGTAGTAAAAAATGAGGTCTGCAGATGCTGGAGATCACAGCTGCAAATGTGTTGCTGGTCAAAGCACAGCAGGTTAGGCAGCATCTCAGGAATAGAGAATTCGACGTTTCGAGCATAAGCCCTTCATCAGGAATAAGAGAGAGAGAGCCAAGCCGGCTGAGATAAAAGGTAGGGAGGAGGGACTAGGGGGAGGGGCGATGGAGGTGGGATAGGTGGAAGGAGGTCAAGGTGAGGGTGATAGGCCGGAGTGGGGTGGGGGCGGAGAGGTCAGGAAGAGGATTGCAGGTTAGGAGGGCGGTGCTGAGTTGAGGGAACTGACTGAGACAAGGTGGGGGGAGGGGAAATGAGGAAGCTGGAGAAATCTGAATTCATACCTTGTGGTTGGAGGGTTCCCAGGCGGAAGATGAGGCGCTCCTCCTCCAGCCGTCGTGTAGTTGTGTTCTGCCGGTGGAGGAGTCCAAGGACCTGCATGTCCTCGGTGGAGTGGGAGGGGGAGTTAAAGTGTTGAGCCACGGGGTGATTGGGTTGGTTGGTTCGGGCGGCCCAGAGGTGTTCTCTGAAGCGTTCCGCAAGTAAGCGGCCTGTCTCACCAATATAGAGGAGGCCACATCGGGTGCAGCGGATGCAATAGATGATGTGTGTGGAGGTACAGGTGAACTTGTGGCGGATATGGAAGGATCCCTTGGGGCCTTGGAGGGAAGTGAGTGTGGAGGTGTGGGCGCAAGTTTTACATTTCCTGCGGTTGCAGGGGAAGGTGCCGGGGGTGGAGGTTGGGTTGGTGGGGGGTGTGGATCTGACAAGGGAGTCACGAAGGGAGTGGTCCTTGCGGAACGCTGATAGGGGAGGGGAGGGAAATATATCCTTGGTGGTGGGGTCCGTTTGGAGGTGGCGGAAATGGCGGCGGATAATACGTTGTATGCGCAGGTTGGTGGGGTGGTAGGTGAGAACCAGTGGGGTTCTGTCTTGGTGGCGGTTGGAGGAGCGGGGCTCAAGGGCGGAGGAGCGGGAAGTGGAGGAGATGCGGTGGAGGGCATCGTCGATCACGTCTGGGGGGAATCTGCGGTCCTTGAAGAAGGAGGCCATCTGGGTTGTGCGGTGTTGGAATTGGTCCTCCTGGGAGCAGATGCGGCGGAGACGAAGGAATTGGGAATATGGGATGGCGTTTTTACAGGGGGCAGGGTGGGAGGAGGTGTAGTCCAGGTAGCTGTGGGAGTCAGTCGGTTTATAATAGATGTCTGTGTTGAGTCGGTCGCCCGAGATAGAAATGGAAAGGTCTAGGAAGGGGAGGGAGGAGTCTGAGACAGTCCAGGTGAATTTCAGGTCGGGATGGAAGGTGTTAGTAAAGTTGATGAACTGTTCAACCTCCTCGTGGGAGCACGAGGCAGCGCCGATACAGTCATCGATGTAGCGGAGGAAAAGGTGGGGGGTGGTGCCAGTGTAGTTGCGGAAGATGGACTGTTCCACATATCCTACGAAGAGGCAGGCATAGCTGGGGCCCATGCGGGTGCCCATGGCAACTCCTTTAGTTTGGAGGAAGTGGGAGGATTGAAAAGAGAAGTTATTCAGGGTGAGGACCAGTTCAGTCAGTCGAAGGAGGGTGTCAGTGGAAGGGTACTGGTTAGTGCGGCGGGAAAGGAAGAAGCGGAGGGCTTTGAGTCCTTCGTGATGGGGGATGGAGGTGTACAGGGACTGGATGTCCATAGTGAAAATAAGGCATTGGGGACCGGGGAAGCGAAAATCCTGGAGGAGGTGGAGGGCGTGGGTGGTGTCCCGAACGTAGGTGGGGAGTTCTTGGACTAAAGGGGACAGGACCGTGTCGAGGTATTGGGAGATGAGTTCGGTGGGGCAGGAGCAGGCTGAGACAATGGGTCGGCCGGGGCAGGCAGGTTTGTGGATTTTGGGCAGGAGGTAGAAACGGGCGGTGCGGGGTTGTGGGACTATGAGGTTGGAGGCGGTGGATGGGAGATCCCCTGAGGTGATGAGGTCCTGGATGGTCTGGGAGATGATGGTTTGGTGGTGGGAGGTGGGGTCGTGGTCAAGGGGGCGATAAGAAGAGGCGTCCGCGAGCTGGCGTTTGGCTTCAGCGGTGTACAGGTCAGTGCGCCAAACTACCACCGCGCCTCCCTTGTCTGCGGGTTTGATGGTGAGGTTGGGATTGGAGCGGAGGGAGTGGAGGGCTGCACGTTCTGAGGGTGAGAGGTTGGAGTGGGTGAGAGGGGTGGACAGGTTGAGTCGGTTGATGTCACGGCGGCAGTTGGCTATAAAGAGGTCGAGGGCGGGTAGGAGGCCTGCACGGGGTGTCCAGGTGGATGGGGTGTGTTGGAGGCGGGAGAAGGGGTCGTCAGAGGGTGGGCGGGAGTCTTGGTTGTGAAAGTAGGCACGGAGCACGGCGGCAGTTGGCTGGCCTGATTGTCATTTTTCCAGCATGTACAAGAGTTCTGCATGGGGACTCTGTGGAAACCCCATTAAAGCACACTGTGAAGAAATTTAACTTTTCGTTGGACAATTATCCAATGCCTGGAACCCTCTGAAATTCTTCATTTAATTCAGAGCATCCAGAGGGTTCTGATGAAATTAAGTAAATGAATAAAATAGTTATTCAGGAAAGTTTCAAATACATCCCCTAATTCCTCAATAACAATTTAATTGTCCTCCCACTTAGTTCACACACCTCCAACATCACCTCTGCTAAACTCCTTACAATCCCAGGTGTCTGAGTTCACAAAACCAGAGGGCTCAAACCCCCTTTCCAGCTCCACCCTGACCTCCTTTCCCTACCATTCAGCTGTGCAGCGCCACCCCCAACCCCAATAACTGGTGAGCCACTCTGAAGCTGAGCCCTGCTGCCTCTCTGGCTCAGACCACCCTAACATCATAGTTAAACCTCCAGACCTGACACTTATCCCACCCAAACAACCAGACATGACACCCAATTTCTCCCACTCATCCCATTCCTGAAATACTGCAAGCCCTTGCACAAGATCTACTTGGCATCCCACTCAGGCACCCTACCTAGCTGGCAGCTTAGCCATCTGTCATCCTATCCATGGCACCCTGCCCCTTCTCATCTGGCATCCTATCCAGGTGGCATCATTCTTACCTGGCACCTTGACACCTTACTCACCCAAAACCCTATACTCTAAACATCTGGCATCCTACCCTTTGGTACCCTATCTGTACCCTGCCAGCACTCTACACATCTGACACCTGACTAAGCAGCATCCTCCCTACCCATCTGTACTCTACTGTCCCAGTACTCTAACATCATACTCATTTCATCCTATGTTGTGTATACTGACTGCATCTATCAAGGAAGCTGTTAGGTCCTTTAAATTTCAGAATACGAAGCTGACTGTTGTGTAAAGGGGATGTGCTTTGCCTTTTACTGACAGTGGTGTCCTCAGAAAGAACAGTCCAAATGAAAGTAGGGTTTACATTTCCATGGGGGCCCTGAGTGGACTCTTCTGTCAGGAATATGGAACTCCTTACTTTTATGAAAAAAAAACAAAGAAAACCCAGCCCAATGCATAGTTTGTACAATCCCCATCATAGAAACAAAGAAACTGGCTCTGACTGACTAAATTCATTTCATGTAGGAGTCTTGTTGCAGGCAAAGCCAAGCACTGTCATCACACTAATCTGATAGAAGTCAAAACCAATTTTTATAATAGACAGTGACCAAATCCTCAAAAGGTCCAAAATGTCCACAAGAAGAGCTAATAAAATAAATCTAAATATTAACATAAGGTGCAAAATTCCAAAGGCACAGAAATAAAAGGAAGGAAAGATAACAATTGTAACAAAGCTACTAAGGGCTGGATAAGATGCTATCAGGGACAGCAACTGAAAAATGGCAAAAACATTTTATTTTCATGTGATGTGAGAACTGCTGACAAGGCCACATTTATTGCTCATGCCTAATTGTCCTCAAGAAAATGGTGGGGAGTCACTTTCTTAAATGTTTGCAATTCACCTGGTTTAGATATACTCACAGTGCTGCAGAATTTTGATCTTGTGACCATGACGGAATGGCAATGATGAGGAGTGCTTGGAGGGAAACTTACAGCTTGTGGTGTTCCCATATGGCTGTTGCTCCTAGGTGACAGAGGTTGTGGGTTTGGAGAGTGTTATTACAGAAAGTTCAGCAAGATCCTGCAGTGTACCTTGCAGATGGTACAAACTGCTGTCACTGCATTCTTATGAAGGGAGCAAAGACTTAATGTGGTGGATTAATCAGGCATATTACTTTTGCCTGGATAACTTTGATGCTCGAGTGCCTTTGGAGCTGCATTCATTACACAGATGAAGTATTTCCATCACATTCTTGACTTGTACCTTATAGAAAATGAACAAGGTTTGGGAATGTACAAGGTGAGATACTTAGCGCAGAATTCCCAAACTCTGATCTTCTGTTCTGGCCATAGTATTTATATGGATGATCCAGTTCAGTTTCTGGTTAACAGGATATTGATGGTGGGGTTTCAGTGATGGCAATGTGTCAAGGGGTAATGGTTGGATCCTTTTTGTTTGAAATGGTCATGACATAACATTCGTATGGAGTGATATTTCTTGCTGCTTATCAACCTGCGCCTGAGTGTTGACTGATCTTGCATTAGTATCAGCATCAGCACTGTAACCAATACTGAACACTAGGTTATCATTTCTGACCATCCCTACCTTCTTAATATGGAGTGAAGGTCATTGATATTGATGGATGAGCCCGAGGATGTAATGATAAACTAGGACTGTAATTATTTGTCTACGACAACCACAACTTTTCTTTCCCCTCAGTATGACTTTAAACAGTGAAGAACTTTCCCCTGATACCAATTTATGCCAATTGTTCAAATGCTTCTTGATGTCATACTTGGTCAAATTGGCTTGATGTCAAGGTATGATGTAAACTGTAGGATTTCTATCTATAGTTTTATTGGTTGTTGCTGCAAACTTGGATTTCCCAGCTGAGCTAATTGGTGTTTTTGCTGTGCATATGAAGTTAATAATTAACTTCTATGCATTTTTGTAAGCATGGTGAGGTTTAGGAGCAGTTTTTATAACCTGACTGTAGAGTGGATGGATTTTGTATACTAATTGCTTGCTTTAAATTGTTTGTGATCCAGAATAGCAATTAATGGGCCCCAAAATTATGCCAGTGAGTTCTGGAATCCAGTTCTTTTTCTAGATTGGGGGAGGCATTGTTGACTGAATGAGAGAAACTTTTAGTTTCATTTTTAACGTTGGGTAGTATTTTAGTCCTGTGAAGAGCTTGGAAATGGATGTCTATATAAAACAGTTCACTTTTTGAGAAGAGATGGATATAGTGAATTAGGTTCTGAGAGTGAGTGGTTCGTGTCCGTTCCAGACCAATTAAGGACTGCAAATAATTATTTCGGTTTAGTGCAGAAAAGCTAAAATATGTGATAACTCCATGAAGACACATTCACAGTTCCAGTTTAAAAAAAAACAACTCCAAAGAGACTTGAACCTACTGAGGTGTAAAGGTATTGGTGAGTTGGAAGATATTTGGGGTAGTAAACTAAAAGTGCTTCTGGATTTCCAAGAAGATGCACTTTACGATGCAGCAAGGAAGGTTTCTGAGCAGTGCCTTCAGACAGTAACAAAGGAACGGGAGTACAGTAAGGAATGGTGTAACAACTCCTGTACTGCCCGGAGTTGTGACCAGTAATCCAGCAAAGTACTGTAAAGACTCAGTTCTGAGTTTGATGGATTATGGAGGTACAATTGCAAGATGGCAGATGATGTCCTCAGTGTGAAGATGGTGATTGCATCAATGTCAGGTGACTTGTCCTGATTTTTGACTTTTCTGTAGTGGTTTAGTGCACTTGAATGGCTGGTTTGACCATTTTGGAGGGTTGCAAAAAGGCAGCCACAATGCGAACATACCTAATAATCACTTGTCTTCTGTATTGTCTGATCAGATGGACAAGAAATTGTAAAGTAAAATTAAAATATAGAGAGGTAAAACAGAAAACATATCTAGTCAAATTCCAATAAAATCAAAATCCTAAATCTGTTTAGATTATGTCTAGGCATTTTTCAATGAATTTAGCAAAAACATAGCAGAGGAACTATTGTACATATTTAATAATTCATTATAAAATGTGTAGTGCCAGAGGACTGGTGGATAAGCAATAATACAGTTTTATGTAAAAAATGAGATGAAACAGTTCTAGGGTACAATAAACCAGTCATCTTAACATGAGTAGTCAGGAAGATAGTGGAATCCCCATTAAAGGAGAAAATAGAAAAACAAGTAGAAACCAAAAAAAGACTCATCACCTTGTTTGACCAACTTCATTGAAGAACTAACACTGAAGATAGACAGGGATATCATAATAAATACAATTTATCTAGGTTTCCAGAAGGCTTTTGATAAAGTGTAATATGATAGACTAATGAGAAAGGTCAATATATACAGAACCAAGGGTACATATAGCTGTGCTAATTTCATGTCACATGATGCAGCCAGTCTATTAAAATAATCTTTCAATGTATTTACTGAATCAAAGTCTGTTATAATTTTAAAGATCACTATTAGGATATTCCTCAACTGAGAACAGAGACATGTCCACCTTAGATGTCCAAAGTTGGGTATTACCTGGCATTTCTGTCACCAAGTGCTAATATTTATGTCCTTCTTATCTGATAGAGACCAAAACTGCAGCTTAGGGGAAAAGTAAAATGAACAATCAATATGAAATAGCTATCAAGAAGTCAAATAGAGATTCAGATGAATACAAACAGTAGTGGGAATTTGGAACTTCCTATCACAGGGAATGTTTGAGGAGAATAGTATTTAATAATTAGTAATAATTTAATTTTAATGAATGGTATTTAAGGAAAAACTAGATACCTGTAAGACAAAGAAGGAAACAAAGAGCTATCCCGATATTGTTGATTTGGAGTAAGAGCTTGGGCCTCAAGTGTGGCTGAGAAAGGTTAGGAGGAAGCTCTAGTACAGAAATGCCATCATGGACTGTTGGGCTGAATGGCCAGTTTCTTTATTGAATATTCTGTTTAATTCCATGTAAGACCATAAAGCAAATTATGTATTAGAAACTGATTTGTAACCTACTCAAGTATCAATAATTATCAGAGGTATTCCAAAACCAGGAAACAGATCGTGTCAGAACGCTGAAACGCACACTATCATTTCTCAAGTTGTATTCTTAGAATTTATACAGTAAATGTAAAGAGGACATTTAGCTTATCATGACTCTGCAAGCCCTTTGAAAGAGCGATCTCATTCATTCCAAAAACATCCTCAATCTTGTCCCATAGCCAAGCAAGTATTTCTCTTTTAAATATAAATCTAAGTAATTTCGCATTCACATGATTCAATAAATGCACTGAGCAAAGACACTGAAAGTGAAGTGAATATCAATCAGAGACTCAGGACAATAAGGCATAGCCCTACCAAGATACATAATGAGTGAGGCTTTCTAGCTAGGAGTGAATGATGATAGAATGACCCCCATGTATGTAATGTCCACTCTGCAATGTCACTTATTAATTAGAATTAAATAAATTAAAAAATCTATTCACTTAATAGATATTGAAGGCGAAATTGTTTCTCTATTGATAGATTTCATGATAAAGTCAGTGTGACTACAGACCACAATTTTTCACCAAAATTATCGACAAGAGGAATTTCATCCCCATAGAAACCTAGTAATGTATTCTCCTTTGTGTTGATTCTGTGGAAATAATGAAACACCAACAGCATGCAATATTAGATATTTAATTTGAGAGTCAATCTGAAGTAAAGGGTTATTAAAAACATTACATTCATCTTCTGCAGAACAGTCCACTTAAATGCCCGTCCTTTGGGTACATAATTCCACAACCGTCTAACTTGCTTCCTCTGCTCATTCGGCTGTTGAAACCTGTGTACAATACAAATTTAAAAACTTCCTTTTATGAAGCATGTAGCATTTGAAATTCACAAATGCATTTTCACCTCCCTAACATGAGCACTGTATATCCACAGCCGGTTAGATAGTGTAAATTTATTCAGAGCAGCTTAAGTTGCACTGTTATCAGAAATTTAAAATACTCCTTTATTGTTGTGCATTCATTTAATCTCCTTGATCAAGTACACTGCTGCTGAATCTGAACAAATGGCGGAAAGTCAAATGGCAGTTTTGTTTTCAAGGCATAGCCAGTACTTTTAAATTCCTTCTGTAGATCATGAGGTTATCAAAGTAACCTTGCTGAAGGGTCTAAAATCAGCACTGAACTATTTTTGTATGATTAGGTGAGCAGAATTAGAGACTGGCTTAGACCAGATATAGTTAAAATTAGCTCATATATACCTTTGGAAATGCAGTAACTCTGAAGAGGTTAGTCACATGTAGCAATGCTCTCTACCTAGAATTTCTGGCCAGTACAGGAGGCAGTACAAAGCATTACAATAAATTGTCTATTTCTGACAGTGCTCAAGTGTTTTGATCATTGTTTCAACCTTATTTTAATAAAAGACTTGCAATGCAAACAATAGAATTATTTCACAATGGAAGATGGGGGCAGTAGGCCCACCAGAAGCATTAATTGTCACTGCCTACAATACTTTTCAGAACATATGTCCAATTTTTATATATTCTTGCTATTCAATTTTTATTTCCATTGGCATAAAGACAAGGAGTTGTTATTTTGTCATATTTTGCTTGAGCAGCGAAGGACTGATGGCTCATCTCTAGTCACTCTTTTCATCCACAGAAAAACTAAAAAAGTAAAATAAATAGCGTGAGGACCAGAGCTGCTCATTTATTTCATCCTTCCTACTTTAAGCAGAGTAGGAATTCTGCGTCACCATTCACAATAAACCTATTCCACCCACATGGGCCCATGACAAAATAAGCTATTTGACAGACACTGGTCGAACTCATTGCAAAAAAGCATGGCATTATTTCTGCTGGTTGATGTCATTGGTAAAATATTATAACGTTGTTTCACCTGCTCTCATTGCAAATCATTTTTGACCATTAACCTTTATGCTCTCACAATGTTTCATTGAATTTGTTAAGGCTGCCTTATTTGTCAGATCACAATGCACATTTCTGTCTTGAAGGTTTGGTGAGATTGAAAATGTTTGTGCTCATTATCAACAGTAGGCATTGATACGAATAGATCCGTGAGCCTTTCTTTCTTCGCCACTCAAGCATTTCAACTGCAAATCTCACATTTTAAAAAAAAGCTGGCATTAACAGTTAGATGTTTAACCAAACCATAAGTACATCCCAGCTCTGTCTGTTATCAACTTGCACACTTATCAAACAAGGGAATCTTTATAGAAGCTACTCCTGCTCTTTGTGTAGCTTTGTTTCAATAAAGGTTGAAAGCTCTTCGGTTGTGTTTGGGCAGGTGTAGGACTCTGAACAAATAGATCATCTGTCAGCACGTCCTTGAATTAGTCATGAGCTAAAATTTCCTCAACTTAATCACAAAAATATGACAGATCACAGGCTGTGGATAGATTTTGTTTAGGTAGAGAACAGTTTAATTAGTTTTTCTCTTCTCTTTTTGTGCTTCTTGGTACTCCCTTCAAATAGCATCTGTCATTGCATGACTGAGAGGCCAGGAGGAGGAGCCACCAGATCTTCTCTTTAAAGATTTAGATTTAGTATCCTAGGATTCACTTGTCTCCTCATTTTTTTTTCTCTCTGTAAGAAGTTGTCATCATTTGCCTTGATGGCACATACATATAACGGAAAGAGCAGGAGATGGGGTGGAATATGACCTGAGAATATTAAGGTCTCATGGGCCATTGTAACCAAAAATCACATGATATGCTACTGCTATCATACTGCTCAATGCTGCTCTGTAGACAAGCAGGAGGCTAGAAGAATACAGCAAGCCCGGTATCTCAATGTTAGCCCAGACACTTATGTGACTGTGAGTGCAATGTTTGCATACAATAACTACCTTCAATACATGTCTAAAATAAAACAAAGAACTGTGAATGCTGGTGATCTGAAGCAAAACCAGATATTACTTCAATTGATTAGTTACAGGATTTGAAAATTAACTCCTTCTTCCCACAGATGCTGTCAGACCTACTGACTTTTGCCAGCAATTTGTGTTTCTGTTTCAATAAATGTCTTTTGGATTCTTCAGTGCCATACTATCCTAGTTTCTTAGTTTTCAGATAAAAATACCTGGCTGGAGGCAAATTTACATCCTGGTGAGTAGCAGTGGTTGATGAAAAAAATCTTCAAAATTGTGGTAAATGTTTAGAAAACTAATTGAAGACAAATAGGATAACATTGTGTGATATTAGAAAATGTGGACAATCAAGAGCAGCAGTTTCTAAGCATACAGTCAGACATCCAGAGGTTTAGAGAGGGCACTGACTACCAAAAAGACATTGTTAATTTCTCTTGATTGGAAAGTAAGCAGCTGTTGCAAGATGAAAGAAATTTCTAAGATTGCCTCAATTAAAAATGAAAGTAAAGTTGCAGTCTACTTCTGAGTTGGGGCACTAATATGCTCTGTCCTGACAGTTGATACAAAATTAACAATCTCTCATAACAGCCTCTTAAACAAGGAACAATTTTAATTTCCATTGGCATAAAGCCAAGGAGTTGTTTTTTTTTCTGAATTTACATTTACTTAAAGCTACAATCCAGCATTATTAAGGATGAATCATGGATAGTAAAACTGTAACTATGGAATGGGCATCCAGAGACACTTTTACTGAATTACAACTGTTCAACAAATGTATGTAGTTTTATTTTACAGCTCAAGCAATTAATACTTCTAAGAAAAGAGCTTTGAAAATCTTGCCAACCATTGGTGAGGAGGTTTCTTGTAGAAATCATACATCCTGTTTTTTTCTGTGGAGAATTAAAAATATCTAGCAAAGATCTGGATAAGTTCCCTCAGGCAAGCTTAAGCATAGACTTAACTTCAGGATTAACAGTCTCCAATTCATGTCATACAGACAGCAATCTCAAGAGTCAATGACCAGTTTAGAGTTATGGAGTCTAAAGTCATACAGCAGTTGGAAGATACCTTAACAAAGGGCAAGAATATGATATTTTTCAAAGAGGAACTATCAAAAAGGCTGGATGAGTTTAACGCCACAGTTGCAGGCCAACACTTAAGATGTCCATGTCAGTTAAAAGTCTGAATACCCTAAACCTATTTTCCAGTTCTTAGCCCATAGCTCTGAAGACAATAGCACAAAAGTGAATATCTAAGGACAATTTAAGTGTCATGAGAGTTTCTGACTCAATCGAACTTTCAGTCAGTGAGTTCTAGACTCTCATCATCGTCTGGGTAAAAAACATTCTCCTCAACTCTCCTCTAGGCCTTCTACCACTTACCTTCAACCTATGCCCCTGGTTATTGACCTCTTTCCTAATGGAAAAATAGTCTTCATTATCAGCCCTACCATAACCTTAACTATCACCTTGCAAATTTTGTTTCTACAAGAAAAACGCCAACCATCCAATCTTTCCTCATCACTCAGATCCTCTAGCCCAGGTAGCTTAAAATAATTCTTCTTTGCATACTTTCTGGTGCAATTGCATCCTTTCCATTATGTGATAACAAAGTCTGTTTGCTATACTCTAGTTGTGACCTAATCAGCATGTTATACAGTTCCATCATAACCTTTCCTGAACAAATCCATTCTGACTCTCCCTGGTTAATGCATGTCTTTCCATGTGCTGACATATTTTGTTCGTGAGAATTCTTTGTTTCACACTCCCCACCAGAGAGATTAGACTGACTAGCCTGTAATTATCTATTCTTTCGCTCTGCCACCACAGTTCACAACCTCTATGAACGATGGGACATTGCTCTTACATTTTATGCCTTGGCTAACAAAGGCAAGTATCACACATGCCTCCTTAAGTACCTTGTCTACCTGCCAGCTACATTCAGAAATCTGTACACAGTATGTTTTCACCATTTTCCAGAGTCCTCGCATTCATTGTATCAGCCCTTGCTTTGCCTCATTAGCACTCCCGAAGTGAATTATCTAATAATTGTCCAGATTGAATTCTATTTGCCACTACACAGCCCACTTGACCAGTCCATTGATATCCTCCTCCGATTTACGACTATCGTTCTCAAGAGTTACTATCCAACCATAGAACATAGAACATAGAAGGATACAGCGCAGTACAGGCCCTTCGGCCCTCGATGTTGCGCCGACCGAATCCTACCTAACCTATACTAGCCCAATAACTTCCAAATGCCTATCCAATGCCCGCTTAAATGACCATAAAGAAGGAGAGTTCACCACTGATACGGGCAGGGCATTCCATGAACTCACAACCCGCTGTGTGAAGAATCTACCCCTAACATCTGTCCTATACCTACCACCCCTTAATTTAAAGCTATGTCCCCTAGTAACACCTGACTCCATTAGCGGTAAAAGGTTCTTAGTATCTACCCTATCTAAACCCCTAATCATCTTATACACTTCTATCAGATCTCCCCTAAACCTTCTCTTCTCCAATGAGAACAGCCCCAAGTGCCTCAGCCTTTCCTCATAAGATTTTCCTACCATTCCAGGCAACATCCTGGTAAACCTCCTCTGCACTCGTTCTCAAGCTTCCACATCCTTCCTATAGTATGGCGACCAAAACTGCACACAATACTCCAGATGAGGCCGCACCAGAGTCTTATACAACCACTTTTCATAATATCAGTAAACTTGTTGATCATACCCCTATAACACAAAGCCCTGTGCAACCCAAAAGACAACAAACTTCCAGTTATGTAGACATTCATCTACCAATGTCCTCTGCATTATGCCTCTCAGCCAATATTTGATCCGATGTATTACTTTGCTTTGAATCCCATGGATTCACTCTTATTGACCAGTCTACCATGGCGGACATTAGTAAAAGTTTTGCTAAACTCCTCACGTAGACCACATCAAATATATTACCTTCATCAACATTCCTGGCTAACCTCCTCAAAAAAGTTGGAGCAAAATTGTCAAGCATAAACTTTCCTGAACAAATCCATTCTGACTATCCCTGATGAATGCATGTCTTTCCAAGTGCTGACATATTCTGTTCCTGAGAATTCTTTGTTTCAATCTCCCCACCACAGACATTAAACTAACTCTCCTGCAATTATCTAGTCTTTTCTTGCGTCGCCACACCTCTCAACTTTTATAAATGATGGGACATTGCTAGCTGTCCCCATCTCCACTGGCACCTGACCTCTGGCCAGAGAGGATTTGAAAGCTACTGCCAGGGCCAGAATTGATAACTCCTCCTTTCTCTCCCTCAACTAGCAGTGAATGTTGGGACATTGAGTAAATTTAAGGAGGAGATAGACAGGCTTTTAATTAGTAATGGGTTGAAGGCTTTTAGACAGCAAACAGGAAAATGGAGATGAGGCAGAGATGAGATCAGCCATGATTGCATTCAATGGATGGAGCAGGCTCAAGAGGTTGAATTGCTGATTCCTGTTCTTGCTTCTTAAGATCATATAACAGCACAGACAGGGGATGGGATAGGTATTATAACAAGAGCAGGGGTGTGGGGGTAGATGGTTGAACAAATCTGAAGGTGACAAACTATCAGCATAAATGCAACTCTTTTCTGCCCCTGTCAGATACTACACAATGGCTGATATGACGTAGGACCCCATTTTACATCAGCTGACTTTCCTTCCTCAAGCATCACGTTTGAGAACTAAAACAAAAAAAAATTGACAACTTTTGCTCAGTCTGCCAAAATCTGCCAATAATACAATCACTAAATTTGTTTGGCCCTGAACATCCAATTTAGATTCCACTAATTTTTTGAATATCTTTTAAATGCATACTGATTGCAGGAGTGGTTTAATTATCCTTTGAATGCTGTAAGCTTTGTACCTCTATGCAAAACAATATTAATGAGTGGCTTCACAAGTTTTTTCAACAAAAACAGGAGAATTCCTTTATGATATTTAATAAGAAATAAACCTATTCAAGTTTAAAACATTGTAAGGAAACTTGAATATTTTACATCTTATTTTCAATCATCCTTGCTTGAAAATTCCAAGAGTTTCAATTGTACTCGTTGCTGTCTGTTACTATTCAAAGAATCCTTTCTTTCACATGGGTCCAGTTATTGAAGTGACCAGGCTATTGGGCTGGAGATGACACCATACTCATAGAAAATCCTGCTTTCACTCCATGGCTACACATGCCCCAGTGTCTGTCACTGGCTCAGATCACTTCGTTGAGCACTTGACTAGGATTTGAATTCTGGACCTTCAATTACATCTAGCTCCAGCTGACACCACTCGATAACTAGAGAGTCAGCATCAGTTCTTAGCATTACCATTTCTCATCATTGACTCAGTGATAGAACTCTGAGATCAATTCCAGAAAAGAAATGAAGAACTGCTGGCATCATGGTAACAAGAGACACAGGAAGTAATCAGGCAAGATATTTTTCATATATTTCAACTATCCAACCATATGTCCACCATATTAGTTCATTCCACTCCATAAATCAGTACTAAAATGTGGCTCTTATAAAATTTTTATTTGAATTCACAAGACACTACATTTAGTTTACCAAGTCAATTGCTTCCACAGTCTAGTCTTTATCTATCCCCATCATGGAACTTACTTCACATACTTAATCCACTGAGACTAAATTTTACACAGATTTTCTGATTTACAAAGTCCAATTGAGAAAAATCTTGATTGCTTATCTGTTCATTTTCCAGATCTCATTGTTAAATCCAAACATACTGCTGTTCAGACATGACCTGGCATCGTTTGGAAGCTTTCTACAGATGTGCAGTAATTGTACCCAAATCCAACTCTATCTTCGCTAATGGATATCACTTCATCAACCAGGTTTTGTCTTTCATCTTTAGTATGTAATAGCTTCCAGATCTTATTTAGAACCTCATTTATTTTGTTCGTCTGGTTTTGTTCATAATATTACATTTTCTAATATTACAAATAACTTTGGCAAAAAGTGATCTATAAACCACTGCAGAACATTGTTTGAACAATGCCTCCGATTATAATCATCTTCTGCTATCTGTGGGCAGCAAATTTTCCATTCAGCTAATTGATCACAAAGTCCACAGACTGAGTTTTCCCATTTGCAGTTAAAATGTGGTGGCAAGTAAGTTTCAAGACATTTAGTCTGCCATGACATGGAGATGAATTTTCTCACACACACTTCAATCACTTGATTAATTATTGTGTCATTGGGTGCATTTCACTGGGAATCGAGGAGTGAACATGGTGGAAGAGCTCATCACTACCAGAACTTTCTAGCTTCCACATATCTAATGCCACATGTAGAAATCAGCTGCACTCCCATTTCAAAAACTATTTCAAAACAGAGAAACATAGGAACTAGGAGCAGGTGTTGGCCATTTGCCTTTTGAATCTGCTCCGTCTTTCAATATGGACATCGTTGATCATGTACCTCAATGCCCTATTTCTGCTTTCCTCCCATACACCATGATGTCATTAAAATCTAAAAGTGTATTTCTTTCTTTCTTGAGTATATTCAATGACTTAGTCTTCACAGCCTTCCATGATGGGCAATTCCACAGTTCACAACCCTTTGAGTGAAGACGTTTTTCCTCATCTCCTCTATACCTTAGGACTCTGTATGCTGGTTCTAGATTCCCAGCCAGGGGAATGTCCTCGTAGCATGTCCACCTCTGTTAAGATTTCATAAGTTTCAATCAGACCCCTCTCATCCTTTTAAAGTCTAGTGAGCTGGCACGGTGGCACGGTGGCTCAGTGGTTAGCACTGCTGCCTCACAGCACCAGGAACCTGGGTTCAATTCCAACCTTGGGTGACTGTCTGTGTGGAGTTTGCACATTCTCCCCTTGTCTTTGTGGGTTGCCTTCAGGTGCTCCGGTTTCCTCCCACCATCCAAAGATGTGCAGGTTAGGTGAATTGGCCATGCTAAATTGCCCATAGTGTTAGGTGCATTAGTCAGGGGGTAAGTATGGGGAATGGGTCTGGGTGGGTTACTCTTCGGAGCGTCAGTGTAGACTTGTTGGCCCAAAGGGCCTGTTTCCATACTGTAGGGAATCTAATTGAACCCTTATCTTCTCATAGAAGAGTCTGCAATCCCTGGTGTCAGCCAAGTGAACCTCTGCTGTATCCCTTTATGGCAAGTGTGCCCTTTCTAAAGGTAGCGAGACCAAAATTCCAGGAGTGATCACAGTTACACATGATCTACACTTTGTGCAAAGAATTCTTCCCCAACCCCAAACCTCTTACAGTTTGATTATGCCCTCTGCCCAAGCGCTAGTATGGCTTGAAGTCTGCCTGGTAGAAAGAAGGGGGTGGGGATAAAAGGGTCCTTCTCAGAATGGCAGCTAGTGACAAGTTGTGTTACAGAAGGCTTAGTTTTGGGACCACAATGTTTCACTTTATACATTAAAAATCTAGATGAAGGATCGGAGGATATTCTGGCTAAGATTGCAGATGATACCAAGACAGATAGATGGACAGGTAGCATTGAGGTGTCGGGGAGGCTGCAGAAGGATTTGGACAGGTTCAGAGAATGGAGTACAACATGGGAAAGTGTGAGGTCATATACTTTGGTAGGAAGAATACTATTTTCTAAATGGGGATAAAATTCAGAAATCTGAAGTGCAAAGAGGCTTTGGAGTTCTAGTCCAGGATTCTTTCAAGGTGAACTCGCAGGTTGAGTCAGTAGTTCAGAAGGCAAATGCAATGATGGCATTTAGTTTATGGGGACTTGAATATAAAAGTAGGGATATATTTCTGAAGTTGTACAAGATTCTGGTCAGGCCATGTTTGGAATATTGTGTGCAGTTTTAGGCCCCATATCTCAGGAAGGATGCATTGGCCTGGAGCGTGTTCAGAGAAGGTTCACGAGAATGGTCCCAGGAATGAAAAGCTTAACATACGAGGAACATTTGAGGACTCTGGGTCTATACTAGAAGGAGTTTAGAAGGATGAGGGGGTATCTAATTGAAATTTACAGAATACTGAATGGCCTAGATAGAGTGGATGATGGGAAGATGTTTCTATTTGTAGGAAAGATAGGACTGAGGGCACAGCCTTAGAGCAAAGGGAAGACCTTTTAGAATGAAGATAAGGAGAAACTTCTTCAGCCAGAGAGTTGTGAATCTATGGAACTCACTGCCACAGAAGGCTGTGGAGGGCAGGTCGTGGGGTATTTTTAAGACTGAGATCAATATGTTTTTGATTGTCAAGGGGATCAAGGGTTATGGGGAGAAGGCAAGAGAATGGGGTTGAGAAAGTTATCAGCCATGATTGAATGGCAGAGCAGACTCAATAATCCTAATGACCTAATTTCTGCTCCTATGTCTTATGGTCTTATGGTTCCTAATCTCTCACACAAGGGGAAAACAATCTTTCTACATCTACCCTGTTAAGCCACCGAAGAAGCTTATATGTTTAAAATAAGATCCTCTCTTATTTGTCTAAATTCCAAAAGCAAGGGGCTAAGTGGCCTACTTCCGCTTCCACATCTTGTAGTCTAATGCTAAGAAACCAAGCTAAAAGCTATATAATGCCTGTGCCCATGATAGTGCAGGAGCATCTGTTGTAAATGCACATGAGTCTCTGTATACAGTAATACCTGCAGAAGCTTCAAGTTGTCATTGTTCATCAACTCCAAAATAGTGTGTTGAAGGCCTGAAGTGATGATTGAATTGATGTAAGAACAGGCATAATGATATGGTGAGGCTGCCGGGTTGCCAATCTGGAGTTGTGTTGATGACGAGTTGAAAAGGACAGTGCCCCTGGACCACATAAGAACATTGTTCAGAAGATGCCTTCCAGGACAAGCATTTGGCAGGCTATAGCAAACAGGCAGCTGCAGTATTTTATCTGTTGAGAATTTAGGCGATCTCAGCAGGATTGGAGGTGGGATGATAATATGGTGAGTTGGAACTTTACTGAGACATAAAAGCATTGAAATTAGGTTGTCACCACTCAAAAAGTGAGATGCTGCAGCTATCACTTAAGACTTGAGAGAAAGATCAGATCATTTTTCTTGAGGTTCAGAATGTGTTTTTTCCTCCTATTTTGTAACCTTGTTTGCCATTATTCTTGCTACATTTGGAGACAAAAATTCTGGCTCATATGTTTATACCCTCTTTGGTCACATCATGTGGAAACTCATCTTTTTGAAAACATAAATTATAATGTTTCTGGCATATCTCTTGTCCACTAATTTCTGCTTTTTGGTTTTATTTAGATGAATTTCTTCATGATGATACATTGGTGCTGTTTGTTTATGTTATAAGTCCCTGCATTAAATAGCGCTATGCTGAATGTTGACCACAGGACTCAATTCTGTAGAGAATGGAATCCAGCAAAAACTTGAAGAAATGAAATAAAACAAGTCTTAAAAGTTGCAAAAGTCTAAAATGCAGTATATGTCAACATCGTCATATGACTTGGAGTATTCAAAATGTCCTTTGTGACTTTTATACATGAAAATGATTTTTAAGAGGCAGAAGGGTTTAATCCGTTTCTTTTGATTTTGGAGAATTATCTTATTGGATGGTAAGTAACTTTTAGTTGTGGCATCTTTGATTATTTATTCTCTCCAACTTCATACAGAATGTTCTTCAACGTTAACAGTACTAAAATGCAATGTTGTGATTGGATATCACAATGCACCAATGACCACTTTCTTATTTACTCAGATAAGGAGGAACTGATCAGGCAAAGAGTCAAAGTATCTTCTACAGCCTGTCTGAACAGCATTGCCACCCATTATTTGCATCTTCATGGTTTCTGATCCAATTTGAATGTTGTGCTGGCACTTTTGTAAAACATTTTGAAAATAAACAGAGTGGGAAAATAAATCAACATTGTAGCTGGACTTTTCCTCTTGGGTTGGATTGCTACTGAAAAGTGTCATGGACCTATAACTTCAACCATCCATCTGAACTTCATCAGTAAAACCAAAGTTTTTCAGAGTTGGCCCAAGTTGAGTATTTAACATGAGCTTGCACAGATATCAGTGGCTCAGATTCAGAGCTTGTCAATTTGGGGCTGGCTAATGCTTTGGCTATTGCAAGTCTGCAGCAATTCTAATGCCGGTTATCAACAATTTTCTTATTTGTTTGAAATTAGGACTCAAAACTTTGGAGAATATGTCAGATCTATAGCAGGCAAAATCCTACCATCAGATACTCAGAGACCATGTGACCTTGAAGGGAAGGTTCTTTTGAGATGAGGGAAGGATCTGAAATGAAGTGCTCATGAAAGCCCAGCAGAAAGAGGTAGTTGGAAAGATTACAGGCCATTCCAAATCCCAAACATTGAAAGGATGTTTACTGAGGTTGCCAGTTCAGGAAAATAAAAACCAAATTATATCTTCCAATATTGTTACAAGCTAAGAAACACTACTATAGTAGTAAAATATTTCAAAATCTTAGCATTAAATGAGATCATTCTTTATATTAGAGACTTCAGTTGTAGACGACTATAGCTCTTAAACCCTTGCTGCCATCATGCATTAGTCTTCATCCTCATTGTAATCAATCTACTGACAAGAAAGACTATTCTATTCTACTGAAAGCAGTGTTTGACTGCATTTTTGACAATTTGAGGGAACATTCAGACATTTGCACTTTGCTTCTAGAACAAAGCAAAAGAACAGTACCAGAGGAAGATAGGCCTCATGGCTCACTCACAATCTCTACGAGGAGGAAGTCATAACAGGTGAAAAGAGATAGGGAGGGGTTGTTTTTCAATTCTTTCCAGCTTAGTTCTCATGAAAAAAGTTTGACTGGATGGTTTGTCAATGTCTGGGTGGCACCTCTGTCGATATTAAATGCCCCAAGACCTGCCCAGCATAATTTTCATGCAAGCATGCAACTAGGAGTACAACATGTCCCAACTGAAACAGATAAAAGGCTGTTTACATAGGCTGGTTGTAGAAACATGTTGCAAGTTTCAGCCAGGTGGGTGCACATGCTCCACCCATTTCGCACTAAGTGTTGGGAATGTATATATTTATTGTTAATGAGAATTGAAATATAGACATGTTTGGACATTTCTGGGTTGCAAAGGATTAATCATTGGCCTGCTTGAAACTGAAAAGTCAAAAGGTTAAAGAAAACGGTGGTCTATTTGGTGTTTACAAAAATAAATAGTGGCTTTGGAAAGCAGTGTCCAGCAAAGGTTTTGAGAGAGGAGTAAAGATGGAGTTTTAGTGATGAAGGAACAGATAGGATCCCTATAGTGTGGAGGCTGGTCATTTGGCCCACCGAGTTCACACCAACCCTTTGAAGAGCATCCCACCCAGACCCACCACCCATCCCTGTATATCTGTATTTCCCATGGCTCATCCACCTAGCCTGCATATCATGAGCAATTTAACCTGATCAATCCACCTAACCTGCACATCTTTGGACTGTGGAAGGAAACCCATGTGAACACAGGGAGGATGTGCAAATTCCACATAGACTGTGACTCAAGACTAGAATTGAATCCAGGTCCCTGGTGCGGAGAGGCAGCAATGCTAACCATTCAGCTACTCTGCCAACTCAGCTGGAAACCTTTCCAGATTTCTGCTGCAAACACCTAACAATAGACTTTGGACTGAGGAAACAGGCATTTTCTCAGTACACATTGAGAAGCTGTGGGCAATTGCTGGAGAAGTTGCAAGAGAGAGCAACCTTTACTCTCTTACTATCAGTAAGAGTCAAAGCATGAACTTGAAAGCATTGTTCTGTCTGTCTCTCTTGGGGAAGAAACTAGTATGGTTTAAAATATTAGACCTCCCAACACCTTCTCAGCTGAATTTGTAATCTAGTCTGAACATTTTCATTACGTTGCAAATGCTAGCTATTGGATTTCATTGATAGGAATTTGTCATCTGAATTCAACCCTTGACCTACAAATCAAATCAAATCCTATACAGATTGTTCTGTTATAATGCGCATTTCATTAACGTAAATTCGCTGTAACACAATTGGCGAATTGGGGCCACTGCTACTAAAATGGAAACTTTTAAAAACATGTGTATTGATTGTAATGTGATTATTATCATCAACTCTTTAAGCATTATTTCTAAAGCACGATTTTTCTACAAGAGGTTGCCTAAGAATGCAATCAACGCGTTATAGAATAACTACCAGTAAGTCTTCATCATGCTTATATATTTGAGATTAAGAGAAAGTGAGGACTGCAGATACTGGAGAGTCAGATTCGAAAAGTGTGGTACTGGAAAAGCACCGCAGGTCAGGCAGCATCCAAAGAGCAAGAGATTTGATGTTTCAGGCATGAGCCTGATGAACGGCTTATGCCTGAAATGTTGACTCTCCTGCTCCTCAGATGCTGCCTGAACTGCTGTTTCTGAGATCAAGAGAGATTTAGTTTAATTCACATAATTTAATTGATAATCATCTTGTCAGTTGTTTGAAGAATAAATTTACCTGTAATAAATGTCATTTTTGAGTTTTTGGAAAGGCCTGGTGAAGGTCTCTTCTCTTCTAATCAACAATACTAAAGAGAAGCAAATTGACCAATTTTGGTGATTAAGGGGATGTTTATACCATTGGTATGGGTCAGGGAGTAATAGATCTTGATTTTCTGTGTACCCTCCCAATCAAATTATAACTCAAGCAGTGAGCAGCCACTTCACAAGAGATGCAGCATTTTCTTTTGTGTGGAGGATGGAGTTTATAGCAATTGGATTAACTGCTTTGGGCTTTCAGTCTACACCACCAGCTCTTTAAGCAGTGTCAGTTGAAGAAACATGGATCTTGATCTAATTCTTCTGGAATAGGTGTTATCATGGGTAGATGCCATGTAATGCCTGAAAATTTGTTTTCCTCTAATTTCTCTTCCTCCAAAAACCAGGATATTGAAGTATTCCACTGTAGGAAACACACAGTGGCTTGTTTAGAAACTCGAGTCATGTGGAAGTATGATTCTTGTAGCTGAAAGTGTGTGGGCAGATAGTGAAATAGTTGTCAACATTACAAAAATATGATCAAACTCTTTCTATGTAGTCAGACATGATGTACACTCAATCCTAATGATGCACTAATGGTAGGAAATAACTCATGTGTCTATATTTCTTCAATAAGCTCTCCCACCCATTTTAGGAATAGCGCCTGGAGTTTCAGAAAGAAATGTGATATTGAGTGAGCCACAATTAAGAGTTGAAAGACGGTGTGACTGGTCCCTGTCCCATTTCTAATTTCTGCCACAGGAAAGTCTCCAAACAATTGCTAACCAGACTGCTCATAAGTAATATGTCAAAATGGAAATGTGACTGCCATGCCCCACAAAGACATGCCCAGTCTGTGAGGTGGAATGTTATGGTAATTGGTTTGGAGTCTTCCAAAACTAACTCCCTTCTTAAATGGAGAATGATGGGCCACAAAAGATCACTGCCAAGAAGGTCACCTGACTCTCACTTTGTGGATTTTGAAAGAAAACACTGTCTGCAAAGGATATATCAGAATAAAGTCGTGTAAAATACTATGAGAGTATCCCAACCATCCAATTTCTAATTTGAATGGCCATTCTGAAATTAAGATAATAATTTTCTCAAGAAGAGGAGTATCTGCAAACACAAACACCCAGGATGTGGGTAATTAATTTAAATTCCACATTTTATTTGGTATAGAACTGTAAAAGACCACATGGTGGACAGCCATTTTGGTCACTGTTTCAAAAAAGGCTGTTAAGTCAGTAAACCCAAAGCACCAACTGCAGAACAACAACAGCAGAAAATACTGTAACATCTTCATCTTTAATTGAATTGAATTGAATTGTATTGTCACATGTACCGAAGCACATTGAAAAGCTTAGTGAAAAAATACCTGCAGACTGTTACACTTTAATGACACTCAGCCTGTTAATTTTCAAGTCCAACAATTGACTTCTCAATAAAACAAACACTTCACCTTCAAGACCTACTGAAAAATCCATGTCTTTGAGGAAATGCTGAAACAACTCTGAGATTGGACTCTGGCTGCTTGACTTTGAGTTAGACTAACTCAAGAACAAAATTGCCTTCTTCAGTTGCCCCAACAATTTCAGCTTTCCTAACACAAGGGAAATGGTGAACCAAGAACTGTTTTATTGTTTGTAATTGGTAACAGTACACTATCTTGAGTGAATGTAGTTTTGTATGTGTGTGAATAAAGAAGAGTTAGATTTTTGCAATTTGTAAATAAATAGCTGTCTTTACTTAAACTCACTTAGCGCTAGTTATTCCAACTAGTCTTCCCGTTATAGACTGAGAAATACACATCTTCCTTTAAAACAAAAGTGAATAGAAACTGTAAGGGAAGGAAATTAGGATTTTAGTTCTTGCTCATCCTTGTCTATAATATAATCTTACATTTCTTCATGAATATTCAAGAAAAAAATACAAATTCAATTTAATTCATTGGCACAGGCTTTAGTCTGTAGTTTTACTGCACAAAGTTTTATAAGTGGACAAATTATCCTGGGACACTCAGTTACTTCTTATAGAATGTTGATAGAGCAGAGCTGGCAAAGTCTATGAAAAAGAAAGCCTGAAAAGAAGATCATCCCAAGTAAGGAATAAGAATATGTAGCAAAATCTTGCATGGAGAAAATGTTAACAGAAAGTATGAGTTCAAATGAGTCTGTATCCTATTCCTTCTCCTAGTCCAGCTTTGTACCACAAACACATCTTGGCAAAATCAGGGTTAAGGCATTTCTTATTTGCCTTCTTAAATATATTAAAATGGATTTGCCTTGAGGTTTCATAATAGCTTTGTGTCCAGGTACCATAGGTAATTCTAATGAAATCAATAGACGAGAGAGATAGAAAAAGAGGCATGCAGAAAATTGAAGGAAAGCATAAATAGACCAACGAAAGAACTGAAATAAACATGTCAATGAGAGAAGTGTAAAATAGTGACACCAGGTGGAATAAGACAAGTCCAAAGAAGTTGAAGAGAGTGGTGCTGGCAAAGCACAGCCAGTCAGGCAGCATCCAAGGAGCAGGAGAATCGACATTTTGAGCATAAACTCTGATGCAGGGCTTATGCTCGAAACATCGATTTGCCTGCTCCTCAGATGCTGCCTGACTGGCTGTGCTTTTCCAGCCCACACTCTTCGACTCTGATGTCTGGCATCTGCAGTCCTTGCTTTCTCCAAATCCAAATAAGTACTGACATATCTAACATAACCAGGAGTGTTTTATGCCATCAATATTACTCCATTAGTACTTGAATTCAAACTATTCATCAAAACTTTTCACCAAATCAGAAATTCCTCAACTTCACTCCAATTTCAAATTGTATGTTCCACCTGTCATTTGTCAAGCTTTTCGACAACTTTAAGTCATCCCCTGTCAAAGAAAAGTACGAATCAGAACATATTTCGGTCTCAAAATGGGACAGCTTGTAAAACAGATTTTATAAATGGTGTTCTGTTGAACAGAAAACTACTTTTCGTCTCAGTGTTTGTGCACAAAAGCATAATAGCCTTCAACTGAAGTTTTTAATATGTGTTTTAGACTTATTTCCGATACTGGGCAGTCCAAATTAGAACAAAGGGTTGAGCTTCACATCCGTGCTGCTACTTGATAAGAGTCCTCATCGCCAAAGGCCATTTCTGAACACCTGCAGAATAAGGACGTCACAAATAGACAGAGTGCTGATTCATTTCCTGTTTTCTCCAAGCAAACAGTTAGTGCTGGAGCTAGTGGTTAGAGGAGCCCAGCATTGTTTTAATGGGTGTATCACAAATTTCCTGAAAGTGGGTGTAGTGGTTTTATTCTGTCTTCGAGCATGAGCCATACAGATGAGATTTTTGAGGAAAGCTCAAGATTATATGGAAAAGAGAACAGCTGTATATGACAGATAAGGATTGGAACAGGAAGTATTGGCCAAGGGACTTTTAGCTTAATCAATCCCACAAGCCATTTCTCTGGCATCCAGGAAACTGCAACAAAGAATTGTCATATCAATTTACCACAAAAGGAAGTTCAAACTTTTCTCAGGAAAACTAACGCATTCAAAAAACTGTTTATGTTTTTGTTTTCTGATCCAAATTGCAGCACTTCAAAAGAAAATAATTTGTGCAATGACTTAGCCATATTTGTAATTAGATATATTTAGTTACATATGCAGGCAGAAGGTGCAAAGATATTTTTGCGTTCTAATATTTGGCAGCCAACCTATATTTTTTACTCCCTCTTGCAAGCCATTTTATTCCAAACCATTTTATACCCTCTATTTACTTCTTGAAATTGCCATTATTCAAATAGATACTCCAACTAATAGCATCAATGACACACAATTTTTAAATTTTCATTCCAATTCATAAAGGCCTTAACCACTCCCTCCCTCCACCTCTTTAGTCTCCTCAAATCTCACAAACCTCCAAGATCTTAATGTTCTAGCCTCTTGGGCATCTCTAATGTTTTTTCCCTCCATGATTGGCACCCATGCTTTCCATTTCCTGGGTCCTATTCACTGGTGTTTCCTAACTGGAATTGTTCCAAGTTTTTTTACACCCTATTAACTCCTTGAAGACTCTTTTTAATCAAGCTTTTGGTCTCTGTTATAATATTTGCCGCTTCAGATGTTAAATTTTGCTTTACAATACTCCTAGGTAATGTTTTGCAGGGAGTTTCAATTAATGCTGCTGGTTATTCCTCCAGTAAGTATGTTATGTGGTGCAGTAATGTACACAGAAACATAGAATATAGGAGCAGGAGTCAGCCATTTGGCTCTTTCGAGCCTGCTTCACCATTATGATCATAGCTGCTCATCCAACTCAGTGCTCTATTCCTGCTTTCTCCCAATACTCTTTGATGCCTTTAGCACCAAGCACTATGTTTAATTTCTCCTTGAAAACATTTGGTGTTTTTGCCTCAACTACTTTCTGTAGCTGAGAATTCCACCAGCTCACCACTGGCTGAATGAAGAAATTTCTCCTCAGTTCAGTCCTCATCAGCCTTCCCCATACCTTTCCACAGTGATCCCACTTTTATAGGTTTATATGAGATTAATGTCCCATTCTTTTAAATTCAAGTGAATATTGTCCAAACTAATCCAATCTCCATTTATATATTAGTTCTGCCGGCACAGAAATCAGTCTGATAAACCTTCATTGCACTCCCTCCTTAGCCAAAATATCTTCTCTCAGATAAGGAGACCAAAACTGTGCATGATACTCCAGATATGATCTCACCAATGTCATGTACATCTTCTGCAAGACATTTCTGCTCCTGAATTTGAACCTTCCCACAATGAAGGTCAACATATCATTTGCATTCTTCACTGCCCGCTGTATCTGCACACTTACTTTCAGCAACTGGTGTGTGAGAACACTCAGATCTTGTTGCACTACACCCTTTCTAGATCTATCACCATTGAAAGTAAAATCAGCAAGACAAATTATTATACCAAAAGGGATAACCTCACATTTATCCACATTGTACTTCTTGTGAAATTCATTTTCCCACTCACTCAACTTGTCAAAAATCACACTAAAGCATTTTAGCATCCTCCTCAGAAATCCCCTTCCTATATCTGAGTTATCTGCAAACTTAGAGATGTTAAATTTATTTCCCTCATCTAAATAATTGATATATGTTATGAATAGTTGGGTTCAAGAACTGAACCCAGTGGTACTCCATTAGTCACTGACTGGAACTCAGAAAATGACCTGTTTACCTTTCATTTCATGTCTGCCATCCAGTTCTCTATGTCAGTACACTACCCTTAATTCACACGCTTTGATTTTACATGCTAATGTCTTATGGATGACCTTATCAAAAGCTTTCTGAAAATACAGGCAAACCACATCCACTGACTCCCCCTTATAACTCTACCAGTCACATGAAAACTTGAAACGTTCCAATATGTATGTTAAGCAATCCTGTCCAATCCTGTCACTATTTTCCAAAGTGCTCTGCTGTTAGATCTGTTAATGCTGAATGTGGCATTTTGCCCACTACATTTGTCAGGTTGACTGGTCTATAATTCCCTGTTTTCTCTCTACCACCTTTTTTAAATAATGGGGTTACATGAGCTCCCTTAAATTCATAGAAATTGTTCTTGAGTCTATAGGGTCTTGAAAGATGATCACCATTATTTCTGGGGCCACTTCCGTAAGTACTCTGGGATGCAGATTTTTGGGACCAAGGGATCAATTTTCCCAACACTATTTTCCTAATACTGATTTCCTTCAGTTGCTCCCTCTCACGAGAATCTGAGTTCCCAAAAACTTCTGTGATGTTATTCATGTCCTCCTTTGTGAAGATAGAACCAAAGTATGGATTTAATTGGTTTACTATCTCTTTGCCATCCTTTTTAATTTCCCCTGTTGTTTGTAAGGGACCTGTATTTGTCTTCACTTTTTTTTCTCTTCAAATATCTGCAGAAGCTTTGGCAATTAGTTTGTTTGTTCCCTGCAAGCTTACTCTTGTACTCTGGTTTTACCCTATTGATCAATTCCTTTGTCCTCCTTTGTTCCCAATCGTCAGGGGTGCTGCATTTTTTGACCAATTTATATGCCTTTTCCTTGGATCAAATACTATCTTTAATTTACCTTGTAAACTGTGGTCAGACCAATTTTAGCATTTTGTTTTTATTTGTGCCTGACAGAATGAATAGTAGTTGCAGTTCCTCCTTGTACTCTTCAAATACTTACCATTGTCCATCCACCATCATCCATTTAAATAACATTCTCCAATTTATCATAGTCGGCTCATGTCTCCTTTGTTGCCTTTGCAGTGGTATGATGGCATTTTATTCTTCATAATATAAGAAACAAGGTGTGGATAATGTGGTGTTGAAGGATCCAACATGTGTTTATTATTATACTAATCTATATAAAGAGTCACATCTAAGTGTCTGGGCACTTATTAAGCGAGTCGGTTGTTAATATCAATACGCTTTTAATAATGTGTTATGCTTCAAATTATCCCCAGTAAGATGGGGAATGCTTAAAGCCATACTGAGTAAGTTAGGTGGCAGGACTGGAGGATGGTGAGGAGAAAGTGGTGACTTCAGATGCTGGAGATCAGAGTCGAAGAGTGTGGTGCTGGAAAAGCACAGCCGGTCAGGCAGCATACAAGGAGCAGGAGAATCGATGTTTTGGGCATAAGCCCTTCATTAGGAATGGAGGATGTTGAGGTCATGTCAAGTGTGGAATAGGTGGATGATCCAACCATCACCTGTGAGTTCAGAGGGCTATTGGAGGGTGAGGAGTTTTAGGAGAAATAGGGAGAGGCAGGACTGCCAGGGAAAGTCAGACAGAAGGGAGTTGTACAGTTAGGGTGAGAGCTGGAGGGTCAGGGGGAATAGTTGGAGTGTCAAGAATATGGGAGGATTGAAGTTGTCAGTGGATGGATGGATGACATAGGGTCAAGGGATTTCTGCGTGTCTGGGTGATTGGGAATAAGAAGGACTTAAAGGATCATGGGTATCAGAGGGCTAGAAGGAATAAAGTGGGGAGTCAAAAAATCAAAATGTTGGGTAAATTGGAAGGTAAGGGCGGGCAATGAATAAGTAATGGAATGTTGACCCTTATTTCAATGGAGTTGGAGTATAAGACTAGGGAAGGAAACAGGGGAGGTGGTGGCCTTGTGATATTATCACTAGACTGTTGATGCAGAGACCCAGGTAATGTTTTCGGGATCTGGGTTCAAATCCCACCTGGCAGATAGTGGAATTTGAATTCAGTTTTTAAAAATCTGGAATAAAAGAGTAATGAATCCCATTGTTGATTGTTGGAAAAAAAACATCTGGTTCATTATCGTCTTTTTGGGAAAGAAACTGCCATCCTTAACTGGTCAGGGGCTACACATGACTCCAGACCTGCAGCAATGTTATTGACTCTTAACCGTCCACTGCAATGGGCAACAACTGATGGCCTAGCCAGTCATGCCTTCTTCCAGTGAATGAATGAATTTTTTAAAAAAAGTGAAACCACATCTGGGGAACTGTGAGCAGTTTTGGTCCCCTTATTTAAAGGAAAGATATCATTTCACTGGAGGCAGTTCAGAAAAGGTTCACTGGGATGATCCCTGATATGTGAGAGTGCTTAAAAGGCAAAAGCTAAACAGGTTGGCTCTACTCATTGGAGTTTAGAAACATGAGAGGTGATACCATTAAAATGGAAAGGATTCTTAACGGGTTTGACAAGGTAAATGCTGAGAGGATGTTTTCCCTCATGAAAGAGTCTAGGACCAGAGGGCATAGTCTCATAATAAAGGAGTGTCAATTTAAGAGTGAAATAAAGAGTAGGATTTTTGATCAATAGGGGAATCAAAGGCAATGGAGAAATGTCAGGAAAGTGGACATGAGGAATGTCTGATCAACCATGATCCTCTTGAATGATGGAGCAAGCTTGAGGGGCCAAATGGCCTACTCCTGTTCCTGTTCCTTATGGAGGATTGGGGTTCTCTGGATCAGGGAGAATTTGAAGATCAAGGATCAGAGAGTAAGGGACTTCAGAGACTGAAGTTGCAGGAAGTTGGGGAGTAAGAGTTGAAGGATGAGGAATATTATTGGGAGGACAGTGAGGCTCAGAGGATTAAAGGTGCCAGGAGGTCAGGACAAGTCAGTGGGTCTAGGGCAATTGGATAGGAAGGAAGATTGGAGAGTTGGGGCTATCAGAGGGCTACAGGGGTTTAGTGGGGGTATTGGAGGCTGAAGGGTTGGGAATGATTGAGGGTAAAATGGAGGTTAGAGGGTCAGTGATTCATTGGCTTATAGGGTTTACAGGGTGAGTAGGTGCTGGATGGTGTTGGAGTGTTAATGGGCACCATAAGGTCAGATGTAGAGTTGGAGGATTACAGAGTTGAAAGGTTTGGGGAGGGGGGAGAAGTGGTGTAAAGTTGTTCGAGCCAACATCATCATACTTGTGGGGTGGCATGGTGGCCAAGTGGTTAGCATTGCTGCCTCACAGTGCCAGTGGATTCAATTCCACCCTCAGCCAACTATCTGTGTTAAAGTTTACATTCTCTGTGTCTTTGTGGGCTGCCTCCAAGTGCTCCATTTTCCTCCCAGCATCCAGAGATGTGCAGTTTAGGCGGATTGACTATGCAAAATTGCTCATAGTGTCTAGAGATGTGTAGATTAGCAATGGGGAATGCAGGGATAGGGTAGGGGATGGGGGTGGGTGTGGATGCGATGCTGTTCTGAGCATCAGTGTGGACTTGATGGGCTGAATGGCCTGCTTGCACACTGTAGAGATTCTATGCTTCTATTCTATGAAATGCTCCAAAATAATTGTGTGCAAAAAGTACCTTTGCATTACTACCTGAGCAATAGATTAAAGCAGTTGTATAGCCAGCATTTCAGCCAAGAAAGGACAGAAAATCTCCATATGATTCAATCTGCTCACACAGTAAGTGCCTGAAGTGTACTGACCAGGAATGTCCCAGTCGATCTTTTGTAGCATAACTGGATCCATTTTGGATGATGTTACTCTTATTGTTTAGCAGAGGGAGGTATTTATCAGACTTCCTGCTGGAAGAACGCATGTATGGGTATCATCTAGAACAGATTTGTCTTGATTCTGATCCTCTGGGATTGGTAGTCAGTCAATACTCATTGTCAAGATTCACATTTGAATAGTGTTCCATTGCACAAGGCACCAGAGGATAGCAGGTCAGCGCTGGCTCAATTGGTAGCACTCTTACCACTAGGTCCGAGTGCCAAGTTCACATGCCAGAGCTTGAATGCATTAAACCAAGCGTGTAAGTTGAACATAGTACTAAGAGATCCTGGCCAATATTTAGCCCTCAATCAACATCGCAAAAACAAATTACCTGGTCATTGCCATATTGCTAAATACATTGATTATAACATAAGTATCCTGTGATGCTGACACCAACAAGGCAGCGACACATGGAGGACTGAGAAAACAAAATACAAGGTGAAGGGCTGTGGAAGAAGTCTTGAAAAAAAAATCAAAAATAAACATGCAAAGTAACATAAAATAACAAACATGCACTCTACATAGCTGGGCTGATAACGTAAGTGGCTGTAATTCCTGACTCAGTGAAAGACAGCAGGAGAGTAACAGGAAGCTGTTTTCTGAAAGAATACAAAAGATGCGCTTGGGAACAGAATGACAGGATAGTTATAGTGCAGAAGGAAGCCACTTGGCCTACGATGAATGCAAGTTTTCTGACCACTTTGACTTCATGCCAATCTCTTGCCTTTTCTCTGAAACCCTGTACATTATTTCAATACAGTTAATCTTTAACTGCCCTTGCAATTGCCTTTCCTCCCCATATTTCCCAGCAGTGAATTCCTGACCCTCACCATTTGCTGCGTGAAAAAGTTTTCACTGCTCACCTTGCCTATCTTTTTTTGCAGACACTTTAAATAAGTGCCCCTTAATTTTCAATCCTTTTATGAGAGGAAACAGGTTCTCACGCTCTACCCTGTAATGATGCAATATTATTTTTAAAAATTGGACCAAATCTCTTCTCAGTCTTCTCCTTTTCAAAGCCAACAGTCCAAACTTTGCCAAGTTATCCTCATATCTGATGTTTCTCACCCCGGAACCATTCTTGGAAAACCTTTCCATCTTCTTTCTAATGAGTTCACATCCTTCCGAAAATGTGGGGCCCAAAATTGAATATAATATTCCATCTGAGGGCCACCTAGTGTCTTATGTAAGTTCAGCATAATCTTCCTCTTTTGTCTATGCTCCTATTAATGAAACCTAGAATATTGCTATCATTAACAGCTCCCTCTACCTGAACAGCCATCTTTAATGACTTATGCACATTAAACATGCAAGTCTTACTACTCCTGCACATGATTTTGTAACTTTGTACTCCTGCACATTTTCAGACAATACTCTTTATTTTATACTGTCTGTCCATGTTCTTTGTACCAAAACATTATCACCTCAAATTTCTCTGTCTTAAACTTCATCTGCCACGTATCTGCCCACCATTTACAACCCTCCCAGATTTTGTGTAATTTGTAAACATTCAATTTGTCCCCTGCACACTAAGATCTAAATCAACTGTACCTATGACATCCCAATACCAAACCTTGCGGAACTTTACCACAACCTTCCTCCAGCCCAAAAAAAAACCATGTTAAGCATCAATCACTGTTTCCAGTGGGTGGTGTTAACTACACTACATATGTAACTTACTTGAAACAAACCAGAACCAGGGGCCTTTGGATTAAAACACTGATTAGCAACATTATTTGTATTTTTAAATTGCAATTTGTCATAGACCTGAGAATCAAAGAATCATGGAATCCCTGTGAAAACAAGCCTTTTGGCCCATTGGGTCCACACTGACTCTCTGAAGAGGATCTCACCCAGACCCAACCCCTCCTACTTTATCTCTGTAACCCTGCATATCCCATGGCTGATCCCCATAGCCTGCACATCCATGGATACTATGCATAATTTAGCATGGCAAATCCACCTAACTTGCACATCTTTGGACTGTGGGAGGAAGTGGTTGAACTCCAGAAATCCTGCAAGCAAAGACAGGCCTCTCTGTCTCATCCTCTGTAAGTGACAGAAAGATACACTCCGATTCGAAAGAAGAATTTCTAACTCAAGCAAAGACCTTGTTTCAACTGATTAGCTAACAAATTGAGGGTATTCTGTTGCTTGGCGTTCGATAACAACATGTTAATATTAACAAATAATTATTCTGCCAGGAAAAAAAATAAAAAGCGATCTATTCAGATGGTGCAAAGACAACTAATTGCCTTTTTTCATGCCAATCAAGATGGGAATTGTTAGCTAGAGTAATGGTAATTTTGAAACATTGCCAAGCATTCATACTAATGATAACTATTAGTAGTAATAATAATAGCCCTTGGAAGAATATCAACAAATACATGATTTTATGAACAGATGGAATTTTGTTTTCTAAACTTGTTAAGATGGCATGTCAACCGTAATAGACCAGAGGGAGGCTTTTGTTCACACTCACTGACTGCTTCAGCCTGCTTTTTCTCATTTATAAAGCACTTTAAAAAAAGTTTCAAATTGCAACGTTTAAACAGATCTTATCCATCTTTCAATAGCATTTATGTCTACTCCATCCATTCACGCCTCTCACACTATGGGTTAAAGCCCTTGTACCAGCCAAAATGAGGTTTATTTGAACTCAGCACAGCTCAAAAGTTATGTGCTGAATATATGCTCTGCTCATTGCTGTTTAAACACTGCCCCTTCTTCTCCAGCGGTAAAAACCTGGATCTGATAGTAATAAAGTTGAGGCTTCCACATCTGAGCTGAAAATGTGTTGCTGGAAAAGCGCAGCAGGTCAGGCAGCATCCAAGGAACAGGAAATTCGATGTTTCGGGCATAAGCCCTTCTTCAGGAAGGGCTTCCACATCTGAGTCCTGCTCAAGTCTGTAGAGGTCTCTGGGGTCAGTTTGACTCCACAAAGATCAGGTTACCTAAGTCTATGTTTATCTTACCTTCCTTACAAAACTTCCAGAAGTCAGAAAACCCAATTTAATTGTACAATACATTTCTCTTTAGAAAAGTCACCTGCATTATTCCCTGCCATTGATTCAGAAAAAGTCAATGTCAACCTTAAGTCTACAGTGACAAAATAGATTTTTGCCTCGTGCAAAGGCGGAGATTGTAATTTGAAGTCATTAATTGAAGGATGTTGAAGATGGCATTAAAGATACAAATAATGATATTTTATGGCTATGTTCACATTTTAAGGGGATATATATCTTCAATTCAGTTGAAAAATGTAACTGTAAAAACTGAAAAAAAAAGGCAATTTTAGATTTGTATTTTTTACTCCTAAAGGTGATGGCTGTTGACCTGAGATTGGTTGATATGTCTAACAAATTACTGAGTGTTTGTTGAGGGCTGTGCAAACCTATTCTTTTGTGAATGGATCACCCTTTATAGGTCATTCGCCCTTGCAAAATGCACAACCACCATATCACTTATCAAATAAAAAGCCTTTTTTTCTTGTCGAATATTGCCCCATTTTTGAGCAAATTTTTCTTGCAAATTTGCTGACCCACCTTTCTGATTAGTCCATGCTCGAGTCTTTCCAAATGACTTCCTACTCTTGCCACAGTAGGAAAGTAGCCCTATCCAAAGTCTAGAAACAAAATATTCTAGAAACAAAAAAGTGGAATTTTCTCCTTCCTCATCTTGCAGCCTTTGACACTTTGCATCAGACCAGCTTTCTCCAATGATTATCATAGGATTCCTACAGTGCGAAAACAGGTAATTTGCCCCAATAAATCCACACCGACCTTCCAAAGAATATCCCACCCAGACCCATTCCCCTAATCTACACCATCCCTGAACATTATGGGCAATTTAGCATAGCCAATTCACCTAACCTGCAAATCTTTGCATTGTGGGAGGAAATCCACACAGACACGTGGAGAAAGTACAAACTCCACACAGTCACCCAATGTTGGAATTGAACCTAGGTCGCTGATGTTGTGAGGCAGTAGTGCTAACCATTAAGCCACATGCTGACTAAGTAAATAGGATGGAAGTTGTTGAGGGTGAAGTCAAGGGAGCAGCAAGGGATCAAATGGATGAGTTAAGATCAAAGAGAACATCAGGTAGAGAAACTAGAAAGATGGAGAAACTGATTGACTTTGTAGAAGTTAAGGAGCATCAACACCAACACATTTCCATCTGAATGGAATTGGCATTACTTTAGTTGTTTAATAGATCTTTCATTAGATTTGCTTCAATGAACAAGATAGCTCTTGTTTACGATATTTCCCACCCTAGAAACATGTTTCCTCAAATTGAAAACCAGACAGGGACAAAGGTGGAATAAAATCTCGAAATAATAATTAAACTCAGTTTATATGCTCACTATGCTTGCACAGTTATTTTGAATGACACAGTGTAGGCATTTATAGCAGAATAACTCTGAAATTCTCCCTTTGTGTCATGTTACATTCAGATATTTCCAGAGTAGACACTGGTCAGCATTTTCAATTTCACTTTTTTTAAAATGTCAAAAAGCTGGAAATTACAGCCATTCTTTCGAACAGGAAATAGAACATTTTATATGGCGAGAGATATTTTTTACCTGAGGTTTATTGTATTCTGAGAGATTTTGAACATAGTCTTTTTACTGTATAGGATTCCATTTTGATTCCTCAGCATTTTAACTACAGTGAGCTCCACTTCTGGAATTGTAAGGCATCTTTTTTCCTTGCTGCCTGACAGCTTGTTATGTGGTACTCAGTTCCCTGTTTGCATGCATTTCACAAGAGCCCTTGCCATGATCTATCTTAACTTTAAAGATCAATGACTTTTCTAGCATCTAATCTGCATGTGTAAATCAGTTGTTGTTCACCTTTGCTTGTCTTAATGGCAATAATTGTAAGTAATGGAATCAGTCAATAATAATTCAGCACACACACATAACACAAAAACCTTCCAGGCACTGATATCAGACACTTTGATTTCAATGCTAGCAATAAGGAATGAACAATCTGTAACAAACATAGAGTCATTGAGTCATATAGCACCAATCAGACATCCCAATCTGACCTAGTCCCATTTGCCAGCATTTGGCCCATATACATCTAAAGCCTTCTCATTCATCTACCCATTCAGATGTCTTTAAAATGTTGTAATTGTAACTGCCCCCACCATTCCCTCTGGTAGATCATTCCATACATGCATCACCCTCTGCATGAAAAGCATTGCCCCTTACGTTCTTTTTAAATCTTTCCCCTCTGTCCTATGCCCTCTGAGTAGAAAGTAATGGATTATTTCATTGGGATAATTAGCATTTGAGATTAAGACATAGAAAATATATCGAGGACATTTAATATCAAAACATGAAAGTCTTTGATAACAATATATGGATAAAATTCATAAACAAAAAATGGGCTCAGATTCATGAATAAACGAAAAGCAGTAAATATTTCAGATTCAAGGTTTATAGAATATTCACTGTTATGGAGGACACAACACTCAACTAATGATGTTATATATATGGAACTACATTCAGTGCTAAGTTGTTTAAAGACCAAACAAATATTGATTTTTTTTTCCCAATGTATTTGTTTTTCTCTCACTTTGTGATGATAGGAAGATGGAAATCATACAAAGTTGGGTTGGAATGATGCAAACCTCTTTATCTTTTTACTTCATTCCACAGAGCATAGCTGCTGTAGATACTGGTGTGACTCACACAGGGATGCTGAATCCCTTGGGGTTTGAGTGACAGTTCTCTTCTTGTAAAGATGAAAAGCTTATTACTGAAAGCAAACTGTACACCACATAGACATTAGTTACAAAACTTGCAAAAATGAGTTTAAAAATTTGTTGTTGACTCACACCACTTCTCAGGAAAGCAAAAATTATGATTAATACTTTGCGTAATTTATGTATACAGATGACATAAAGTCATCCTTTTCAACAGATTTTCTTGCAATAAACTTCAATTCATATTTCCCATGGTCAGGTTTAAGGCTTGCAGATGGTCTTACTCCTCTCTGTCATACAAAGAGCACTTGAATTATTAATGACTTGTATTTTAGTGCGTGTATCTGATTGCATGTTTTATTTTTGACTGCATTTGAAAGCATACCTTGAAATTATTGGTCACTGAAATGTACTTCTACCACAGATCATTTGTATGGTTCTTGACTACAGTTCATTTTCCTTCAAGCTACATACCAATTATATTGGCAAACCTTGAGCAAATTATCTGCTGCGCCTTTATGGTATGCTTCATGTCATGACAAACCTTGGATAGTCAGACAACTACAATTTTACATGTTTTCCATTGAGAGTTGCATCCAATTATGCCACATGCTTTCCATTTATTATCGATCACAGCAGCGACAAAACTTGAACACAACGAATAAGTAGGGGAGGTAAAAGAGGTGATCAAAGGCATGGTTAAATAGGCAGATTCTGAGAAGTTACTTGAAAATTAGGAGAGGAGAAGGAACTAGAAGCATTTTCAGAGTTAAAGGTTGTGACAATTGAAACCTATGACATCAATGGTGGAACATAAAGGAGAAGGTAAAGCTAGAGTGAGAGAAACAAAAAGATCATAGCAAGACATAACAATGATGCTTACACAAAAGGTACATCTTGGAGTAACTTACAGTTTTGAATGAAGATTTTGAAATCAGCGCGTTGTGAATAAGGACTTAATGTAAAAACTGAAAGAACTGCAGATGCTGTAAATCAGAAACAAAAACAGAAGTTACTGGAAAAGCTCAACAAGTCTGGCAGCATCTGTGAAGAGAAATCAGAGTTAACGTTTCAGGTGGGGTGACATCAGAACCCTTCCTCAGGACTTAACGTACCTTGTTAAGTATCAGAAAGACATGCAAATTGGATAAAGATAATTGAGGGTCAAGCTTAAACATTCTAGAATTCAAACTGGAAATAGAAAACCTTGGATTAGACTTTGATTGTATTTGGGTTAGATGGAACAATAAGTAGACAATAATAACAGGTGTGGGTAAAAGAAGCATTTTAACCAACCCTGTATACGTCCAACAAGTTAATTGTGTTAAAATTCCATCTGAGATTTAAAATTTGCGTCTGGATTAAGCAAAGCTCTGAAATCATTAATCCTTTTCAGCAAATGTAAATGAGTCAAATGAAATACAGGTAGATAATCCTTTATCCGAAATTCCAAAATCTGAAAAGCTCCGAAATCTGAAGTTTTTTTCTCATGAACAAAGTTCTTTGACGTGCAAACAATTAACACAATTCCACACCCACTCGACCCACTTCACTCGGATGTGAGATAGCGGCTTGGCCCAACACCGGCAGGTGTCAATTTTGTCTTAGTGCTCGTAGTAATTACAGCGGGTCTGCTGTTTGGTAATTTTTTTGTACACTATTATGAAAATATCGTTTAATCCTTTATCCAAAAAAATTCCAAAATCTGAAAGACAGCTGGTCCCGAGGGTTACGGATAAAGGATTGTCTATCTGTATCTATAAGCGGTTCCAACAAATCAGAGAATCACAGAGTAGGGAAGAGACCCTTTGGCCCATCGGGTCTGTACCACCAAATACATTCTACTATCTGTACTCTTCCCATTTTCCCACACTAGGCCCATAGCCATGTCCATTGAGACTTCAAGTGCGATGAATTCAGATTCATCTTCAGGAACACTTTGTCAAGTATTCATTTCTAAAGTTTACTGAGCACATCAGTGTTAAATTACTTTGCAAGTAAATTTAATGAATTAACATGTTGATTGCAAATAGCAGTGAATGGGATTCCAAACATGTAGGGTTTTTATTTCTGTATGGTACAGAACTTTTCTTTGTTGGAGATGCACTCATCCAGGCAGATGGAGACAATTCCATCACACTCCCGACTGGTCTTGTGGATGTTGGACAGGATTTGGGGAAATCAGAAGATAAAGTACTTGTTGCAGAATTCCCAGCTCTGACTTGCTCTTGGAGCCAAAACATTTGTGTGGCTGGTCCAATTTGGTTTATGATTAATGATTAACCTAGCATGTTGATAGTTGGAATTTCAGTGTCAGTAATGTCATTGCAAGTCAAGGGGAGATGGTTGAATTCTCTCTCGTTAGAGATGGCCATTGCCTCGTATTTGTGTCATTAAATGTTATGTGGCACTTATCAACAAGGCTGCTTGTTTTTCAGGACTTCATGCATATAAATATGAACATCTTCAGTGTCTGAACAGTTGCAATTTCTGCTGAGCATTGTAAAGATTAGTAAACATTTCGAATTCTGCACCTTGTGCCGGAGGGATGTTCATTGATGAATTGGTGACGATGGGTGAGCCAAGAATACAATATTGTGGAACCTCAGCAAAAATATTTTGGCACTTAGACAATTGATCCCTGACAACTACATCCATCTGAAACATATTTAACCATTTTTGGCCAAGTAAAGGGTTCAAACCAGCCTCCTCTGAGGTCTAAGGACTGAATCAACCTGACTGAAGACTGGCATCTAAGATTCATTGGACCAAGGAAGCAACCAGGATAGGTAACGTAATTGAAATTTATCCCATTTAGCAAGGAGGGAGTGCCACATAACATAATGGAAGCTATTCTTAATGTGAAGCTGGAACTTAATCTCCACAAGCATCATGCTGTGGTCATTCCTGCTAAAATTAGACTGGTGAATTTGTGATTGGTAGCTTAGGGAGGACAATGTCAAATAGATGTTTTCCTCACCACCCCCAGCAGGCCCATCGCACAGTCAAATCCACCAGTAGTGGTGCTATGTAGTCACATTTGACAACAGATATTGAAATTCCCCATCCAGAGTACATACTGTTCCTCTGCCACCCTCAGCACTTTTTCCAGGTAGTATTCAAAGTGAAGGAGTACAGATACATCACTGGGGATGGGCAAGAGCAGGGTGCCACATGGTAATCAGTAGGAGGTTTCTTTACCTACGTTTGACTTAGCACCATGAAATTTATTGCAGTGCAGAGTCAGAGTCAATGTTAAGGCTGTGAGGACAACTATCTCTCTGCAACGCTGTCTTCATTGGTGGGCCATTCCTGTTTATGGGAAGGACATACCCAGGGATGGTGGGGGTGCCTGGGACATCTGAACTAATCAGTGGGAATGCTCTCCTAATTTTAGCACAAACTAAAAGACGTGAGTGAGGAGGACTTTGCAGGTTCCATATATCTTTGCCATCTTCAGTGTTGAGTTGATGCCAGATGATGCATCCAGTTCTATTTCTTTCAGACTTTCCTAATGTGGTTGGACATAACCAAGCAGGCTTCTTGGGCATTTAAGTGGGTATTTATGATTAAACTACATTGCTCTGGCTTGAGAGTCACATGTAGGCCAGACTAGGAAAGACAGTAGGGTTCCTTCCCTAAAGTACATTGGTGAACTAGACAGGATTTACTACAACTGAGAGTTTCATAGTCACTGATATAAGATTAACTTTTTGTTCCAGATTTGCAAATTAAACTTAAAATTCATGAGCTCATATGGTAGGGTTTTAACCTGTATTCCCTTCATCAGGAAGGGTTTGTGCCCGAAATGTTGATTCTCCTGCTCCTCGGATGCTGCCTGACCTTCTGTGCCTTTCCAGAGCCACACTCTCAACTGTGATCTCTAGTATCTGCAGTCTTCACTTTCTCCTCTGAATTACTAGACCAGTGATAGTAGCACCATGATGCCACCTCTGATCATTTGTAACATGTGACCTGGAGAAAAGGCAGATCATGTGGCAACATTTTCCCAATCAGATAGGCATCTTAGAGAGTGAGCAGTTGGAAAGCATTCAGGTGGATTGTTAGACCTTTCCCAGCTCTGCATACTCCTGAGACACAAATATCTATAGGAACAGTGGGAGTGATTCCATGACGCAGCATCTTTAGTATGAAGCACAGATGTTACTTCACAAAAAACACACAGGGGCTTGCATCAGGATGTTTGTAAAACCTTGCGTCAGGTTAAAAAAAACACAGGTGTACTACTGCACATTTTCATCCATTGTGACTAATAGGTGGAAAATCACAAGATACATCACTGCAATTTTCCAAGATGTGCTCACTGTAAGCATTTCTTCATTTCAGGAAAAGCATATCATAAAATCACCTCTATTATATACTGTTTCAGGATGTCAGTCTGAGCGTCATCTTATGGAAGGACCTTGCGATCATGTGCCAAGTAATTCAGTTATATGAGTCCCATAAGCATCAATATTCACACTGTGGATTTTAGCCATTCTAAACATCTAATACATCATTTTGAGGTTTGATGTCGAGCATTCTCCCTTCCTACTGCATAGCTATTTTCCCTCTATATCCTAAAAGACAATTAAATTGATGCCTTTAGATGCATGTGAGAATGGATTTGCAACTTAATTTTGAAAAGTCCTGACTGATTTATAATAATGATCTTGAAACTGGAATGCAGGTTTGCAAATGTAATATAAATAACTTCAATATACAAAATTTTACAGGATGATTTATATCTAATTTATATGTATATGGCTAATATATACACACAGAAACAAATAAAAAATAATTAATGCTGACTTAAATAAATAAAATATTCCACCAAAATTTGAATTCCAGCATTTTCAAAGAAAACCTAATTCAAGCATTTCATTCTTTTTGGAAGAAAACACCCTGTCATTGTCTAGTGACACATTACTGCAACCTATCAGCCTCTGAACTATTCTTTCCACGTCACTCATTTTGATTGAATTTTCTTTTTGATGAGTATGCAAGACACTTGTTTTGAACTCAGTGCAACAGCGAAAATAAAACTTCAAAGCTTTGGTGCTTAAAAATATCACTATGTAATAATCAATTGACATTTCTGCAGTGTCTTTCATTATAGGTATCCAAACATTTTGATATGGCCATCAATTTAAAGAAGAAAGCCTTCTTAGAGTAAACAATACAATTTGTGAACCTGACTAAGGCATAAGGTGCTAAAGAAAGACAAATTTGTTTCTGAATAGTCAACATGAACTACAAATCAATTAATAGAATATATCTCAAAAATACTGAATTTAAAGCAAAATATTGAAGAGCTGACTTCAGTGCATCTCTACCAAGAGTTGGTTTAATGGCAATTTATGTATTATTTACATGATTAAAATACTCATAGGTTTCCAAATCCTCTTTACTGGATTTTGCTACTTATACAATGGATTGAATTAAAACAACAGTTCTTCTACTTGATTTACAATAATTTCCAGCAGTTAGAGGACAGCGATTCAGAAGGCAGCTCAAGTGCTGGCTATGGACGGCCAATAAACACTGGCCAGTCAGCAATGTCCACGTTCCACAAATGAATAACAAACAATTTAAGAGACAAAAGAAATATTAGTGCCTGTATTCATGAAAAAAAAACTGTGTTTAAAAATGAATGTAGGCCAAAGTAGGAGATTAAATGTGAACATTATTTGATCAGCATGGAAAAAACAGGGATTGAAAAATCAAACCAGTGAGTAGTTCATGACAAGACAGTGGACAGTGTGTGACCTAATTACACTAAATGTTTTCCTACAAACCTTTGAAGTGTCAGGATACATAAAGTAATGATGCTCAACTATGATGTAATTGTAGAAGTAATTTAAGAAAAAATTCTGTTTTACAAATTTACTAAACTACTGAATGTTCTCATTTGTTATAGAAACTGCCTTCGTATCCCTTCACCTCTCTTTTCCTCACAGTTCACAGATTAAATTGCATCAGGACCATCATTTAAGAGTTGGATAATGCAACATTTCAACCCTTAACCAGTGCACACTTTAGTTCTACAGGAGCAATACTCATTTCCCACTGGCAAAGCAAACAGGGAAGATGGATAAAGTGAGTAAAAATTCTGCTTGGATACCAACATCTTTGCACTTATCCCAGGAGCAAGCACCAGTCGCTGTACAATAAATCCTACTTGTGCTCCTGTGTCTTAGAAACATGGGGTCTTGTGACTTTAAAATTTTAAAATTACTTCATTATGAACATTGTATTACATAACCACATCATTACTATCGACAGTCGGAACAGCTTTAATTTGCAGTTGGTAATTTGTCACTAGAAGCTTACCATGATTAATCTTCTTATTGCACCAACAGTTTTTAATGTGGTGTGAATTACCTGCTGGGCTTGTTGTTACCACCCATTCAGAGATGAAAATGACTTACAACTATGGTTGAAATTAAATAATAGAACAAGAAACCCCCAAAATTCTCTAAAATCTTCACATATGTAAAAAAAAACATACTGAATGAACTGCTTGACATTGTCAGAATAGTAATTCACACTCCTGTACAACCTGCAACAGATCTTTCAGCTGCATCTAAATGAAGCTCATCTCAGCTGTTACCAATTATATGGTTTTTGCTTTAGAACCAGTCATCACAGAGCAGCTGAAAATTCTTTTGTGAGAAAAAGACCACTTAGTTATCTATTTATGTGAGATATACAACAAATGTTACTTTCCTTTCCTTATAAGCATGGTATGTAGAACTACTAAAAGGTTTGATTTTATTAAAGCATTACAGGAAGCTTTTCAGTAATTATGGCACTGTGTTATGTGTATGCATGTTCGCCTATTTTATATTTGCCACCTTATTGGTTCTTATTTTTCTAGTGTCGTTGATTTTAAATTTTGCGCCTGTATCATGAATGATGAAGTGCCTTGTCTGGCTCAACTGTTTAGAGGATCTTTGACTATTATCAACATTCAAAAGTAACCAAATGTTGCCTTCATTGATACAGTCACATTGGTCAATGGCTTGAGGCAATGTTCAACAACTTTTCCAAAACAGTTCCCAATCTTAATTATAAGTGTATACCATATTTAAAAGAAACCATTAAAATTTGGGTTAGAAATGTACAGTACAACAGATAGTTTAAAATACCTTAAGATGGAAACTATTGTTAGAAGATATATTTTCAGCTGTCCATTGATTCAAAGATGATGTCTATTCACTTGGTGATATAATCTGGAGTTTATTTTTATTCACTAATACCTATGCATTTACTGCATTGGAAAACAGAGCAAAAGCTTTGGACAAAGCAACTAATAAATCCCATGCTGGAGATTTGGCTGGACAAATCAACATTACTAACCATATCAAACATTGGGAAGAAATTGCATCCATTGCCCAGAGAGAAAAAACACAAGGACACTTATCAGTTATTGAGACGTTCACATCTCTAATTAGTGTTTTTACTTACCTTTCCCCTCTGCGAGTGACTATGATAAAACCATGCCAATAAAAACAGCCTATGTCCTTCTGTTTAAAACCTAAGCACATTTTGCCATTCATTTATTTTGTGCTAAGACAGCTGCAAAATTGCAGCCAAACCTCCTGGATAAAGATATAGCTCCTGGTTTGCCAGGAGAGCTCCAATTTTCAGAGAACCCCTACAGTGTGGAACAGGCCATTCAGCCCATCAAGTCCACACTGCCCCTCTAAAGAGCATCTCACCTCCATCCCTGTAACCCTGCATTTTTCCATGGCTAATCCACATAATCTGTACAACCCAGGACACTATGGGCAATTTATCATGGCCAATCCAAATAATCTGCACATCTTTAGACTGTGGAGCACCCAGAGGAAACCCACACAGACATGGGGAGAATGTTATCATGGCCAATCCAAATAATCTGCACATCTTTAGACTCTGGAGCACCCAAAGGAAACCCACACAGACATGGAGAGAATGTGCAAACTTGACACAGACATTTGCCTAGAGATGGAATTTAACTCAGGTCCTTGGTGCCGTGAGGCAGCAGTGCTAACCACTGAGCTACCATGTTTTTTATGCAAATAAAGTTAACAGCAAAGGAAATAAGGCTAGCCTTTGGTTTTGGTGAGTAACGTCATTCTCACATTGTTCTGTTTCCAAGTTTAAGAAATGCAGGCAACCAACCATGTTGCTAAACTATTCTTTCCTCAGCAAATGAGGATCATAAAGAAAAGTATCCACAATAGGGGACATTTTTCATTTATAGATGTTTTAATTAGCCTGTTCAAACATGTTATGACACACCTCAGGAGCAGGTGGAACTTGAACACAAGCCTTCTGTCCCTACGGTAGGGACACTACCACCACACCATAAGAGCCCTTCATTTTGCACTTAAAGATACTTTTATTGTGTCAGGCATGCCTGCCTCCACTACGGTCTCAAGCAGAGACAGTTCTTTCCAGAACTTATTGCAGATAGTAACTGATTGCAATAAAACTCTGCTATCCTCTATCTCCAACGGCAGCTGCTCCACCATTGTAAATTGCATATTTTGGCGCTGTTGCTTCTTGGTAGCATGATTGCTCTGTATCATTTTGAGGTCTCATTAGTGGCCTGGGCATAGAACCTTCATATGTTCCAGAGCAGAAGTGTCTGCTGGAAGCCGAATGCCCATAGTCCTATCCTGAGGGTCAGTGGTAGCAGTCATGCTTATCCGAATAGAACAAGTAGTTAAATCTCTTCCAAAACTTTATCCAAATAATATGAACTATACTCCATGAGACCTTGAGCAATAGGAACAGGAATAGGCCATTTGGCACCTTGAGCCTGCTCGGCCATTCAATAGGATCATGGCTGATCAGACATTGTTCATTTTCCTGCCTGTTTCTTGTAAATCTCAGCCTTCCATATACACAAGGACTCTTGGCCTCACAGCTCTGTTTGACAAGGAGCTCCAGAGTTTCTTTTAAGAGAATAAATGCCTCCTTACCTCAGTCCAAAGTTGGTACCCCTTTATTCTGAGATTATGCCCTCTCACCCTAGACTCTCCCATGAGGGGAAACATCCTCTCAGCATTTACCCTGTCAAGCCCCTGAAGAGTCTTATATGCTTAAAAGAGATCACTTCTTATTCTAAATTCCAGTGAGTAGGGTGTCACCTGTTGAACCTTTCTCGTAAGACAGAAGCTACGAATACTACAGTGAGTAACTCACCTCCTGACCGCCAAAGCCTGACCACTATCTACAAGGTGCATGTCAGAAGTGTGATGGAATGTTTCCCACTTGCCTAGGTAGGCGCAGGTTCAACAACACTCAAGAAGCTTGACACGATCAAAGCAACCTGCTTGATTGGCATCACCATAGTCATCCATTCACTTCATTACCAATGCACAGTAGTGTGCACTGTCTACAAGATGTGCAGCAGAAATTCACCAGTGATCCTTAGACAACACCTTCCAAATGCAAAACCACTTCCATCTAAAAGGACAAGGACAGTAGATACATGGAACACCAACACTTGCATGTTGCCCTCCAAACCACTCACCATTCTGACTTGGAAATAGATTGCCGTTCCTGCACTGTTGCAAGGTCAAAATCCTTGAATTCCCTTCCTGCAGCACATGGACTGCAGCAGTTCAAGAAGGCAGCTCACCACCACCTTCTCAAGGGCAGCTGGGGATGGGCAATAAATGCTGGCAAGCCAGCAACACCCGCATCTCACAAGCAAATAAAAATAACCTCAATATCAGGGATCATCCTACTGGAACTTCTTTGATATTCTCGACAATTCCATCAGCCTTCCTGATTATCTGCTGAACCTGTATGCTAGCTTTCTATGTTTCATGCACAAGATTCAGTAAGTGGATGTACCTACTAGAGAAGGTGCAAAACTTGACCTACTCTTGAGAAATAAGGCAGGGCAGGTGACTGAGGTGTCAGTGGGGGAGCCCTTTGGGGCCAGTGACTATAACTCTATTCGTTTTAAAATAGTGATGGAAAAGGATAGACCAGATCTAAAAGTTGAAGTTCTAAATTGGAGAAAGGCCAATTTTGACGGTATTAGGCAAGATCCCGCGAAAGCTGATGGGGGCAGATGTTCGCCGGTAAAGGGATGGCTGGAAAATGGGAAGCCTTCAGAAATGAGATAACAAGAATCCAGAGAAAGTATATTCCTGTCAGATGAAAGGGAAGGCTGGTAGGTATAGGGAATGCTGGATGACTAAAGAAATTGAGGGTTTGGTTAAGAAAAAGAAAGAAGCATATGTCAGGTATAGACAGGATAGAATGAATGAATCCTTAGAAGAGTATAAAGAAAGTAGGAGTATACTTAAGAAGGAAATCAGGAGGGCAAAATGGGGACATGAGATAGCTTTGGCAAATAGAATTAAGGAGAATCCAAAGGGTTTTTATAAATATATTAACGACAAAAGGGTAAGTAGGAAGAGAATAGGGCCCTTCAAAGATCAGCAAGGCGGCCTTTGTGTGGAGCCACAGAAAATGGGGGAGATACTAAATGAATATTTTGCATCAGTATTTACTGTGAAAAAGGATATGAAAGATATAGACTGTAGGGAAATAGATGGTGACATCTTGCAAAATGTCCAGATTACAGAGGAGGAAGTGCTGGATGTCTTGAAATGGTTAAAAGTGGATAAATCCCCAGGACCTGATCAGGTGTACCTGAGAACTCTGTAGGAAGCTAGAGAAGTGATTGATGGGCCTCTTGCTGAGATATTTGTATCATCGATAGTCACAGGTGACATGCCGGAAGACTGGAGGTTGGCGAACGTGGTGCCACTGTTTAAGAAGGGTGGTAAAGACAGGCCAGCGAACTATGGACCGGTGAGCCTGATATCAGTGGTGGGCAAGTTGGGAGGGAATCCTGAGGGTCAGGATGTACATGTATTTGGAAAGGCAAGGACTGATTCCGGATAGTCAACATGGCTTTGTGCATGGGAAACCATGTCTCACAAACTTGATTGAGTTGTTTTGAAGAAGTAACAAAGAATATTGATGAGGGCAGAGCAGTAGATGTGATCTACATGGATTTCAGTAAGGTGTCCGACAAAATTCCCCATGGGAGACTGATTAGCAAGGTTAGAATACAGGGAGAACTAGCCATTTGGATACAGAACTGGCTCGAAGGTAGAAGACAGAGAGTGGTGGTGGAGGGTTGTTTTTCAGTCTGGAGGCCTGTGACCTGTGGAGTGCCACTAGGATCGGTGCTAGGCCCTCTACTTTTTGTCATTTACATAAATTATTTGGATGGGAGCACAAGAGGTACACTTAGTAAGTTTGCACATGACACCAAAATTGGAGGTGTAGTGGACAGCGAAGAGGGTTACCTCAGATTACAACAAGATCTGGACCAGATGGGCCAATGGGCTGAGAAGTGACAGATGGAGTTTAATTCAGATAAATGCGAGGTGCTGCATTTTGGGAAAGCAAATTTTAGCAGGACTTATACACTTAATGGTAAGGTCCTAGGGAGTGTTGCTGAACAAAGAGACCTTGGAATGCAGGTTCATAGCTCCTTGAAAGTAGAGTCGAAGGTTGATAGGATAGTGAAGAAAGCATTTGGTATGCTTTCTTTTATTGGTCAGAGTATTGAGTACAGGAGTTGGGAGGTCATGTTGCGGCTGTACAGGACATTGGTTAGACCACTGTTGGGATATTGCGTGCATTTCTTGCCTCCTTCCTATCGGAAAGATATTGTGAAACTTGAAAGGGTTCAGAAAAGATTCACAAGAATGTTGCCAGGGTTGGAGGATCTGAGCTCCAGGGAGAGGCTGAACAGGCTGTGGCTGTTTTCCCTGGAGTGTCAGAGGCTGAGGGGTGACCGTATAGAGGTTTACAAAATTATGAGGGGCATGGATAGGATAAATAGACTTTTCCCTGGGGTCGGGGAGTACACAATTAGAGGGCATAGGTTTAGGGTGAGAGGGGAAAGTTATAAAAGAGACCTAAGGGGCAACTTTTTCACGGAGAGGGTAGTACGTGTATGGAATGAGCTACCAGAGGATGTGGTGGAGGCTGGTACAATTGCAACATTTAAGAGGCATTTGGATGTGTATATGAATAGGAAGGGTTTGGAGGGATATAGGCCGGGTACTAGCAGGTGGGACTAGATTGGGTTAGGATATCTGGTCGACATGGATGGGTTGGACCGAAGGGTTTGTTTCCATGCTGTACATCTCTATGACTCTAAAAGTATCCTCAAGTCCCTTTGTGTTGCTGTTTTTTACAGATTTTTTTCAAATAAAAAAAATCTGTTCTTTTGCCCTCTCTTTCAAAATGACAAACTTTACATTTTCCTCATTATACTTAATTTTCCAAAGTTTTCCCCACTTACTTAAACTATCAATAGCTTTCTGTAAATTGCTTGTATTCCTGTCGCAGCCTGCTTTTCTACTCCTGCTAAGGTCAGCTGTCGCACTCAAGTCCTTCTGTCACCATTAGGGGGAGCAGCTCCCTCCACTATTCCAGGGGATTCTTTAGGTCTAAACCAATGAATTGCGGGGTGTATTACCTTTGGCCTCCAGCTCCCTGGAGATCTCCTCTCAATTGAATGTCTTCCAATCTGAAGACAGACCACTGACAACAGCTGCAGTAAGAGGTGCCACGATCTATTTAAATCCACCCAACACAGGGAACAGTCCCCTCTCTCTCTCTTCCTGTACCCATGATCATTAGGTGACTGCCAAACCTATCTCAACTAAGGGACATCTCATCCCATTCTGTGAAATTCTGGGTCAATGACTGCTTTCACACATGTGTGAGTTCAGGTCCCAGAATCAGTCCCAACTTCTATTTCCCACCCCCAGAGGCAAACTCTTGCTGTTTGTTGCATCCTCTGTAAAAATTTATTTCCCAAATGACTTTGTAGCATCAAAAATGTGACTTCAATACATTCAATCCTTTAATTCAAGTCATTAATTTCGCTGGTAAATAGTTCCCATTTCAACACTGACCCCAATGGCACCCCAGTAAATTGTATTTTGTCAACCTGGAAATGAAATATTTATCCCGGCTGTTTTCTGTTAGCCAATCCTTTCTCCGTGTTAGCATATTACTGCACAGGACATCATTGAGGTAACTTTTTATGTCATACTTTTTGGCGATCCCCCTACATCCATTTTGCTCAGTTCAAGCTCAAAGCTGTCCAGTAAGTTCGCAAATACAATTCCCCTTTCATTAAACCATGTGGACTCCAAATTCCTACTATTTGTTCCTGAATTAATTCCAACAATTTTCTAATGATAAATTGTTAAACTAAATGATATGCATTTTTCTGGTATTTGTCACTCTCCATTCTTCAGGAGGGGCAATACTTTTGTGGTTTTTTCAATCTGTCAGAGCCTTTTTTAGAACCGTCAGATTTTTGGAATATAACAACCAATGCACCATGATCTCTTTAGGCTTTTATGATCTGAGGATACAGAGACATGTCAGCCTTTAGTCCCATTGGTTTTCCGAAAACCTTTTCTCCAGTTTCTCCCTCCCATTTGCTCCTCTACTTTCTGCTATTTATGGGATGCATTCAGTACCTTCTAGCATGAAAACAGATACAAAATGCTTTAGCAAATCTATATCATTCCCTTTGTTTCCCTTTGATAATTCATCAGTCTCATTCTGTAAAGAGACCATACTTATTTTATCAACTCTTTCATATATATTATAGAATCTTTACTGTCTTTTATTTTGTCAATTTAATCTCAGATGATTTTTTTTCTGTTTTCTTTCAATCAGACTTTTCAAGTTCCCAACCTTCTAGTCTACCACTAATTTTCACAATATAGTTTTTTAAAAAACTTCAAATTATCTTTAACATCCGTGATTAGCTGCAGAGGGAATGCCTTTTAGAGCCATTCTTGCTCAATCGAATTATATCTTTGAAAGTTATGAAATATCTCCTTAAACATTTCCCGCTGTTTCTCTATCTTTTGATCTGTTTTCACTGTCTACTTTAGCCAACTCTGCCTTCACAAGTCTGGGCTCAGCATTCTAATCATCACAACATTGTTAGTTTGTGAGGAGAGCTCACATTTCTCTGAGGTCTCTTAGAAACAGGATCTTACGAATTGCATAAGGCAGGATGAACATGCTTTAACCCATATGATGATAGATTTGCAATAGATTGTTACTGTGGTTTTCAAGATTGACAGCTTTTAAATATTTTACATTGCTATTTTCCTTACCTCAGCCCCAGCACAACAATTGAATGGAATCCATTGTTTTGGACAGTGGTTGGGTAGCAGCCATGTAAGTGAGTGTTACTTGCTTGAAGAGTGGGTCAGCTTTACATAAAGGTCACCAGGCAGATGTTCATTATCTGCAAACCAGGAACACCATGCTTCCACATGAAATGATGTGAACAAATTTCAGGGGTTGATCTGCTCAGCATACCTCAGCACCTCTTTGTGGTGCCCAGGGTGTTTGCGTCAATGGGAAGTATTGCACCTAGTAAAGTCTTGTCTCTACCTACGTGCATGGTATTGTTGTCATCTGGTGTTGTTCTTGTTCATATAGTCATAAAGATTGGAGCATCAACTTGAGAGATGGAAGACAAGATGTGTAAACCCTCCTTGTTCAGGACCGAGTTTCCTTCTATCACATTGGAGATGCATTAAAGTGACTGTTCCCCCGTTCTCAGTAGCTTTCCACCTGCCCTTTATCAGCCATGACCAGCAATCTGTGAGCCTCAAGGTTCCAATGGAGCACTTTGGTGCCCAGCTCCTTTTGCCAGAAGTGGACAGCCATCATCCCTTGACGCTCCAATTGTTGACCATGAGTCTCAGAATCTTGGTCATACTGTACATATCCTAGATGGTCAAATATCCTTCCTCAGACAAAACCCACCACCACTACCAACACACCAGGCTCATGGAGCTGTCATGTTCCTAACTCCCTCCCTGCTTCAGACAAACAGGAGCTGGCCTTTTGTGCCTAATTTATTCCAACTCCCGACCTTGCTGGGATTTTGTTGACATGAGATCCCTGAGTCAGGGATCAATGCTACTGTCTTCAGAGATTGATTATATGGAGAAGGTAGAACATACCTGAACATAGGTCCCATCCAGTTCATTGATATTTATCAAAGTCTCTCTTGTCTTCCTGCTAAGTACACCCGGACCTCCTCTGACCCAAAAAGACAAATGAAATGCTGTTGATAATTGTCAAAAGGAATAGAACATAAAGGCAGGGATGTTTTCCTACAGGTGTACAGGTATTGGGGAGACCACATGTTAAATACTGTGCACAGTTTTAGTTCCCTTATTTAAATATGTTAGAAGAGTGCTGAGAGGTTCACTTGACAGATTCACAGGACAGGGCAGACATCTTATAAGGAAAGATGAGACAGGCCAGAGCCAGTATCCATTGGAGTTTAGAAGAATAGGAAAATATTATTGAGTCATAAAAAATCCTGAGAATACTTGAAAAGGTGGATGCTGAAAGGATATTTCCAATTGTAGGACAGCCTAGAGATAAGGGATTCAATTGAAAAATAAGGATTATGCTGTTTAAGTTGGAGATGAGGGTTACATGCAAAGGTGTTCCTCATGCCAGCTGTTGGGAAGCTTGACCTATTTTTAAAGTTCAGAAAACTTAATTACAAACTTTCATCTTACCAATGGCAAATGACTTTTGGCCTTTTGAGTAACTGACTTTCCCCCATCTGCCTTGTTCCTTAGTCCTGGAAGCTATACAAGATTATTCCAGTAATCACACAGAAAACATACAGTCAATATATCCTTAGCCTCAGAGATTTCTCACATCCATCCTAGAATCCTATATGTTAATGTTAATTAGCCAGTAAGAACTGTGTATAAGATAGCCCTTGCCTGATATCTGCTTGTTGTCTCCCAATGTAGATGCAGTTGAAATCTGTTTATCGCCACTTCAAGAGTAGTCAACTTGACATTGTATCTTCTCAGTATGCCACACAACTTGTTGATCTTCCAGTACTTACAAGATGAGGATGCCTGATGCTACTCCATTACCAACATTATCTGATTAAAAATCACACAACACCAGATTATAGTCCAACAGGTTTATTTGGAAGCACTAGTTTTTGGAGCACTGCTCCGAAAGTTAGTGCTTCCAAATAAAACTGTTGGACTATAATTGGGTGCTGTGTGAGTTTTAACTTTGTACACCTCAGTCCAACACCGGTGTCTCCAAATCATAAATTTATCTGACTATTTTTGCAACCAGCTAAGAAGTGGGTATCAACCTCTCTCTTATTAACCACTCTCAAGTGGTCAAAACAAACATTTTTTTTTGTTGGCACACATTTATTACACTCCAGTAAAAACAGGATTATCCAGATCAAAATTAAGAAATCCAATTGTAAGGTTTTCTTGAGTGAAATAAAAGAAACTTTATTACCAAGTACCCTGTAAAGATAATAAACAATACAATATCAAACACAGATACAAACGCAAGTAAAAACATTTATGAAAGGACAATGCATCTGTAATGGACAGGAAGGATAGGCTATGCAGTTTTAAAACAAAGTCTTTAGAATCTTAGAGGAGTTAGATTTTAAACCTGAACTACTGTATATTTGTTGACTCATCCTTCAGCAGCGAAGATTGTAGATCTTGAGTACTTGATGAATGGTTGTCCCAAATTGTCTTTTTATTGGGCACTGAATTCAAGGTTGAGGAGGACAGGGACAAAGAAGTGCAGTCTCTTTGCTGTTGGCAGTTAATATTTTTTATCCTCTTTGCCTTTTGATGCTCAATGCAGCTATTGATGCAAGTACATTTGTGTATTCATAAGTCATTCTATTGTTCTTCCTTGTTGAAAGTTGCAAGTTTGGTGCTCATGTATGCACTTTATTATTCCAGTATGAATTAACCAAGGGATGTGGATTTTCTTGACCCTAACTCAATTGTCTGCTTTCAGTTTTAAGATAGCATGGTAATATTGATGTATCCAATTTCATTTGTTCCATATCAGTTCCATAGAATCACCTCAAATAATGGTCAGATGATTTCAGCAGGCATTTTACCTCATTATTTGTCATTTTCAAAAATCATTTTTAGTCCATGAGATTGCATATTAAAATCAGATAATACAAGGTACTGATCTGCAGTGCCATTATTAAAATACATGAATGGAATGACACAATTTTAAGTTAAAGTTCATTAGAATATAGTGACATGCACAATCATGCAATATCTTTCATTACCAAAAAATTAATAAAATATCCTTTGAATTTCAACACCTCTAAATAGTATCCTTTACCTCTGTATTGTATCTACAAAAATCCTAATTATGAAAAATCTCAAACAATTTAATAATTAAAAGGAATTACTTTATTAATGTGTTCTGTTGTCTGATATAATTCTTCCATGTCACCAAGGAGAAAGCAGGCATGTGTTTAAACACTGAGTTATGCTGATGGGGTAATGCCATACAAAATGTTGCTTATGTGGGATTATTCAGGCTATAGGATTATGTAATACGTAAGCGGATCCAGAGATTGTTGTCTCCTCTAGCTAGGAGGATGAGACAGAAAAACTAACCTTGGCAAAGTACGCAGTCTCACCTGTACAGAAATTGAACATATCGATTTTCCCTCAAATTGACTCTGATTAGAACAAACTACACTATCTCAATTTTGGCCATTTTTACCCTGTCATTTGAGATGATCATGTTCCAAATCAGAAGGCAAAAATCACACATTAAATTGAAAAAAAAATGCAAGCAAAGAAAGCCGCAATTAACAAAAATGAAATCTAGTCAACGGTTCATTTATATACAAGGTAATAGTAACTTTAGATTATTCCTGTCTTTGTCAGCATAATTGACTATGTCTTCATGTGCGTATTACTTACAGTTTTAATTAGAATTACATGGCTCTCAAAGAAGCAACCTGTAAAGTATTTATCAGTGTTTTCCCCCTGAATATTTGTTGCGGCTGTTTAATAGTCTTTGAAAAATACTATTTTCCATTGGCAATTCTCTGCTTAAAAGCTCCTGCTTTCACCAGTCCCAATAAATCTTACAATGCAGTGTCACTCTTCGATCTTTCAGAAGGTTGTAATAGTCAGGTTTTTGCATTTAATCTTTTTTGGCACCATTTTAAAAGGTTACAGATGGCTTGGCTAAACCAAACTATTATTTAGTGTTTGATGTAATGTCAGTCTCATTTTGTTTTCAGTATTGTTTGCACTTCGCCTTTGTAAAAGGTTCTTGATTGAGCTATACAAGAGAAGATCTTTCTATCGTTCTGTGTGATCAATGAAGATGTGTTTACCAGGCCTGGGACACAATGTACACTTTACAATAATGGCTTTTAGTCTGTTTGTTGACAGAAAGCTTTTTCTATGTAACTTGTCAATCTTGCAACTGTTACTTGATTGCAATATGAAGCACTGTTAGTATAGCTCAGAAACAAATAATTGAATCTATCAAACTAAAACTAATGTTTGAGTACAATAAATATATAAAGTTAGCTCAAATATTAAATTATAGGAAATTGGAAAAAAGAATGAATTGCACCCTCGGCATTTAATTTCAAGTGTTATGCTGAATAAAACTCTAATAGTGATGACACTATAAAATTATTTTATATTTTACTGGTGCTACATCCTTTCATAAATTTACAGGACTGATGTATTTTCTAGATGTACTATCATGTATGTATCAAGTGTAGCTCTTTTCCTGCTGAAAACATTGTTTATTTTCACAAAGGAACAATTTTGTTTTAGCTAACATACAGAATTCTCATCATAAAAGCACTGTAATAGATTCAGTATTATCAAGACAGATATGATTATTTCAGAAATGAAGGAAAGGAGCTTTTAGGTTGATGGGAAAAATCATTTATCTCTGTTTATACTTCAAATCTCAATATAAGATCTTTTGAGAATATTCACTGAGAATGGATACTTTTGCATAGCAAGAGAGAAAGAAAACCTGGCATACTGCAATTGGTTAGTGCAGCTTAATGTTATTACCTTTACCTCTGAGAAGGCTCTGGTTCAAAACATCCAAGGACTAGGGTCTCCAATTGTCCTGCTTTGGGTAGGAATCTTCTGAAATTAGCAATCTAGCTGCAGAGCACTGTTGCTTGCATTTTGTGAGATGTGGTGTTCACACACATGCTTTGTGCACGTGCATTATCCGGTTGTCTTGGCTTGCAGTCTTAGTCCTGCTGTTGTCTTCATTAGTTGGAAACATCACTTGAGTGCAGTTGTGAGGATGCCACCATTGGAACAATGCAAGTCTCTTGAAAACTTCACAGATTCTGAAACAGCAATAGGATAGGGCGACAGAGAGAGAGAGAGAAAAACGGACGGACAGAAATGGGGATGGGGTGAGTACAGAATGAGCACACAACAATGCTAGATGCTTCATTGATGGGGCCAACCAATTCCACAGCCTGTGCTAAAAATTGGAAACAAGGATAGAATGCCAGCTCCATTCATAGGTCATTATTTCTTCGACAGTCCTGTTTCATTAGGGCCAGGAAAGTCTGGCTCCATATATTTTCATGAATATTAAAATATTTAAAAGTTCTTTTTAATTGACTGTTTGGATATATTTTGACACATCTCTGTGGAAGGTGGGTCTTAAACCCAGAGGTGGGACCACCACAACTTGTACCCTTTACGCAAACACTATACAGCTTAATATTACCTTGTCTGGCAATAAGAAGTGCAATCAGATTGAGTTTCTTCCTGTATGTTACTCAACTTCAAGTTCTAATTTTTTCAGCTTTCAACTTATCCAGATAACAGATTTGATAGAATTACTGTGCTGAAGCCCTTGGCAATTGAAAGCGGAAATGCTAATGTGTGAGTGATTAAATTCAGTGTTCTGCAAGAACCAGAATCAGAGGTGAGTTTAAAACTGGAGAAGCTTCCATCAATAGAGAAGGACAGAGTTATGGAGGAATTTGAAGTCAGAGCTGAGAATTTTGAAAACAAGGTGTTGCTCAATTGGAAGTCAATGGAGTTCAGTGAATATGAGATGATATGTGAAAGGTCTTGGAATGAGTAAAGGTTTGAACAGCACAGTCTGCAATGAGCTTAGATAAATGGAGTATGGATGATGGGAGGATAGGAAGGCATAAATTCGAGTTTTCATGAGGTAGGAAAGCACGGATGAGGATTTCAGCAGTGGATACAGTAAGGCAGGCACTGATCGAGGTGATGCTAGTGAGGTGGGATTTTGTGATTTTGATGATGGTATGAATGATGTGGTCGGAAGCTGTTTTGGAGCTAAATCTGAGACAAAGGTTGTGAACAGTTTGGTTTGGCATCAGATAATTGACAGTAATAGAGTTTTGGACATCAAAGTTAATGAAAGGTGTTACATGAATATAATTTTTTTTGCAAACTAGCTACTTTTTTTTACATCAGAATGATTACTTTTAAAGTTACCTTACTTTGATGTCAAATACTTTAGAATGTTCAGAGGTCACATGCTGCCTGTATAAAAGTTCCTTCATACTTTCAATTTCACCAACATTTCACAATCTGCTTGGAGAAGGAATTGTTCATGCTACATGCTCTTCAAAAGCAAACTATAGAGAATTCATTTTATCACACTCATCAGCTGTGTATGAAGGAAAAAGCTCATCTCATTGACTTCAATTTGCATTTATATGACACTCTATGTGCCAAAAAGCACAATTCCACAAGGCAAAGATTTGGATATGCGGCATGAAAAGCAAAGGCACCGAAATAAAGAGAGCTGGGGAGATTGAAAGTATGGTAGTTTTTAGGGAAGAAGTGAGCCAACCCGATTTTGGGGTAGAATTCTAAAGCTTACTCCCAAATGATTTCACTTTTATTAATGAAGTGTGGCAAGCAAGCAGGAATCCATCAACCCGAATCAGGAAGACAGTGTAAATATGGCCAGCGAATATCACAAAATGTAAATGGGGAATCAGAAATCATGGACAAGGAATTGGGATATTTGAAGTATTGGATAATTGGTGGCAGAATAGCATGAATTTTTGGATTAGCAAATGTTTGTGTATGCATTGAAGTTAAATCAACACTTAATGCAAAATACAAACAATATTTTGCAACATATTACAAGTTGCACCAAAACCAAAATTATATGGATACAAAATTCAAAAGAACAATGTATCTCAAAATTGTGATCACCCAAACATGCTGGAAATTAAATATTCATTCCATGAATATAAAACCCCAATTAAGAACATAGTTTTTACATGTGGGTATGTTTTTGTTAAAATGGGTTTTGCGGTGGTATTAAACTACAGCTTTTCACATCTGTCAATCCAAGGTGCCAACAGCTGTTTTGTGCCAGTTTTATTATGACAAGTTTGCCTTTGTATCTTGCTAGGAATTTATGAAAACATATACACCTGTCATTCTACCTGCATTTCTGCAAAATATACCTTTCATTAAATCACAACTAAATTTCTTTTAGTATAGTGTCATATCTTGAAACAAGCTGGAACTGATTGAATGTTTCATTACCTTACAGTAAAAGAATGGCATTCAGATAAGTTTTCCATTGCATTTTTGTCAATGATGCCTTTAAAATAACTCCTTAAGCAATTAGTCTACTTGCTGTTCAATAAAAAGTATAAAAGTTTCAAATACATTTTCATCCATAGGCTTTCAAGTACAATGCTATTTTTGTTTCAAAAGAAAGATTTGCATTTGTTTTGGAATTTCCATAATGTCATTTGTGTCAAATTCAATGAAGCATTCAGGAATATAGTTAATGATAGAACATACAAAATATGACATTCAATTTATGCACAGCCAGTTCCCACAAAAAGCAATGTGTTGATGAGCAGAAGATGTTTTGGAGGCATTTGTTGAGAAATACATGCATTTTGGACAAGGCACTGCTGGGAACCTGTTGGTTTTACTTGACTCATGGTAATGGTCCTTTGACAATCACTTGAGACGGCAGTCAGACCAGTGATTTTTCTTTTATATATATTTATTGAAACATTTTTACTCTTTTACAAAAGAAACAAAAAGTTATAAAAGTACAAAAAATACAGAAAAGTAGAAATAATACATTATTATATTACGATAATGTTAAAAATAAACTACCAATACTCTTCGAGATACAGTTGTTTCATATTTACTTAACCCAAATTAAAATAAACTCAAATGAAATGAGATAGTATTAAATTAAATTACAATCCAATAAAATTAAATTACCTTACATCACACTACATTATATTACTCCACTCGCCGGACCTCCACTGAAGCTCCCATCCAAGGGAGCAAGAATATTGTATCCATATTTACTCGGCATCCTCCCCCCCACCCCCACAGTCCCAGGACCATCATATATGGCCCTTGTGGCTATATAAAGGCCCTAATCAGTACTGCCAATAGGTCCATGTCTATGTAATTTAGAAATGGCTGCCATGTCTTATAAAATTGCTCTGTTCCATGGTGCACCATACTTATCAGATAATGTTGGGGAACGTGCTCCATCACAAGTCTGTGCCACCCCACAAGATCTGGAGGTTTTTCTAATATCCAATTCATTAGAATTTCTTCCTCATACAGTGTGTAAGAATGTTAAATAACCTCTTCCCCTGCTTACGGAGAGAGGGCAGATTCAGCAATTCCAAAAGAAGGGATACCTGATCATCGTTAACTATAATTCCCAGGATCTTCTCCAGCTCATTCACTGTGGCACCCCAATCACCATGAATCTTGTAGCAGATCCGTGATTTAACATCTAATGAAAGATCGTTGACCTGAAATGTTATTTCTGTCTCTTTCCATAGTTGGTGTCATGACTACTTTGTCTTTTACAAGGCTATTCGATCTTGGAGTTTCCTGCTCCCTGGATGCTGTCTGACCTGCTGTGCTTTTCCAGCACCACTCTCATCTTGACTCTAATCTCCAGCATCTGCAGTACTCACCTCTGCCTACTTGTCATAGAAAATTAATTTGTATTGATTTCAGTTTATGTAATGAGTGGATGAACCACAACATTGCCTTTAAACTTGGGTGACATGTTAAAAAATTATCTCCTAGATTCTGATATCTTCATGCTATATTTTATTCTGAAATGGGTATAGTTATGTGTATAGTTAGGATTCATTCACAGAAAAGGCAAAGGTAAGGAAAACAAATGCAGAACTCCCTGGATGATATAAGAAATAGAAAATAAGATGAAACTGAACAAAGTCTGCATATAACAGATATCAGGTGGATAATATAATTTAGAATTGGGTTTAATAAAGAAGAGAAACAAAGAGAGATTATGAGAGGAGACTGGTAATAACGTACATGGGAATCCAAAAGCCAACATGGATTTGTTGATTGTAAATTACATTCACCTAACTTGTTTGAATTTATTTGAACAAGTAACAGTGAAGGTTGATGAGAGCAATACAGTAATAAATGAGGACTTCCAAAAGACATTGATAAAGTGCCACATACCTTGTGTCACGTGTGTTTGTCAGCAAAATTGTAATCCATTGAACGAAAGGGGGAGTGGAAGCATAGATATGAAGTTTTTTTAATAACAGGTGAATTACTATGGTGATTGGCTCTTTTTCGCACTGGAGGAAGTAAACAGTGGTGTTCTTCTAAGGTCAGCTATGGGATAGTTTTCTCTTGGTCTATATTAAATGCCCTAGACTCTCGTGCACAGGGAACAATTTCCAAAGCTGCAGATTATGCAATTTTTGTAACTGTGAGTAGGGAAGTGAAGACATTTATTTGACTTGATTTGATGTTGTTACATGTGCTGAGATACAGTGAAAAATATTCTTTCGTGTACTAACCAGACAATCATACCTTGCATAAGTACATCAGGGTAATTGAACAGAATGCAGAATATAGTGTTACTCCTACAGAGAAGGGGCAAAGGAAGATCAACTCTAACATATGAGAAATCTATTCAAAAGTTTGGTAACAGTGGGGAAGAAACTGTTCTTGAATCTGTTGGTACGCGGTTTCACATTTTTGTGTCTTCTACCCAATGGAAACAGGTGGAAGAGAGTATAACCTGGGTGGGAGAGGTCTTTGATTTGTTGGCTGCTTTCCCGAGGCATCAGGAAGTATAGAAAGAATCAATGGATGGAAGGCTGGTTTGTGTGATGGACGGGACTGCATTCGCAACTCTCTGTAATTTCTTGATATGTTCTGGTGGAATGGGAGGATAAACAACAAATTAATATTTTTGCAGAGTATTGTGAGGCAAATTCATTTTCTAAGAACAAGGAGAGACGATGTAAAATAAAAGATATATTTGCAAAGAGATTCAGGTGCAGAAGACATATTTACAAAAATTGTTCAAGATGCAGAAAATGTTGAGGGAGGAGTAAATACAGCTTTAAAAATAGAGGCAGAGAGTAAAAGAAATCAAGTTACAACAAGTCTGTGTAAAACAGGACTGATCTGGAGTATGACATCCATTTCTGGGTACCACACTTTGGCCAAAATATAAAAGCATGAGAGAATGTGTGGAAATGGTTGACCATTATGATTTTAGGGTTGAGAATTATATATGGATAGATTGGCAAAGTTGGTTGTCCTGGAAAAGGTGATGATTAAGAAGAGTTTTGATAGAGGTGTTCAAAATCATGAAGGATCTGAACAGAGGGGACAGAAAGAAAGACTGAGAATCGAAAGACACCAATTTAAAGTGATTGGCAAAAAAAGGTAAAGAAAAGTTTTTGTCTGATGACTGGCTAAGCTCTGCTGTGCACTGTATGAGAGTGTGGCAGAGACAAATTCAATGATGCTTTCATATGAAAATTGGGTAATTATTCAATTATGATGGTGTTACTAGACAAGCTTTCCAGAGGCCAAGGCTAATTTACTTGGAATATTAATTTAAATCCTAATATGATGATGGAACTTAAATTCAATTAATTAAACCTGAAATTGAAAGGTAATCTCAGTAATGATGACCACAAAACGACCACTGGTAATCATAGAAACTCATCTGATCACTAATTGTTTTTGGGGAAGGAAATCTGCCATCTTTATCTGATCATGCCTACATGTGATTCCAGGCCAACAGTAATATGGTTGAATCTCAAATATCCTCCGATATGGCCCAGAATGCCACTCAGTTCACAGGCAATTCGAGGTGGACAGCAATTTCCCTGGAGCATCAGTGGCTGATTGGTGACCTTATATAGGTTTGTAAAGTCATGAGGGGCATGGATAGGGTAAATAGACAAGGTTTTTTTTTTCCTGGGGTGTGGGAGTTCAAAACTAGTGGGCGGAGGTTTACAGTGACAGGGCAAAGATTTAAAAAGGACCTGAGGGCTTACCTTTTCACACAGAGGGTGGTGTGTGTATGGAACAAGCAAACAGAGGAAGTGATTTAGGCGGTTCAATTACAACATTTAACATACATCTGGATGGTTATATGAATAGGAAAGGTTTAGAGGGACATGGGTCAAATACTGGCAAATGGGATTAGGTCAAATTAGGATGGTGGTCAGCATAGATGAGTTGGACCAAAGGGTCTGTTTTGTGTTGTATAACTGCACAGTTGCTCAGTGGTTAGCACAGCTGCCTCACAGCTCTAGGGTCCCGTGTTTGATTCCAGGGTGGGTGTCTGCGTGGGCTTCCTCTGGGTGTTCTGGTTCCCTATCGCAATCCAAAGATTGCAAGTTAGGTGAATTGGCCATGCTAAATTGCCCATAGTGTTAGGTGCATTAGTCAGGGGTAGAAATAGGGTAGGGGAATGGGTCTGGGTGGGTTACTGCTGGAGTGGCACAGTGGCTCAGTGGCTAGCTCTGCTGCCTCACAGCACAAGGCTCCCAGGTTTGATTCTAACCTCAGGCGACTGTCAGTATGGAGTTTGCACATTCTCCCCATGTCTGCGTGGGTTCCCTCCCACATTCCAAAGATGTGCAGGTAAGTGAATTGGCCATGCTAAATTGTCCATAGTGTTCAAGGATGTGTAGGTTGGATGCGTGAGTCAGGGATAAATGTAGGGGAATGGGTCTGGGTGGGATACTCTTGGTGTGGACTTGTTGGGCTGAACAGTCTGTTTCCACACCATAGGGATTTAAAGAAAACTGTAACTCTTTAAACGCTGACATTGGCAGTGGCACCCATATTGCAAGAAAAGAAAATCTGAAGAGAAATATTTACAGGCTTCTGAGAAATAGACAGGGGAATGGGGCTAAGGGAGCTAGTCCTACAGAGAGTCAAACTGACATGACAGACTGAATGGTGTCCATTAGTTCTCTAACCATTATAAGGTATGTTAACCTCTTAGGACAGCTCTGAAGAGGAAGATGTAAATTGCTTGTTTGCATTTCGATATTACTTGAATATTACTTGTTTGCATTTGGATTCTTATGCTCCACAAAAATGAAACTTACTTACAAGTTTCTTACCTCCTCCTTGCAGCTATATCTCAACTCATCATGCGTGATTCAAAGGCCAAAGTACTGGAACCATGTGGATGATTCAAAAGTAGGCAAATATGCAACACTGGTTATCAAAATAAGTTACAGTGTAGTTATGACACCAAAGGGTCAATCAATTTGTTCATAGGATTGAGGCTGACAAATTTTATAAGCATTCTCTCCATCCTGGGATAGTGATACTGTCCTTAACTCTCTCAGTTCTGTGAGTTGTCGAGCAGGACAACACAGGGAGCATCATTCTTCAAGTAAGCTTTGAATCAATTTTCATCTTCATATGTTTTGAAGAAAATGTCTTATTGTCTTACATGGCAAATTAATTTGGAATCAATTTTTCATAAAATGGCAACATTTGTCTCATTCATTGTTTTGCAACCTTTATGTGTTCAGCAATGGCATCTATTAAAACAAATGACCACAAAACAGCTTCATAGCAATTTTGAATTAAATGCTTATGGAAATACTTCTCAATCTAATTAGCCTTTAGCAAGATTGGTATAAGTGAGAGGCATCGCGTGACTGTGATGCAAGGGGCTTTTGCTTGAAATGTTGATTTCCTTACTCCTCAGATGCTGCTTGACCTGCTGTGTTTTTCCAGCACCACATTCTCGACTCTGACCCCCAGCATCTACAATCCTTACTTTCTCCCTGCAAAATTTAGTGACAGGTTTTAGTAATACAGTTTTCTGAAGGGTTAACCATAAAACGTGAAGTCAAGTTACAATCTGTCATGGTTGATGAGCTTCTATATGCTATATAGGAAAACATGTAATATTGATGAGCGTAGCACCACATAATGTTTATGTTATTAATGTATTGAGTTGTAAAGGGTTCCTCAATTTCTGTAGAAGAATGAAAGGATTATCCAGTTTAATGTCAAAAGGATGGCCAAGAGGTGTGAAGGCATTAACTTATCTTATATTCATTCACAGAATGTGGGAATCATAGAGTGGGAAAGTATTTATTGGCCATCCATTGCTTCTTAAAACAGTGCCAAAAGGAAGGAGGGGAAAACAGCACCTAAAACTGAGAGAGAGTGCACACAGGGTCACAACAGCTCTATGAAGAGAACTGACCTGTGTGAGAGGTACAGTATTGGATGGAATTAAAAGCTGGTGGTAGAGAGCCCTTTAAACCTGTTTCTACCTGTGAGAACCAAATGTGATATCACAAGACAACAGGTAGGCGATTGGTGGTACTACTTCTGTATCTGATTCAATAGATACTATAGTTTAAATCAGGAGATGTTATTACAATAGGAGAGTACAGTAAAGAAATTCACTCATAAAATACGTAACATTTACATGATCTAGTTAATTAAATAAAATTGATAGCTGGGCAGGCAATGTGTTGCAGCTGCACTATGTGGAACTTGAAGGACACTGACGTAATTCATGTTGGCCAATTTGCCGCAGGTTTTGGCTGCTGAAGGAACTTGTGCACTGAGTTGATGAGCTAGAGTCTGAGTTGAAGGCAGTATGATACATCAGGGAGTGGGAGAGATTCCTGAACACTCTTTCAGGAAGTAGTCACATCCCTGAGATTAATTACATCAAATTTGGTCCATTGTTAGGTATAAGAGATGTATGACTGTGAGTGAGGTTACATGTGAGGATCCAGACTTTAGCTTTAGCTTCACCCAATCTTGTCCAATAGAGTCAAGTTTCTTTCTCCCTGTGTTGACATGTGCAAGACTGCACAGACACCGTGGTACAGAGTGCCATTCGACTGGGGTGAATAAGAGAAATGCAGTAGTAATAGCAGTGACATGATTAGGAAAATAGCTACGCTCCCCGTAGCAAAGACAGAGTATTCCAAAGCCTGTGTTACCCATCTGCCAAGGTGTCTCATGATATCTATGATAGTCTGAAAGGGAACTCAGAATGTGAGGGAAGGATCTAGCTGTTGTGATCCATACCGGTACCAATGATATAGATAGAATGAGGAAAGAGATTCTGCTGAGGGATCAGGAGCAACAGGGACTAAATTAAAAAGCAAGACCACAAAAGTAACAATTTCCTGTTTATTACCTGAGCCATGTGCAAATTAATGTAGGGCAAATAGATAGGGCAATAGGTGGCTTAAAGATTGGTGTGGGAGAAAAGACCAGTGATCAGCTGAATTGCATATGAAGCTTTAATTAATGGGGGATAGGGATGGAAGTTGGTGGTGCAAGGGATCATTAAAACAAAAGGGTGCAGAGTAGTGGAGATGAGTCAAAGAGTGACAGGAAGGGGCAGGCAATGTACACAATGTAAGTGCAGCGGAAATTAAACCTAGAGTAAGCAATTATAGCAAAATCTCAGAAAGCTTCAGGCTCTTTATCTGAATGTAAACTGCATTTGGAATAAGATAAATGAGTTGATGATGCAAATAGAAATAAACAAAAATGCTTTGATAGGTATCTTGAAGATGTAGGTACAGGGTGACCAAGACTGGGAATTCAATATTCAAGGGTTTTTGATGTACCAGAAGCATAGGCAAAATGGAAAGGAGGTGGGATAGCTATGCTAATCAAGGAAGATATAAGGGTGGTGGTAAAGAACAACATCAATTTTAGTAGGTTGCGATGTGGAATTAGTTCAGCTGGAAGTAAGGAATGGCAGAGAAAGAGGTCCCAGCTAGGAGTTATCTCCAGGATCATGAAGGTTCACTTCACTACAGGACAAAGTATAAAATGGGAAATAATAGAAGCAGGTTAAAAGGGCCCTACAACTGTGATGAGTGATTTTAATCTACATACTGACTGGAAAAATCAGATGGGTATGGAAAATATAGAAGACAAATTCATAAAGTACATCAGGGATTGTTTCTTAGAGCAGTACATTGCAGTACATACCCAGGAACAGGCCATCTTAGATCTAGTAATGTCGAATTAGTTAGGATGAAAAAGAGATCTCATATTTAAGGACTCTCTTGGAGGTGTAGCAATCACAGCATGATAGAATTTCCAAGTCAGTTTGAAGGAGTACAACTCAAGTCTCAACCCGTGTCCTCAACTTAAATAAGGGCAATTAGAGAGGTATAAATTAAGAGTTATCTTAAACAGCTAGGAAACTAGACTGAAGGGAAGGTTAGTGGTTGAGCAGGGGAAGACATTCAAGCAGATAAATCAAAATGTCCAATAAAAGTTTAACCTGGTCAAAAAGGACTCAATGAAAAGGATAAACTAACTGTGGTTAACAAAGGCTGTCAAGGAGAGTATCCAATAAAAATCTAAAGTATGCAGATTCAAAAAAACTAGTGGTCGATCAAAGGATTGGGAATTTTTATTGGATTCAAATTCTAATATCTGCTATAGTGGGAATTAACCCAAAAAAAATACCTGGGTCTCTGGATTAATAGTTGACAATGTGGTGCTGGAAAAGCACAGCAGGTCAGGCAGCATCTGAGGAGCAGGAGAATCGACATTTTGGGCAAATGCCTTTCATCAAGCTTTTGCCTGAAACCTTGATTCTCCTGCTCCTTGGATGCTGCCTGACTTGCTGTGCTTTCCTGCACCACACTCTAGACTCTAATCTCCAGCATCTGCAGTCCTCACTTTCTCTGGATTAATAGTCTAGTGATAATATCTCTAGGTCTGTTCCACCACTGCACCTCCAAGTTTGGAACCAGCAGCAAATTTTGAAGTTTATCGCTATTCCACCATCCAAATGCTTTAAATATATCAAAACAAAGTGATCCCAGCAATGATCTAAGGGAACAGAAATGACCACCACTCTCCAATCTGAAAAACAACCATTTATCGTGATTCAACATTTCCTATCCTCAAGCAGTTCTTTTCTCTCAATACCAGCTGACACTGACTCTCCCATTCCATGAGTCTCAACTTTGTTAGCCAGCCTTTCATGTGTTACTTTGTCAAATGCTTCCTCAAAATCCTTTTGGACAATATCCACTGCATTTCCTCCTCAACCTCCTCTGTAAATTCAATTTGACGAGGCAAACACAATCTGGCCTTTAAAAGTCATGTTAATTCATCCTAATTAACTCAAACCTCTGCCATCACCTGTCAATTTTCCCCTTATTTTAGTCTCTAAAACGTCACTCATCACTGATGTCAAACTGAATAGAATAGAATTGAATTGAATAGAATAGAAATATTTGTCCAAGTATACCAAATTAAATAGGGCAGCCATAGCAATCCCTCCAGGTTCAGCACATGCCAGCATGTGAAACATTTTTTGATGGAATGAGCTGTAACCTCTTACCGTGCACATATTTCTAATAGGTAAATGAGACTTTGTGATTTTTGAATCTGCAACTGCTTGTAAATTTCCTAACACATTGTAAAACAGATAAAAGCACAGGCTAATTAGGTATAGATATGTGGAAAATCTCTTTCTGATTCCATTTAGAAGATCTAAACTAGACCATGTGATATTATTGATTTATATTCCAAGGTACCCAGCTCTTGTCAATGGTGATCTTCACCCTATTCAGAAACAGGACCTGCTTCCTCATGAACAGAAAGAACTTATACTTAGACAGCACTTTTAACACAATGACATATTCCAAGTTACCTGAAAGCAAAGTTTTCAAAATAATTGCGATCAAGGCTCCTAAGAACATAAAAGATCAGAGGGTCAAAGCTTGGGTAGTTAGGTAGGTTTTCAAGCTGTGTCTTAAAACAGGAAAACAAATGAGGTATGGAGTAACTTTCAGAGCTTAGGGCCCAGGCAAGTGAAGGCACAGCTTCCAGCAGAGGTGGATCAACATTTAAAGCAAGAAGCAGCAATCGGTTCGACAGGATCATTATTCACAGGAAATGGAGAAGTAGCCTAATATCCAGCCAATGTACGTTCTTACTTAACTACAAACCGTCCCCCAAACAACAAAAGGACAGTCATCCCGCGATAGATGCACACACCTCATCTAACCAGGATAAACAGTTGGAACAAAGAAAGCTTAGAGACTAAAAACTTTTAACTTTATATTATGAAACTAAGTATCAACCCATTTATAATAATTAGTTGTTAGCCTGATATTTAAAAGAAGTAGAAATAGAATTACCATAACTAATAGGGTCTAGCAGGATTGAGCAAAGCTTCTTGAATGTTTATATAATGCCATCTATATTTATTTTCCAGCATATTGTAAGAGTATCCTACTTTCTTCCTAATGATATTTACCCTTTGAAAAATAATGCAAGAACATTAATGGTCTTCTAATGATATTCTCTTCAGTCTTGTGTTTCCTGTGCTCAATACTAAACAGCTTTAAATTATGGCAATGTAGGGTCTAATTTTGCATAATGTTTATGAGACTCAAATATACTGAAGATTTCAATAAAAGCACTGTTTGAAAGTTTTTGTAAATGATATGAAATCTGTAAACTCTCTTTATTACTTATGGAATATATCACTGCAAATGGTGTAACTTAATCCACAAACATTTGTTTTCAATGAGAAAAATACAAAAATAGATAAAAAGCATCAGACAGCAGCGCAACATAAGCAATATGAATCAGGTCTGCACAGGTATATACAGTTGGAGTTTGTACTGGTACGGTCCTATGTCCAGATTTAACTCTTCCCAGTTGTTCTATTTGGTGTTATCCTTGTCAATTTTGGGGTCCCTTAAGAGGCAGGGTGGAGCATAAAGGAAGCCTGTCAGAAAGGCAAAGTGATAATCATGGAAAGTCTTAATCTATATACAGACTGCAAAAGTCAAATGGGCAAAGGTAACTTAGATCAGATCTTCTAAGAATATTTTCAGGACACTTCCTTTGAACAGCACATTCTGCAGCAAATCAGTAACCAGAGCAGGTATAATGCAATGAGATAGGACTGATTAATTGTATCATTGTAAGGAAGAGATAGATAGATTCTTGTATCAAGGAATTGAAAGATTATTGGGTATGCAGGAATGTAATATTGAGATCAAAACCAGATCTTACTGAGCAGACTCAAAGTGTGAGTGGCCTGTTCTTGTTCATAAGCAATCCTAGGGAGCAGCAATCACAACATGATTAATTTTACACTTAATTTGAGGGAGAAAACAGAGTGAGTCTGTGAGTTCTAAAAACAATCTAAGGGCAATTACAAGGGCATGAAAGCGGAGCTGGAACATTATGTTTAAGGATAGGTCGGCAGAATTTCAGCAGCAGAATTTCAGGACTTATTCCAGAATACATAAGTACATATATTCAAAAAGGTAAGAACCATTCTAGCAAACAGACCCACAACCCATTGTTGACTAGAAATCTTAAACTTAAAAGAAAAAAAGCATCCAATTGTGCAAAGACAGATCGCTGGTCAAAAGATTGGATGGAATTTTAAAAAAACCAAAAAAATTAATAAGATAGGAACAATTAGCACACAACAGAAAGCTAGTCAGAAACCTCAAAACAAACAGTAAGGGATTCTAGAAATATATTTTTCAAAAATAGTTAAGGAAGTGAGCATTGGATCTATGAAAATGAGTGTGAAGAATTAATAAGGGAAAATTTAAGGAAATTGCAGATGAATTCAACAGATATTTTACATTGGTCTTCATGATAGTTAGTGGAGGTAACTTTGCAGGAACAGCAATAAATCAGGAAATAGAAGGGAAGGGCAGGTAGCGGTGAAAGGTTAGCATGGGTAGGTGGGAATGCAGATTTGAGATTACAATCAGAGCGACCGTAATCTTAGTGTATAGTGGAGCAGGCTTGAGGGTCTCCTCCTCATCCTGAGATTGACCTGAGAGATGATAATAGCATTACTGCTGTCAGATCCATGGGCCCACATCTCTTGTACTGCCCCCTCATGTCCTTCTTCTCATTGACTGACCCACTTCCCCAGTAGATGATACCCACATTAGGCGGGCACTGCCAGTCTGAAGAGCCACTCTATCAGATGTTTCCTTCAAACTTTACACTGCAATCCCTTTTATTGCACCTATGTGCCAACAGCCAAATGGCACTATGGAGGATTGACTCCCAAGGTTTGACATTTGCACTCACCAATCCCCTCACTTCATGATGCATCTCTCTCTGACTCTGCCGTGCAAGACTTCCTGTGAAGGTTTCACCTTATAGTGACCAAATGTAGCAGCCTCTTTGTTGTCACATTCATCCATCTCTGATGCCCCATTGACCTTCAGTCCCAAACACTAGCCACAAAATTCAAACATGTTTGTAAATACCACTCATTTCCAACTTTAATTACCTTAGCTAATTCACAATTTTTCCAAAGCAGTGTGCCATCGATATTTCACTTGCCTTCTTCACCTGTAAAATTTGGACTCAACCAATGACATGACATCATTGTTACCCCATGCGATTTTTCATATCACCATCTCATCACCTCCAGGTTATCCCTAAAGTGAACAGAAAATCTTGTCTTGGTCACCCACCTGAAGCTTTTCTCATCTGAAGGCACAGCAAATTCTGGTCATAAAGATCCCTTAGATTGATACCTATGGAGCTTAGAATGGTACCTAGGCTTCAGCAGAATAATGCCTGACTTTCAGTTATGAGGAGAGATTATACAAATTAGGCCTGTTTTCCATAGAATTTAGAAGGTTAAGGAGTGATCTGATTGGTCTTCAAGATATTAACAGGAAAAAAAGAGGGGGTGGATAAAGATAAACTGTTTCCACTGTTTGGAGATTCTAGAACTAAGGGATATAGAAACATAGACAATCAGTGCAGGAGTAGACCATTCGGCCCTTTGAGCCTGCACCACCATTCAATAAGATCATTGGCTGATCAAGCAATTTCATCATCCCACTACCACTTTTTTCCCAGAATTAGGGTTAGACCATTCAAGAGAGATGTTAGGAAGCACTTCTACACACAAAGGGTGGTAAATGATTGGAACACTCTTCCATAAACAATAGTTGATGATAGAATAGTTGTTTGTTTTAAATCTGAGATTTTTTTTTATATAAAGCCAAGGTATTAAGGGATAATGGGACAAAGGCAGGTATATGAAGTTAGGCCACAAGTTAGACATGATCTCATTAAATGGTGGAGCAGGCTTAAAAGGCTGAATGGCCTACTCCCATTCCTGTGTTTAACATGTGGTGACTTTGAGATAGAATACAGACATACTCTTTTATCAAGACATGTAGGATACATTGCAGTTTGTTTCAAAGGACACACCGGGCAGCTATTAACTTTGCACCAATACCAGTTTTTACACAGGGGTGAATCTTTTAAATTCACTATGATTGAAATATCAGAGGTTCATGATATAAAGCTCTCTAGAGAAACATTCACACTGGGTTTACACCAACATGATGCACAATACAAATGATTGAAAAACACACCTTTGTCTCCATAGCTTTGTGACTCATCTATCTTGCTGACTAATCTCAAAGCATTGTAAAATCTATTGCAATAGAATCATGTTTTTTGTGATGTAGAAAATGTAGTTAAATACATTTTACTATAATAATTGTTTTATGCCAGAGAATAATTTAGTTCGGTTATACTGAAAATATTGCTGAAACCTTCTTTTTTATTTATGTTATGTAAAATTAAAATAAAAAGAACACAAGTATGAATAAAAAAGTTGATAAATGAATTACATTTTTTGGAAAGTAAACAGATTTGAAGGAAACTGTTTACCAATATCATCCCGGACACATCATTATTGTCTGTATTTGAACAATAATAAATATAGACAATTACTTGGATGGGAGTGAGAAGGTGGTGATGTCACTGATGTGATAGAGCGTGCCACAGTTTTCTTACACTTGCAAAATGAAAATTCATCAGCAATCCATATTGTAAATGCACATGTGTAGGTTTTAGGCTTTAGACCTCTGGATTTAGCCCATTTGCTGTAAGTGTTTGGACCATTTGTCAACACTAACTATCCAGTTTCAGTTATAAAGGAGAAGGTGAAACTTGGGCAACGTACTGCCGGATTGCTAGTCAGGGAAATGCAGCCTGTTTGAGTCACCTTGAAGTGAAAAGGATGAGAAACAGAAATAAAATGTCTTAGGGACAAAGGAAAATAAGGAAAAATGCATTGGATATCATAAATGATTAAAAGAACCAAACAAGGGATCATGACCTATGAAAAACAAGCACACAGCAAAATTATCTTTTATATTTCAGAACCTGCTACAGAATCTCACACCACTTCAAATTCCTGTTGCCCCTTGTCTTTTCAACTCAATTTTGTCAGGAAATTAGACACTAACCCAAATACATTGCCCCCTCATTAGAGCACAGATTTTAGATTTTGCACATTTTAACAAGTTTGGAGACAGTAAGGACTGCAAATGCTGGAACCAAGAGTTGATAGATGTGAAGCTGGAAAAGCACAGCAGGTCAGACAGCATCCAAGAAGCAGGAAAGTCAACAGTTTGGGCTGGAACTCTTCATCATAACTAGGGAGGGGAGGGGGGCCCAGAAGTATATAGAGGGAGGGGCATGGGGCTGGGGGAGAGTGGTGGGATGATGTTGGATGGATGCTGGTCAGGAGTTATTGTATCAGTGGCAGGGGTGTAGCAGATAAGTGAGTAGGAAGCTGGGCAGGTAAGGTCAGGTCAGGGAAGCGAGGAGGAGGGGTGGTGCTGGACATGGGATAAGGCTGGAGAGGAAAGATTTTGAAGCCGGTAAAGTTGATGCTGAGGCCATTGGGCTGTAAGCTTCCCAGATGAAGTATAAGGTGTTGTTCCTTCAGTTTCCATTTAGCCTCACTATGGCAATGGAGGACGCCAAGGATGGACATGTCACCGGGGGAGTGGGAGAGGGTATTAAAGTGTATGGCAACTGGAAGATCGGGTCGGTTCATGCATGCAGAGCAGAGATGCTCCGCGAACCGGACCCCGAAATAGAGGAGACCACATCGGGAAGAACGAATGCAATAGCTGAGGTTGGATGACGTGCAGGTGAATCTCTGTCAGATGTAGAAGGATTGTTTAAGGCCTTGGGCAGAAGTGAGAGAGGAAGTGTGGGGGCAGGTGTTGAACTTTTTGCAGTTACGGGGAAAGATACCAGGTGTAGCGGGGAGGTTGGTGGTGAGTATAGAGTGGACGAGGGAGTTGTGGAGTGAACGGTAGACAGGGATGGGGAAGGAAATATGTTTTTGGTTGTGGGATCTGATTGTTGGTGGCAGAAATGTCGGAGGATGATACAGTGGATTTGAAGGTTTTTGGGGTGGTATGTGAAGACTAAGCGAACTCTATCTTTATTGTTGTTAGGCGGTGGTTTGAGGGTAGAAGTGCAGGAGATGAGGGAGATGCAGTTGAGGGCATCCTTAATTACTGAGGAGGGAAAACTACTATCCCAAAAGTAGGAGGATATTTGGAATGTCCTGGGCTGGAATGTCTCATCCTGGGAACAGATCCAGCGGAAGTGGAGGAATTGGGAGTATGAGATAACATTTTTGCAGGAAGGTGGGTGAGGGGAGGTGCAGTCGAGTTAGTTGTGGGAGTCATGGGTTTGAAATGGATATCAGTGGTGAGTCGATTTCCAGAGATGGAGATGGAAAGGTCCAGGAAGCAGAAGGAGGCATCAGAAATGGTCTAGGTGAATTTAGAGGGCAGGGTGGAAAGTGTTGGCAAAGTTGATGAACTGCTCGAGCTCAACTGGGAGCATGAGGCAGTACCGATGCAGTCATTTATATAGTGGATGAAGAGATGAGGGATGGTGCTGATGTAGTTGTGGAAGAGGTTAGCAATGCATATTCTATTGTGACTGTCACCTAACATAGCTGAGTATATGTTCACGAGCTTTACATTACAAATAGAATCCGAGTGTCTTATAACAAAGATGAACTGTAGCATGAAAAATACTATTGGATTCATAAAGTATCTCAAAGGAAATTTGTGGAGCATTTTGTTTCTTAGCTGATAGTGGAATTTTGGATTCCGTGGTCAGAATATTGTAGAGGTAACTCAAGTATCTCTTGGGAGCCAACTAGCTTGATAGTTTGTATCCTTTAGAGAAGGCCCACTGAACCATCACATCCCACCTTCATCTATCTATCTATCACATTCCCAGCTACCTTCCCCCACCACCTCCAGCCCCACGCCCCCTCCCATTTATCTCTTAGCCCCCTTGGGCCCCCCACCTTCCAGATGAAGAGCTTATGCTAGAAATGTCATTTCTTCTGCTCCTTGGATGCTGCCTGATCGGCTGTGCTTTTCCAGCACACCTTTTGCCACCGAACCAAAACTCAATAAAACAGTTGAGAGGTCCCTATTGGGTCTTTCCATGGACCAGGAATCCTGGGGGTTGGTGCAGTGAAGTCCTGCCTGCCTAGTGCTGCCAGCCAATCAGAGACTGGCAACTCTTTGCTCAGCAGCGCCTGCTAGGAGTTGGTGGCTACTGCCAGAATGACACCCACTGGAGGTCCAGGATCACCAAGTGACCTGGGCCAAATGTAAGAAATGGTGAGAGGGGCTTTGCTGGGTGAGGTTGTGGCAAAGCGGCTAGAGAAAGGTTAAGTGCATCAGCAGCTAAAGACATCAGCCAACTACCCTCTTCCCAATGAGAGATTCCTCAGCCAGGTCTAGTGATTGGAATGAAGTTGGCCAGGTGGATCTCACTGAGTATGAATAGCCTGAGTGGGGCTGTTAATCTGGGCCAATCAGGGAGCCCTGGCTGACAGACATAAGCAGGAATCTCAGAGATCCACCTGACTCTAGGGGCTGGCTCTGAGCTAGCTGGCCAGAGTCCATGTACTGTGCTCATGTAAATTTATTGGTGGACTTGGTGTTGGCATACTGACCTTTACGGAGTCCCTTCACTGGGAGTTGAAGAATAGCCCACACAGGTTATTTGTTTTATACACTGGATGGTGGCCAGCCCTCCCACAGTTGGGTTAATACCAGAAGCAGGTTGGCGCCTTTCAGTCATTAATTGTCTACTGAACAGCCTCACTAGGTGACCATGGGCCTTCCCAGACCAAATATAATTAGAATGGAGGTGGAAAGCAGGCCAGATTCCCATTCAGAATCATTCTGCCTGATTAAATATCCATTTTTCTGACAAAAATGCCCAGTGTTTTAAACATTTATGCCTGTGAGATTAGCATATTATTCTTTTAACTGATCCAGACTATGCTAATCCAACCCCATTGGCTTAAAAGAAAATCAAGCAAATTAAATGTGAAAATAATGTGTTCTAATAGAGAATGTGATCTGTATTTGGTGGATTTTAAAAAATTTTAAAACAAATGGACAATTTACATTGAAAAGGCAGTGAAATTAATGCCGGGCTAAACTTTATCGCTATGGAAGTGTGTATTCTTTTCCAAACATCTTGAAAATATTATTAGAAATGATTTAATGATATCCTCTGACATAAAGGTTAATAGACGTCCCTTTAGAACAGGACACTACTAAAGCACTAAGCACCTCCCCAAAGGATGATCTCTGGATTAGAAGGGTTAGAAGTGAGAATCCACCCAGATTGAGAAGTAGATACTTGTAAGTTTTTTTTTAATCATTGCAATACATTCTTAGAAAACAAAAACTTGGAAACAGCATATTAAAAATTTTCAAATGACTTGTAGTGTTACAGCCAAATGCAATTGTTTAGCAAAGTCATGCCACCGGATATAATTCAAAACCATAGAACTGCTCCTTCAAGAGCCAGTTATTTACTGGATAAACCAGTTATGGCAGCACATGACAATACAGAATAAAGAGATAGATTTTCAGGAAGTTCTGTAATGTCAAAAATGGTTTATATCTTCCAATCAATAGTAAGTCATACAGAGCTAATTCAAAATAATGTCTTAGTAACAACAGCTTAAATGGCTGGAGACCCCATTGAAAACTAATTTGCTAAGTTAAATCAGGAAGCTTTGCAGTCAGCAGACTCCACTATCTACAAATGATGGGAGAAGTGTAGTAACTGGACAAAGGCTGTGCATACAGAGGTTTAACAAATCCCTTCTTTATGAAAACAGCTCAAAGAGTTCATGAGGTAATCAGCTTTAATACATTCAACTGAGTCCACTTGCTCCTTTACAGGCCAGATCTACAGATGGACAATCTGAATCGTCAGAAGCCTGACCTCCATCTCTTAATTCAGAGTCTTTAGCATAAGCACGTTTTGTATTTCTGACTCTGTCTGACACTTCAGATCAGGTCATGCAGAATACATCAGAAGGTTTAGAGGAGAGAAAGTAATAACAAAGTTCTCCAGTCAAAAGCTGCTGATGGTTTATCGGAACACGTGCCTTCGTGTGATATACTCCAATGTGTAGATCCAAAGAGGAGGTCTCCTCAGTCCAAGGTGTTAGGTGTAACCTCAAAATTTTGTCAAGAGTATGACAGCATGTAAATTTTAACATAGAGCAGGGGTCAATGAACTCTGATTGTACAGTCAGAAGCACACAAGAATCATTTCAACAGCTTTTTGGTGAATATGGAGACAGCATCTCATTTTACCTGCTCTGCTAAGTTTCTAAATCAGAACATAGCAGGCTGTCAGCTACTTTAGATGATCTTCCTAGAACTACTGTGAATGAAAAGTCACCTAAAATCAAAACCAGAAAACGCTGAAAACTCTCAACAGATCAGGAAAATACAGAATCATTTGGCAGGATTTTCAAAGAGGCTTTGGGACCATGATGTCAGGACTAAAAAGGGAAGGCCAAGCGAGGAACATGCAGGGAGTGAGACCAGTGTGGCTGCTCTTATTAAAATTCAAATTGTGGATCACCGGTGTCACTAGCTGAGGCCAGCGTTTATTGCCCATCACTAATTGCCCTTGAGAAAGTATTGGTGAGCTGACATCTTGAACTACTGCAGTCCAGCGTGTAAAGGTCACTGGGTGGGTTCCCAATGTTGCCAGTTCAATCACAGGTCTGTCAATTTTACAACCTGGCTTAACTCCACGAAAAAGGTGGACATTGCTGAAGCATGTCAGAGATTGAAAGGGCACCTCAAAATGGTGGCATAAAAATAATGCAATATTACAGGGGTCATGATGGCCAACTTCTTCAATCCAAGGAAGCAATATCACTGAGCTGAATGTAATATATTGATCTCAGCTGATGCTATTGCTGGACAACTCAGATCCCAGGCTTAAAACCCAGCTTAATAAATCATTTGTTTTATTCGCTTTAACAAATTGGTCCATCACTGAAACGTAAGTGCACAACATTGCAGATTTTGATAATTAACAATAAGTTTATTATGCAAAAGAAGTGAAGACAAAACAGAAGAAACCAAAATATTTACATATAATGCATGCTCAAAGATTTCAAAGCATGCAGTAAAAATATAATCGAATTAATGCCACAATATTCATTTATCTCCTGTAGACTAATTTAACTGTGACTTCAACTACAATCTGGAGAATCTGTTAGCCTCAATTTGGAGCCTTCATACACCTGAGCTGAAACTTTCTTAGCTTCAAATAACCCCTTCAGGGTTTTATACTTCAACCCTTCTGGAACTATTACTAAACTCTTTATTTCTGAGGTAGTTATTTTTCTTCAACAAATCAAAACTATCTTCTCTTATTCTCAGGTGCAATTGTTTTACACATTCACCTTCAGTTAACAATCCTGCAGTACTACTTCAAACTAAAACTAAAACGGAAGCTCAAAACCACAGTGCTTCACCCACCTCTTTCCCCCCAACTCTACCACCCAAAAGGGTAACATAAAGTCCATAGTCTTCCATCAGAAATCTTTATGTACTACAAGATGTACTTTGTTCCATGACAAGCTCTCTCAATGTAATCAAAAATCCACTAAACCTTGGAGGCTATCTCTCTTAAAATGATTTAAAAGAAATCATCATGCCTATGAAAATATTTACAAGTCTTTCATTAAATTCATTCAGACAAACTGAAAACCACAGATGCCACGAGTTCAAAATTTTAAAAATCCAAATTTAAAAATAAAATACATACACTGCATGCCTCCTTGAGGAGTTAGTTCCAATTGCCCTCCCCAGACTTCCCAGAGAGCAACCTCAATGGAGTTGGCAGTTTCCTCAAATGATGGAAGACACTCTGCCACTGTCAAATACTGGTGCTGTAACATCACACCAAATTGGTGTCTTAACTGTTTAAATGGTCTGCCCACTTAGTAAAAATGGCTTCTGATGAGTTTTCAGTTCACACAATTTGCTTAGAGGAGTTAATAAAAGAGGGGTGGGTGAGAGCAATAGGCTGTTGATCTTCAGGTAGATCCCCATTCTCTCTCATTGAGTTCAAAAATACCATAGTCTTATTCTACTCACAACTGGGTCACGTAACATCTTACTGAAAGTTCTCCAGATTCTATGACTCCATTCGGAAATCCCACTTCTTGTAAGTATAGTGTTGTTACAATGTCCCCAATGTCTTTTTCTTAATAAAGTAAGCTATGTGTAAAAGTTCAAGACATATTTAATATGGGTCCACATAATGTATCAACAATAATATTTGGAATACATCACTTCATAACAAAACAATTAAATGTTTCAACATAGTTTCTCATGTAAAGAAGGATAATGTAAGCACAAATAAAATCTAGATAATGAGTGCCTGGCACAAGTCTTTAATTTTTAAAATAGCCATCAATGATATTAGGGGGCAAAATTAAGCTAACCCATCTATAGGGAAACAGACTGAATTGAGTAACATTTTTTAAAAATCCATTCACAGAATGAGGGCATCTCTGGCTAGGCTAGCATTTATTACCAATCTTTAATTGGCACAAGGGCAATTAAGAGTCAAACATATTGTTGTGGCTCTGAAGTTACATGTAGGTCAGACCAGGTAAGGATAGCCATTTCCTTCCATAAAGGACATTAGTGAACCAGATGGGTTCCTAAGAACAAAGAACAAAGAAAATTTACAGCTCAGGAACAGGCTCTTCGGCCCTCCGGCCCTCCAATCCTGAGCTGCTCCAAATCCATTGTCTAAACCTATCCCCCAATTCCTAAGGATCTGTATCCCTCTGCTCCCCATCTCTTCATGCATCTGTCCAGACACACCTTAAATGAATCTACCGTGCATGTCTCTACTACCTCTGCCGGCAACACGTTCCAGGCATCTACCACTCTCATTGTAAAGTGCGTTCTGCGTGTATCTCCCTTAAACTTGTCACCTCTTACCTTGAAAGTGTGAGCTCTTGTTATTGAATTCCCTCACCCTGGGAAAAAAGCTTATCTCTATCCACCCTGTTTATACCATTCATGATGTTGTAGACCTCATTTTAATGAAAACAATCCTAACCTACTCAACCTCTCTTCATAGCTAGCACCTTCCATACCAGGCAACATCCTCGTAAACCTTCTCTGCACCCTTTCCAAAGCATCCACATCCTTTTGGTAATTTTGCAACCAGAACTGTACACAGTATTCTAAATGTGAACAAACTAAAGTCTTGTACAGTTTTAACAGGATCTGCCAGCTCTTATACTCAATACCCCATCTGATAAAGGCAAGCATACCATATGCCTTCTTGACCACCCTATCCACCTGTGCAGCCACCTTCAAGGTACAATGGACCTGAACTCCCAGATCTCTCTGCCTTATCAACCTTTCCAAAGGCTCTTCCATTTACCATATACTTCGCTCCAGAATTAGACTTCCCAAAAAGCATCACCACACATTTCCCTGAATTGAACACCATCTGCGACTTCTCCACTCAACTCTCTAGTCTATCTATACTCTCCTGTATTCTTCGACAATCCCATATGCTTTCTGCTACTCCACCAATGTTTGTGTCATCTGCAAACTTACTGATCATACCAACAGTGCCCTCTTCCAGATCATTTATGTATATCACAAACAACAATGGCCCCAACAATGACCCCTGTGGAACATGATTGGTCACCTTTCTCCATTTCAAGAAACTCCCTTCAACTACTACTCTCTGTCTCCTGTTGCTCAACCAGTTCTTTATCCACCTCGCTAGAACACCCTGCACACCATGTGACTTCACTTTCTCCATTAGTTTACCATGGGGAACCTTATCAAATACCTTACTAAAGTCCATCTATATGACATCAACAGACCTTCCTTCATCTATCAACTTGGTCACTTCCTCAAAGAACTCTATTAAATTGGTAAGGCATGATCTCCTCCTGCAAAAATCCATGTTGCCTATCACTAATATGCCAATTATTTTCCAAATATGAATAGATTTTATTCCTCAGTACCTCTCCAGCAACTTTCCCACTACTTACATCAGGCTCACTAGTCTGTAGTTACCAGGAATATCCCTACTATCCTTTCTGACAACATTAGCAACCCTCCAGTCCTCCGTCACGTCACCTGTATTTAAGGATGTTACAAAGATATCTGTCAGGGTCCCAGCAATTTCCTCTCTTGCCTCCCTCAGCAACCTGGAATAGATCCCATCTGGTCCTTGGTATTTGTCCACCTTAATATCCTTTAGCCTACCCAACATATCTTCTCTCCTTATGTCAATGTGATCCAGAGTAAACAGGCTTCTATCTCTAATCTCACATTCATCATGTCCCTCTCCTCCGTGAACATTGAGAATCTCATTCATTTTCTCAGGTTTGACACACAACCTTCTTTCCTTATCTTTTCGTGGACCAACCCTTTCTCTAGTTACCCTCTTGCTTCTTATATATTCTTTCCCCCCAACAACTGGCAATGGCTTCACAGGCATCATTAAACTCTTAATTTCAGTTTTTTTTATTGAATCCAAATTCCATCATTTGCCATGGCAGGATTTGAACTCAGCTTCCCAGAGCATTGTTGGGATTAATAGTTCAATGATAATACCATTAGGCTATCATCTCTCAATGGCATTTTACACAATGTTCAGTTTTGTTGTCCATTGAAACCCAATGCTCTGGCTTTTTGACATAGTGAGTTTGGTTAAAATTGTCTTTCAAGATTTTAAAGGATAATATCAATTTTAAATGTGATGTTAATATGGTCATGTGTCAAAAAAGGCTTTGATTCAGTTTAATTTGACCTGTTGCTTAAATTATTCAGAAACATTATGCTCCAGGTACTTGTTAATTCAAGGCTATTGAAGTTTAAAGTCTAAGGAGCAGATAACTCTAGGCAGAGTTGTCTTTGAAAGTAGCAACTCCTGGGAAATCACTGAATTAAGAGTACTTATTCTTTTAGTTTATGACATATACAAGTATCCTTCACACCATGCAAGTGCCAGGCAATGAGCATCTCCAACAAAAGAGAATATCACCACGTGATATTCAGTACTATGACCATCTCAGTATCTTTCACTATCAACATACTGAAGTTACCATTAACCAGAAATTGAACTGGACCAGCCATATAAATGCTGTGGATAAAGAAGCAAGTCAGAGGCTGAGAATTCTGTAGTCAATAACTCAGTTTCAGTCTATCTAAAGCCTGTCCAAACTATCTACAAGGCACGAGTCAAGTGTGCGATGGGATACAATCAACTTGTCTAGCCGAGTACAGCTCCAATAATACTCAATAAGCTCAACATCATCCAGCCAAAGTAATCTGTTTGATTAGTGTTCCATCTAAAACCTTCTACATTCACTCCTTTCAAAACTGATACAGTGGCAGCAGTGTGTACCACCTACAAGATGCACTGTGACAACTTGACAAGGCTCCTTCAACCGCACCTTCCAAATGTGCAGACTCCACATCTAAAAGGACAACAGCAACAGGTACAGAGGCAGATCACAGATGCAATTTCTTCCTCAAGCCACACATGATTCTGGCTTTCACTGCCACTGGGTCAGAATCCTGGAGCTTCCTCCCTAACAACATTGTGAGTGTACCTGTACCCGGCAGTAGTAGTTCAAGAAGCAACTCATTACTAATTCCTCAAAGACAATTAGGGTTGGGCAATAAATGGTGGCCTAGCCAGTGACATCCATATCCTGCGACTATTTAAAAATTACAAGTCAATTGTTAGGAACATGGATGTCCATAGTAGCATATGTTAATCTTTACAAACTTTATCTCCCATTTGCTTTTGAAGATTTTCTTAACTATATTCTGAGATGGATATGTAAGAATTGTTCACTGCTCAGAAGATTGTAGTAAAGAAAAAACCTGTACTTATCTTCACAACTTCTTTAGGAGAAACATTTAGGTTTGTGGGGGTAAGTACTATTATATCGTTATAAATTACAGATATTATATTTGCATACAAGACTATAAATCATAGAACCACAAACGTCCCATTAGGCACAACAAATGCATTTTTTTTCGATTGCTATCAAATCCACTTTCCAGCGTTCTCATCACATCCCTCAGTAAGAATGTAAGAATTAGAAACAGAACAAAGAACATGAATCATATCAATGTATTTAAAGTATGGATTTACATTGATTTTTCCATTGATACATTTGTTTGGCATCAGCAAAGTGTTTAAGATAATATTTGTACAATTTCACTCATGTACGCCACTGAGACAAAATGTAATTTATTGGCTAGACAGCTACAAACATGTCTGTACTGAGTATTTCGATGGGTCAATAACAGCCAAGCTCATTTTATTGTACATATCAGTTAATGTACACATCTACACTAGGTGATGAACAATGACTTTCTTTTGTATGTGGGAACTGCCTATTAGCTTGAATGCCTACTTTCAGTATTCTGGAATCCTATTACCTTAATTACCTTACCCTTCAAAAGGGTAAGGACTAGGCACAAAAAAAAGATCCTGGCTGCTCAATGCTGCAGTAGATTTTAATGTCAGCAACTCCAAAGTTAACTCATTACCCACACTTCTGATCTGCAGCGTTGGTTATTCCAAGCAGAGAAAAATATAATTAATTGCATTGACTTCATATGCGGCAGCCAAAGGTGCGAAATCTTCTGTGTATCCATGTAACAACTGCATATTGTGTATCAAAATAGTGGAGGTTTACTGTTCATGAAAGAACTGTCTTCAGTCCAACTAAACTGCAAACATATTTAGATAAAAATGATAAAAACATGATCTGTCACAGGTCATAAAAGCAGCTAAAGATAAATGTAGAAATTCTAATTAAAGATAAGTGGGTGATATATTTTTAAAATTACATTCTATAGAACTTGAAATTAATGAATTGCATTGCAAAAATTAAAAGTGTTTTTCTTGCAGTAAATAACTGCCAAATTGTCATTATTGTGTTAGATGCAAACTGGTTTGGATTTGTATATTTTCCAATTTCTTCATCACTTCCAAGGAATGAAAAGAGCAATACCGGATTGGCAACATAATCTGCCTTGAATTTCACTTACGGGAAGGAGCCAGATAATTCACAGCACTTATTAGTTATGCACTCTTGCTCACTCATGAATGGTAAATTGTACTGTCAGCCACACTTCCCTGCATTTTTCCTTCAGTCCCCAGCCCTTCCCCCCATCTCACATCTCCCTCAAAATCTCTCACCTCAGCGAAGTCCTTCACTTGGGTGTGGGAATTCCTCTCAGGCCTGTGACACCAATTTGCCATAAACCAATTAAAGAAGCTTTTGCTATAGAGTATACTGAAAGTACATCATATCATGATGCGTAGATTTTGATCAGTTGAGGCACAGTGACAATATTTATCACAATTTTGATTTGTGGATCAAACATCTTATAAGTACATACTCAGTATGCTGCATTTATTTAAATTCTCTTCTACCACCTTTTCACTAATCTCAGCCTTCTCCCAAGCTTTATCTCTGAGAGGGAATGGAAAGGGGTAATGAGCCAGGCTGTGCTGTGGCATTTTCATAGGCACCTTCATTGTTGCTTGTTATTGATCTGACAGAGCATGTGCTTCAGTGGTGCAAAGCTGATGCTGCTACTCTATCGTGTTGGATGAACTACTTGTTCATAGTTAGCTCCCTAAGCCTAAATGAGGAGTGGCAGAACTCCCCAGTGGTGGGTGGGTGACAGGCAAGACTGGCTTCAAATAATAAAACTGTGCAGATCCAGCAAAGGTTCAGGGTCACTTTTGGTGTGCTCTTTCAACACAGTTTAAGCTTCCTTACATCAACATGTTTTTCCATTACACTTTAACAAATCTCAAAGGTTTGCTGCTGACTTGCAACAGAACATTATTATTACCTCAAGGTATGCCTTGAATATTTTCTGCTCATTCTCACAAAATAATAAATGGAGGTGGGTGAGGGATAAAAGTGATAGCGCATGAAAGAAAGTGGAGAAATTAAATAGAAGATTTGCTCTTCAACTGGATTACTTAAAACTCACAGAGACAATAAGTGAGATTCATTAGGCTATTTGTTACTGGCATCTGCCATGATCCAAAATGAAACACTAAATGTTTCATGGTCTCAAGAAAGGGCAGTATTTGTCTTGGTACTAGAAATCTCTCAACAGGAGATGGTGTGACTTGTAACTGCTATGAGAGGAAATGATGGATGTAGGGGGAGGGTGGCACCAGCTGAACTGTGATGGTTTAATATCATCATCCTCCTGACAGCTGTAATAGGCTTCCCATCTCAGAAATAATTCATAAAGCTGCTACATTATATTCCGTCTCTGACATTCCCCATCCATCCAAGAAACCCAGCAGGCTCAGAACTAATAAGAAAATATATGGTTCAGAAACTCTAAAAAATTAAAGAGGTAGTTTATGAACAATTTGTTTCATAGGGATGTTTATTATATTTATTGAATATTGTACCTCTGATGTGTTTTTCCCCACTGCATATGAAAGAGGAAAAATGCTGACTTTCAACATGTCTTTTTTTTTATATTTACAAAATCATATTTTACAGCTTATAATGGATACAATAAATGTCCATGTTATAATCTTGACTTTCATGCATTTAGTTTTGTTCAATATCCACTGCCAAGTAGGCAGAGATAGAAGGCTTCAGAGAAGGTTTAAACTCACAGTATTTGTGTGTTTTCTCGTTTTATGTGGTGTGCTCAGGCCACCCCCGAGGGAAAAGTCAAATAAACTTGTTCTTGTGTCAAGCAAGACTAGAGGTTGTTTTATTACTCAATGTGGACAAAAATATTGAACCCAGAGGTCAAAATTTTAAGCCAGGGAAATGCCTGCCAGGCACATAGCCCACTTACAAGAATTAAGTTTAATCAGTATATGTTATTCGCAAACTGAAAAAAAACAAGTGAGCACAAAATTCAACACCCAAATGGTCTTTTGGGACTCAGCTATGAAAAACTTTTTTAAAGAAAAATAACTTAGTTGATGTAAGTAATAAAATAATCTATTATGTTGGTATAGATAATTTGTTCTGTTCACTTGCAATGTGAGCTTGTTTGAGAAGTAAGTGGTGAGTGTCACATCACATCTGGTGGTCTGGTTTAATACAGTTACATTTAAATTAATATCATTTTTTAAATATCTGAGCTCATTTTATTCCATCTAAACTTGTTTATTGCCCCTGCAGTATCTGATCACTTGACCACCTCACTCCTCTAATAGCTGGAGCAGAACATGTGAATGGTCACAAATTACAAATTGTACAGTGAATAATAAATATCTGGGAGAGAATAACAGAGCTGGGACCAAATAGGAGTTCCAGATGATGGCATGAAGTATGGAGGAAGCAATTTAGACATCTAAAAATACTCTTTGAATGCCAAGATTATTTTGCTGAATTATGAAGGACAGGAATAGAAGCAGAAGTTGTTAGCCCAAGACATTGCAGTCAGAATACGCGATCTTAGCTATCTTGGGACAATGGAGTAAAGTTAACTCTTCCTTAAGAAATGAACCTATAACTTCAACAAATAATTTGTCTTGTTACCTAAACTGTTAGGTTGCTGTATCCACTGTTTGCATTATTTTCTTTCTGATTATCTCTTCAGGTTATACTTTCATCTCTCTGAAGTGGGTGAAATTCCACCCTGCATTGCTTCTATCTTACTGATGAATGAATTGATGTGAAATTCCTCTGTTTTCTGTTTCAATTAAATTGTTACTTAGTTTTGTTAAAATAGTGAACAAAGAAATTTCATATGAATGTGTTGATAATGCAATTGCAATACTGAACAGGAGAATTTTATGGCCTGAATATCTTTCATTGATATTTTTATCTATCATTCTTTGTTTAAAGTTAAAAATCACACAACACCAGGTTACAGTCCAACAGGTTTAATTGGAAGCACACTAGCTTTCGGAGTGGAAGGCTCAATCATAACACAGAATTTATAGCAAAAATTTGCAGTGTTATGTAACTGAAATTATACATTGTATAATTTTTCAATGTATAATTTCAGTTACATCACACTGCAAATTTTTGCTATAAATTCTGTATTACGATTGAGCCTTCCACTATCACCTGATGAAGGAGCGTCGCTCTGAAAGCTAGTGTGCTTCCAATTAAACCTGTTGGACTATAACCTGGTGTTGTGTGATTTTTAACTTTGTACACCCCAGTCCAACACTGGCATCTCCAAATCATTCTTTGTTTACTCTTTAAGGCCTGAATAGTGCTGGTTTTAGTAATACTCATTAGCATACTTCGAAATTGTTTATGAATCATAGAATCCCTACAGTGTGAAAACAGATCCTTCAGCCCAACAAGTCCACACTGACTGTCCAAAGAGTAACCCACCAAGACCCATTGCCCTACATTTACCCCTGACTAATGTACCTAACCTGCACATCACTGAACACAATTCACATGGCCTGCACATCTTTGGACCGTGAGGGTAAACCCACATAGACACAGGGAGAATGTGCAAACTTGACACAGACAGTTGGCTGACGTTGGAATTGAACCCAGGTCCCTTGTGCTGTGAGGCAGCAGTACTAACCACTGAGCCAGCATGCTGCCCTTATGTTTCAATTATAGTTGAATGGATGAATACTGCAATATTATAACCACAAAATAAAGTGGAGTTCACATGTGTGGGGGTTTCAGCTACTAGGAGTCATTAATGCTTCACATGAACTACAGAAGAGCCCCAAGTCTACCGAGGTATTACTTACTGGATTCGATATTATGGAAAAGTGATTCTATTGAAATGAACACAAAGTATAGCTGTGAAGGTACTCACAAACATTACTTTTGTTCTCTTCATCTGTGTGTACAGGAGAGGCTAGCTACATTCCTCAATCATTCCAGGACATATCAGAACAACATTTTAAAGATGTGTCAAGTAGAATAGTTGCTCCTTGTAAACAGAAAGTAGATCCATTACACCAATGAAGTGTCACTGTAATGTAGGTGTCACTGATGTATAGTTGTCACCCTTGATTTCTTGGAAGTGGTGGTTAACTCCATTCACATATTTGTAGAATCAACCATGATACAATATCACATGGATCGATCACAGCCTCTATTGTAGGCTCTAGTAATTTCTGTCAAGAGAGTAATTAGGGATGGACAACAAATTCTTGTCTTGCCAATAACATTCAAATATCTGAGGAACAAATAAACAAAAAAGCTGTGTGCTGCAATGGAAGCTCAAGTTAAAGTCACTTGAGTTTAGATTGCTGCCAGCTTGGCTGTGAGTATCAATGTTCAAAGGAGCCTTAATGATCCATCAAGCAACCTATCCTCAAATGGATTACTATGATTGGTAAAATGCTACCCAGGGGCTTGACAGCATTTCAATTGAGTATCAGCTTGCTCTCCTATTGATAGTATTGATGTTCCCAATGCTACCCGTTTTGAGGGCTACCAGCTAGATAGCCCAGACTGCTGCTGCCCATGTGATGATCTTACTTTGGTCAAATTTACATTGATCAAAACATAATTGATAAATTTTGAACATGGTTTTCAACCATACATCCATGTGTCTTTGTAGAGATCCAGTTAAAAATAGGCATTGTTCAGGTTCAGCAACCTGCTTAGAATTTCTTTAGTGACTATTTGACATCAGGCTTATAGTGGGCATTAAAGGTGTACCCTTGTACTTTTAACCAAGTGTTGTTGTAGTCTGGGCATTGCATTTGTGCCAAAACATCTTCATTTTTCTGGAGTTAACTGCTTACCAGGGTGTTGGATATGCCTTCTTATGATCCGAACACCAAAGTAAGTGTTTTATGCTCTAATGTGGAATAATTGGTTTGGGACTGAGATAAGGTTTTGCATGCAAAAACCATTAGTGTGACACCTATAAGATGCATTCTGTGAAAAGTCAACTTCCAGGATTTTCTTCTTTCTTGGGCTGCATTAATATAACATATTTATCTGCTGACAGCACATATTTCAGAGACTCAAACATACCTATGGTATGCCTTCCCTTAGGAGTTCTTTCAGAAACGGAAAATCAGAAAATATACTGCCAAGAAGTTAAGGAATGCATCTCTGTAGATCTTCTTTGTCTTGTTGACATTGTATTTTGTCTAGGTTGGGAATATAGAGAGCCCAACACACTGATCTGATATACACTCACCTAGTGTTTGTAGTGAGCTACTGCCCTTACAGAGTAAAAGTTCTGACCATGCTCTTCTTTAGTTACACCAATATCGTAATGATCATCAGCAGAGCATGTACCTCCACTTACACTTTCTGTAATTTTGTCCATATGCTCCTGGACTGAAAAGACTAATCTAAACTGAAAGAAAAACTGAATGGCAATATCTGGAAGCAGTATCTTCCAAATGGTGTATCGTGACTTCTTTAGCAATATTGTATTTGGCATCCAGATTGGATAAGAAATTTATTCCTGCAAACTTGGAATTGATTAGTGTTGAAATCTTAAATGGGGATCTACTTAGAGAGGTATAGAAATCTCAGATCAAGATGTACTGTTATTATGCCATCCCTCTTCAGTATGTATGTAATAGAACAACACCAATCTGTGGTGATGTGCATGACAAATAGAACCATTGCATTCCATGCCATCCTACTCACACTTAAGCTTTTTGTTGTACGTGTAAGCTGCATCTTCTGGGAGCATCAATTGGTACAATTGCACCATCCCTGTGGTGCTGAACCTATTCAGGTACAATTGGTGTACATTCTGGATTGACTCCATGTGAGTATCCTTGGTCTCTTCTCCCACCATGGCTACCTTGGTAAACTCCTGAGTAGTTACACTATTGAGATCAATGTGGAATTTTTGGGTGCTGTGACTGCCCTGAGGCTTGCAAAGTGACATCCGTAGTGTTCGTGTTAATTTCTGACATGAGGCGCCCAGAGACCCTGTGAGTACAAGAGGAAGGAGTAGGAAAACTAACACTGAACAAATCATGTTTTATCCAAGCATTTTGTCAATCAACTGGTGTCCTTTTGATTATTCTCAAAAATTGCTCATGAGCAGTCCTCTCCTCACACATGATTTTCTTGGAGGCCTGCAGCATTGACCTGCCTACCTGACAGGAAGGAAAATGACTGAAGTGGCATAGCAAGGAAATGGAGTGAGAGAAGAGCGTTAAAAAACTCTCAGTAAATGCCTGAATGATGAGAAATTAATGGAAACCTTGAAGCAGGGAGATTCATTATAGAAGGGTTCCACAATATATTCCATTACAATGCTAAATGTTTAATACTTGTTATCCAACTTAGACAGCTGCCCAAAACAAACATGAACGTTGGGAACTGTACATGGAATACAATGACTGGGATATAGTGAAATATCATAATAATTGCAGATCTTTCTGTAAACAGGCTTAATACAAGTGATTTCATTGTTACTTAAAACTGTTGACACATATTCTCATTTAGCTAATTCATAACAAAGCTTGCTCCCTGTATCTTGCGAATGTAGCCCTGAGATAGAGAACAGCAGATTGAGTATGTCTGTCATTAGTCTACCATTTAACATTCACTCACCTAGTAGACAGCAGGATGCACAACTCTACAACAGCTGGAAAACACAAATAGCAATATAACTGGGATCAGGCAAAATTCAAGGCCAAGCAGTCAACTACAAAGTGTCAAAAAGAAGAATGTTTTGTTTTGCCAATATCCTGTGTGCTTTTCCCTCCATCTTCTATGCAGACTCACAGTAAATAAAGAGAACATCATGAAAATTAAGGAAAGGATGCTAAACAGATAGATGGAACAATTATGCAGCTGATGGAAATGTTCAAGGAGGGGGATAATGCATGATGATTGCAAATCATCAGATAAGCTTCAGGATGAATACAAAATTTGTAGCCAAACAAAGATTAGATGCTCGCACAGTGGAGTTTTCTGTTAACAAATAAAAATGCAGGTGGCTTGTGTTTAGGTGCTGAAAACAGGTCTTGATGATGGATGAACTTCAGTTTGAGCAACAGTGTAGCTCTAGAAATGAGAGCTATAAAGTTTGGTTCCACAGTGCTACTGAAGTCCACAGTCCTGATGATAGTGACTGATTCACTCACCAGCCACATGGTGCAGCATGCATGGAACCTCTCTGGTGGGGGGTATGTGCACCAGACAAATGGAGAACAGACACAGTGTCGCCCAGTCTCTCACTTTGATTTGGTGCCCCACCTACCATTTTGAATGTAATCAGTTCCACAAGAGAAACCTCAACCTAACTATTTGCAAACCGCTCCCTTCCCTGCCACACCCAACCCCACGATATCACACTACTTAACATAATTACTGTTGACTTTGGCTGCTGCAGAGTTTGAAGGCAGTATACTGTGCTGATGGAGGAATTCTGAAAAGTAGTTGGAGTCAGAAGGGTAGTGCTGCTACGCTTTTCCAAGGACCTTGAAATCCCATTGAGAGACAGCCTACTGTCACTCATGGAGTTATCATTGATGTGGAGGAACAGAGCAATTTGGAGATAGAGCAGAGGTAGCCGAGACAGGAGGCATTGTACTGAGAAAGAAGGTGGAGGGTTCCTACTATAAGGGCATTCTCATGTGGAACAATTAGGAAACATTTCTTCTCACTCAACCATAGCCCAAAGCAAAATTGGGATCTACTAATCACCAAAGGGACGTTCTCTGATCTATTCCACCTCTTGTAACTGGAACAGCAACTGCTAAGCAAGGCAAAGATGACACTGCCAGTGACCATCATTCATTATCACTCTCAATTTCTTTGCCGTCTGAATTTTCCAGGTTTGTGTCAATAATGTTGCCACTTCTACAGTTCATTCATGCACCAGGAAGTTCAGGAGGCCCTGGATGCCAATAGAAGGTTTTCATTTCTCAGAGTATTTCATGATGCACTATGAGGTCATTGGCCCCATGTCTCAACACTAGTCAACAAACATCTGATCCTACTCATCCTTTTTTCCAGCACTTGTCCCATTGTTGTGGAGGCTTTGGCAATGTAAATGAATTTCTAAATATTAATTAATTGTTACCAGAGTTTCTGACTCTAACCCTTTAAGACTGTGAGTTCCAGACTCCCACTAGACTTTGAATGAAAAAGAAATTCTCACCTCTCCTCTTATCCCTCTACATCTTACAATAAATTGATGCCCCTTAGACTCCTCTACTTGTGGAAAAAATGGCTCCGCATCCACAGCATGTCCCTCTTAATCTTATAAACCTATCAGGCCCCTTCTCAGCCTTCAATGCTCCAAGGAAAATAACACCAACCTTCCAATCTTTCTTCAAACCTCAGATTCTCCAGACCAGACAATGTCCTGGTAAAACTCCATTGCAATCACATCCTTTCTATAATATGATGAGCAGATGTGGACTCAGTATTCCACTTGTGGCCTAACCAGTGTTTTATACATTTCCACCATAATTTCCTGGCTCTTGTATTCTATGCTTGTCTAAGAAAGACAAAATATCCATATGCCTTCTTAACCATCTTCTCTATCTTCCCCAACTATTTTCAGTGATCTATGGATATGTACACCAAGATCACTCTGATCTTCAGTACTCTCCAGGATCCTACCATTCAGACAATATTCCTTATCCCTCCCTGACAGCAATACCTCACAATTTTCACATTGAATTCCATTTGCCACTGCTCTACCCAGTGGAACAGTCTATCAACATGATTCTGCAGTTTACCAATTTTTAGGTCATCCATGAACATGGTCATTCCCCCTATATTAAATCCATATATTTAATGTCGATCAAAAACAACAAGTTTTCCAGCACCCAAAGCCCTTGGAACCACACTGGAAACAGATTTCAAGTCATAGAAACATTCCTCTGCCATTTGGATCCAATGTGCCAGTTTGCCTTGGATCCCATGGACTCTTACTTTCCAGACCAAACTGTCAAATGGGACATTACCAGAAGCCTAGCTAAAGTCCATGTAGACCAAATCAGATGCATAATTAACTTCATCAATACTCCTCAAAATTTACCTTCTCAAAAAATTTGATCAACTTCATAAAACACAACATTCCTTTATCACATCCAAGCTGACTATTCTTGATTGATCCATGTCTCTCCAAGTGTTGATATATTCTCTCCTTTGGAATTCTTTCTAACAACTTAACCATAAATGAAGTTAGACTTTCTGGCTTGTTTATCTTGCTGTATCCCTTCTTTCCATTTTTTAAATAATAAGATAAAGTTAGCCATCTGCCAGCCCCCGATGGCCATAGAGCATTGAAAACTGCTGCCAGATCCTCTGATATCTGCTTCCTTGCCTCCCTCAACAGCCTGGGTACATCTCATCTGAACCTGTGAACTATTAAACTTTTTAGTACGTCCTCTCTCTATGCAAATTTATTCCAGTATTTGACAGTCCTCCACCCTGATGTCTATAGCTGCATTATCCCTTTCCTGCAACTTTCCCTGCAGCCACAGAAGGTGTAACACCTGCCCATTTACTTCATGCCTTCTCAATATCTAAGGGCCTAAACACACTTTCTAGGTGAAGCAGCACTTTATCTGCATTTCACTCAATCTAGCTTTCAGTGTGATCTCTTCTACACTGGGGAAACAAAACGTAGGCTGGGTGACCATTTCGCAGAACACCCATGTTCTGTCTGCAAAAAAAGACCTTGAGTTTCAAGTTGCCTGCCAATTCAACACACCACTCTGTTCCCTGGCCAACACCTCTGTCTCAGGCTTGCTGCAGTGCTCCAGCGAAGCTCAGTGTAAACTGGTAGAACTGTGCCTCATTTTCTACTTGGGAGCTCTGCAACCTCCTGGACTCAATATCGAGTTCAACAATTTTAGGGCTTGAGGCACCATCTTCCATGTCCTAACCCTAATCCCACACACCAGGCCTTGTTATCACATGGCCTGCTATTACATACAACCCATCGTTAGCCACCTATAGTCCCAATCAGCAGCCACTCATTCTCCCAGGCTGATTGTTATCTACTCCTTTGTCTGTCCAACTGTCCTTCTCTCTCTTTGGGCTCTGTCACCACCTATTACTTCCTCCTTACCTTCTTCCCCCGAACCTATCTTCAGCATAAAAAACAACTTTTTCTGAGTTATCATCAGTTCTGAAGAATGGTCACTGAACCCAACACGTTAGCTCTGATTTCTCTCCACAGATGCTGCTAGACCCGCTGAGCTTTTCCAGAAATGTCTGTTCTGCTTACATCCTTTTCCCTTGTGAAGACCAACACAAAGTATTCATTGAGATCTGTGCCATTGTCTTCCTGTCCACACACAGGTTACCTCAATGGTCCATAATAGGCCCTGCAATTAATTATCCTCCCACCCCTTTGAGTTTTCCTTTATTCAATCTGCCAATGCTTTCTCAAATATTTTCTTAGTTTTCCTAATTTTGTTTTAGTTCCTCTGCTTACTTTTATACACTCCTGATGTCTCTGCCATATTTAACCCTCAGTATCTACTATAAAGTACTCCTTATCGGTAAATCCATATACACCTTGACATCTAGAATTCTCCAATCTTGGTCCCACCTTTTGTCTTCGTGGGAAGCTGATAGGATTGGGGTTAGGGTTAGGGTTAGGCCTAGTGGTATTATCACTTGCTTGTTAATGCAGATACCAACCTAATGTTCTGGGACCTGAGTTCCAATCACACCATGGCAAATGGTGGAATTTGACTTCAATGAAAAATATCTGGAATTAAGCATCTTCTAACAACCATGAAACCATTGTTGATTATCAGAAAAAACAATCTGGCTCATTAATGCCCTTCAGGGAAGGAAATCTGCCATCCTTACGTGATCTGGCCTACATGTGACTCCAGATCCACATCAATGTGGTTGACTCTCAACAGCCCTCTGAAATGGCCTAGCAAGCCATTCAGTTATATCAAGCTACAAAATCACTACAAAGAAATGAAAGTGGATGGACAACCTGATATCAATCACTGGAGAAAACACAATGGCAGAAACAGCTGTATAGACCCCACATCCATAAATATTCATTCCCTCCATCACCAATACTCAGTAGCAGCAGTGTGTTTCATCCACAAGATGTACTACAGACATTCACCAAAAGATCCTTGTATGGCACCTTCCAAACCCACAACTCCTCCATTTGGAAGAACAAGAGCAGCAGATACATGGAAACACCACCAACTACAAGTTCCCCTCCAAGCTACTCACCATCCCTATGAAAACATGCATCAGGCAGAAACAAACTGTCATCTTAGAATCTCTTAATGACCTCAGTCACTGCTTGCCAAATAATTTGGTGCACGACCTCTACCAAGAGATTGAGGAACTATTTGTCCTCTGTCAACATTCTGTTGCTGTCTCATGCATGTGTGAGCAGTTACTGCAAGCAACAGGGAAGAGTGTCAGTGAGTGTATACGTGTGTTTGAGCAATGTGCCTGATCTACCTGGACAGCAGGAAGTATGTTGGACCTGAGCCATGAGGCTTACAGCAGTGCAAAATTTGTCAGGCTGAGATGCAGCATCTGAATGCCAGGCATAGGGCTCTGTGTACCATCAGCAGTGACACAATTCTAATCAATCATGTTTGCGACCCCCTGCTCAACTTGTACCCCACTTTTCTATCACCATCCAGCTAGGGGATCAATCTAGTTCAATGAACAGCACAAGAGGGCATGCCAGGAGCAGCACCAGGCATAACTAAAAATGAGGTGCCATTCAAAGGAAGCTTCAGTACAGGACTGCTTGCACACTAAACCATGAATCGACACAGCTCTTAATCCAATAATCAATGGATTAGACCTAAGCTCACAGTCCTGTTACATTAAGTCATGAAAGGTGTGTTCAATTAAACAATTAACTTGAGTAGGAGGGTCAATGAATATCCCCATTCTCAATGATGAGAAAACCCAGCACATCAGCGCAAAAGGCAAGGCTGAAGCAATTGTAACAACCTTCAGCGAAAAGTCTGAGTGAATGATACTTTTCGGCAACCCCCCCACCCCCCTAGCATTACAAACACCAGTCCTCAGCCAATTCTGTTAATTTCTCGTGATATTAAGAAAATCTTTTAAGGCAGTGGATACTGCAAAATGCTTTTATTGATGATAAAATCCCAATAATATTACTGAAAACATACTCTCCAGAGCTGTCCATACCCAATGCCAAGCTGTTCCAGTACTGCATAGCTACAAAACTGGCATTTATCTCACAATGGAAAATTGTTCAACAATATGCCATCCACAAAAAAGCAGCAAAAATCCAATCTAGCTAATTACTGTTCTGCCAGTGTACTCCTGATCATCAGCAAGTGATGGATGTTATCATTGATAGTGCTATCAAGCAATACTTACATAACAATAACCTCACTGATATTCAGCTTGGGTTCTCCAGATCTTCAATTGCTTTATCAATGACCTCCTCTCAATTATTGTATAAAAGTAGGGATGTTCTCTTATCGTTATGCAATATTCAAAATAATTCATGACTCCATATATACTGAAGCAGTCAGTGTTCAAATGCAGTAAGAGCTAAACAATATTCAGGGTTGAGCTGATAAGTGGCAAGTAACCCATTTGTATCAGACAAGTCTCAGGCATTGATCACCACCAATAATAGAGAAACATACCATTCCTAATGAGATTCAAAATCATTATGATCAGTGAATCCTCCATCGTCAATGTCCTCAAAGTTCCCAGTGATCAAAAATGAAACTGGATGACCATGTAAATACAATGGCAATAAGTGCAGACCAAAGGCTGGGAATTCTGTAGTATGTTATGTCTTGAAGGCCTATTATCCACCAACCATCTACAAAGCACAAGTCAGAAGTGTGATGTAACACTCCCCATTTGCCTGGAGTAGTGCAGCTCCCACAACACTCAAATGTTTGGCACCAGATAGGATAAAGGAGTCCCCTTGATTGGCACTCAATCTACATCCTTAAATATTCACACACTCCATGTTAGCACTCCAGGGTGCGGTAAAACAATCCACCATGATTCCTGCATTGTGCCTTCCAAACCTGTGACCTCGAGCACCTAGAAAAACAAGAGCAGCAGCTTCATGGGAACACCAACAACTGCAAGTTCCTCTCCAAGACACACATCCTGCTTGGAACTACATCACTGTTCCTTGATTTTCACTGGATCAAAAGACTTGAAACTCCTCAACCCTATCGGCACCGTAGATATAGACGTAGTGCAGTAGTTCAACAGGATGACTCACTGCCACCTTCTAAAGGGCAGTCAGGGTTGGGAAGCAAATGCTGGCCTAGCCAGTGACATCTGCATCCCATAAGAATCAAAAATATCCTGATCCTGTATGAGGTCATTGAAATTTTCTTTGGAATTGCAGTCAGATTCTCAGGGTCCAATGCTTTGAATTGACTTTTGAGGCTATCTGCAGCCATTCTCTTCATTACATAGGTCTTTTGAACATACTGTGGAAACATCACATCGCTCTAACTTTACATCTCCTTCAACTGAAGCGCCCAGTGCCATATCAGGGAAACGTAGCATCATATCTCCAGAATGCTACTCCAGAAATATTGTCCCTCTCAAAATTTTTGGAGACAATTCCACCAGTGGCTGAAGGCTGAGTGCAACTCAAGTATAAGTGGAGACTGCCTTTAAGAAGTGCAAGCTAGCTATGTGTTCTGCAAGCCACATGTTAACCTGGTGTGGATGTTCATTCCGCCACATTCATCAGAATTCTGAAGATTTAGTGTTTCCTTCACTCATTTAATATTATGTTTGTGAATCGTTTGGGACATCTTATTGTCAGAGTGATTGTCCCAAATGCCAAAATGCACAAGCATGACCCATGATGTCAACTGGCCATGACAGCTGCAGGAAATGACTGTGTGTTTACCATTGATGTGTCCACATTCCTGTGTAGTGACATCAGCTGGTGCTTTCCACTTGTGCTGTCCAGCTGCTGCCATTGTGTCATCACCAGACTCTCTCCAGCCTGGGGATTGGGGCTGCTGCTTGCCTGTTCTTCCTCACCGCCCTCTAACCCCTGTCACTTTTCCTCAGTATGGCTCAGTGCGGTTAAGGCCTCCAAGTCCTGAATTTCATTATTTGGAATTCTGGCTGCACTATTTGCTTTTGTCCCTTCTGCCATGTTGTAGAATGATAGAGCACTGTGAGCTCTGTATGTCACTTAGAGGTCACATTCGTACCTAGGCACAGCTTTTTATTGTAATAAGAATGGTATAGTGTATTGATTAAGGTTGTTGTTTCTAGAGTCAGATACCCGTGGTGGGCGGCACGGTGGCACAGTGGTTAGCACTGCTGCCTCACAGCGGCTGAGACCCGGGTTCAATTCCCGACTCAGGCAACTGACTGTGTGGAGTTTGCACGTTCTCCCCGTGTCTGCGTGGGTTTCCTCCGGGTGCTCCGGTTTCCTCCCACAGTCCAAAGATGTGCAGGTCATGTGAATTGGCTATGCTACATTGCCCCTAGTGTTAGGTAAGGGGTAAATGTAGGGGTATGGGTGGGTTGCATTTCAGCGGGTCGGTGTGGATTTGTTGGGCCGAAGGGCTTGTTTCCACACTATAAGTAATCTAATCTAATCTAAAACTTCAACTAGATTGGGCAATTAAATATAATACATTTTCACATTTGTACAAATAAGCAAACCTTTATTATATTGGATGGCCTTATACAAGGTAAACAAAACTTTTATGCATTGAAAAATACAGCGGATACTGGCAATCTGAAATGAAAGGTGAAAATACTGGAAATACTGAGCAGGTCAAGCAGCTTATGCAGGGAAAAAGAAGTTGATGATTCAGATCAATGACCTCCTGATCAAACATCTACTTAACCCTCTATTCTCTGCTCACAGAACAATATGCCAATATATTCCCCCATTTCCATTCTCTTTCTTCCCTAAGAGTGGATGCTTATAGGTCAAAAGATCCTTGTCCTCAACCAGATTTTCTGTACCTATTGCCCTGACTTCCTATCTGTTTCACTCAAACAGGCTTTGTTTGTTTGTAGATTTCTATTTTAGAAAATCAAATTAGACCAAGAAAGCAACTGTCCATCCTTTCATCTATTTATCACTTCTCTTTCTCTGTCCTTCTGTCTCACAGGTTTTGTAAATTAGAATCCTTCATTCAAAGGTATAATTAGATTGACTTTTTCTGTCAAACAAAACACAACTAAGATAATTAGTTGCCTTCAAAATCGAAGTAACATTAAATGAAGAAAGTAACTCACATTCTCTCGTTTCTCTTGTTTCTCTGTGATCCTGTCACTCTGTCTCACTCACTCATTCTAATTTCCGTCTTCGATTAATAAACTAAAAGTTTTCAGACCACAAAAGAAAAACATAGTAGAGAGACACATGCATTCAAAGCAAATTCAGATACCTTCCCCCCGCCCCCCCCGCCCCACCGCCTTCTCTTTATCTTCTAAACAATAGCTTAATGTAAATCTTACTTTAGTAAAGTTTCTGAAATTTGTCTTCTTGGTGTTACAGCAGCTTTTGAAGACCACTACTGGACAAAAGATAGTAAGAAGTAAGAAAAAATATCCTACCAATGCAGTTAACAATAGAATTAGTGCATCCTTGGAAATTAGGCACTCTACATATGAGCAAGTTGAAGGATTCCCATTCATAGAATTAAGGAAGATGTATAATCAGAATGTTGTGACTTTTGCTCTGTTTCACATAAGAATAAGCACAAACACTTAGAACCACGCTCTTAAAAAAACTCATGACAAATGTTATTCTGGTAAAACTTTTCAAATCCATTTGTTCCCAAATTATTTAAAGGAAAGTCTCAGGGCAGGCAAATATTTCCAGACTGGAAGTTTGGAAGAGACTCAATACTTCAGGTAAAATACTGCATTACGCTTTTTACTAATATACAAAAGCAATTCAATGGATACATTTGAACCAGATTATTGGAAGCATGTAATTTAAAGCCAAAATGATTAAAATCCTTATTTTGGACATTAGTTATTTCAGCTAACTGAGAAAACATAGAAGATGGAAGAAATTCAGGAAGTATTTTGTGGAAACTTGGTTGTCAGATTGGATAATCTCAGGGGCATGTACTCGAATTTTAAGATGGAAACTAACTGTAGTGTCACATCACCTGAGACCTATCTATCAGATTGCCACCTACAGGAGCTGTAAGTACTGCAACTACTTAAAATTAGCTTTCAGTGAAAGACATGTCGCATGTACTGAATTTAATATAAACATAAAAAGAAAGACTTGTATTTATGTAACTCCTTTCATAACCTTAGGATGTCCCAAAGTGCTTTACAACCAATGAAGTATTTATGGAACATATTCCCTGTTGTAATGTAATCATTGTTATATAATACAAAGAAACCATTTTTTTCCCAGAAGAATAGAAGCTAAGACAGGCTGGCAATGGCAGCAGTATTGTAAGGTTATTCATAAGGTAAGTATTTGGATTACAGCTTCAATGGCATTCTGCCTCAGTTCCCATCAGTGACACAGATTCACTAATTCTTACCCAGGCTGCTAGACGGAGCACTTTATTATGACAAAGCATTCCCATTTCCTAGAGAGAGAGGAGTGAGGAGAGGGGGTTGGTAATAGTGATGGTGGTCAGGAAAGGGCTGGGGGGGTGGGGGGTGGGAATGGCATTGAGGGAGAGGAAACCTGCAGGGATTAACCTGACATTGTGAAAATCAATCTCTTGTTAGATTCTCACTGATGTCAACTGCCGAGAGCATTGTGCTGCAGAATGCCCTGACCTTGTTGGAGTTGGATAGTATGATAATGGGAGGGTACAAATTGGCCAGTAAAGGGGTAAAACTGTGAGAAATAATACAAAAAAACTGAAGAAAAAATCTTAATTACAACTTTTAAGAACGGAAAAAAAATTATACCACCCTGATAACTAGTGGAGGAAATGTAGATGTATAATTAATCGCTATATTAAGAACCTTTAATTAGAGCTATGTTGACGACTTACCAGTGAACTCAAGTATCAGAGCGTGACTGCAAGTTACAAATGACAGGTGAAAAAGGCAGAGAGTTAATCTTCTAGATGAGCTGTCACATCTTTTTTTTTCAGATCTTAAAATTAGGATTGCTCACAGAGAAGAGGGAGCAGCCATTAAGTGACAACGATGTGAGTGTACTTGGTAACTATCTGGAGGGTGTAAAGAATGCTACTCACCAGGGAATATAACTGTGATTTGAATAGAAGGTCTGATATCAGTGACAGTACAGTAAACTTCTCATCAAATTTTGTATGCAGTTATGTAACACCAAATAAACCTTACTATAGACATCTGTTTTAAGATCATAAGATCATAAGACATAGGAATGGAAGTAAGGCCATTCGGCCCATCGAGTCCACTCCGCCATTCAATCATGGCTGATGGGTGTTTCAACTCCACTTACCCGCATTCTCCCCGTAGCCCTTAATTCCTTGTGACATCAAGAATTTATCAATCCCTGCCTTGAAGACATTTAGCGTCCCGGCCTCCACTGCACTCTGAATTCCACAGGACCACCACTCCCTGGCTGAAGAAATGTCTCCGCATTTCTTTTCTGAACTTACCTCCTCTAATTCTAAGGCTGTGTCCACGGGTCCTAGTCTCCTCGCCTAACGGAAACAATTTCCTAGCGTCCACCCTTTCCAAGCCATGTATTATCTTGTAAGTTTCTATTAGATCTCCCCTTAATCTTCTAAACTCCAATGAATACAATCCCAGGATCCTCAGCATTTCCTCGTATGGTTTGTGTGCATTTGTATTCAAATTATTAATAATTCAGTTTGCTAACCCTTTCAAACTATACCCTCCAAAACTACTCTTACATGTGTAGATCATGGCAGCAAAACATACCTTGGAAAAAAGCAGCAGTTAATAATATTCATAGCCATTAATGATCTGTGATATATATGTGTGTTGAGTGAGTTTTCTTAGGTCCAAGGGCTCTCTCCACCCAGAGTTGGAAAAGAATATGTTACAACCGACTGACAGACAACCTAAATAGCTGTAAGACAGGTGAGCCAAAGTGTCCAGTTGTGGAAAATCTAGTGGGCTGACCACAATTAATCTCTGCTCCCAAAGTTGCTGTTCCCCATGGTGTTGCTGACCCCTAAACACGACCAAAAGGTCCTTTCATCACATTTCTGTTAGTATGATCTCTTTTGGTGCTAGTGCAGAAAGATGTCATACACATGTGAATAGCCTGCAATCCAGTAAGAGTGGTGTTGGATGACGGGGGTGGGTGGGGGGGGGGGGGGGGAGGTTGGTATTGGATTTGCAGAGAAAATCTTACTTATAATATTGTGGAGAGATAAAATGTCACATCAGACTCCTGGCCTTTCCAGTCCATTCTCCTTACTGAGTATAATTCCTTGGCAAACTTTATTTATGTACATCCATATATTACATAGCTTATCTTCATGTTCTGGCATTGTTGACAGGCACACTTAAAAAAAGGCACCTGTCTGATAAATATTATTTTCTTAGCTATTATAATGTAATCATGTGTCCTTCCAAAAGAATATTAGCTGGAGAGATCCTGTGGACAGTAATAGGTTATTTACCAGATGGATAGCTCATCGTATCGAAGAACTGAAAAGGCTTATGACACTTTTGAGATGAAATAGACCTTTGTAAGCTGTGACTTAGTGTTCCAAATTGTACTGAAAAATGTATCAAATTTGTGAAGTAAACGATAAAGGTTGGAGTTAAATTGTCAAGGGCACTGCTAATTGCAACAAGTGTAAACAATCCTGAGAATGAACTGAGAAGAGTGAGTCAAAAGGGAAAATTGACAGATTGAGAGAAAAATATTCATGGTTTTCTTTGTTCAAATCATGAGGTGTGCCTTAAGATCTAACAGTTATCCATGAAAAACATGAACTCAGCTCACTTTATTCAGCAGCCTCATAGTCTATGACAATGTTTCTTGATGACAGATGGCACAGAATTTAATATTAAGGTGCATCCCTGGCACTATCTGTACCAGTTTCAAGAAATGGTTTCAGTGTATTTAGTTACTGACTCCCTCAGGTCCGTACAAACTACACATTATATTTTGTGCACTTATATCTCATACGAGGATTTGAAGTTGCAAAGCACTCTGCATTGAGGGTAAGATTCAATAGCAGTGCCACATAGACTGAGATTTCAATAGTTATTTGGTGGGAGAGAAATGAAACAAATAACTGGAAAGAGTGTTGATTCTTGGTAATATGTTTTATTGCTATTTTAATCAGCCTGTTTAGATATGCTATGTTACACCACTAGGACAGATGGAACTTGATCCTGATCCTTCTGGAACAGAGTTATGGATATTATCATAGTGCCACAAGATACTTTGTTCTTTTTTATGTATTGTGAAGTTACCACAGTAACACTAGGAGTGCCTTTGGGTCCTCACAACATCAAAAAAGATAATCTGACACCAGCTATCTAAATGCAGTGTCTCACAGCATTGCATTTTGTTTAAGTAATAGACCCCATTGCTAAAAAAAAGGTAACAAAAACAAAGAATGACTTTCAGAAGACTTTTAGATTGCTTTTAAGGATTTCATTGTCATTCAAATATACAAAATGAAAGGGATGTTAAGTAAATGCTTTGGGTTTACAGAGACAAGGTTACTGCGTGGTAAAAAGTCCAAATCACCACATAGTCCAATTAATGGTCGCATTTAATCTGTAAAATATAATAACAGTGCCACCCCAAGCTGTGTCTTTTATTACACTCCATGGATGTGCTGTTCTCTCTTATATCCTGTGCATCCAGAGAGAATATTTTGATACATCAGGGAAATAGTGGACCTTCCCAAAAAGCCATAAACTGCATGTAGCTTAAGATGGATAATCGAACAACATATATCCGTAGCTAATGACCCCACCCTGATGCATTAACGTCTGACCAAGGATAATAGTGTTCTGTGTAAATTAACACACTCAGTGGTAAACTTGCTTCCATTTCAGTAGGAGACTTGGTGCAAATTAGCATTTGTTCTTAATAAGCTGGATGCTCTGCATTGTGGAGTTCCACAGAGTTCATAATGCGGTTTCCTTGCAGGTGAAAATTTATTCTCCCGAGGATACTTCCACAATACATCCTCCAACAGAGAATCGTCCTCATCTTAATCAGTCCCCAGCTCCAAAACTTTTGCAGTTTTTTTTCAACTTTCCCGCTGAGTGTGATGCTGTGAGTTGTTGGAAATGATTACTCATTTGTATGCTCCCCATACAACATATCCATTAGACTTTGAGATGTCCAGCAGAGAAAAGAAGAGCACTGATTTTATAATTACAATTGTTGGACAAATATCCAGGTCAAATGTCCCCTGCCTCTCTTGATGCTGACATGCGCCCAATTCATTTTCCAACAGCTTTCAGCTTCCCCCACCAACAAAAATACATGGCTATAAATTTATTTTAAATTAAGATTATGCAAAATAGTGTCTCAAGAATGCTTTTAATAGCAGAATAATTTTATGACTTATGAGCATCTTGACAATTTGAATTTTTATAGGCATGCGTTATGTTTTTTAAAATGCAAAAATTATGCATCTAAAATAATCTATTAGGTGCAGTGGGCTATATTGTTGTTGCCTTAATCACTTTCACAGACAGTTATAGCTGCTTTATATCATATTTACAACAAAGGAGCTCTAATTACCTTCAGCAAATGTCACAAAATATTGAGCTTTGCTTCTGATATATAATCCTGATCATGCTAATCTAGAATGACGACTAAACGTGTGTCTCAGGCCCCACAAATCTGTGGCCATAATAAGTTATTCATCTATTTTTTTAACTCTTTCTATAAGCATATACGGAACGGAACAGTAAATTCTCCTGATGCTTACCTGAAACTTGAAGCTAAATGTTTGCAGAATGCATGAGATAGCATAAAATGGTCTGTTTTGTTCAACAGAATAGGATAGCAAACTGCAAAGAAATATCAAATGGAAAGGATAATTAATCCACAGAAATTAACAGAGATGAGTGAATTGCAATCAGTTAAAAAAATTACACCGTTACACAAATTGGGGGTTCAGATTTCCTTGCAAATGATTAACATTTGCTAATGCAGTTTATAAGATTCTCTGAATTCCCAGTGCAAATCTTGCAATTTGCTCTCAGCCACTCATCATTGTGTGTACACAACACCCCAGCATGAGTACGTAAGTAAAAATATACTCAGCCCCTTCAGTACGGAATAGTTTCAAACCCTGAATAAACTAAACTGTTCTTTAGACAGTGTGGAAATACTGTGCAACACACCACAGTTACATTTCTTGATATGATTCATGGATATTGTCCAGTTTTTCTGGTATCAAGGCAAGGCATGCCAATCTTGGGGAATGGATCTCCTTCCATATTTAACCAATATTTACAAACAGTGTTATCTTATTGTGTCATTTCCATCAAAATGTTTTCATTTAAATATAAGATTTCAGTGCTAATAGTAATGGTTTGAAACATTCTGTAAATGGAGACAATTATGTAAAAGAAACAAAGAAGAACTAACTGTAAACATAACTTTTTTAATTTCACATACCTCTGGAGAAAACTATTATAGTGAGAAAATAACAATTTTATCAACAAATAACCCTTTTTCAGAATAAAGCTCAAGCGTCACACCTGTTTTAGCTTTGCTACCATTTGAATAAGGAGTAGACATTTAAAATGGTTCTGTCAGCTGTATAATAAGTGTTCAAAGGCTACTCACTGCACTGAGAGCTCAGTCACATTTTAAAATTAAGGGCTTAGGTATTTATGTATCCTGACCTCTGTCTGTGCTCCATTAGGGGCTCCTATTTATTCACCATTGTTTTTCTTTCAATCATCATTCTTTTCTTCCTGCTGTGTTTAAGAAGCCATGAGGGATGTAGCTCCATTCCTGTTGGCAAATCCTGTGTTATGATTTGACATACGGATTTGGTCTTATAACAGCAACACTTGCCTGCAAAGTGCCTGGAAAACAAGAATCAAACAGGTCAGCCAGCTTGGTCTATTACTTATAAAGCTCCAGAGCTGTCATCAGTGGGATGCTGATTTTAATGACAATCATCTTCATGCTGAAGTCAATTGATCAGATAGAAAGTTAAATGCATTTTCCTTTACTACAAATTGTTTGAAGCAGCTGCTGCATGTACAAGGCATAGTTCATGCTAGAACATCCAAACCACCCTGCATCATGCTTTAAGAGCAGAACACATTAATAAACAGCACAAACTAATTAGAAACATGTGAACATTTTCTGAATCAATATTCATATTAAAGGTCAGATTACTGCAAAATATTTCTGATGCTGAAATGTGGTATTCCAATGTGAGATGATCAGTTGTTGTATGAGGTAATGGTTCTGAAGGTGTTAATGCTCTTGCTGCACTGGCTCCATCCATTCTTCTGATGTCACACACATCCTTGGCTGGAAACAAGAAGCTCTCCTTCAAAACTGAAGTAAGCTTCCTAAGCTGTTAGCAATTATGTCCAGTCAAATGTAGTTTTACTTATTACGATCATACAATAAATTTTCTTATTACCCAAGAACAGCATCTTTTCTACAGGTACTCTATTGTGGTACATCCTCTAACACTACTCACTAGATAAGTCCAAAGCAAAGCAAACAATCCTGACTCAATACCACATATTGGTAGAGGTGGAAAATACCATAAGATATTGGGAGGGCTCATCTGGGAAAATACCACATGGCTGCAGTGCTGTGGATCTAGCCCCTAACACGAGGAAGATAAGGCTTAGAAGAAAAGAAAAAAAACAAATTCAAGCAAGTATGTTAACTATTTTAAAAGCTACTTTAAGGAGACATAGACAGTGAGTCAGCAACTCAAAGGTGCTGACAATGAGAGAGAGAGAGAGAGAAAGAGAGAGATTTCAGAAGCCATTGAAGCTGCAGTAAATAATCCAAATTTCATAATCCAAAGGCAAACTTCATTCAGAATCTGAAGAGTGCAGCAGCAAGAATGTAGACTAGAAATAGAGAGAAAAGCCAGCTACACATGGAAACCAAAGAGGTTGGAGCAAAGCAGGTTCTGTAAAGAGCAAATGAAGGCTCCAGAGTTCCGTAAGAGAAAAGGGAAGAAGTAATGAAAAGCAGCACAAAGATCAGAGAAAGAAGAAAAAAGAGTATAACCTAACGACCTGTCACAATGAGCATCACCACTGTTGTCTTAGGCTTCACGAGGTGTAGGGACAGAAGGGGAAGGGACAGAAAATAAATATAGACCGGGGCTACAGAACCAGGAAGGCCTCAGAATTTATTTAAGCTGGGAATGATACAATTTAAAGAAATCTGTAAAAGAGCCCAACAGTAGAAGAAACATCAGGAAAAATGATGGAGTAAAGGTGACTGGAATTCAGTAATTAAAACACAATTTGAATGAGAAAATTCATAAAGGCAATTACCAGTAGACTTTCTTGAAAAAATTGTTTAGAAGAAAGTGTTTGGTATTTCCGATCATGAAAGGTGGTAAAACGTCTATTTTACCCTGGAAGAAACAGGATGTGTCCATCTTGGCTCAGGAAGGCAGGAAAGTCCGAGATGAATTTGGTAGCGACCATTTTGATCATCAGATGTTTTTATTACCATGCTAACACTAACCCATGCTGTCTAGAATGCTGGGTGTCATGGTGGACCAGGATTCGATTCTACCCGCAGGTGATGTAGAGTTTGCACATTCTCCCTATGTCTGCGTGTGTTTCTTTCAGGGGCTGCATTTCCTCCCACAGTCCAAAGTTGTGCAGGTTTGGTGGAATGGCCATGCTAAATTGCTCATAGTGTCCAGGGATGCGGAGGCCAGCCATGGGAAAGCAGGGTTACAGGAATAGGGTAGGGGAGTGGGTTGAGATGAGATGCTGTTCAGAGGGTCAGTGTGGCCAATGGGCCGAACAGCCCGCTTCCACACTGTAGGGATTCTATGACTAACTACACATCAAAAGGACCCTCACACCTGCTTGCCAGAATAAATTATTCAATCGTTTAAAACTCTTTTCATAAGCGTGTCATAGAGCACTGTAGTTAATCTTCCTGAATTTTAACTAAAACCTGATGAGGAAGTGAAATGTATACTGGACTGATGCGAGGTTGCATAAAACAGTCTACCTTGTTCAACAGAACAGGGACTCAGACTTCAAAAAGTATTGAACTGAAAGAATAATTAAACCAAAGAAAATAAAAGTGATGATCACTGGGTAGCTGAAAGCAAAGACAAAGGAGAATTGGTGGCAACAATCTACCTCAAACAACCTGACCCAGTACCATGTACTGGTAGAACTGGCACAGTACCAGGTACTCATAGAGCTGGCACAAGGTACCAGCAGTCATCATCTGCTTCAGCCATGGAATGCATGGGTAGTTGACTTTATAAATTGTCTCACAGTCCTCTTTAATCCAAAGTTTTTCCTGACTTTTCTTCTATTGCCAGGCTCATTTACTAGATTTCTTTGAATTGTGTCATTCCAAGCCTAATAAATTTCGAGGCCTTCCTGGTTCTGTAACCCTGGTTTATATTTATTTTCTGTCGCTTAACCTTCTGTCCCTCCACCTTGTGAAGCATCATGACAACAGTGGTGATGCTTATTATGATTTCCAGCATTTTTTATTTTCAGTATCATCTACTTTAGACTCTGATTATATGGAAATCATTCCATTGTCAACTGATGAACATTGCACAAGAGTGCCACAGGTTGACTCATGCACTGTTTTACCTTATTCTTTATGCAAAGGTGAGCACATCATCTAGGCTGCGTTTCAGTGCAGGACTAAGGGAATCCTTCCTGATCTGAGATCCTATCTTTCAGATGTGTGGTAAAACTGAGGGTCTGCTTTCCTCATAGATATAATATTTCATGTTGCAGTATTTCACGAAGAGCAGAGGGTACTGTTGATATCCTAGCTAACATTTATACCTCAATCAACACCAGTAAATTTTGCTGAGGTATAAATGTGGCACCAAGCTGTGTGTAAATTATCTGATACATACGGTGACATTAAAACCACGACAGAATTTCAAGACTGAAGTGCTTTGGGGTGAACTGAGAATCTGAAAGGTGATACAATACTGCAAGTTTATTCTTTTGCATTATATTACATGAAATTACATTTAACATGTTGCTCCATCAATCCATATCAAGCTATTTGCTTCAAATCAAATTTGTCATTTAATTTTTTTTATCTTTTGATCAACTAGTCTTACAGCAGATAATAGTGGTATTTCTAAATATGCACATGTTCACATAAAGTTTGCAGATAACTTCAATAAAGATGGATGGATGAGAACAACTGCCAAAAACTGAAGTTGGAACATTGCTATATTATTAAATGTAAGATTTTGATCAGAAAAATAGTGTTCAGATCTAATACTGAATTTCATTGATAATCACACAATTAATGTGATGTTATAAGTTGCTCATGTTTTACTCATTAATTTACACCCCTTTCTTCAGTATTACTTGAGTGAATCATTAATATATACAATGTTAGATTTAGGAAGGGGCTGAGGGTTTACTACATATTGCATTGTTAGTGGAATGTCTGTCAGGCTTACAAGACATTGGAGCACTTAATTCTTTTATATAGACCAATGGATGGCAGAAGATTGTGAAGGATTGTGGAATCAACAGGCTAAATATAACAGATCCCAAAAGCAGACTTGGAGATTGTAACGTGTGATTAACCCTTGTAAATTCAGTTTGGTGCAGGCAGTTATTAACCGCATGCTGCCTGACAATTAACATGATTCCAGCTATGCAAACTGGTTCCACAATTTGGATGGAGCAGGTATCATTCTACAACTGAATATGAGGAAGAAGGGTCTTCAGTTTTTCTGGGCATTGAACGGGGGACTTGGTGGAGGTGGTATAAAGGAGGAAAAATTTCCTGTATCAGCAGGGGCCAGGAGATCTTTAAACACTCACACAAGCAGTGAGAGTAAATCACACCAGAAGTCAATACAAGCAGTGTGGAAAAATAGAGTCAATATGCATCAAGGGTGAAACTGTCTGCTGATTGGAGTCATACCTAACCCAAAGGAAGATGATTGTGGTTGTTGGAGCTCAGTCATCTCAGCTTCAGGACATCTCTGCATGAGTTACTTCAGGTAGTTTCCTAAGCCCAACCATCTTCAACTGTTTCATCAATGTCCTTCCCTCCATCATACATTCAGAAGTGGGTATCTTCAACAATGATTGTAGAATGTTCAGCACCATTCACAACTCCTCAGATACTGAAGAAACTCATGTTCAAATGCAATAAGACCTGGATAGTATCCAGATTTGGGTTAAAACGTGGCAGATAACAATTGTGCCACACAAATGCTAGACGGTGAGCATCTCTTCCAAAAACAATCTGATCATCATATTTTGATATTCAGTGGAATAGGGAGATAGATTTGGTTTGCAAGTTTGGTTTGGAATCTTTATATAATAGTGACATTATGGCTGAGCCTGTCCCATACAGTAAGGAAAGAGAAGGTGTGGTACAGGTTAGTGATTGTGAAATTGGAGTCATAGTTACAGGTATCAAATGCTGAAGTTACAGACAGCTCAGGCAGAAAGAGACTGTCTTGGTTACTTCCCTCGTTCCTTTTTGTCGGACTCTTCATGCTGCTGTTCCTCAGTGACATGCTGTACAGCTGGCAGATCATGACTATTTTCGATACCTGCTCTGCAGGAGTGGACCAGTAATGTTTTCAGAACACATTCTATTTCCTGTGACTGAATGGCTTTTATTATATTCATGCTGCTCAATTATGACTGCGTTATGGGCCAGAATCATTAGTCATGGTGCCAATGAATAACCCTCATCATTCAGTAGACACCCGTCAAATTGCTGTCAATACCATAGTAGACTTGCACTGAATGAAGACAACATGACTGCTAACATTATGCTGTGATGTGGAGGTGCCGGTGTTGGATTGGAATGGTCAAAGTTAAAAATCATACAACACCAGGTTATAGTCCAACAAGACTATAACCTGGTTTTGCATGATTTTTAACATTATGCTGGACAAGGTGCAGCAATGATTTTCTGCTCATAGTCACATAACAGATATATGTCAAGCCAGAGGAAGTCACTTTTGATTACCATGTATGGAAGAACTGACATGCACTCTGCACAGTGGGGAAGTTTAAAGTTTTGTAAATGTATCGGCTCACTCTCCGTTGCTGCTCTCTGACAAGACAGAACGAAACCTAATTAATTAAAAAAATGACTGAGTCAGTGATCTCCCTTATGCAACTATAGAAAGGAAGCTGTCACCTGTTGGGAAAATATCTCTGGTTCCCGTTAAGAAGGAGAAGGAGACATTGTTGTTCATGAACATTGTCAGCTTCACAGTGATTGACAATGAAGTTGAGATTAGATTAGATTATATTATTTACAGTGTGGAAACAGGCCCTTCGGCCCAACAAATCTACACCGACCCGCCAAAGCGTAATGCACCCAGACCCATTCCCCTACACCTAACACTATGGGCAATTTAGAATGGCCAATTCACCTAACCTGCACCTTTTCGGATTATGGGAGGAAACCGGAGCACCCGGAGGAATACCACGCAGACATGTTCTTCCCTGCTCTGAAGTTGCAGTTACAAAATGTAATCACTTTCACTGAAGACATCATTATGGAAACACAGACACTTTGCACACACTATTCCTCACTGAGTTTCAGGTAGCAGAATTGCTCCATTTACAAAACTGGGCAGCTATGACTTTGTATCGAGACTCTATACCTTCCTTTTCCCCCTCCTTTCTCTTCCTGAATTTTGTCCTGCTGTATGTGTCTTTTACTCAGTCTCTCAGTCATGTTTTATTTCAAGGGGAAAGTCTATGATGACAGCCATCACTGGGAGCAACTAGTTTATCCATAAGCCTGAGGTCAGCAAAGAATTCTTCAGCATCTTCCACATCACTCCTTTTCGACCTTTGCAACTTTAAACTATAGGAAGCACTAATCATTTATAAAATCCTAGCACCAACCAGAAGAAATAAATTAACAACTAACCCATAATCAGCTACAAATTCCAGTTAAGTCGTACTGAGGATGGTGAGTGTTGGTTCCTGCTTCCGACTGTGGAATACATGCTCATCCAGGCTGATTGTAAGACGTAGCTAGTATCAAATTAGTTTTGCACGCTGATTAACATCCTCTGCACACTTCCAGTGGGCATTCACTGAGTGTCTGCCAATGCCCTTGCCCATATGGTGTCCATATAACTTAACACAGATGTATGATCTGAGGGGCATACTGGATGTCTTTTTAGACCTCAATTGGGATGTTTAGCATACAAGCAACAGGTATTATACAGTGTGTACTTATGGAGATAACAACAAAATCAGTGAATTGGTTCGCATATCTCTCATGTTTGGCCAAATGCCCTTCTGATATCTAAACAGAGTTAAACTGCAAGTGCAAGTTCAGGGCATTCCTGAAGAAGGGCTCATGCCTGAAACGTCGATTCTCCTGCTCCTTGGATGCTGCCTGACCTGCTGCGCTTTTCCAGCAACACATTTTCAGCTCTAAACTACAAGTGCATTTGTCTCACAATCTAGTGGCCAAGTCATTTACTTTTATGCAGAATTTAAGTCATGTCAGAAATGGAAATGGAAATTTCCCATGTGACTTTACATGCTGAGTTCACAGAAGTAATGCATTGCATTAGAAAGTAATGGCAAGACAAAGGCTATTACAATCTGCACATTGTTTCCAAGTCAGTGACTTTGGAAATCAATGCTTTATACTCCGGAACATTCGAAATCAGGAGTACACAACTAATCAAAACTGGGTAGTAAGACTGAGGCCACACTCCTGCAAAATTAGCTTTTTTGTTGAGAGTTTGACAATGTATTGGGACAACATTGGCACTTTAACCTATCAAGCTGATTTTCTTTTTCACCTTCACATTTATTCTTCACAGATCAGTTTCCACAGAGATTTAATGACCTAAGAAGGGTTTTGACTCTCCTGTCCTCTCACATTCTTATTATATAAGTGATAAATATCACATATTTGCTCACCCTCATGAGACATTACTTTCACGGGATTATAAAATATTGAAGTATAAACGTCCAGAGTGTGGGAAGTGCTTTAAAAGTTCCCAGGAAGTGATGTCCCATCAATGTGTTCACACTGATGAGAATCCATTCATGTGCTCTCACTGTGGGAGTGGATTCAGAACATCATCTGACCTCACTGTACATCGGAGTATTCATACTGGAGAGAGGCCATTCACCTGCTCCCTGTGTGGGAAGGGATTCACGCAGTCATCCAGCCTGATGTCACACAAGTGAATGCACACCGAGGAGCGACCGTTCACCTTCACCTTCACCTTCTCCGAGTGTGGAATGAAGTTCACTCAGTCATCTTGTCTTCTGAAACACCAGCATGCTCACAAGTCACTCCAATGATGGGTTTTGCAGGTAATCGCATCCAGTCCTAAACTATGTTCATTGGAGTCTGTTTCTGTGAATATTCACAAAATTCATCCCAATTACAGGGGTTAATAATCTTGGCAAAGCCAAGTAAATCAGCTTTGAATTAAATTAATTGTGTTGAGTCTTGATAATTGCTCACAATATTATCACAGGTTGGTTCCTTGTGAAGAGCTCTCAGTTTCCCCTGTCTCCTCCATCCTCACCTCCAACAACAAGTGTGAAGAGCTTGTGGAGCTACTCTGTCACTAAAATTGAGACAATACAATCAGCTGCCTCTGCTGCATTCCTCCCTTCCAATGGGCCACCCTTGACCCTATGCAAACTCATGGAGGAAGAAGCATCTCACTTTCTGGCATTTGGTTGGAGGTCTCTGAGCCCATCTGTTAGACCTCCTCTCAGTTTGTGTCAAATTGTTACTTTGAACTAATCCAAAAGCTGTTGCTAAGACATTTCTTTAGTTTCTACCCAAAGACAGCTGGTGCTAGCATACCTTGAAAGAACATGTCAAACTCCAGCTTTTAAAACAATTACTTGCTATTATGTAACCTCAGTAAGGGTCCAATTCTGCTTTCTCTTCAAGTTGTAGTGGTTCGTCCTCTACAAGTAATGAGAGATCATTTAAATGCCCAGACTTTGGGAAGTGCTATGAAGGTTCTGGAGACCTAATCAGCCTGTTCTCACTGAGAGACAATTAATTTGCTGTTGCTTTTGCTATAGGACTGGGTTCAAGCAATCATCTGACCTCACTGTACATCAGTACACTCATTCTGAGGAGAGGCAGTTTCCTTCTCTGTTTGGGAAGAGATTCAATCAGATAGTCCAAATATGTGCAAGTAGGTGAATTGGCTATGCTATAGTGTTCAGGGATGTGTCGGTTAGGTGCATTACTCAGGGTTAAATATAGGGTAGGGGGAATGGTCTGGGTAGGTTACTGTTTGGAGCGTCGGTGTGGATCTGTTGGGCTGAATGGCCTGTTTCACACTGCAGGGAATCTATGATTCTTTGCAAATACTTACAATTCAAAACAGAGAAAGGTCAGTGACCTTGGTTAGAAATGCCTGTCAGCATCAGCTGGTCACAGAATCTTAAGCTTCATATCTCCAAAATACATGGCTTTAGATTTGTTGGGGAATGTGTAAGGAGCTCGTGAACTTTCTTTCAAACTAAGATTAAGACTACCCATCCAACTATCTTTGTCACTTTCCTACATTATTCTAGTCCTGAACATGTAACTTCCTATACTTTCTCTCTTAACATCGCATTCCTCAAGCCCCTCAGAGCTCAACTATGTGACCATAGAACTGCACAGAAGACTATCAGTACTAAAGTGCTGAAGAACTTACTTGTCTCTCTACCTCCCATGTTATTTTATATTGTTGATGGTTCTTTCTTCTCAGGTACCAACCCCCTTTTTACAATTCTATAATTTCACTAATTTCTGAAGACCACCAAACATTGCAAGAACAGAATGAGTCAAACTGTTGCTCAATCTCCAACTTCCTTTGTTATGGACCAGGCCGGACACTGCACCTCCACCTTCAAAATATTTTAAGAAGGTAGTCCAGAGCCTAACTTTCTCTTATTTTAAAGGCAAATAAATTGGAGGTGTAGTGGACAGCGAAGAAGGTTACCACAGATTACAACGGGATTTTGATCAGATAAGCCAATGGGCTGAGAAGTGGCAGATGGAGTTTAATTCAGATAAATGTGAGGTGGTACATTTTGGGGAAGCAAATCTTAGCAGAACTTATACACTTAATGGTAAGATCCTAGGGAGTGTTGCTGAACAAAGAGACCTTGGAGTGCAGGTTCATAGCTCCTTGAAAGTGGAGTCACAGGTAGAAAGGATAGTGAAGAAGGCATTTGGTGTGCTTTCCTTTATTGGTCAGAGTATTGAGTACAGGAGTTGGGAGGTTGTGCTGCGGCTGTACAGGACATTGGTTAGGCCACTTTTGGAATATTGCGTGCAATTCTGGTCTCCTTCTATCTGAAGGATATTGTGAAACTTGAAAGGGTTCTGAAATGATTTACAAGGATGTTGCCAGGGTTGGAGGGTTTGAGCTATAGGGAGAGGCTGAACAGGCTGGGGCTGTTTTCCCTGGAGCGTTGGAGGCTGAGGGGTGACCTTATACAGGTTTATAAAATCATGAGGGGCATGGATAGGATAAATGGACAAGGTCATTTCCTTGAGGTGGGGGAGTCCAGAACTAGAAGGCATAGGTTTAGGGTGAGAGGGGAAAGATATAAAACAAACCTAAGAGATAACTTTTTCATGCAGAGGACGGTGAATGTGTGGAATAAGCTGCACGAGGAAATAGTGGAGGCTAGTACAATTGCAACATTTAAGAGGCATCTGGTTGGGTATGTGAATAGGAAGGGTTTAAAGGGCAACAGTCTGGGTGCTGGCAGGTGGGACTAAATTGGATTGGGATATCTGGTGGGCATGGACAAGTTGGAGTGAAGGGTCTGTTTCTGTGCTGTACATCTCTATGACTCTATGGGTGTTCCAGGTGTGATGTGCTGGTCAAACCACTTGGCTTTAAGCAAAACAGAGTTTATTTAAACATTACATTTGAAACATGAACAAAAGAAAATGGAATTTAGAATAACTTAACTATTGGGAAACTCAAGTGACTTGATACAGCAACTTAACGGAGGAGCTGTTCCAATTCCTGCAGCATTCCATAAACACACCCCTTAGCAAAAAGATAAATTCAAACACAGGCAAGCGGGAACAGCATCCAAAGAGATATCCAAGAGAAAAGTCAGTTAGGGATCATCTGCTGAAGCCTGGAACATTTCTCTAGACTGCAGCAGCTTCTCTGCTACAGCAAAACTAGCTGTGTCTCACTGTTACAACTAAATCAAACTAGGAAAAACCTGAACTGGGAGAACTGGTCACTCCCTTGTCATTGTTCGACATTTCATCATCTTTGTCTTTACGACCGCTCTTGAAAAGCACCCAAGGACAAAATAACCTTTTTAAATTGACAGCACAGTCACCACTTTCCTCTTCAAAGTTCTTTAATTTGTTGCTGACTCTCAAACCTGTGCCCATCTTTCCCAACATTCCTGGTCATAGGTGTGTAAGAATTGGGACCAAATAACATCACTGATCTTTCATATAATCAAAGTCACACAAAAAATGTAATGCATAATTTCACAACTTACTCCTGTTCTCAAAAGGTAAAAATAAATGCATTAAAATTATTGAAACTACAGCTGCTAAATAGGTGGTCATATAATCTGTGGCTTGGAAATTGTAGGAATGTATCTTAATAGAATTTGGCACAGGCGATCAACTGGTCTATCACAGTTAAGAGGCCATTTAAGCTTCCTGATGAAAATGTTGTGATTGATGAAAACATTAAACTAATTGGCCAATACTGTTTGCTGTCATATATGCAATCAGAAGATGGACATGCAACATAATAGGGGGAGACTGAAAGTGCCCCGTAAAGATGAGAGCATCCCGATGTACCATTAATTGTACACTGTAGTCTCAAACATGCACATCTGCCTAACACCAATCTGGCTGCATTTTGCCATTACATTTGTTTGAAGAAGATAAAGTATCAAACTTATGGCAGATATTGATTAAAAGCAAGGAAGTACAGTGAAGAACTCGCAGACCATTAGATGTCCGTTCTTTGCAACTTGGCTGATGCAAATGTGTTCAACTAATAGCTCAGCAGAACTTCACAAAGCTAAGTGATCTTTAGTCAGGTGATTTAGGATTCCTTCTTCTTCCAAATAAAAACCATTTTATAACAGCAAAATAAAAGTGAAAGAAAAGAAAATTGTGTCACTAACTTTCTTCAATAGAAATGAATAAATTTACATGAAATTTGGGACATTTGTTATATTTTCAGAAATCTGGGAGAGAAATTGATTTTTGTGGCATCTGTTTTCTAGGTAAAGTTGTTGCCTCAAACTGGCACCACATTATGCCAAACATTTATCAGACTTATCGGGTGATGCATGAGAGTCAGTTTCGGAAAACTTTGTAGGGGATTAAAAAGCTTAAGAGAGATAAAAAGAACAAATTCTGAGGCAAGATATCCAGCATCTGGTGGGTGACTGAAATTACATTTAAACCTTAATTGTGCTTGCAATTAAAACACACTATCTGTGGTTGAAATTTGTTAGTTCACAATCACAACAGTTGTTAAAGAGGTCTGCACAAATTTGACGCTTGGGCCTCAAATTTATATTTGTGATCTCCACATCAAAGTCACAAGAACAAGTTTGGGAAAATACCTCACTCATGGTGTCCCAAAGATTAATAGGGAGGGAAAAATTAGGGTATGAGAGAAAGTTAGCTAGAAATATAAGATAGTATAGGCTTCTATTGATACTTGAAAAAGAGAAGAGTTAACATTAAGAGTTTTGGTCCTGTAATAAGTTAGATTGGAGAATTAATAATGGAAATTTTGGACTTGACAAATGAATTGAACAGGTATTTTACATTAACCTTCACCGTGGAGGATGTTCATAATATCCCATAAATAGCTGTGAATAGAAAATAGAAGAAATGAGGAACACAAGAAAATTACTGTCCCTAGAAATGTATTACTGAGCAGATTATTTGAAGCTTTGCACCGACAAGTTCTTCATCCTTCATTCTTAAAAGAAATGGCTAGTGAAAAAGTTAATGCCTTAGTTTTAATTTTCTCATTTTCCCTATTTTCAGGAATGGTCCATAGATTGAAATGGCTATTCTAAAAGTGTGGGAGACAAAAATCAGGAAACTGTAGGATAAAATCAGTCATAATAGCGACTTTAGAAGCTATTATTAAAGCAGTTGAAATAAATAAAAAGCCAACTTCTGCTTTCAATTTTCTAAACAATAAAGACTCACCTCACATAGTTCCAATATATGTAACACATGCTGCATAAATATGGCATCACATGTCATCTCATAGTCTTTTCAACTTTGTGTTGTAAGATCTCTTAGTCCCCAACTAGTTGTTTCAGCCTTTTAGTTGCATTCAATAGCAGCTGTATTGTACCTGAAGTCCTTAGACACAATAACTATTGACAAGGTGCATATCCATGAACCCTTTCTCATTCAGGTTACTTCAGTTCTGATGGTGCAGAATAACCACAGACTCTCTTCTCCAACACCTTTAAAGGTTTGCTAAGCTCTGGCACCACTTCAGCATCAGCAATGAGTATTGTGCAATCCACAATCTCTCACTCTTCGTTTCTTCTGTGAGCTATTCTTTCCAAAAGCTCACTCTGCACTCCACTCTCAGAGACCTATTTCAACACCATTATATGTTTAAAGACAGCCAAATAGGAAACTATTCCAATGGGAGTTTCAATTCCAATTGAATTTTTGTCCAAATTCAAAGTCTTCTAAACTACCAAACGGGAAAACAGGCTGATCCCTCTCCCTGTTTTCAATTTACCTTTTACTTCTTAGCTGTCTATCCCCATGGCATCCCAAGTCACAATGCATTTCTTGAAGCCTCATGATGCCATAAGCAGGAAACCAAATCAACTCTTTCAAAATGCCCAACACATTTTGTTCTGGAAAAGAAAATGAAGGCTTTTCCCAACATATGGTTATCACATTGTGTTAAATAGCCACCATGCATGCCCAAAATTGCCCAACATAATGGGGCGGATATATTTTCCGACCCTTGAACAATGAGCTGTTTCCTACTAAAATTAGACCATTTTTGTTTTATTCTTGGTGCAATAGTGGCCATTTTTGCCCCTTACATTGCTTAACTGAAACTGCCTCACAACTGGGTAGCCTGCAATTTATGTGATATGCTCTTTCAAAATAATTGAGCTTTGAGAGAAAAACAAGAATCAGAGCTCTTTCTTACTGGATGTCACAATAAAACTTGCCAAATTAAAATAGGAAAAAAAGTAAGTCTCTAATGGAACATTGTCCCATTATTCAGACAGCCCACACATCAAGCCAAGCTCCAAGCAGCATTTAAACTCTGCCAAACTCTGTGGGTGAGCTTAACTAGTTGTACTCTAGGTCGTTAAACGAAGAAAAATAAAATAAATACCTCAATAGAATAAAAATTAATAGAAATAATTGATATAAGTAAAAATGGAATAAACTGTGTTTTTTCCCTTAGCACATTGTTGAAATATCTCAAAGCAGTTCAAAAAAAAATTATGTTTTGATGTTCATTGTTATGTGCCAATATAGATATGAAGACCACCATAGGGAACAGCATGGAATATAACAAAGTAGCACAATATTTGTGCCCCCTGATAACTAAGAGTAATACGGTAATACAAATTCTGGCTGTGAATAACATGGGAGGGAATGCATTGAAAGATTAAGGTTGTTAATTTATTTTTAATTGAACTTTTTGCATCCGTTACCTTATTAATCATTGTCATTTTATAATTTTGGGAAGTATAAAACACAATTCTTAATTCTTTGTTTTTGCAATGTAGATTCAGATAATTTAAAATACTATTCACAGTATTATTGATAAATAATGGGAACACTAGAGAGCAGGAAAGCTGCATTGTAGCCCCAGGCACAACCACATTCATATGTGCATTTGTGTTCTCAATGAGTTAAGAAAGCAATAACACAAGCTGGCTTTGCAACCCCATCTCTCATCTAGTGATAGAATTGCTGCCCATAGATACTGAAAAACTAACACGAAAACATTGTACAAATCACTTATTGAACTCAAGACCTTGAATAGGATGAGCCAATCAAAACGTCATCACGTAAAGGAAGAAAGTATCCATGTCCAATATTTGAAAGGGGTGATGGAAGTAGAATTAACAGTGTCATATGCATTGTAATAATATCTAAAAGGTCAAGTGAATGAAGAACATAGAAATATGTTGGTCTTTTGTTTGATTTTATGAACATGTTGCTAATGCTCAGTAAGCACCTAAATGGAAGAGTAAATATTTGGTACAGTGTTAAAGAAAGATGTTACATCTGCAGTCCTAAATCAGTATGGACCTAAAATTGAATTACAACAAAATCAGGGCACGCAATGAATACCATGAAAATTTAATGTATGAAATGAGTGACAACAATTTGCTACTTTTATATATTGCAAACTGAAAATTGTTCTAACAATTGATAATAATGAAAGATCGAGAAGTATCATCTTAAAACTGACTGTGCCCCAGAACAGACTGCCTTTGAACAATCCACATCATTTCCAATTTTAAATTACCATTGAAAGGGTAGAGTGCATCCTTGAAAATTAGTCTGCTCTCTAATTAACGCACTCCAACATGACAATGAGTACAGTTTCAGCTTGGCTAGGCAGGCCAGTCAAGCAGGAGGAAATGACTGAAGGACTCGGAGAGACTATCCCCCCGCCTTTTTCTTCTGTTCACAGAAGCTTAAGTCCAATTAGGCCAGTTAATCTTCCTAAGACCACTGGAGAGTAAGGGTATTAGAAATTTTGACAGCAACTGAGGGGACAAATACAAAAGGCAAGTTTATTTTCACTAGGAGCAGGCAGTCTGAAGATTGCTTTACCTCTACAGTAAGCATATGCAGGTCATTTATGGTGGTGATTCTGTCATCCACATTATCAATGCTTTATAATTGTTCTTTCAGTGACTTTTATGTGTTTCTCCGTTCTTGCATGATCTAATCTCACCAGATTAATTGAAAACTAAACATCAGGGAATTTTGTAAATCCACTTACTCTGCCCTTATCCCTCCAAATAGAGTTTGCAGGGTAAAACTTTTGACTACTTTGCAAAAACTGAAAAGATACCAAATATGCATTCTGTCCATTATTCTATAAGGCCCGTCAAAGGTAAAGACTAATTCAGAATTTCTGTTATCTCTTTGGAATGAAACACTGGGCTGAATCTTACCAGACATCTTTGAGTTTTGATGAGCTTCATGAATGGTTTCTCCCTGTGAGTTATTATTTCAGCACTCTCACCCAAACTTAGCTCATTACCTTTGCACCATACCCCTTCTGTTGTATCCTCCCCTTCTCCACTAGTGAAAAAACTGATCACTGCTGGGCTCTCCCAGGACTCCTGGAGCCAGTGCCATCTTTAAGTCCGTGAGTGATCTTCATAGTTAATTTTATTTGCTGTGGACATATTGAACAGAGGGTAAATGGCACCCAATATTGCCTGATAGGGACCCGCTGGATGAGTAAGGCTGGGGGTGGGGAATACATGTGATTGCTGCTCAGGTGTTAGTGCACCACTCACTGGTGAGGATCATGGCTCATTGTTTAACCTGGTTGGAAAATAGGAACTTTTGCTCGTGATGGTGAGAATCTTTTTCACTGGGCATTCTCACACAATTCTCCCAACTTTCTCAAAAGCCCACATCATTCAAGGATGCGTCTTTAAGGGATGAAATAAATGTAGAAAAGTGAAGCTTGATTGGCCAAATGGCTTTTCATTTCATGTTTTCATATTCAGAAGAATAGAGGCATCTTGAGGTGATTGTTCACAGATCCCTGGAGGTGGTAGGACAGGTTAACAGGGTAGTTAAGAAGGCAGATGGGATGTTTGTATTTATTATTCATTACATAGATTATAAGAGTAAGGAGATTATGTTAGACCTGTCCAGAACTTTATTTAGGCCTCAACTAGAGTACTGTATGTAGTCCTGGTCATTGCACTATAGGAAGGATTTGAATGCACTAGAAGGGGTGCAGAGGAGGTTCACCAGGATATTGCCTTGGTTGGAGAATTTTAGCTATGAAGAGAGTCTGGATAATCTCAGGTTGATTTTTTGTTTGGTGCAGAGAAAGTTGAGGGGGCATGGACAGGAATAGAAAACAGCTGTTCCCCTTAGTTGCATAATTTTAAAGAGAAAGGCAGTAGTTTCAGAGGGAATTTGAGGGAAAACATTTTCATTCAGAAGGTGGTAGCAGTCTGGAATACACTACTTGGGAGAGTAGTTGAGTTTAGAAGCCTCATAACCTTTAAAAGGTGAGCATTTTAAGTGTCTTAATGTTGCTATGGGCTGAGTGTAGGAAAGTCAGACTAGTGTTGCTAGTAGTGTATTTTTGATGGTGCAGACTTGATGGGCTGAAGGGCCTATTATATACTGTATGCTTCTATAATTAAATAGTGATCTACATCAACATTCCACACTGTTTAAAAGCAATGGATTGAATATTATAGGGTAACAGAGGCTATAGCGAGATGCCTGGCAAATTGGGTGACAAGTGCTGTGAGACCCATATCAACATTGGAAGCAACTCGTACCATCTTTTATGTTTCTCAACAAGCAGTGTGGTGAGATTCCCACCAGGCAGTGGTAAGATGCCAATTGATGAGGATTAAAACTTGTTAAGTACCATGTTATTGGCACAATTTACCTCATTAATCACCTTCCATCTTATTTAAATTTCCAAATAAGCTAGATGTCAGGAAATGCAAGAAGGAAATCAAAACAAATAGGTTCAGCTTGTCACTTGTTCCAAATGGTCTCCCTTTTGGAAACTGGGCACCAATACCACTTGGCACACTTAATGGGCACTGGGCCACAAACACTCTACATCCACGGACATTGGTATCTGACTTATGTCAATCTCCAATCCACAATACTTCTATACTTCACTGTCAAATCTCAGGCCGCACCAACAGCTATCAGCTTATAGCTACAACAAGGACAATGTGCATTCAGGGACAACTCATGGACTGGACCAGGATGTATCTCTGGGTCCTTCACTTGCTCTCATTGTTTACACTCATTTTGGAGCCTACCTGGATGCTCACAGCACCCTTGTCATGTATGGCTTTGCCTTTTTGCTCATTGTCTCCCTCAGTCAACGATGCTGAGTTCATATTACTGCATGCTGCTTCGTGCAGAAACCAAGTCAGCTTATCAGCAGGTGTCTATCAAATCAAGGGAATATCATTTACCCAGAGCTCACCTTACTGCATGGGGAGTCTAAGTTGAGAAAACGCACAGAACAGTCAGAGTCAGGATTCTTTCCTTATAAGGGGCGAGGAGCCAAATTGTATCACCTTATTTGAGTCGTTTTGCCGTATTGTAATCTGTTTTCCTCCTGCAATGAGAGATTGGCACTTATTAGGGAGATGAAAGTGAGTAACATAGCTAATACTGTTGGTGCACGTGGGAAGTATGTAGACAGATTGAGTAGATACTGCAAAAGGCACATAGGGTTTGTGGTATCAGGGGTTGGGATGGGTGACAGTGAGTAGGGAAAGTGTTGCAGTCACTAGTGAGTGTGAGCATAAGCAGTGATGAGAGGTGGGTTCAGCAGCAGGAAATAGAGAGTGTGAGGTATCAGAGAGAGCATGGTGGAACCTACATTGGTAAAGTGAAGTAGGCAGGATGTTGCCTAGGATGGAAGGTCTTGGTTATGGGAAAAGACTGGATAGCTAGTTTTGTTTTCTCTGGAGCAGAGTAGGCTGAGGGTTAGGGTAAACAAAATCATGAAGCACAGACAGGGTAGATCATGAGAATCTTTTTCCCGTGGCAGATATATCTAAGACCAAAGGCAATAGTTTAAGGAAAGTAATAATTGGTTTGGAGGGATTCTGAGGAAAAATATTTTACGTCAGACAATGGTAGAAATATGGAATGCACTTCCTGAGCAGGTGGAGGAGTCAAGTACTCTCACAATGTATAAGAAGTATCTGGATGAGCCCTTCAAATGACAGGGCAGAGTTGGCTATGCACTAAATGCAGGTAAATGGGATATGTATAGCTTTCCTCTGATAAAGAATCATCTAGACTCCAAAGATTAGTTTGCTTTCTCTCCACAGCTGCTGCCTGATCCACTGTGATATTCAGCATTTTTTAATTTTCAGTTCAGATTCCTGCATTTGCAGTAATTTCCTCCTAGCTTGCTGATGGTTAGTAAACAGAGACACAGTATGTCAAAGGGACTGTCCCTATGCTGTATGACTCTATGACATTGTCCTTCTCCCTACAGAGCTGTGCATTCCTCCTGATGGCTGAGACTGCACGAACCTAGGTGGCAACCCTGGACCAGGCTGACGTGACCTGGTATGGCTACATCCACAGCTGGTCTTGAGAGAGGATGTCCCACCTTGTTCAGCAGGACCTTCAGAACCTCGTCAAAATGCAGGACATCATTTCTCCCTGTTAGCCATGTCAAGAACAAAGATCAGAAACCACACAGCACAGCTTGGGATTGACAGTACTTATCCAGAGGCTTTTAAAAATGGGGCAGCACAAGGGATGTTGGTGACATCAACTGAGTGGCAAATTGTTTTGGTAATGGCGTGTGGTGAGATGGGGAGGAAATCGAATAAGAGAGACATTATGTGGACATGGTAGATGATTGATGAGGCGAGGTTGGTAATATGAAATAGAATTGAATCCCCACAGTGTGGAAACAAGCCATTTGGCCCAACTAGTCTACACCAACCCTCCAAAGAGCTTCCCACTCAACCATCCACCTGCTCTATCCCTGAATTTCCCAGGCTAATGCACCTAATCTACACATTCTTGAACACTATGGGTAATTTAGCATAGCCAATCTGCCTGACTTCAGATCTTTGGACAGTGGGAGAAAACCTGAGCACCCAACAGAAATCCAAGCAGACACAGGGAAAATATGCAAACTTCCCACAGACAAAGTTAAAAATCACATAACACCAGGTTAAAGTCCAACAGGTTTAATTGGAAGCACACTAGCTTTCGGAGCAATGCTCCTTCATCTGGTGGTAGTGGAGGGCTCGATCCTAACACAAAATTTATCGCAAAAATTTATAATGTGATGTAACTGAAATAATACATTGAAAAATTGATTGTCTGTTAAGCCTTTCATCTGTTAGAATACAGTGATAGTTTCACTTCTTTCAGGTGTAAATCACAAAATCCTTTTTTAAAAAAGTTGCATTCTCGGGTTAGCTGTTAACATTGGTGATAGCAAGACAATATGTTGAAGGTGTTAGCCCCCTGTGTTCTCCGTCTATGCCATGATGTTTAGATTGATTCTAATCTAAAAAGTGAGATAACGGGAGTTTTACATAAATTCATGCAGTTTTTGACCAAAGTAGAATGTAACCCTGCAAGTACAAATTCACCCTACAAAATAAACGTGTGCATGTGGGTCTTTGTCTGTCTGTGTGTGTCTGTCTGTCTGGGTTGGGATTTGTGAGTGTGAGAAAGTGTATGTGTGTGTGTAGTGAGTGCAGAGTGTCTTAAGTCTGTGAGTGGGTGCATGTGTGAGTGTGGGAGTGTGTCTGTCTGTAAGGGTGTGTGTGGGTGTCTGTGTGCGCGTCTGTGTATATGTGTGTCCGTCATGTGTGTATGTGTGTGTATAGGAGTGCCTGTGTGTGTGAGAGAGTGTGTGTGTGTAGGAATATCTGTGAGTATGTATAGTGCAATGATGGTCACCTGTAATGTGACATGAACCCAAGGTCCCGGTTGAGGCCCTCCCTATGGGTACCAAACTTAGCTATCAGCCTCTGCTCAGCCACTTTTCTCTGATGCCTGTCCTGAGGTTCACCTTGGAGGATGGTCACCCAAAGGTCTGGCATCTCCAAATCATTCCCACAGACAGTCACACAAGAGTGGAATCAAACCTGGGTCCCTGGTGCTGTGAGGCAGCAATGCTAGCCACTGAGCCACCGTGCCACCCCAGGGTAGGATAAGAGAATTCACGAGGCTTCACGGCAACAAACTCTGCAAAAACTCAACACAATTCAGAATTAGCCAAAAGAGGGGGAGATTCAGCCCAGTGAAACAAACATCACAAGATTTACCTGTAGGTACACTTCTAGCATTGAAGTCTGTCTTCTGGAGAATATTTCCTGCCCAATGCACTCTTTGCTCCTGTCTCCAGCAACATGATGGGTTCCAGTGATGGAATGTGTTGTGTAGCAGTTTTCACTTTTAGCTACAAGTTAAGAACAGTTAGATGTCATTGGGCAAGATGACTGCTATAAATAGTCCTGCTGCTGAATAATGACACTCTTGCTCACCTCAGTTGTCCCATGAGTTGAAGGGAATAAATCCATAATATTTATTATACATTCTCAATGACCTGCATAACCACTGGGCATACTTTGGCAATTTTCTATCAATAATTATTGAGCACATTTGTAATATATGAAGAACTGCCGAGTCAAAAACCATCTTATCAAAATTATCTCAACTTGGAGACTCATATTATTTCCTTTAGGACATTTACTTTTGCCTGTAACTTATTCTAGGAGAAAGTGAGGACTGCAGATGCTGGAGATCAGAGCTGAAAAACGTGTTGCTGGAAAAGCGCAGCAGGTCAGGCAGCATCCAAGGCGCAGGAGAATCGACGTTTCAGGCATAAGCCCTTCTTCAGCCCCTATCTTGAAGAAGCGCTTATGCCCAAAATGCCGATTCTCCTGCTCCTTGGATGCTGCCTGACCTGCTGCTCTTTTCCAGCAACACATTTTTAGCTCTGTATCTTATTCTGTTTGTTTGTAAACAATACACCTCAAAAACTAATGGATGGATTTCAATGTGACTTAGTGCCCAGATAGGTCAAAGTCTGAGGACAAACATTCATTGTTGGTAAAGATGCAGTTCCAAACCCTGAATTATTTTAAGGGAGTTGTTAAAATCGGGAGACAGAATTGATCTTTTTGGATTTCATGAGTTGTTTCATTTAGAATGTTGAAGATGGTTTAGAATCTTGCGGATTGTTGCAGTCGCTGAAGAATTTATTACAACTTGCAAAGTATGAACAGAGTTTGCATGGTCAGGTTTTTGAATGTGGTTGGCCCTAGGCTTGCTGAGTGAGATGAGAGCTTTAATAATATTTTTAAAAATATTTTTTCAGTGTATCAACAAGGCAGGGAAGATTCTCAGGAAAGAATGATGTAATTGTAATAATTTAGAGTTAACAAACAGTAGTGAAGGTAAAACTCTATTGTTTACCCTCTTTACTTTTCTTATCTGTGTAGTCTTTTTGTATGTTATTTGCATATGAGTTGTGAGTTGGAGAATAGAAAAGCTGAAGCTGCTGTGTATACTCAGCAAGCCTAGTAGCATAGGCAAAGACATATGCAAAGTTAATATTTCAAGTTGGGATATGATTCTTCTTCAGAATTTTCTCAGTTCTGAATCATATTCAATTTGAATAATGCTAGACATTCTGAATATTTCTAGCACTGCAGATTTTCATATTTAGCTTTTACTTAATAAGATATGTGAGTTGTTCAATTTTGGTTTTCTATTTGTATTGATACATTCAGGATAATGATGATTCACACAATTAAACATCAACAGTCCCAACTGGTCCTAATCTCCACCAATTGTGATATGGAACTTATTGAAACTCTTTTATCCATTATTCCACTCCCAATCAGTTACATGATTCCGACTTCACTAAGAAAGATTTGATGATCCGCTGGAAAATTGGTTGCACGTTTGACATCACATTTGTTGGGTTTTGTTTCCCATGAATTCAGACTTGGTTCAGAGAACAAACAACATATAGCAAAACTGTGGCAATAAGAGCAGAGGAAAAAAAATTGACTTAGACTTGTGTGGTAGTGTAAATTATGTGAAACATTCTGTTAAATGCTACAAAATGCATTTAGTGCAGACATTCTTTTTCTTATTAGTGGCAAAACTACTTGTTTTGACTCATTTGAAAGAATTAGATATTATTGCAATATTTTTTAAAAATTCATTAGTGTATGCTAATTATTGCCTTGGGTAAAGAGAGAGGATCAGCTATTGCTAAGCACATTGAAGAATTGGAGGCAATCACAGAAATTACTGAAGTATTACAGCAGATGTGATTTTGGAATGCAGTCATCTGATGTTTTCCAGAAGTAATCATCGATTTTTTTTTAACTTGGCAGTCCAGGCTTGACAGTGTGTTATTTTCATCCTTTATCCAAGTCTGATAGTAAAAGAAAATCAATGAAGGTATTTGCAAATGGATCTTTCTTTTAACCAAAAAAGTCTGAATCTATTTGCTTGAATATGACATGTTCTGGTAAAACAGTGATTTTCTCTTTTCTTTCTCCTGAGCCAAGCAAAACCAAAGTACAAGGTAATTAATTTACTGCACACATTGCTCAGCACATTGCCTGCTGTTTGGTGACTGATCTATACATTATATGAAAAGCATCAAGATTTTTCTCACCAAATCCTAAATCTGCAAAGTAATTATTTTCACTCACGACATAAGAATATTCTGATTTCTTGAAATTTATTCAGAAAAATGTGTACACAACTGTTACACCTTAAGAAATTCAGAAAAAAATGTCAGCAATAAATGTCCAAAAATAATTGTCTGAAAACCATTAATTCATTTCATTGTTAACATATGATTTGCCATCAGTAAAGGTTTTTATGCATCAAATTCTAAATTTTATACAGAATCGATTAAACGTTTTGATGTGGTATGAACCTGACTAAAATAACAAATAAAACTAATTTTAACCTAACTTTACAAAAGCTGAACTTAATTGCAGCCCAACATTACTGCCATAGCAACAGTCCCTGCATGAACACAATAAGCTGATGAAAGGGGTAATGTGGTTGCAAACAGTGTATGGCATAGAAAAAAGGCTTCATAAACAAAAGTGTTTAGTTTCAAATAGATAGATTTTTCTGAAACATATCCTTGAGTCTGAATGCATTTTGAAGATGACAATTAGTGATTTTTTTCTATTATCCTTACATTTAAACATATGGCTATGCAATTAGCTGCAGTAAAGATCTGGATCCAAAATCACAAATGTTAATGTCTTAAAAGACTGATCATTTAGCACATTGTGCCATAGGCAGTTTAAATTGCACAAAAAATCATTGTACCAGATTAAGACAGCCAAGTTGGCAAGCACTGAAAAGTATTTTTTTTATTATGCTTTCGGTGTCTTGAGAAACAGTTCTGTTAATTCAGAAAGCTGCTGGCAATTTGGGAGAAAATGGGAAAGAGCAAGCTTTGAGAATGCTACTGCAGAGTTAGATATTGGCATCAAATTGGAAAGTGCAAATGGTAATGTGTAAATATGACAGGAAGAAATTGTGGGACAGCCTGTGATACTCAGCTACATTTAATATACCAGGCATGGCTCCAGTATTAAATATATTTAATGGACCACAAAAATGTTTCAACACTGCATGAGGTGAAATTCCTGATTAGGATTATGAATAAATACATTTGTGGAAAAAACCTTGAATCTGGTCAAAGGTGTTTACTAAGACAAAAACCTAGCACTGCCACTGATAGACCGGATGAAGAATAAGACATTTGAATGCACATTTGAAATATTCTCTCAAAGAAAACTGCAGTATAATTAATCTGTATAGCAATCATGGATTGGGTATTAATAGTCCTGAGTGTATTTGAAGGTGAAAACCCTGGGAGGCTTGCACCCTCTACATACATAAGTATATTGTGCTTTAAATATTCATTAAACATGGTTATTTTGTATTTGTTCTTTTCAATGGACTTCAGAATAAGCTAATTAATAATCTAGTTAGGATCTTAAATCCTCTTATATTGATGAAATAATAAAAAAATCCAAATTGCCTTTATTTTAATTATTCAACGATTTATCATAATAGAGATTTAAATAAAGAATGCCCCAATCCACACAAATCAATTCTGTACCAATCTCTGTTATTTAAATCAACAGGATTTAACCGTAAGAAAAATGTAATAATATGGTGTGTGTGTGTGTGTGTGTGTGTGTGTGTGTGTCTATATATATATAAAATGCTTAATTTGCACCAATGCTTATTGTATACACTATACTCATTGTACCGGTCACTAGCTCTAGGCTAGGACTTTATATGCTAGAGCAATGAACGAAGAAAATCCCTTAACCTACACAGTTGTATGCCTGCATGAACACTGATTAAAACTAGACACCTAGGTTACCAGTTTGCAGAACTAGCTGATGGAAAGTATTTTTCTCTACAGGATTAGTGGAAGAAAGAAACTTCATTTTAGTTTCAACGTAACTTACTGGATGGATTGTCATTGTGCTTCAGTCTTTTAAAAGTGCATTGAAAGACTGTACAGAAAATGATTGAATTATCTCACCTTTTATTCGTGAAAGTGAAATGGTAAAGTATTGATTCTTTTAATATGCATGTAAATCTTGAAAATATGAAAGTTTTTTGAAAACATAAATATTTTATGTTGCTACTTGTATAAGAAATGCACAGTGAGATCATTTAATCCTAGCAGTAGGGTTCTTCTCATTAGTATAATAGCCAAAACTAATTATTTAAACTCATATAGTGGTTTAATTTCCTCGTAATCCACCTAGAGTGTGTTAAATTAGAGCTAATTGTAACTCCCAGGCTACTTTAACGTATTTTCAGTTCCACATAACTTAACACAAACAAAGCACACAATCTGATCAGTCCCACTAGAAGGTTGCTTAATCATTCTTTAACCAGCACAATTGGCATATAAGAGTTACAAATAGTGCAATGAGTAAATACAGCTGTGGAGTGAGCAATGCAATCTCTGTGTAGCTCCATGCAGAATATGAAATACAATGGATAGAGTAAGATGCAGTAATATTTAATCTGCAGACACTGTGGCAGCATGAGGGAAGAGGACATTGAACAAATTAAGCAATGGGCCCATCAGGCATGGAAATCAATTGGCACCAGCCACTGTTGTGCTGTACGTTCATAATAAGGAAGATCTCTGTTTCAAAGAAAAAGGGTTAAAAATAACAATGGCTATTAGTTCTCACAGTATTATGGACAAATCTAAGCCACAATTACCTTATTTTGGAATACAGACCCATGAAGGGCAATTACCTTACCTTGTAATATATGGGCCTAATGTATAATTATCATGCATTGCTAAGTTTGAATATTATATTAACATCAATGACAATCAAAGAAAACAGTGCACATCAGTCATGGTTTAATGACTAGTTTCAATAAACAATATTGTTTACTTGAATTAATGCATTAGTATAATACAACTGCAGAATAAAAGGCAGGTAAATACTGCAGAAAGAAAAATCTATATAATAAAAATACATCCGATCCAGTTCAGAGATAAAATAGCTCAGCCCCTATGGACAATTTTATGAATGCAAGGAAAATTGTGGATTGTACATTCAAAACTTTTTCATATACATGCCTAATGAGCTTTTTGCCAGTAACTCACATTTATAAACTTGATCTAATCTCTTTAGTTAGGCAAACATTCTATTCTACCCAGCAATGCTATATGACCAAATGGGGATACTTATTTTCTCTGCAACACTTAATGCACATTACAGAAAAAAGTAATTATCCACAGGTGTTAGTGTACACTAAGTGGTAGGAAGTTGTGAAACATCAAACTCTTCATGAAAAAGCAATATTGTTATTTCCAGGCACATGCTTTAAACAAGTTAGGGAGGATCAGTGGTCAGAGCTTTTGGTTGTGCAAGGGCAGCTCTAGGTTAGATGTGAGGTGATGATTTTGGTTTCATTTTTTTCGGTGGATGTGGGAAGTGCTGACTAGGCCAGTACTAATTGTCCATTCCTAACTGTCATTCAGAAGGAGGTGTTGAACTGCTTTCTTGAAATGCTGCAGGCCATCTGGGGAAGTTAAATTCAATCAGTGCCTTTGGAAAAGAGTTCCAGGATTTTGCCACAGCAACAGAGAAAGAATGACAGTATAGTTCTTAGTTACATTGGCCTCTGGTCTGAAGGGCAACATCCCCTTTTTCCATGAATTTTCTACTTGACTTATGCCTTGGAGATGGACAGTACGTTTAGGATTAGTAGTGCAGTAGATGAGTTAATCAAGGCATGGTTCTGAACCGCTGAACTGTTTGTGTAGTCACTGAATTTAAGTGACTGGTTCAGTTCAGATTTTGATCAATGACAACCACAGAAGAAGTTAGTAGGAGATTCAGTGACAGTAAGGCCATTGAATGTCAAAGAATGATGATTGATTTATTTTTCTTGTTGGAAATAGATATTTCCTGGCATTTTTGTGGCTCAACTGTGACTTACCACTTATTCTCCTAAGTCTGAATGCTTTCCAGGTCTTGCTAAATGCAGGCAGACTGCTTTTCTATCTGGGTGGTCATAAATGGTACTTGACGACATAATCATCAGCAGACATCCCCATTTGAAACCTTACAATGCAGCCATGGTCATTTATGAAGCATTGACTTATAGAATATATAAAATAAAACAGTACAGCACAGGAGCAGGCCTTTTGATTCACCACATCTATGCCAATTATCATGCAATTCAAAACTAATCGCATCTGCCTGCACATGGTCCACATTTTTTTTATTCCCTACCTGTTCATGTGTCTGTCTAAACACCTCTTAAACATTGTTATCATGTCTGTTTCCAGCACCTTCCTGGGATCTACCACCCACTGTGTAAACAATTTGCCTTGCACATCTGCTTTAAACTGTCCCCCTCTTACCTTAAACCCAACTCCCACAGTATTTGGCATTTCTACTCTGGAAAAAGACCACAACTATTCACCATATACATGTCTCTCATAATTTTATATACTTTTATCAGGTCACCCTGTTAACCTCCAATGTATTAGTGAAAACAATCCAAGTTTGTCCTGGATCACCTCTGACTGATAATCTCCAAGTAGGCAACATCCTGTAAACCTCCTTTCCACCTTCTCCAAAGCCTTCACATCCTTCCTATAGTGTGGTGACCAGAAAAGCACATACCACTCTAAATGTGTTCTAACTAAAGCTTTATGCAGCTCCACCATGACTTGTCAACTATTATACTCAGTGCCTTTACCAATGAAGAGAACCATACCTTAAACCTTCTTACTATCTTGTCCACTTTCAGGGAGCTATGGACTTGCACCCTCTATATATCAATGATCCTATGGGACCTGCTTTTTATTGTATAAAACTAAGATTTAATTCTACCCCTTCAGAGAGTTGATTGTTTCCTATTTCACTCCCAATTGGATCTTCATTTTATACCTGTTTCATATATTACATTTTTTTTCATGTCACTTTACTAAAAGATTTCTGATCGTGGTCTTGTTTATGATCATGGTACTGTTTAAATATGTCACAGACTAAGAAATGCCATGGTTTTTTATAGTCTGCCCTGAAATTCCTCAAGAATTGAATTATACATAGCCATTTATGCTTCCGAAAGATACTGAAAGTACAATCAGAAGAGTTAATTTTCATTAAATTGAATGTGCTAAACTCATTATTTCTATTCATGACAAGGAATACCTTGCTTTGACCAGTTTAGTGAGGACATCAACTGTATATTGGCTGGTTATTATGTTTGAGGGTTTATTTAAGTAGCTTTGATCAATGCACAGGAGCACTTTTATCATTCCCTTTCATCATTGCCATCATTGAAGAGACCTGGACTGTCAGCAAACTGCCTTATGCAACAGTTGTCATATCAATAGATTTCTTTACATGCTTCATGACAACTTGCTTTACTGGGACAGACTGGAAATGGTACATTGGAATTGACTTGTAGATGCAAACTGACTTCTAACTTTCCTCTCCTTTGAAGGGTCCTTGTTACATAGATAAAAATCTTGTCTGAGTAATGAGCATTCAATAAACATAATTGCTAGTTGATGATTCACTGTCACAAGTTGTATATGTTAAAATGATTCTCGCACCTTAAAACCAAATTACATCTACTGAGCAACATTTGAACACAATCCTACATTTCTATCTGTTACTAAATTTCTAATGTTCCTTCTCCTCAGCCCCCACCACTCCAAAGTTTAATTTCTATTTTATTAGAAATAAAGCAATGAAGTCTTAAAGTGCTGAAGTGTTTGTTCCATTATTTCAATGTCCATGCTATTTGTTCATAGATACAGAACAACAAGCCAGGTAAAACTTTAAAGTGTTGTGGACTGTATGCAAATTGGTGTACAGTTTGTTAAGCATACTTTAGCAAATTCAACAGCCAAAATACCATCACTTGAATCACCAGTCACTTTATTTTCAATAATTTGTAGGTGAAAATGACTTTATTCTAACTTTTGGACTTTGTACATATTTGTATTAAACAGTTTGGCTACAAGAGCAGATCAGAGGCTGAGCACAGTGAGAAAGTTACTCACCTTCTTGTTAATTTCTGCTTAATCATGTTAAGGATTTTTAAGTGAACCTGTATGACACATCTCTGGAGCAAGTGTGATTTCAATCCAGACCTTCTAGCTCTAAGATAAGAACACTACCATTGCGTCACAAGAATCCTTTGTTCATTTTTTTTTCAATATCAAGAATGTATTCTTACATAAAACTGAATCTTCCATCACCAAATCACCCAAAGTACTTTTCACCCATTATCCACTACCATTAAATTACCAGCATTCCCAATTAATGAAATCCATCTCTCTCCACCTGTCTTGATTTCAATCTTACTAACAGGCTTGCAATCTATTTACAATGGTATAGAGGATGGTTGCAGCAAGGTGGAGATTGAAGATGAGATTTATTTCTTAGAGAAAGTGATAATTTGAGTTACTTTTGAAAGAATGGTTGAAACCAATTGAAAACTGTAGGGATCCAACTTCCCACCAATGTTTTGTCAAGCTGAACATTATGAGGCCATATCTGGAGTACTATGTACAGTTGGGTTTGCCTTATTTAAGAAAGCATATAAATGCAATAGAAGCTGTTCAGAGAAGCATCATGTGACAAACGCCAAAGATGGGAGCTGTTACCTTATGAGGAAAGGTTGGAAGGCTGGGCAAGTATCCATTGGAACAGATCAGACCTTGAGATCATGGACAGGTTGGATGCTGAAAAATGTTTCCCTTTGTCAGAGAGACTAGAAGGGGAAGTCACAATTTAAAGAAAAAGTCTCTCATTTAAGACAGAGATGAAGTTTTTAAAATCTCTTTCAGAGCATTGTAAGTCTTTGGAAGCCTCTTCTCCAAAGAGCAGTGGAGGCATAGTTATTGTATATTTTAGGTCCAACCTGTTGAAAGTGGAGTTAATTGTAGACACAGCAATGTATTATTCATACCATAAGGAGAAACTAAAAGAAATAGATAGATTCTTGACTAATAACAGTGGTTGATGTTCAAAAGTAAATCATTGGTTGTGAAATGCTTTAGGATATTTTGAGGAGATAGTAGTATCTTTCTTTCACTGGCAGCATTATGTGAATTACTGCTGTTACACTACCAACTCACATTGTCTCATACTGCAAACCGCCTGCAGGGCTGACCAAACCTTGGAAACAGTTGCTTCATCAATGCAAAGATGTGCTGGACAATATATTTTCTCCAGAAGACAATCCACTATAAGTAATTTCCTGAGGGGCACAAAGGCCTCACTGAAGTGGCAGAAGCTAGGTTTCTTGTAGGGTGACAATTAGTTTGCTTACTCTTCAGGTCAATGTGACCCTCAAAGTATGTATATAGTCAACTGTCCACAAAACCAAGCATAGCTTCCTGCCCATGATAAAGGTTGCAAACAATAGTATTATGTATCCCTAGAGTTTTATATCACATAGAGTCATAGAGATGTGCAGCACGGAAACAGACCCTTCGGTCCAACTCATTCACGCCCACCAGATATTCCAACCCAATCTAGTCCCACCTGCCAGCACCCGGCCCATATCTTTCCAAACCCTTCCTATTCATATATCCATCCAGATGCCTTTTAAAATGTTGCAATTATACCAGCCTCCACCACATCCTCTGGCAGTTCATTCCATACATGTACAACCCTCTGCATGAAAAAGTTGGCCCTTAATCTTTTTCATCTCTTTCCCGTCTCAACCTAAATCTATGCCCTCTAGTTCTGGACTCCCCCACCCCAGGGAAGAGACTTTGTCTATTTACCCTCCACGCTCCTCATGATTTTATAAACCTCTATAAGGTCACCCCTCAGCCTCTGATGCTCCAGGGAAAACAGCCCCAGCCTATTCAACCTCTTCTATAGCTCAAATCCTCCAACATTGGAAATATCTTTGTAAATTTCCATGTGCATCCAACCCCCTTTCCCAAACAGCTTTTTAATTTTATTTTAATAGTTTCAAAACACTTAAATAAAAGTGTTCAAAGAAAGTGAAACAATATGACTTTACTCTTTAATTCATGGAGACTCCAAGACAATTCTGAAGGATTGACAATACTGCCTGCGTTCACATACCATAACACAGCAGTAAACCATTACATTGGCAAGAGCGTGCTGAAGCAGTGTGACAACCCAATAACAAATTGAGGGTAAACAATACTGCTTACTGCTTGGAAAAAAATCAAATCTCTAGAAAAATAATGTTTCTTGTTCAGTTGCAGCTTTGCATACAGCAGATTCTAGACTCGGCTCACTTTCAAGTCCAGACCTGAAGCTGCGTGACAAGCTCATACTTAACTAACAGGTAGGAGAAGGTATAAAAATTGGCCCTTTCCCAAAGAGGGAGACCATAACTAGATTGTCCGGGACATCAGCAGTGGCCGGCAGCTAAGTCTAGGAAGAGAAGGGATTGGGAGTAGACTGCTGAGTTGTGGTGGTTGGGCTGCGGTGATGAGAGTGGAGATTGTGACTTTTTTTGAGCAATGTCTTACTTAAGCAGTAGCTAAGAGAGCTACATCTTAAGACCTTTCGTTATGAGGAGCCTGCAAGTATGGACAAAAGACTAAGTTTCAAATTTTCAAGCAATTAGTTGAAGACAAAAAAGATGGGGGAGAAAAGTCTCTCTAAAAATAGCTATTTTTGCTCTGATGTGACAAAAATATATGGCTACATAATTATCAAATGGAACAGCCCTGCTTGGATATTAAGCACGATCAGAAAGCTTTGATTTATTCCCATCCTCTATTGAAGAATGCCGTACTCAGACTCCCAGGCTCCTGTGTCTCACATTGATGAACTACCTGCAATGATGCAGGTCAGAAGCACCTCAGAGAGTCACTCCTTTCCTTTGACCTCAGGGAGTCACATGACATGTTCATACACTTCAATCACTAAATTAAAGCTTTTTAAATTGAACTTTCAGGACAATAATAAACACAAAAGTACTTTTCGAATTTCAAAACCATTTCCTTTTAATAAATATTTTATACAAACTAATAATGTGTGAAAAACACTCCCTTTTTCTTGACACTAGGTAAGTATATGGATTATTAAAATCTATATATTGTACTTTTTACTTCTACTTATAAACATAAATGATTGTAGTCAAAGAATTTCTTTAGGGTTTATTTCTCAATTTTATTACAATAAGTTATAAACTAAATAATATTAAAATCATAATTTCCATATTACTATTTTATTTAATACGCTAAAGGTCAGTTGAAAATGAAATGAACATTTGAAGGCAGATGTCAGAAGAGAAAAAAATAGCAGCTTAAATGATGACTGAAGAGAATTGGCCATGCCCCCAGCAATCACATGCATCTGCCTCTGTTTAGGAGGATAGTACAGGCTAACAAGTGTTTTTAATGACAGGGCAAACTCAGTTGAAATTCAAAATCATGACAATTCTGAGGATTACAGAAAAACTTCAGTTAATGGAGGCAACGTGAGTCAATCTCATGCTGGAGAGCAGGTGAACAATGAGCAATACCACTGGAGGCATGAAGTTGAATGGATTACTGAAGTTGTGTGCAGGTCAACAGAATGTGGACTATCTTTTGGGGGAAGCAATGAAATATTTGGCTTACAATATAACAGAACTTGCCCAGCTTGATAAAACTCATTGCTTGGTTTAAGTATTTTTTGCCAATCATATATAACATTGTGAGTGCAGCTGAGAAGATTTCATGTCTAAAACAATATGTGATGAACTTATCTGTTTCATGTCTGGAAACATAAAAGAATACATTTTGGAAGACTTGAAGGAGCAGGATGCTTCTGTTTGTTTGTAGATTCTACACCACTGCTTTAACATGTTGACAAACTTGTCTTTTAATCAACCATTTCAGAGATATTATTACACACCTCTGGAGCAGTTGAGACATAAATGGAAGCCTCCAGGCACCGGGGCAGGGACACAGCTATTGTACTACACAAGGGCCTGCAAATATTTTTATTAGCCTGGTTTTTCAAACCATCTTTTCAGAGATATAATTACATACCTCTGGAGCATGTGGGACTTGAAACTAGGCCTCCTGTTTTAGGGGTAGGGATTCTACCACTACACAACAAGTGAACCCATGTTGGGTAGCATGGTGGCTCAGTGGTCAGCACTGCTGCCTCATAGCGCCAGGGAGCCAGGTTCGATTCCCACCTTGGGCGACTGACTTTATGGAGTTTGCACATTCTCCCCACGTCTGCGTGGGTTTCCTCCCACAATCCATAGATGTGCAGGTCAGGTGAATTGGCCATGCTAAATTGCCCATAGTGTTAAGTGCATTAGTCAGGGGTAAATATAGGGTAGGGGAATGGTTCTGTGTGGGCTACACTTCAAAGGGTTCGTGTGGATTTGTTGGGCCAAATGGCCTGTTTCCATACTGTAGGGAAACTAATCAAAACTAACTGTCATGGTCAAATATGTATCACCTAATGAAGATGTTGCTTTCTAATTTTCTTTAAATTTGGAAAGGATTGTAGTGTACGTATAGCCAATAGGCTGTTGGACTCTAAAGTATTGACTGCAAACTTGATTTAAGTAAGAGTAGAGGATATGATAATGCAGTTAATATGGCAGAAAGGTATTATCGCCGTGGCAAAAACATTTAGAGAAAAGCAAGTATGTTATATATGGACTTTCACTGAATCTTGTTAGCTGTGTTGCAACTGATTGTTGCCTGGATACAGTAAATTGATTTGCTTTCATGCAACAAACATTGTTCTCTGTTACAAATCTTCTACTGAAAAGTACTCAAATAATTTCTGGATACTGATTCTACCTGATCAAAGTACCTCTCTGATTATTAGTGGGAAGCACAGGCAAAGGCACTTCAGCCAGAGCTAATTATTAACACTCTTACTCGTCTTCATACTACTGACAGTGAAAAAGGTGATACAAGGAGACAGGCTGGCACTCTGTGGGGGAAAGTGGAGGAATTAGGGTTTGTGTCAAGGAAGTTCCAAAAACCAGCAACGTGCTCCTGGATGCACACATCATCCTTAGTACATGTGCAAAACCTTACACATTGCTCTCTCGCTTCTAGAAGAAAACTGAGAAAGCTTTGACAAATTTAATCAAATCAACACAAAACTTTCATGATGTAGACTACAAGTGTGAGATTTAAGAGGAAAAAATGAGAAAGAAGTCATTGATGGTGATGCACCCAATAATGATGATACACTTTCTCCAAGCAACAAGTTCCAAGTGAAACCCTGAGATGGGTGCATTTGAAAGCAACTTGAAGAAATGAGCAATCATATGCAAAAAATATTGCAAACAATGTTTCATGTTTGATTTATTTAGATACTCCAGAAATACTGTTGTGTAACAGTTTAAATTTTGAGATGAAAGATTATCCTGATGATATTATTATTAACCTCATTAAAGAAATAAAGTACAGGTGCTTTCATGTTTATACCCAGGAAAATTATTCAGAGATAGAATGCTTGTGCCATCAGGAACTGTATCAAGTTATCATTCAAGGTAATATTCAGTTGGATTTCCCTGATCTAGAAGCAATATAACAGCTCCCTTAGAATCTAATGGTAACAAACATTTGTGAAGAAAGGTCATTTTTGTGACTGAAGGTCATCAAGGATAAACTGCAGACAACAATGTTGCTGGAAACGCTCTCTACTCAGCAATATATGTATAGAGAATGACAAACTTTCAGAGCTCATTATTTGAGGGCAACATCAGTTACTTCACTATCCAAAAATCACAAAAGAAAATATTTTAAATGGTTTGCAGGTTGTTTCCATTAAATTTGTGCTGATCTATGTAATTGCTCTTGAGTCGCTGTATTTAAAGGCTTTCATATATACTAACTCAGAAATCATAAAGTCTTTTCATTTGAAAGTATTTCAGAATACAGATAAGCTGATTGGAAGTTACATGGCTTAGTTTAGCTTTTTCACTGTCTTCGCCTATGTATGCATGCAATTATCAAGCTTCGACATTTCTATTTTCATTGCCCTTTCTGTTAGAATAATGCTTTTCTTTGAGTAAAGCTGTTGGGCCTCTTAAGCTTGACATAGTTTAGACCTTAGCACATCAAAACCTGGCCCTACTTTGGAGTCTGGGACAAAACAAAAACAGCACTAATGCTGTTCTCTACCTGATTGAGCATTTCACTATTTCACTCCCAGGTACTATTATTTGAGCATGTGTTGAAGTTGCTGCATGGTACCGTAAAACAAACATATAAATTTACACCTTCTTAAAGATACACTTAACATTTGCACTGCTGCTAAATTTGAGAACTAATTAGGTACTCTTTTCTTGAAGTAACATGAAACTGCAGTACTTTAAAATAAATTACATGGCGAGATTTTATGGTATTCACTCTAGAAAACATTTATGTTCAGCTGATTGAAAGTTCAAAGTGAGGTAACAGTGATTATGCACTTTGACACAATGACCTATGTGTAATGGTGACAAAGGCATTTCTTTAAAAAGAGATTTATCTACTCGGAATGCAGCAAACCTCTTTCTCTTCCAAACAATGACTTAAACTACTCAGTACGACAGACAAAAGAATCTCAATGCCTTCCACTTTAAAAAATTGTTTTGGAGTAGTACCTCATAAATGCTCTCAAAATAATACAAGTGGCACTTTGATTACAGCCCCATTTTGTTTACTTAAGTGGATCTTTTGAAATATTTGTGATACTATCTTAGGTTTATAAATAAAATGTTAGTACTGCAGACATTATTGTTGGCAACATTAATTTAGTACAATCATATGACATTTCTGTGACCATAAATTGTGCAATACAAATAACAGGGTTTCTTGCCTAAATTTCTTTTAGAGAAGAAGCTAGGTTCTGATTTGTTACTTAGTCTAAAATCAGATCCCTCGGAGTACCAACATTCTTCATTCATCCTTCTAATGTTCTTCAGACACTGAAGCAGTCTGTGTCCAAATGCAATAAGGTCTGGACTATATACAGGCTTGGGCTGACAAGTGGCAAGTAACATTTGTATCACACAAATGCTAGGCTATGACCATCTCCAATAAGAGACTATCTAACCACTGCCCCTTGCCATCCAATGGTATTACCATCTCTGAATCCCCCATGTTAACATCCTGCGAGTTATCATCGATCAGAAGCTCAAGTGGACTCACCACATAAACACAGTGGTTACAAGAGCAGGTCAGAGGCTTGGAATACTGCAGCAAGTAACCCACTTCCTGACTCCTGAAAACTTGTCCACCATCTACAAGGTACAAGTAAGGAGTGTGATAGAATACTCCCCTCTTGCCTGGATGAATACTGTCCCAACAACACTCAAGAAAGTTGACACCATCTGGGACAAAGCAGTCTGTTTGATTAGTATTGCATCCATAAGCACCCACTCAGTAGCAGTTGTGTTAACTATTATTCACCAAAGATCCTCAGACAACACTTTCCAAACACATGACCACTTCCATCCAGAATGACAAGGTCAGTAGATTTTTGGGAATACCACCACCTTCAAGTTCCCCTCAAAGCCACTCACTATCCTGAGTTGGAAATCTATCACCATTCCTTCAATACCTCTAGGTCAAAATCCTGGAATTCTGCCCCTAAGAGGTAGTGTGGGTCAACCCACAGCAAGATGTACTTCAGCAGTTGAAGGAGGCAGCTCACCACCACCTTCTCAAGGGCAGCTAGGACAGGCAATAAATGCTAATCGAGCCAGCGATGAACACATCCCACTAAATAAATAAATAAAGACACATTGGGAATTTTGCCATGAATCGACCACTATTGTGAAAGAAATTATGATTTGGAGGTGTCGGAATTGGATGGGGGTGGACAAGGTCAGAAGTCACATGACACCAGGTTATAGTCCAACAGGCTTATTTGAAATCACACTTCACCTGATGAAGACACAGCATTCCGAAAGCTGATGATTTCAAATAAGCCTGTTGGATTATAACTGGTGTCATGTGACTTATGACCGTGAAAAAAGCATTTCTCCACATAAAAGAAAAATTGTGGTAAGGTTCGATATCATTATCAGGCAGCAAAAATCATCTATTTGTTAGGGACGTCCCAATGCCTTATGATCCCTGCAATCTCCTGAGTTTTGTATACCATTGAAACTAAAGGTATGAAGCTTGATTCAAAACTTCAACAGGGTCAGCATGTCTTTTCACCTCATACAACCTCTAAAGAATATTTATAATTAGATATTTGAATATGCTGTATAAGCAGAAATGACTAAGGCCATAGCTTTGTAATTTTCACAAAAGAACAAATGGAAATGTATGAAGTTATCACCCCAAATTTAGAAATCTTGTGAGTCCACGTGAAAGATATAGAATTTGACTTATTTGCTCGCTATAGGCTGATGTTTTCAACTCCAACACAGTTCTAAGGAAGGGTTACTTGACTCAAAACATTAACTTGGATTCTTCTCCACAGATGCTGCCAGACCTGCTGAGCTTTTCCAGCAATTTCTGATTTTGCTTCCAACTCTAAATTAAAGCGTTGAAAGGTACAAACCAGGATCAGTAATAGGTCATCTAGCTTCTTGTGTCTGTTCCACAATTCAATAAGGTTATAGCTAACCTGTTTGTAATTTCTAAAAGCACATCCCTATCTACCATCAATAACCCTGAATACCTTGTCTGACAAGACAAGGCATGAGCTGTCAGCTGCAGTTTTATTGAAAGCAACATCCTGGTGGTTTGGAACAAATAGCAAGATGAATCTGCCAGGTACATGCTCTGGTTTCCATGCTGAATTTTCTTGATGTCTAGCTTGTTTTTTGATTCTTATCTGATAGGAATCTATACACTTTTGCAAGAATATTCAGTGACCCTTTTAAGGCAGAGTTTCAATGTTGTATAATCCTCTGAGAGAAAAAAAGTTTCCTCACCTTTATTCTAAAACAGCAATTCGTAATTTCAAAACAGTGCTCTTTATGTCTGAATTCACCCACAAGACAAAACATCAGATGGGGTTAAATAGGGATCTGAATGATGGGGGTTACAGTGAGATGTGTGACAAACGACCACCTCGAAGTCAGGAGTGTCCACCACTACCTGTTATCCTTTCTACAGGCAGCAAGGTGAGCTTCTCATTAGGCAGAAGTGAGTTTCTAATTAATGGGGATTATTGCTTGTTAAAAGCCTCATTGGCAGCCAACCTCCCCTTACAAATACTCAGCTTTCTATCTTATCCACAAACAAGCTGGATGTCAAGAAAACTCGATGTGGAAACCAGAGCAGGTACCTGGCAGATGCATCGCACTGTTTGTTCCAAGCCACCAAGATTTTGCTTCCAATCAGCAGCCTTCTGCATTCCTTGTCTAAAGGTATTGTTATTCTGCCAACTGCTTACAATGATTGTGGCACTTCTTCAATACACTGGCAGGGTGCTCTGGAAGTACACACTTGCATTGTAGGGAGCACCGGCACCTACCATTGGAAGGCTGCAGAATGAACACTGTGCACACAGACAAGCACATAGCTCAAGGATTGGACTCAGGGCTGCTGCTTGCTTGTTTTCTTAGCGCTTGCTCACTAAGTGCCTATCTGCATGATAGCAGCATCCTTGCCTTACCTATTCGTACAACCAGGCAGTTTGCCTGGTAGCTCAGCAGTCCTCAGTCAAGGGGTTGTACAGCTTGCTGTATAACAGTGTGTTGCAACAATCCCACACTTCCTCCAACCAAAAGTGAAAATGCTGGAAAATCTCAGCAGGTCTGGCAGCATCTGTAAGGAGAGAAAAGAGCTGACGTTTCGTGTCTAACTGACCCTTTGTCAAAGCTTTGACAAAGGGTCAGTTAGACTCGAAACGTCAGCTCTTTTCTTCCCTTACAGATGCTGCCAGGCCTGCTGAGATTTTCCAGCATTTTCTCTTTTGGTTTCAGATTCCAGCATCTGCAGTAATTTGCTTTTATCCACACTTCCTCCATGTGCCTTTACATGAGCAGCAAGCAGGCAGCCATGTCTCAAGTTCTGAGGAGAGTCACCTATTGGTTACATGAGACATTCAACAGACCAATCTCAATGTCATGGGCATCTTGATGAGTCTTGTAGACATTTGCTAAGCATGAGGCAACAGTGAGTTGACAATTAAGAGGATTGTAGCTTGTTAAAATGCCTTATTCACACCACACCTCACCTCATTTATATTCAACCTCCTATCAACAACTGTACCCAAACAAGCTAGTTGCTGAGAATTCTCAACACGGAAGTCAGAGCTGGGACCTGGTAATGTTAGCTTGCCACTGGCAGTGAACAACCTCCAAGCATTATCTCAGGGTAATACACACAACCTACCTCCACAGGCATTGGCATCTGACATTTGCCAACCCCTCATAATTTTCATGGCACCTCTCCAATACACTTGCAGACTGCTTACAAAGCACAGACTTGGGTTACAGGCATAGCAGGAACTAATATTGAAAGGCTGCTGCTAGGTTATGTTGCACACAGGGACAGACACCAATTGATGGATGTGACCAGGATGCACATCAGGCTGCTTGCTTGCTCTCCTATTGTTTGCTCCCTTAATATTTATTGCACGACCACTGCATCCATGCCTTGCCATGATATGACTATTAATGCATTGGCATTTCAGCCAGAGCCAAATACTACCAATACTACATTTTGGCATGTTTGTTTGTGTAGTCACAAAAACAGGCTCCTGTCATATTTGTCATTATGGACTTGTGCAGGACATGAGCATATGTCATTTTTAGGAATGGCACACATAGGTGTCAAGCTAACACCTACAATCTGTGGAAGCTGCCTGTTCAGCACCTTTACTCAACTAAACGGCCATTTTGGAAAATGATTGGGGGTTAGTTCTCAGTCCAGTCAAGGTCTGGCTGGGAGTCTCAGTGCCAACCATCATGGATACAGACTAATGGTCAGTCATCGGCTTGGGGATCTGTCCAACTGTAGTCTACTGAATGGCAATGCCGTACTTCCAGTGCTTGTCTGGATGTACATCAGCCTTTTAACGATGCCAGTCTTTTAGATGATATCTGTTAAGTGGCAACTTGTTCTGTGCCTGGTAAGATAGAGCTACAATCAGACCTAATGGATGCCTGAGAGCTGGGTAGGTAGTTGCTGAAGCAAGTGTGGTACATTACAATTAGAAATCTCATTGGGTCTTGCTACATGCTAGTTGCCTCAGATCCACAAACAAGGTAAGATTCACCTCCAAGTATTTGTTTCACTTAACAATGTAATGCCAATGTCACTTTGTTTGAATTAAGATTTGTGGTGTTTGTTGCTGCAAAAATTAAGATGGGGCCATCTGATGAACTGTGTTGGGATTCATTGATTACTTTCAGCTTCCTGGCCTGAGATGGATCACAATGCATATTTTTAAGTCATTTTAAAGGACCGTGATTGATTGTACTTTTTTTGGGAACTGTTCACTGAAGTAGAGAACATATCTTAAAACAATTTGTATTTATATAGCGTTTTTCACAACCACCAAAAATTTCAAAGCTCTTTACAATCAATAAAGTATGTCATGAATCATAGTAAGAAATGTAAGGAGCTTTTACTGGTAGCGTCCATGTCTCAAAGCCAGAAATCTGGATTCCAGTGGCACTCCAGTTTAATTCGCAACTTATCATTCCTTCCAACCAATACCACTGCAGATGGGAAAGGCAGGAAATTCTTGGTAAGCCATCCATATAAGGAAATGGCAAACCACTGATGTATCTTGTTAACCAGAATCCTGGACTGCAGGGTTGTCAAAGTCCTTATCAAGCATGATACTGGAGACAGAAAGTCATACCAGTAAAGTAGCAAGGAATAGTTCACAAAGGGCATTAGATTGTGCTTCCTGGATAGAGGCCATGGAGCAATTTTTAAAATACATAAGTTACAACCCAATTGCTATCAAGAAACAGTTTGAGTTGAGAGGGAATAGTGGCTGAGGAAACTTCTGTTTGTCCCTACTGACCAAAATGAAATGCAGCTTCCAAGGCCTACATTAATGTTTTGGTCCACTTTTAGGAAAGCTGAGGCCAGTTACTAGAAACTGAAACTGAAATGGGCTCAATCTGTGAGTCAGGTCACAATGAAAATGCTTACTGAGGATTTACAAAAGTATATAAACAACTAATTGAGCTAGAAGAGAGATTGTGCCTAAATCTTCTATGGATTACTTCATTTAGAGAGGTTGCTTTCAATAGTAAAATCTTAGCAGTGATAGAGAAATTCCACATAGGAATTTAATTTTTTTTAAAACTATTTGATTGCTTAAACTTTCTTTTGTTACAGTTTCAGATGCGCTTAGTCTATTTAGTTTGTACACTTGCGTCAGTGGAGATTTGTTACGCCCAGATTCTGGGTGAGCCACCAATTTTCTGCACCCAAAGGTTAGATGGGATTCCCCAGTTGGCTGTGGTTCCATGTGGTGTACTGCACATTGTTAAACGCAGGATGAAGAGGATTGAGCTCACCCACTTCTTTATTCACCCACATCCTCAGTTGGTCACAACAAGATAAATGTAAAACAGATCCTTCCTCTTGTGGGTAAACCTTCTCTCATTCCCAAATCAACTTGTGTTTTAAAAAGACTCAATTTAAACAGGCTTTCTTCAGTTAACAAAGGGTGAGTTTAATTAATGTGAGAAGAACTGGTAACACAACACACAATGTACACAGATTAGAAACAAGGGTTGAATCTCTGAGTTGTTCTCAAAGAGCAGATAGTTGAATTTTGCAGTCATTGCAATGAAAGTTACCAATAACAACCAATAACAATTAATTTCAGGGTTTTTACTGTTACAGTTAGATTAAGGTTCTGTTGTTCTGATTCCTTTAGACTGTGACTGTATTCAAGCTTGTGGAGTGAGATAGTCCTTTTGTTGTTCTGTTTCTTTTGACAGGATTGCTAGCTCACTGACTTCTAACACTCAGAGTGATAGAATATATTTACCAGCATTGTAGGAGAGACTATGGGATAACTCTAAATGTTTACTAATGCTGAAACCCAAGCTTATACATACATGTATCTTAGACCACGAGAACTTTAGTCCTAATAGCACACACTCAAGAGGTCAGTCTCACAAGCACACTCCAGTAGAGTTGAAACTGTATTTTCTAACCTCTGTCTTTGTGCATTTGTCAAAGGAAAGAACATAAAGTGTGTCAACATTTTGGGATAAAAACCATAGGCTTGCTATTAAGCCTCTCATTATGGTTGTGTTCACAAGAGATGAACGTCAAATCATTTATGAAATGTATCTTTTCTCCTTTAGAGTGTTATAGATTAAATTAGATTCCCTACAGTGTGGAAACAAGCCCTTTGGCCCAACCAGTCCACACCAACCCTCCGAAGAGAAACCCACCCAGACCCATTTCCCTCTAGCTATAGCACCTAACACTATGGGCAATTTAGCATGGCCAATTCACCTGACCTGTACATCTTTGGACTGTGGGAGGAAACAGGAGCACCCGGAGGAAACCCACGCAGACACAGACAGTCACCGAAAGCTGGAATTGAACCTGGGTCCCTGGTGCTATGAGACAGCAGTGCTAACCACTGAGCCACCATGTTGTTTGAAGTTCCTTTTGCATCCTTAAGTGGGATATTATATGATATTACTTGAGTCTTTTTCTCCAGGCAGCCAACTGATTTACATTTGCAGCCACTTTTGGCTGTATCAGTCTTTGTTTTAAAAAAACAGTTTGGAATTACATGTTAAAAATGTCCATAGTACTTTGGGATTCTGATCCATGGTCATGATTGTTTATTTTTCTTTATAAAGCATGTTAGTCAAAAGAATCAACCCCTGAACTGTGATATAGGAAGCATGATTACACATTATATTGTACCATTTTAATTCAACTTAGATACATAGATACATAGGCGGCATGGTGGCACAGTGGTTAGCACTGCTGCCTCACAATGCCAGAGACCCGGTTTCAATTCCCACCTCAGACAAGTGTCTGTGTGGAGTTTGCACATTCTCCCCGTGTCTGCGTGGGTTTCCTCCGGGTGCTTCGGTTTCCTCCCACGGTCCAAAACAAAACTGTGCAGATTAGGTGAATTGGCCATGCTAAATTGCCCGTAGTGTTAGGTGAAGGGGCAAATGTAGGGGAATGGGTATGGGTGGGTTGCTCTTCGGAGGGTCGGTGTGGACTTGTTGGGCACACTGTAAGTAATCTAAATCATATATCCAGGTTTTAAAAAGGGAATATAGGAGAAGGGTGCCAGGAGTAACATAGACGTGTGTACCACCATCATAACTTTACTGGATATGCAGTTGGAAAGCACGTTTACAAAAGTACAGAAGCTGAGGAAAAAACTATGGCCAACTCAAAGCAAGAAAACCAGGAAGTGGGGTGGATGTCATGGGTTTGGAAAGCGCTGACCAAGGAGGTTTAGAACTCTTGTTCACTGGCCTGACTTCAAAGTTATAGAGTACTAAATTAAATTTTGTAAACATCAATTGAAATGAGATCCTGCTGATGTAGTCAGCAAACCCTCCACACCCTTAACAACGGCAGGAGCTCCATTCCATCTTGCCTACCCACTCTAGTGAAAATGTAATCAAAAGGTTCTGGCTTGTTGAAAGATAATGTGTTAAACTGACATGTTCAAGTAATAATTTGGAGATGCTGGTTTTGGACTGGGGTATATAAAGTTAAAAATCACACAATACCACGTTATAGTCCAACAGGTTTACTTGGAAGCACTAGCTTTCGGAGCGCTGCTCCTTCATCAGGAACCACCTGATGAAGGAGCAGCACTCCAAAAGCTAGTGCTTCCAAATAAACGTATTGGACCGTAACCTAGTAGTGCGTAATTTTTAACTATGTTCAAGCAAGTAATGAATGGATTGGCACTTTTGAAGATGGCATTGGGATGATTAATTTGATGCTGCATTGTGTCAGCACTGTAATTTTCTACATTTAAAATAATTCTCATGTATTTAATGCATTGGAAATACACAGGAGGATATGAATTGTTAAAAATCCATAGACTTAAAGGAGTTGATCTTTAACAAGTATGCACTTAATTGGGTTTACTGTATGTAGCATTTCCTGAATACTGATTTTATCACTGGTAATGAACTAGACCTAATTATATCTGTTGAGGTAGACCTTAAGCCTTCTCACCCTGAGAATATGATGAGTTCACATACAAAGACTGCAGACTGAAAAATGATGCAATCATAATCCCTCACATTTTGCTGAAGAAGGCTTTCCTGGACATCCAAGATTAATGTTGATCAAATTAAGAGCATTAAATTAAACAGATCCATCATGTTTGCTAAAAATGAGAAAAACAACATACAATTATAAATGGGGAATTTCACCTTAAAAATTAATGCTGACAAGCTTTCATGGAACAGCTCCAAAGTCAAAATCTTGTAACTGTCAAACAGAAATTATACCCGTTATTTTCAAGGTTCTGACTCCAGAAATAATGCACATCTGACACATCAGGAAAGAATAAAAATTAATTTTGATTTTTTGAACACCCCCCCCCCTCCCAGAACCTTCCTGTAATTATAACCAGCTTTGTAAATGATAGTGCTTTGCACTCTGCCAAGCATAAAACAAGTGGATGAAGATGGAATTTATTCTCACTTCATTTCACTTCTCTGTAATTGAGGGCCTCTCTCATGATATTAAGTTTAGGGAATGACAAATCCATATTGAATCCACAGAAACTAAGTCAACATTTTTGTCAGTAGCAAACTGTATGCCTACAGTGAAATAGGAGATGTTTCCTGGCATGAAAAATGGCAATATTCATCCACATTGTTCAATAAGAGATAAAGGGGACATGATGAAGATGGACTTCAGGTGCCTGGATAGGTTGGGAGGCACCCTTCAATATGAAGGGCTGATGAAGTGCTTATGCCTGAAACGTCAATTCTCCTGCTCTTCGGATGCTGCCTGACCTGCTGTGCTTTTCCAGCACCACACTCTTCGACTCCGATCTCCAGCATCTGCAGTCCTCACTTTCTCCACCCTTCAATACGTACCGGTCAGGGCCACCAGAATGTGATGTGAAGTGTATATTGTGGGGGTGTGAGTTGTGGGGGAGGATGAGCGGAAAAAATGCAAGCATGTTGGGAAGTCAGCTTCAACATGACAAATCTATTGTGCGCGGCTGCTACTTACAAATCCATTGGAAAAGCAGAAGGAAAAAACATGGACTTGAAAATGATACAAACTGATCAGAATTGTATTATATAGCTGAAAATAGAACTTCAGTATGACAGTACTTTCACTACCAGGTTTGATTGTTTCTTTACTGGTTTTCCCTCTGGGCATGATTTTGTAAATGATCATTGGCTCCACTTGGCTGAGCTTTCTGGAGCTTATTGAAATGAAAGGTGAGAGCACTGCAATGGTTAACAGGGGGTATAGCAATAAGTACTCACTTATTGCTCAAAGATACTTTACTACTTTTTTGGATTTGATCACAACATCTACGCTCAGAGGTTTCATCTACACTTCAGGTGTTAGGAGTTGCAATCTTTATTCTGGAGATATCAGGTCAACATTGATGCTGGTTCCACTGTGCTACTTTAAATCTCAGATGGGGAGAAACAGTGACATAGTTAATGTCAGTGGCCTAGCAAACCAGAGGTCCATATTAATGGTCTGGGAACATGGGTGCAAATTCGACCATTGCAGTCATGAAATTTAAATGTAATGAACATGAGAAACTGGCATTAAATTAAGACCTGTAACAGTAACCATTGTTAATTGGGGTAAAAATCCATCTGGTTCATCAATGTCCTTTAGGGAAGGACATCTGACATCCTTTACATGGTCAGGCCCATATGTGCCAGCAATGATCCTAAATGGCCTCTGAAATAGTCTCACCAGTCATACGGTTGTATCAACGTTTCTGTTGCAGAAAGTCAAACTGGTTGGCACTTCCAAGACACCAGAAATGGCAATGATATACACACACCCCTGTTGGTCCTGCCATTAACATTTGGGGCCTGTGCCAAAAGTTGAAGGGTTGTTCCACAGACAAATGAACCAACAACCCAACATTGTCTCTATGATCTGGTTTTGTGCGTTTGACATTTTAAAATTTTGGAGTGAACAGAGAGTGAACTGGTCCCAAGCCCCTGAGAAGAAAACATTGGTCCAGGGTATCTGGACAAGAAGGTCTTAGAATGTTTAGGGAGGTATTAAGAGAGAGCAAGTAAGTTTTTAAGACAAGGTAGTTAGGAAGGAAGGTGTGATACTATCTTCAGAGGAAGGATGTCCCAGTTACCAAAGAATACACGCTGAAGACTGGATCCATATTTCCTCCTGAAAGTTCTATTAAATACAGAAATCCTATTCACACCCAACTCACCATGTTAACTTTAGTTATGTTTTAAATCAACTTGTTTGGACATGTTATGACACACCTCTGGGGCGGCTGGCTGCTGATATGGAATTCCCACTCATCCCTGCGTGAAGAGAGTGAGCTTACGATGTCCTTGCTGGGCTGAATGTAATATCCAGCACTATTCACAATCATCCTGGGTATGTATCTCCTTTCCCATTGGCAAAGGCAGCAGCACAGTCTGGAAGGATTCCTCCAAATGGTTGTGGTTGCTGGAGGTGATTCATCTCATTTGCAGGCCATCATTCCCAGAGTTCCCTGGGGTAGTGACCTATGCTCACTTCTCCTCAACTGCTTCATCAATGAATCTTTACCTATCATATGGTCTGAAATGGGAAGTTTCACTGAATATTGTACAATGTTCAACACCATTAACAACTTGTTAGGTACTGGAGAAATCTGTTTCCAGATGCAATATTAGTTGACCAGCATTTAGGCTTGTGTTGTTAAGTATCAAGTAACATTCACCCAGACCATCCCAAACAATGACCATCTCCTGCAGGAAAGAATTTAATGATCGCTCCTCGATGTTTGATGACATTACTGTCACTGAATCCCCCACTCACAATATCCTAGAATTTACTGTGGACCAGAAACTGAACAAGGCCAGCCATATAAATACTGTGACTACAAGAGTAGGTCAGAGGCTGAGTGTTCTGCGGTCTGTAGCTCACGTCTTGATTCCCCAAAGCCTGTTCACTATCTATAAGCCACAAGTTAAGGTTTTAGTGGAATTTTGACCTCTTGTATGGATAGGTCCAGCACAACAACATTCAACAAGTTTAACTCCATCCAGAATGAGGCACCCCATTGACTGGCAACCACATCTACAACTTTAAACATTCATTCCTTTCACCACTTCTGTTGTTATCTTGTGGTGATCTGGAGGATATTTGGATACACTGGTAGACATCAAGCTAGAGTCTGAAGACTTTTTAAAGGTTTGGAAAGTGTTTCTTTTTGGTTGGATTTATGGTGTCTGTCATAACCCATGTCAACTTTTCTCTGTGTCAAGTGTCATTAATTATGCAATTGCCCTTGATGGCACCCAGCTCATGGAATCAAGTGCTGGCAGAATTCTGGGACATTGACAATACTGGTGCTGGATAAACTCCAGCAACACAGTACTTTAGGGATGGTAAGCCAGGAACTGCTATTCACACTGTGGTCTCGAACTATATTCCCAAGGATATGGTCCAGAAAGGCAGGTGAGTGCTTCACTTTGGTGACAGTGAGGTCTGCAGATGCTGGAGATCAGAGTTGAGAGTATGTTGCTGGAAAGGCAGATCAGGCAGCAGCTGAGGAGCAGGGAAATCGATGTTTCGTGCCAGATCCCTTTATCAGGAAAGTGCTTCACTTTGCCAATAGCGACTGTGAGGTGCTCACAGATGTCAGTGTTTTTTTTCCTGCATTCTGGAAAAGAGATCCTTGTCACTCTACTCAGGATAACCTTTATCGACATCCAGAATAACAGTGTTTGAGGAGGTTCAAGGAGGCAGCCACATTCTGCCTACCTAAACATATCCTGTTGCAAACTGAACCTCACGTCTATTTTTTTTTATCCCAGTTAAAGTCACCACTACCCTCAACCCTTTTGCCTCTGGATCCTTCCAGAGCTTTGCTAGAGATGTCTGCCATATTTCATAGTTGCCAGGCTACAAGTGGATAAGTCAGGTGATTGATAACCACTTTGCTTGGATTGGCACTTATTGTCCACCGTCATGACATTGCACAGAAAGGATGAGCCCTAATGTTTGTAGCTGTGCTGGTTTCACAATAATGCAAGATGTCATCAACTAAACATGTAGCAATGCAGATCCCCATAAATCACTGAGTTGCGTTCATCAATTGCAAGGGTGACCTTGTCACCAAGGTGCAGCTTTTGACCAATCAAAGACAGACTTGTTTTTGTGTTCAAAATTCCTCAGCAGCTGCCATATCATGAGATTGTCCACCCTCCATGATTTCTTTACATCTTGAATCAGACTCACTGGTTTGAAAAATTTGAAGGAATTAGGAGATGAGGAGGAGGAAGCAGAAAGTGATGTAGGCATTACACCATTGACAGTATATTGGTACATGGGATATCCTCATTCTTACTAGTCATAGAGTCAGATAGAAGCAGCAATTTGTACAGCACACAAACAGACCCTTTGACCTAACCTGTCAATGCTGACCAGATACCCTAAATCAAGCTCATCCCATTTACCAGCACTTGGCCCATATTCCTCTAAACACTTCCTATTCACATACCCTTTCCATAGGCCTTTTAAATGTTAAAAATCACAGACACCAGGTTATAGTTCAACAAGCTTATTTGGAAGTACAAGATTTCGGAGTACTGCTCCTTCATCAGGTAATCCTCTCTCGGCTTATACTGGCAAATAAACCTTTTGGACTAAAACCTGGTGTTTTGTGATTTTTAACTTTGCCCACCCAGTCCAACACCAGCGCCTCCACATCATGCTGCAATTGTAACAGGCTCCACCACTTCCTCTGGCAGCTCATTCCATACATGCACCACCCTCTGCGTGATAAGGTTGCCCCTTAGGTCCCTTTTATACCTTATACCTATGCCATCTAGTTTTGGACTCCCCTGCACTGGGGTAAAAGGACGTTGGCAATTAACGCTATCCATGCGCTGGTGTACTAGATTCATGGATGTTCCACCAATAACTGCTTGTAATTGAACCTACCTCAAGCCCCCAACATCTATAAATATTTGCCAACGATTCTGCCACCTGCATCTGCATAAGGGAGATTTTCCTTCCAGTACAAGGTGCCTGTACATTTCAGTGATGATTCTTCAACTTGATAACCGAGGGCAAATTTTATTGCTTGTGCTATTCACACAGGTAGCAGATCCCCTGTCATCTGGTGTCACACTGAATCAGATATCCAATGACTGTAGGTTGCAGCTAAGAAGTCACAAATAATTAGCAGGCAGCTTTGAGCACAATGAATGGTGGTTACCTTTACCAGAAATTTTGGTCCAATATTAAAAATACAACAAAATTTATGTTTGGGTAATTATTCTTGAAGATTTTTTTAAAAAGCAAAGTCAAAGGAAAAACAAACTAATGACCAGAGTTCTGGAAATGAAAAATAAACAATATCTTGGAGAATTACAGTCCGTATAACAGTCTGATTTACATTTAAAGTGCTATGTGTGAAAAAATTATGCTATAATGTGTGAAGTGCCAATACTGCACATTTGACTACTGCTTTCTCTTTGCAACAAAAAATACTAATTATATCACTTTTGGTGACTTGTTAATGTCAGTTAGTAAAGTGTGAAATTTTTAATGAAGTGGTAACTCTTTAATTTAAAGATTAAAAATAGCACTGGATGGGGAGCCTACACAACTTGATTGCAACTTGTACAATGACTGGTTTCAACTATCCAGCATCATAGCGTGACATGAGATGATACAGTGATCGCACCATGTATTAATATTTTGAGTTCTGCACAGTACAAGTGAAAATACATTATATGGAGAATAAAGGACAGTGAGGGGTGAACTGCATGTAGATTTCATTTTGTTTTTCATTTTTCTAGTTGTGCCTATCTCTGTGACACTGTCACTTATCTACGTAACATGCTAAAACAATAGATCTCTGTGACACTGTCACTTATCTACGTAACATGCTAAAACAATAGATCTCAAATATCTCAGTGATTCATCTGGCAACATGGTATATGGCATGTGTTGTGTAAAATCTGCACTCTTTCTGCCTAGTCTGCATCCATCAGAATTTCTCACTCGAGCCTGCTGGTAATAATGTACTACTGATCTGAAATAAACACAACTATTGTCATTGTGTCATACAGATCTACAGCACAGTAAAAGGTCATTTGGGGAATCAAGTCTACATTGATCAAAAACAAACACCTAACCATTTTAATGTTCCAGCACTTGGCCCATAGATTTGCATGCTTTGACAATACAAGTGCACATCTGAATACTTAGAGTCATAGAGATGTACAGTACAAAATCAAACCCTTTGGTCCAACTCGTCCATGCCCACCAGATATCCCAACTCAATCTAGTCCCACCTGCCATCACCATATCCCTCCAAACCCTCCCTATTCATATACCCATCCGGATGCCTTTTAAATGTTGTGATTGTACTAGCCTCTACCACTTCCTCGGACAGCTCATTCCATACACATACCACCCTCTGCGTGAAAACGTTGCCCTGAGCTCTCTTCTTTATCTTTCCCCTCTCACTCTAAACCTATGCCCTCTAGTTCTGGACACGCCCACCCCAGTGACAAGACTTTGTCTATTTATCCTATTCATGCCCCTCATGATTTTATAAACCTCTATAAGGTCACGCCTCAGCCTCCGACACTCCAGGAAAAACAACCCCAGTCTGTTCAACATCTCCCTGTTCAAATCCTCCAACCCTGGCACATTCTTGTCGACCTTTTCTGAACCCTTTCAAATTTCACAGCATCCTTCAATAGGAAGGAGAACAGAATTGCATGCAATGTTACAAACGTGGCCTAACCAATGTCCTGTACAGCCCCAACATGACCTCCCAACACCTGTACTCAATACTCTGACCAATAAAGGAAAGCATACCAAACATCATCTTCACTATCCTATCTAGCTGTGACTCCACTTTCAAAGAGTTATGAACCTGCACTCCTAGGTCTCTTTGTTCAGTAACACTCCCTAGGACCTTACCATTAAGTGGATAAGTCCTGCTAAGATTTGCTTTCCCAAAATGCAGCACCTCGCATTTATCTGAATTAAACTTCATCCGCCACTTCTCAGCCCATTGGCCCATCTGATCAAGATCCCATTGTAATCTGAGGTAACCTTCTTCACTGTCCACTACACCTCCAATTTTGGTGTCATCTGTAAACTTACTAACTATACCTCTTATGCTCATACCCAAATCATCTATATAAATGATGAAAAGAAGTGCACCCAGCACCGATCCTTGTGGCACTCCACTGGTCACGGGTCTCCAGTCTGAAAAATAACTTTCCACAACCACCTTCTGTCTTTTACCTTTGAATCAGTTCTGTATCCAAATGGCTAGTTCTCCCTGTATTCCATGAGATCTAACCTTTCTAATCAGTCTCCCATGTCGAATGCCTTACTGAAGTCCATATAGATCACGTTCACTGCTCTGTCCTCATCAATCCTCTTTGTTACTTCTTCAAATAACTCAATCAAGTTTGTGAGACATGATTTTCCATGCACAAAGTCATGTTGACTATCCCTAATCAGTCCTTGCCTTTCCAAATACATGTACATCCTGTCCCTTAGGATTCCCTCCAACAACTTGCCCACCACCGAGGTCAGGCTCACTGGTCTATAGTTCCCTGGCTTGTCCTTACCACCTTTTTAAAACAGTGGCACCACGTTAGCCAACCTCCAGTCTTCCGGCATCTCGCCTGTGACTATTGATGATACAAATATCTCAGCAAGGGGCCCAGGAATCATTTCCCTGGCTTCCCACAGAGTTCTAGGGTGCACCTGATCAAGTCTGAGGAATTTATTCACGTTTATGCGTTTCAATTCATCCAGCACCTCCTTCTCTGTAATATGGACATGTTTCAAGATCTATTTCCCTACATTCTATATCTTCCATGTCCTTTTCCACAGTAAACACTGATGCAAAGTACTTGTTTAGTATCTCCCCCATTTCCTGTGGCTCCATACAAAGGCTGCTTTACTGATGTTTGAGAGGCCTTATTTGCTCCCTACTTACCCTTTTGTCTTTAATATGTTAGTAAAAATCCTTTAGATTCTCCTTAATTCTATTTGCCAAAGTTATCTCATTTCCCCGTTTTGCCCTCCTGATTTCCCTCTCAAGTATACTCCTACTGCCTTTATATTCTTCTAAGGATTCACATATGCTTCCTTTGTTTTCTTAACCAAACCGTCAATTTCTTTAGTCTTCCAGCATATCCTACATCTACCAGCCTTTCCTTTTATCCATACAGGAATATACTGTCTCTGGACTCTCAAGGCTTCGGATTTTCCAGCCGTCCCTTTACCTGCACACATCTGCCCCAATCAGCTTTAGGAAGTTCTTGCCTCATCTGATCAAAATTAACCTTTCTCCAATTTAGAACTTCACCTGTTCGTTCTGGTCTATCCTTTTCTATCACTTTCGGATGTAGGTTGGCTTCTGAGCTGCAAGGTTCATTTCCAGACGTTTCATTACCTTACTAGGTAACATCTTCAGTGGGCCTCAGGTGAAATAATGCTGAAAATTCCTGCTTTCTGTTTTTATGTTTGGGTTTCTTTGGGTTGGCAATGTAATTTCCTGTACTGATGTTATTTCCTGTGGTGAAGTCACTTCCTGTTCCTTATCTCAGGGGGTGGTAGATGGGGTCTAACTCGATGTGTTTGTTGATAGAGTTCCGGTTGGAATGCCATGCTTCTAGGAATTCTCGTGTGTGTCTTTGTTTGTCTTGTCCTAGGATGGATGTGTTGTCCCAGTAGAAGTGGTGTCCTTCTTCATCCATATGTGAAGATACATGTGAGAGAGGGTCATGTCTTTTTGTGGCTAGTTGGTGTTCATGTATCCTTGTGGCTGGTTTTCTGCCTGTTTGTCCAATGTATTTTATTACAGTCCTTGCAAGGTATTTTGTAAATGACATTAGTTTTGCTCATTGTCTGGATAGGGTCTTTCAAGTTCATTAGCTGCTGTTTTAGTGTGTTAGTGGGTTTGTGGACTACCATGATGCCAAGAGGTCTGAGTAGTCTGGCAGTCATTTCCAAGATGTCTCTGATGTAGGGGAGAGTGGCTAAGGTTTCTGGATGTGTTTTGTCTGCTTGTTTGGGTTTGTTGCTGAGAAATCAGCAGACTGTGTTCATTCGGAACCCATTCTTTTTGAATACACGGTATAAATGATTTTCCTCTGCTCTGCATAGTTTCTGTGTGCTGCAGTGTGTGTTGACTCATTGAAATAATGTTCTGATGCAGCTTCGTTTGTGGGTGTTTTGATGATTGCTTCTGTAGTTCAATATTTGGTCTGTATGTCTTATTTATCTGTACACGCTGGTTGTTCGCTCTACTGTGACACCTAGAAGTGGCAGTTTGTTGTTGTTTTCCTCCTCTTCAGTGAATTTTATGCCAGTAAAGGTATTATTAATGGACTTGAAGGGTTCCCCTAACTTGTTTTGTTTAGTGATGACAAAGGTGTCATCCATGTAGTGGATCCAGAGTTTGATTGGATGGACAAACAGACAAAAAACTAGCCACCAGGATACGTGAACACCAACTAGCCACAAAAAGACATGAACCTCTCTCACATATATCTTCACATACAAATGAGGAAGGACATCACTTCTACTGGGACAACACATCCATCCTAGGACAAGCCAAACAAAGGTACGCACGAGAATTCCTAGAAGCATGGTATTCCAACCGGAACTCTATCATCAAACACATCGAGTTAGACCCCATCTACCACCCCCTGAGAAAAGGAACAGGAAGTGACTTCACCACAGGAAATAACATCACCACAGGAAATGACATCACCAACCCCAAAAAACCCAAACATATAAATAAAAAGCAGGAATTTTCAACGTTGCTTCACCTGAGGCCCACTGAAGTTAGTAAGATAACAAAACATCTAGAAATGAATCTTGCAGCTCAGAAGCAAACCTACATCCAAAACTCAACCTGAGTTACAAATCTTCTCAAAACTCACTTTTACATCACTATTTAAAAATTAATAGAATTATGGTCGATGTCCCCAAAGTGCTCCCTCACTGACATCTTAGTCACCTGCCCTGCCTTATTTCCCAAGAGCAGGTAATGTTTTGCACGTATTCTAGGAGGTACATCACATAGTGAATCAGAAAATTTTCTTATATATTCTTAACAAATTCCTCTCCATCTAAACCCTTAACACTACAGCAGTCCCAGTCTATGTTTGGAAAGTTAAAATCCTCTACCATAAACACCCTATTATTCTTACAGATAACTGAAATCTCCTTATAAATTTGTTTTTCAATTTCCCACTGACTATTAGGTTTATAATACAATCCCAAAAAGGTGATCATCCCATTCTTATTTCTCAGTCCAACTCAAATAACACCCTTGGATGTATTTCCGGGAATATCCTCCCTTGGTACACCTGTAATGCCATCATTTATCAAAACACCACTCCCCCTCCTCTCTTGCCTCTTTATCTGTCCTTCCTGTAGCATTTGTATCCTGGGACATTAAGCTGCCAGTCCTATCCATCCCTGAGCCACATTTCTGTAATTGCTATAATATTCCAGTCCCATGTTTCTATCCATGCCCTGAATTCATCTGCCTTCCCTGTTAGGCCTCTTGCATTGAAATAAATGCAGTTTAATTTATCAGTTTTATCTTGTTCTCTGCTTTGTCCCTGCCTACACTGACTGTTTGACTCACTTATTTTCTCAACTGTACCAGTCTCTAATTGATCTCTTTCCTCACTATCTCCCTGGGTTCCACTCCCTGAGCTTACTAGTTCATGTCCTCCCAAGCAGCTCTAGCAAATCTCCCTGCCAGTATATTAGTCCCCTTCCAATTCAGGTGCAATCCGTCCTTCTTGTACAGGTCACTTCTACCCCAGAAGAGATTCCAATGATCCAAAAATGTGAATCCTTCTCCCATATACCAGCTCCTCAGCCATGCACTCATCTGCTCTATCCTTCTATTCCTACCCTCCAGAAGTAGCAGCAACAGAAGTAATCCAGATATTACTACCCTTGAGAATATCTTTTTTAAATTCATGCCTAGCTCTCTATATTCTACCTTCAGAATCTCATCCTTTTCCCTTCCTATGTTGCTGGTTCCAATGTGTACAATGACCTCCTGCTGAACCCTCTCACTCTTGAGAACATCTTGCACCCTCTCTGAGACATCCTTGATCCTGGCACCAGGGAAACAACACACCATTCTCATTTTTTGCTGCTGTCCACGGAAACATCTGTCTGTACCTCAGACTAGAGAGTCCCTAACACAATCAATCTCTTTGAACCCGACGTACCCCTCATTACATTAGAGCCAGTCTTGATACCCGAAATTTGACTGTTCGTGCTACATTCCCCTGAAAATCCATCACCCCCTACATTTTCAAAACAGCATATTTGTTTGAAATGGGGGTAGCCACAGAAGACTCATGCATTACCTGCCTACCTCTCTTACCTTTCCTGGAGTTAACCCATTTAAGTGACTGCATCTGTGACTTTTCTCCCTTCGATAAATGCCATCCATCACATCCCCTTGCTCTTATAAATTCCTCATTGCCTCTAACTGTCTCTCCAACCAATCATTTGATTTGATAGGATTCACAACCAATGGCATTTATTGCAGATATAATCCTCAGTAACATATAAACTCTCCTTAAACTCCCACATCCGACAAGAAGAGCATGTCACTCTACTAAGGGCCACTTTTGCTTCTTTCAATTTACAGACCCAGAAAACAGTGCTGTCATATTCCTCTGCAAAAAAATTGCTCCAGGTTAAATTAATACTTATGGCTTATATTTTTATGTTTAATCAAGAGACATATCTCAATAAAACATACAAACAAGAAAGAACCCACTCTACACACTACTGCAGACTTACTGTAAGGCCATGCTTAAAATATTCATTTGCATGTTTCTGTGCTGTGACCTCCAAGATCAGTTGTAAATTTCACATTTTGTTAATTTTCCCAGACGCACACCGATATTCAGCAATATATGAACTCAAACAGCAAAGGCAGTAACTGTGCAGGTTCATTGCTGTGTCAGTTAGCAGTGTGAGTTTCTTTATTTGTCTCTCTCTCTCTCTCTCCTGCACAAACCATGAGCTGCTTTTGTCTGTTCCTCTCCCTTTTAAAAGTGCTGTTGTTTTGACGTTCTTTTCTCCAAAATTCCAAAAGAAGGCAACAGCATATAAAACAGTCATTGCTGCTCCTGGAATTCGAGGAAACCACCTTCAACACCTAAAATACCTCAAAAAAGGAGCAGCCTGTTATAGCCAGAAATCTTTCCTGTCCTTACCTTGTTAAATGTCATGAAGATTTCTGCCTCTACCAGTCTTACAGGCAGAGAGTTCCAGGCTCTCGCCTCCCTCCAGGTGAAAAGAAAATCCTCACGTCCCCTCTAAACGTCCTGTGCTTACCTTAAATCTGTGCCTCCTAGTCATTGATCCCTTCACCAAGCAGAAAAGTTCCTTCATGTCCACCCTATCTATGCCCTCATAATTTTATACAACCCTAGTTTATCCAACCTCTCTTCACGACTAAAATGCTCTAGCCTGGAAACATCCAGGTAAATCTTCACTGCGCCTTTGCTAGTGAAATCATACCCCTTCTATAATTTGAATTCCAGAACTGTACACAATATCCTTGTAGTGTCCCAATCAACATTTTATACAGTTTCAGCATAACCTCTCTGCTCTTAAACTCTTTGCCTCAGCTAATAAAGGCAGGTCTCCCATACGCCTTCCTAACCACTTTAACTCCATGTCCTGCTAATTTAAGGTACTTACACACCAAGGTCCCTTTGATCCTCAGTGCTTCCCAAGGTTCTATCACTCAAATGCTTAGTTTGACCTGCTTTAGTGCATCATTTCATTCTTATCCAGATTGAATTCCAATTTCCACTGTTCAGCCCATCTATATCATCCTGTAATCTAAGACTATCCTCCTCACTCTTTAGCACCTCAACCATTTATGAATGATCCAAGAAGTTACTGATCAGCCTCCTATATTCAATTCTAAATCTTCACATATACTACACAGAGCAAAGGCCCCAACACTAATCCCTGAGGAAAATCACCGGTCAGACATTGTGGCAAAATATGGACTTTGTGTTTTGAATTCCATCATCCTATTTTCATACCTTAGACTCTTATGTACTGAAGTAGTTTTAAAAAGGAGAAAAGGACTATCCTAAAATGGCCATGACTGTCAGCTGACCACACATTGTTCACCAAATCTCATGAAACCAGCATTAACAAACAAAATCATCTGAATTGAAATTAACATTTTTGTCAAAAGACACTGACACGAATCCATCCAGTCAGGTATGACGAAACCATCATCTCGTATCTTTGTGCAATAGGTTTCACATATTGGAGTTGAAAGTAATCACTTATGATTATCAGGCAAGGTCATACAAGTATGCAAACCAATTTGCATTTCAGGAGCTTATGTTTGACAGATCTAGGGAGATAGATCTGTGACTGTAGAACTGGAGAAATCTCTCTCTCTCTGTGTATGTATTGAAGAACAAAGCACCTGAAGACAAAACAAATTGGACGGAAACATCCCAGACGTCAAAATCTTAAAGAAAACAGGAGTATTCACTACTGGTGAGGATACAAGACATCAGTTAAACGATTGTCTAGAGTGTGGTGCTGGAAAAGCACAGCAGGCCAGGCAGCATCCAAGGAGCAGGCGAATCCAGCTTATGCCCGAAACATTGATTCTCCTGCTCCTCAGATGCTGCCTGACCTGCTGTGCTTTTTCAACACTGCACTCTCAACTCTGAACTCCAGTATCTGCAGTCCTCACTTTCATTAGTTAAATGATTGTAGTCAAACGTTAAATCTTTTACATCTCAGGAAGACCATAATGATTTTAAATTGTAGATTCCTTTTATCTCCCTCTTGTGTGGAAAGTTATCCCTTTTTATCTTTGTACCTGTGTGTAAGCAGGTTTGATGTTGCATCTTTAATCTTTGTCTCAGGGTTAACAGACAATAAAATTTCTCCTTCAATTTTTATTTGGACTGGGGTATAGTCTTGTTATGAAAAAGGACTGAAATACTTATTGTGAACAACCTAGGAGTTTGAAAAAAGGGAAGCTGATTCATTTCTTCTCACTTGATTGTAAAAAGGTTGGGAGCTGATGTTCTGAGTTACTTCTCACAGACTTTGAAGAAATTGGAGTGGGGGTAAATAAATAGTTCCTTCAAAAGCTATTTTTTAAAATGCAAAGAAAAGTTGTCTTAGTTATTTAATATTCTATTGCTAAGAGGGTCATATTAGACATCAATGCTCTCATAGAACAGGATGAAGTAATTTAGAAAAACATTGTGTCCCAAAAAGCATTGAAATGTGTAGTGAGGTACTTAGAAATGGAGTTTTGTCCAAGGCCAGAGAAACAGAAATTGCAAAATAGTTGGTGAAACATCTAGAAGCAGAAGTTGAGAAATATGAAATAAATCAATCAAAATTAAAGTAATGTAGATCGGAAATACAATTCCAAGAAAAGGAAAAGAAAGAGGAAGAACCATAATGAAGAGAGCCACCTACAAAATCCTTTGAGGTCATTCTTCTCAAAGATTTCAATGACTCTATCAATTCCAATTTAAACTCATATCAAGTAACAGAGAGTGACCAGACAGGCAGCTGCGCAGACTGATGACTCAATAAACGCATTGACCCAAAAATGTAGGTTGACAAGGATCTAGAAACCTTTATGTACCAGAGAGAGCTAAGAGAGACAAGCTGGATAGGAAAGAGAAGCCAGGTAGAAAAAGATCTGATCCCGATTATTAAAAAGGATCCAAAAGTCAGGCAGGGGGCAACCCACCCCAAGTGCTTCCAGTGCCAGAGTCTAGGTCATGTAAATGACAATTGTTGGTTCATATGCCTCCCAGGAACTCAGGCTGCAAGATCAGTCTCCGTAGCATGAAAGATAGTCAATTTCAAAATCAAGTTTCAAACCTCAACCAGTCCAATTGGATTAATGTATAATTCAAAGACAGTGAGGTACAAGATACAAGTCCAGAAACCCTATAGAATTCACATCACATGTTTATCACCTTCCTAACCAACATCCTATGTCCCAGTTATCCATCTTTATATGTGCTCAAGATATTTACTAATGCCCTACACCTATCCTTCACTTTAACAATATAATTAGCATGCCATTAACACAATAACCTGTTGGCTCTCTTAAAATTACAGTTATAAACAACTTTTCCCCAGAATTGGAATGGCAAAGAGTTTGGTCCAATGGTTAATAGAGGTCATGTTCTCTTATCTCACTGAATACCTTATCAGCACTGGTATTTCAAACTCAAGGATGAGGTGATCAGAGAGCAATCTGACTTCTTAAACAGCCCTTTTTTTGATCTCCTGGAACTATCAGCATTCCAAAATTATTTCTCTGGAGACACTTATTAGCATGTTATTTGGAAAAAGGCAAGTAATATGAGTAAGACTGCACAAAAGAAACTCTTAGTCTTTCTCACTTTTTTAATGCCTTTAATGAAGGATAATAAACCTTATTTTGTTGTGGTAGGGCATCAAATTAATCCTGCCATTACAACAATAATTTGTATTAAATGGCAACTTTAATGAAGTGAAACATCAAAAGGTTCTTTACTGGAACATAATAAAACAAAGTCTAACAATGAGGAACATAAGTTTGGTGAAAGAGGCAGGTCTTATGGAGTGGCGTAAAGGAGGAAGTTGAGGTTGAAAGGCAGAGAGGTTTAGGGAAATAATTCTAAATTAGAGCTTGGGTATCTGAAAGTGCAGTTATCAATGTTAGAAAAACCAAAATTGGGAATGCTCAAGTGGCCAGAATTGGAGAATAAAGATAAATCATAGGGGCTGAAAGGTATCATGAGGGATGAGACCATGAAGGATTTAAAAACAAAAATGAGAATTTTAAAATGAAGACATTACTGAACTAGGAGCCAATATAGGCAAATGACCATATGAGTGACAGGTGAACAGGACTTGCTATGAGTCAAAGTATGAGCAGCAAAGTTTTGAGTGAACTGAAGGTTATGATGGTTAGAATGTGGGAGATCAGCAAGGATTGTATTGGGATACCCATCTCTATGTATAGAGATGAGATACCAGCAATGTCAGGTGATGAAATGGACATGGAAATTGGTAGTTTTAGTGATGGTGGGAAAAATAAATTACAAGACTTTTCCTTTCATGTTTAGCATTTTAAATGTTTTGCAGAGGAAGTTATTGAAAATGTGAGATGGTAATAACTCAGTGAATGAAGCATCTGTGGTTTGTGTACCTCATTGACCAATCAGATTGAAGAACTGTGAAATTAATGGTGAAATGAACAGACTGAAAAGGGTGTGTAAATTTGAGTGGATCAATTCAATGCCAAATCAGGTACAGAAAGACAAATAAGAGATGGAATTTATATGGAAAAAAGAATTAAATATTTATTACATTTTACATTTGACATCTTTTGAATCACCAACAATTAATACAAGTGATATTCCAGCTTGTAATAATTCATTTTCAATGCCAGTGAGGCTTATTGGCAGTAATTGACATTTACCACAAATTTAAAAGGGCGTTTACAGTTGAAATAAAAAAAAAATTTTTATGACAAGTATACTTCATATTCACTGTGTAAGTACAGCAACATTGCACTTTTGAATGTATTTCAGTGGTGAGGCAGACAGCTTAGTAAAGGTGCAGTGGCACATTTTGGTCAGCAATTTGATAATATGCAAGTTTACCTGTACATTTGCTCCTGGCCTGAAGTTGCTGTGGTTTAGGCACATAAATAATTGTACTATTCATCTTACCAATATTTTGACAGAATTGCTTAAATCAATGCAGATGTTTTGGAAAATAGATTATACAAAAAGCGCATCAGGATTACAATATCTACAAAATGAGAGAAATATTTAATCCTCTCTGATCACAATCTACATTGGAATATACTTACTTGAAAAAAATGCATTAAGAGGGACATTCTAATACTGCAGAAAGCTATTAAATGTTTTGTCACTGATTTATATTTTTAAGAATTAATGAACTTAGTAAAGAACATACATTACATGACTAGCTTCATAAAAAACGTTATAGCCTACTTTTAAGTAAAGTGCTGCTCAATTAGATCGACCCTCATAGCCCTGGGCTTTCATGGCTGGACTGCTACAGGCAGCAAATCTACCTGTACTCTTCGAGCCTGTCACTGATGCTCAGAATTGTCTGCTGCACCGGTAGAGAGCACAGCATGCCACAAAAGAAATCTGGCAAACTTGCTAAGGAGTGTATCGCATCCCACGTGACCAATCTGAGCTTCTTAACAGCATCTTCAGCATTTCAATGCCCCAGTCAGTTACACGGCTAAAGGAATGATACACATCCTACTTGTTTTCATTAGCATTTATCGAATTGAGAACAGGTGTTATCATTCTGTTTTGATCATAACTAGTGTTATCTGAAATCCATGAAGAGAGATTCATTTTAGTGTTGTGAACCAGCATTTCCTTGTTCTTTGTGTGTATTGTATTGTAGCTTTCCCCACCAGCAAGCCCTGTGGGTATTTTTCTTTTTCTACAAAAACAATGATAGAGATGGTAAATATAAAATGTGGCACAATGCCAGCAAGTTTTAAAGTGAAATCTTGACAAGATTTTCATATCAAAATTCCACATGAAGTAATATTTGCACAAGGATCTTTTAATTCTTCTAAATGAAAGACTGGTAGCTGCATGATTGAGTGTGTTTCTCTCAATTCAAGGCATATAATGTTCAACATTCATCATATAGGCAAAAGTATTAATTGTACACACATTTCCTGAAGAAAAATACTATCAAATGCAATGTTTAAAATGTTTTTTCAAATGAAAACATCATCTTTTATGATGATATTTTTCACACTGCAACACTCACGCAATCATTGATAAGTTATTAATGCTTCTAAATATATTTTTGTATTATTAGTGCACAAATGCTTAATTCATTTGTATGATATTCCTCTGTCCATTGGTTAATTTCTGCATAAAACAGCCAATCTGTTTTAAAAAGGTTAATGAACCAATTATATCAATGGAAATTAATATTACAAACAATAATATCCAGTCACAAATCCTTTCCTCTGCCTCACAATATCCAAATTGAAAGCTTCTAAAAAAATGGATTTAAAGAATTTATAAGACTAAATATGAAAATGCCAAATAAAAAACTATATACCACAAATACTCTGTAGGGTCAGCAACATCTGAGCTTCAGAATAAAAGGCAGCAACCTAATCTGCTAAGTATTTCCAACATTTGGCATTTTAATTTCAGGATTTCCAACATCCGTTAGATTTTAATTTTGTGCAAAAATACTATTGATTTATTCTCCATAACGCTGTAAGAACTGCACAGCAATAACAATTTTGTTCCAAGACTAAGTTGAATATGTAAACTGAGTCAATTAGCAAACTATTCGGAAAACGTTATGAAATATAAATGATAATCACTAATCTCTGAATAGTCATTTATCCTATATAACTTGCAAATTTCCTGTTGGTTAGGTTTAGTTTATTTTCGGAGACAGTCATTGTTTAAATGTGATTCAAATCAGATATTCTCTATATAATTGCACAACAAATTTATCAACAACTTGCATTCATATAGCACCTTTAACATAATAAAATGTCCAAGATGCTTCATGGGCATATTACCAAAAATGATATTAACACCAAGCCAAGTAAGGAGCCATTATGGCAACTGATAAATGCTTCATTGAAGAGGTAAATTTTAGGAGCATTTTAATAGAATAAAATGAAGAGAAATGTAGAGAGGAGAATCTGGATCTTTGCACCTGGTCAGGTGAAGACACAGCAACCAGTAGTAAAGTGATTCAAAAAGGGTGTTCAAAAAGCTGGAATTTTAATGCAAATATTGCAGAGAGTTCTGGGGCTGAATGAGATTATAAAGAATAACATTGTTTTTAAAACAAGCATGAGAATTTTAAATTGAGACACTCCTAATTGGGAATATGTCAGCAAAAGCAAAAAATAATGAAGGAATGGGATTGAAATGAAAATTAAGGTTTCAGCAGTTCATGTTAGGGTCAAATATAACACCGAGGTTGTGAACAGTCTCGCTTAGCATCAGACAGGTGTCAGAGACTAATAGGAAATCAGGTGACAAGGGAGCTGAGGTTCTGGTGGGGACTGAAGACAATGGCTTCAACCCTCCAAATGGTTAAATAAAGAACATGTTTTCTCATCCATTACTGGATGTCAGACAAGCAGTCTGGAAAGCTTGAGGCATTGAGGAGATTGAGAGAACTGGTGTTCGGATAGAAATCGGCTATCATTGTTGGACATGTGGAAACTTATGTATTGTTTTTGGATGATGTTGCCAAGGGGTGCCATGTCATTGAGAAATGGGACTGGGTCAAGGATTGATCTTTGGCAAATGTCAGAAGTAATTGAATGGAATTGGGAAGAGAAGCCATACATGGCAATAATCTGGTTGTGATTCATTAGTAAGAATGGACTCAGACAAGGAGAAAGTGAGGACTGCAGATGCTGGGGATCAGAGCTTAAAAATGTGTTGCTGGAAAAGCACAGCAGGTCAGGCAGCATCAAAGAAGAAGGAGAATCGACAGGGGCTTATGCCCGAAATGTCAATTCTCCTTATCTTTTGATGCTGCCTGACATGCTGCGCTTTTTCAGCAACACATTTTTAAGCTATGGACTCAGACAATCCTTACAGTGTGGAAACAGGCCCTTCAGCCCAACAAGTCCACACCGATCCTCCAAAGGGTAATCTACCCAGATCCATTTCCTACCCTATCATCCTGTATTTACCCCTAACTAATCTACACATCCCTGAACACTATGCGAAATTTAGCAAGGCCAATGCACCTAACCTGCACATTTTTGAATTGTGGGAGGAAACTGGAGCACCCAGAGGAAACCCACGCAGACACGGGGAGAATGTGCAAATTCCACACAGACAGTCACCTAAGGCTGGAATCAAACCCGGGTTCCTGGCACTGTGAGGCAGCAGTGCTAACCACTGAGCCATCGTGCCACCCCTAAAATGCAATCTCACACAGCTGAAAAATAGCAGAGAGGCACTGAGGATGGATTATGCCATCAATCATGTCAAAATCTGTACCTGAACTTGAAATAAAAGGAGATACAGGTCTCCTTCAAGTTTCATACATATATTGCAATATTGGAAAAGTGTAATCTTACACTAGCACCCTAACTTCCCTTTGTGCACACTGAAGAAAAATTTAAATAAAATTCAAATCCTTCTTTATTCACACTAGTGTAGAAAGATGTCACAGTTATCAAGGACAAAGTAGTTTGAAGGTCATCTGAGACCGTGAAATCAATCTGAAAGAAAAGAAAATGAAGAAGCTATGTATTAAGGTGTCTAATCCAGCTATTAACTGAGATCAGAGAATTTATATCAGCATCAGTTGCTGTGAACTTGAACACTGCATCTGAAATGACAATGGAGCCAAAGAGTTATGACCAACTGTTCACCTTACTTAACTCTATAGCACAGAAGGGAAATATTCAAATTGTAGGACTACAAAAATATTTTTGCACTTTGACAGTTGAAATGATTTTGGACTCTTGAAGGGTAGTTTTAAGAGTCTGCCTAGGTGTAGCTAATAAGAAGTTTACGATGTGTATCATTAGCACCATCTATATAAGGAAATTGAAAATGATGAGGTGTGGATGAGATAGGATAGACTACGATGGGGGTGATGATACTGTTAGATCAGTGTGAGGTGAGATCTAGACCAAACAATCTTAGGTTAGCAAGATCTCCAGTGATTTACTTTGTAAACTGGATAAATCCTGTTTATAAAGCATAAAACAGAAAAGAAGCTTTTCAAAATCATTTGATAACATTTAAATCCAAAATTCTCCCCAGTTCATGGTCATAAATATTCCTGTTTTCTGAGATAAAAATCTCATACTGTCTAATCTGTTTGATGTCAGTTTGGGAATTAGGGTTAGCTTCTTTGACCCATAAAACAATATTTCCTCCCAGCTAATTCAGCTTTGTGCTTTTCAGATGGTGCAGCATTAAAATCAGGCTGAAGAGACAATTTATTAGCTAAGACTGTAATAACTGCTCCAGAAAAGATGCTGTTACCCTGGCACTAATATCATATGCTATTCCTGTGTGAGGATTTTCTTGCCTCTAGCAAGAAATTGTGCAGACTTGGTCTCATCAGTGCTAAAGATGATCACTTTTTGTAGCTTTGGCAAAACACTGAACTGGCATAATTTTCTTGTAACGCAGTCAATGAGTTGTTTTACTGCTGCTCAGATCTCTAGTCACAGCGGATTGTCTGTGTGCAGCGGTGCGGGGGAATCAATGATGGGGGAGGTGGGGTCAACTTGGAAAAAATGAGCACTTTAAATATGACATAATGACCTATCATGTATTAGAAGTTTCTACTTGGCAGTAACTACATTGATCAAATACAAGCGATGGAATAACAGCATTCCAAATAGAAGCAGAGAAACAGAGTGGATACGGAACATACACTAACAATATAAGTAACTATACTTGCAATTCAAAAACGCTTTTTGTTAAGATAAAAACAGAACATGTTGGAGAGACGCAGTAAAATTCATCTGTTTTAATTTCAGATGTTCAGCGTCTGCAATTTTTAAAAATGTTTAATTTTAAAATTTTCTACAATTAATGAAAAACAACAACCCCTGCTTGGTCAGACTGTCGGGTGTATACATTTTTGCTGCCGCTACTGAGCTGTTAGGAGATTTGGTTCCACGTTGATTCATTGCAATGCAAACTCAGTTTAGCATCTCCTCCTAACTGTGGAAGGTGTGGTTCAATGTGTGGACAATAACTGTACTAATTTCCATCTAATGTCAATAAATCCAATTTTACTTTAAATATTGACCTCGAATCTCCTTGCACCAAGATTGCCATGACCTGTGTCAACGTTAAGCATTATTGTTTCCTCCTGATCACATGAAGCGAGGCTTGGCACCGGCAATAACATGTTCTGACCATCCGTTTCCCCTCGTGTTCTGCCCATCCAGCAACCCATTGCATAGTGCATCGCCCACTCTGTGCCCAGGTAGCGGACGGAAGACGCTTGTCCTCACAGTTATCCATCACTAACACTATCTACCTCTGACACCTTTCACTTGTCTCACAAACACCAAAACCGCAGCGACCAAACTGCATCTAAAGCTTGTAGCGTCATTGTGCAGATTGAGGAAGTATGAAAATATTTTACTGGAAATAAAGGTCAAAGAGACAGAAGTCCGGGGAAGATAAAAATAAAGCAGCCCTTGCCTGTTAATAAGTCAAATAAAACGGGTACACGGCACTGGGCTTAAATGGACAGTCTGCAGTCAAACTATCAACAAATCTGGGATGGTGGAGCTTTCATTTCGTGCCTGTATTAGCATATTGTCAACATGGTGGATTTATTTCTAGGGAAATTTAAATTGTAGGTTAAAGCATTGTTTATAAAGGGAAAGAGACAGATCATGGATATTGCATTTAAAAAAGAAATAATCTTGCAGCCTAATTTCTTAAATATTCTTTGTCGTCCAGTTTAAAATTGCTTAAATCAGTTTTTTTTAAATATATAAATATGATTAATGTACATTAGATTGAATTCACCCTGCAGAAAAAAATAAACTGAGAAAATGAAAGAAATTCCTCCGACTTAACTTTGCGAATTTAAAAATGGAGTTCCAAAACGGTGGAGAAAGGGTGAGGGTGTTTTGCCTCAAAATACATTAGTTGGAAGAGAGGTATGGGGGGGGGGGGGAAAGAAGCATTCAGAACTGTCAGAAGTAGAAGGTCTAACCCAACAATCAGTGAGGGTAATGAATGTTAGCATTTCTCTCCTAGCATACTGAGTGCGACATCGCATTGTAGGGAAAACTGACACATCGCTCTTCCTGTCAGCCGCTGTGTCCCTCCTGCTGGCTGAGCGACAGAGCTGCTCCGCTGTGGAAAGCTTTGAAGGAATCTGCAGCTCCCAGTGACAAGTTAGTGGCTTGAGAATACAGCAAAGAGAGCCGAGGAGCTAGAAAAGCCGAACTTCACCGTCGAATGTGAAACAAAGCATGCAGCGGTTTGTATTTATACCTGTTCTCCTATCCGGGCCACGCTCCCAAACCAAAAACAGAGAAGAACTAATATCGTCTTAAAATTAAAGGGTAACTGCACTGGAAACAGGTCAAAACAGAAAAAGTAAACATCCTTAACAATAGCAAATAGAATTTATAATCTACAGGAGTTTTGTCTTTAGATATGTCCATTCATGTAGAAGTAAATTCACAACCGAAGCGAAAACAAAAATAAAATCCACAGTCATTTGTAGGAATCTTTGGACACAGTTGCTTGGTTTAAGCAACTGATAATAGAACAGTTCATGAAAGGTGGAGAATAGCTCATATTGTATTGGCAGTAATTTTGTTTTTGAAAACATTAACACAAATAGAATTTCAGGCAAGACTTTTTTTTTAATCCAGCATTTATTTTGACGTTAGCAGAATTAGTAACATGAAGGGTTGTTCTGAAATATCATTATCTAAAGGGATTTGCTTCTCCTGTTGGAATTTATTCACTGGATTTAGTAATCTCCAGCTCGATTACAGTACACAAACAGCCACCAAATAAATCAGATAGATTATATTGCAGACAATGGAATGAAGAGGGCATTCACAAATATTTCTATACTGACTCACCCTTCCCATGAAAAATGTCCATCTTCCAGTAGGCTGATCATCACTTTATTGAGAGAGCAGTAGATTTGAACTGGGGAAGGGTATATTGTCCTGGTAAATCTCTTTTCAAACACTGCTATTCCACTAGATTTCCTAACCTGAACACTAACAGTGCTAAATATGTATGAAGTAAACCTCCACATCAGGTTTCTCAAATCACTAGCCATTTATTGCTGGATCATTAGGATTAGCCTTGCACATTGACAATATTTTAAAAATCGGGTTTATTTCCTGCACAGCAAGAAAAAGGTTAAGCTTGCATTGACACTGCTAACTAGGACACTATAGGAGGCTGATAGGATTTACTTCATCCCAAAGGAGATTGCCTATGGTGTTTCTAAGCCAATACAACGGGGTCTTCACATTGGCTTTAAACTTAACATCTTACCATCGCATAAGTGTATGTAATCACACTTGAACTTTGAACCTCGGCTTGATAAAAGCAGCCTAGGAATACTATACAATAAGAATGGACCACTGAAAGCACCAAAAGATCAGATTTCTGTGAATAGATGATCAAAACATCAATGTCATAGGAATGCCATCACCCCTAACTTCTTTTCTATGACACACTGCATCCCAGCTTCAAAATGTGCTATCTCTCCTTTTTTATCAATGGAACAGTGTCCCGACATCCCCAAACTCGTGAAGCGGCATTCTCTCCACAAGGATTGCAACAGTGCTCAGAGAAGGCCCACCATTAACTTTTCAGAATAAGACAAAATGAACAACGTCTTACCAGAAATTTTCATAAACCTAGAACAAATAAAAAAAATCCAGTTATGCACCACTTAGAGATAATTCAGTAAATGTGTTCCAAAGTCAAGGTCAGGTTGTGCACAGCAAGTTCTCACCAACAGGAATAAATTAAACAAACAAATAATCTGCTTCACGAGTGTTGATTGAGGTATCAATGTTGGGCAAGTGATTATGAGAGCTGGATGTAGTTCTGGACCAGAAAGCACAAAAAAGATAGAGGGATAGAGGTACAAGTTTATTTGGAAAAAAAAAATGAGTACAAACCTGAGCATATTTTCTCATGATCCTTCCCCAAACACATCGCGTTATCTGGCATTTCCGTCTTTGCAGCAAGAACAACGAAGGATTTTACCCTTTTACCACTCATCATTCCTGGAGCAATTCACCACTCACCATATACCCTGCAATCCCTTGGACAATTTTTAAAAGGCTGATGGGTGCACCCAGACAAACCCTGTCAGTCTGGAGCTGTCCTGCATACATCCAGACATTGGGCCCAGACATGGCAGAAAGAGGGTATTGGCACCCCCACTTTGTGGGCATTGTCCTGGAGCTCCTCCTGGACAGGGTCATGTATTTTTCCCAAAGGGCCTTCCATGGAGGCCAAGACAACAGACTTTGCCAACCTGGAGCAAGCTTCAAGCTAATTCAGCCATTATGGAGGAATACTCAGCACCATAGGAAGAAGGCCAATGTCCTTCCCCACTTCAGCAGTGCCACCATCTTCTCTCCATCACTTTTATCTTGCTACTGGACCCACCTCTCACCAAGGCTCATGCTCTGCCATGCTCCCGTAATGTCTGCAACATCCTCCTCAGTCGCCCTCACCCACTCCAGCACCCAATAACACTAACTCTGCTTGGCCCTTCCATAGTTTACTCACTCACTTGGGAAACCTCTCCGCCTGGACAACAGGAATAGCTGTGCCATCTGCTTTCATCTTCTATAATACCTGCCTCTCTCTCATTCCAGGATTAAAACTATTCACAATAAGGCAGAAAGAATCAGGATGGGTGTGTGCTGCCCATCATTCAGCTCCTTGGCCCTTATCAGCAGAGGGGCTTGACTCTGACTGCAGAGGCTGCCCTCAACTTCCTGTGCTGGGATTCTCTGAGCGATGGTTGTTCCTTTTGACTGAATTAAGGCTCGCTGACCACTGTGGGAAGCTTCTTGACTTTGTCTCTGCATTAAATGGCATGGCAAGGCAGTAATAAAATGAGCTGAAAATGTGTTGCTGGAAAAGCGCAGCAGGTCAGGCAGCATCCAAGCAACAGGAGATTTGACATTTCGGGCATAAGCCCTTCTTCATTCCTGAAGAAGGGCTTATGCCCGAAACGTCGAATCTCCTGTTCCTTGGATGTTGCCTGACCTGCTGCGCTTTTCCAGCAACACATTTTCAGCTCTGATCTCCAGCATCTGCAGACCTCACTTTCTCCTCGAAGTAATAAAATGAGACTGGTATCTCTGGCTAAGGGGGCAAAACACAATTTAAAAAGGTAGGGAAATGCAAGACAGATATTGTGAGCATCGAGGAACGTTTTGGGTGAATGAGCACGATGACAGTAAGTAAAGAGCCCTGCGATGTAGCCTGGTCCAGTTATCAGCCGGGTGTTTGTCCTGAGGTACGGTATTGAAGTTCAGAAGAGTCCTCTACATTTTGAGATGTGCTATGAGGGGTTTGTAGGGGTTGGCAATGTTGGATGCCAATGTTCATGGATGTGGAGTGCATGTGGCAAGTGCCCAAGGACCATGTCCAAGATATTGGTGCCCAACGTGGAGGTTGTTTGGAGTAAGCGGTGAGTTGAACCCAGCCAAAGCTCCTTATGGTTTCCATGTTATGTTTTCCTGAAGGCTACCTCATATGGTGCATTTGGTAAGATTGCAACCTGTGGCAAGTTGAGCTGTTAACAAAGTGCTTAACAAACAAGCAACCATGAGCATCAATTGAGAATTCACTGCTGTCTGCTGAAAATCTCTCCATGTTGCTTGAGAAAAGCAAACAAAATGTGGCGAGATGGTCTCATCATTAAGATGGACCTGGATGAACATCTTGCCTGATTCTGCCACTGCTTTTGCCATAGCCCACATCGCTGAGAGCTTGGTAAGATTCCACCCATAAGGTTTGCAGCTATCAGGAAAGCTTGATTAGTTGAGGGTCTTTTCTCAAGAATAACATTAAGCAGTTAGTTCCACCTGTTGGGAGAAGTGCAAAGCTATAAGTAGAATGCTGTCATGGAGACAGAGGTGGACATGTCAGCAATTCTGTACCTACTATCTGATGAGTTGGCATTCAAATGTGTTTTTTTTCCTGTGCTGGCATCCCAGGGCATGGCCACATAGAACTGGGATGAAGTCACCAACCTCTGCCATAAAAATCAATGGTGTTTCTACCTCCATGAGCCAGCTTGCTCACTCAATTAAAAGCTAATGTGTTGCATTCTGCCCTCTTTCAAAACAAAGTCAGCACTTAAAGTTCATGTGGTGATGGGTGTATTTGTCCCTTAGATAGGTCGCAGATCATCTAAGATAATCTACTCACATGGTGGTGACAATTGGAAGGAACATCACCCCTGTAAATAGAATGGAAACAGATGGTGAGACGCTGCTCACCCAATCACAGGCTGAGTCTCTCTCATACTTGTTGCTGATAGGTTTACCAGGGAGCATATCAGCAACAAATATGGGAGAGAAGTAACCTGTGATTGGGAGATCAGTGACCAAGGCATGTACGTTCTGGCAGTGAGGGAGTCATCAAGGACGGACCTACCAGAGGTCAAGAATGGGAGGCCATGAGTCAGGAGCAAGGGGAAGAGGCATGGGTAGGAGGCTGTGAACCAAGGCACTGAGAGCAGAAGCCAATGACTTGGAGGTCTGAAATGGGAAGCTGGGAGGCCTGTGATGGAAAGTGATAAAATGAGCCGCAAGGGTCAGAAGGCCATGATCCATGGTGTTAGTGAGTGGAGTGGAAATGGGCATGAACCAGAAGTGGGAGCCAGCCCCCATGTAGCCAAGGTTGTGAGATTGAAGAACTGGCAACCTTTTTGCCAAGCCAAGGATGGAGGGGGAGAGGGTTTGGCGAAACAGAAAGGTGAGTGGTTATAGGATAACAGGGAGGCTACATGAGTGGGTATGGGGACGGAAACAGGGAGTCTGCAAGGGGATAAGGAAGGGACAGGGCAAGGGGGTAGTGGAAAGAGAGGGAACGGTAAAAAGGGCACAATGAGGTTGCAAAGATGAACAACAGTTTCAAACCTGTCAACAAAAGAATTCTGAGCAAAATAGGAGCTAAAACAATATTGCTGAGGTAATAGAAACATGGAATTCAAAAGCAGAACTAGGCCACTTGGCTGTTCAAGCCTGCTCTACCTACCTTCAATATGGTAATGGCTGATCATTCAACCTAGTACCCTGTTCTCATTTGGTCTTTATATCCTTTGATTCCTTTCAACCTTAGATCAACATCTAACTCCTTCCTGAGAACATTCAATGTTTTGGCCTCAACCATTTCTGTGACAGAGAATTCCATTGACTCACTACTCTCTGGCTGAAGAAATCTGAATTAATTGTAAATAAATGTAGAATGTCAAACTTAAGATGGTTTTATATGTTCAGGAATGACGATATGGGAAACATGCAGTGGAATTGAAATAAACAGTGTTTCAATTGTTAAATTTAAATCAGAGATTGAGATCTGAGATGCAATAAAAAATACAGTAACCGCCTGGTCAGAATATTCCAGCTTTCTGAATATACAATAGATGCGCATTGGCTTTAACTGCACCAAGCGCTTTTAGAGTGATGGACTTTTGTGCGTTGAAGTGGGTGTCAGGTATTATGAAATAGATTTTTGTTGCTAACGTATGCCTATGGTCTTGTGCCAATTCAAATACTGTGCTGTTTAAGAAGTTAATTGTGTGTCGCAGCTTTAGAATTAATGAAATAATTAGTCAATAATTATTGAGGACATTGGTGATTCTGCTTCTGTGTGAGTCCAAGTGCCCCAAACATCAAGGTATTATGTTACTATATGACACACCACCTAATAAAGGACTTTGTGAGAACGAACAAGTTGACAGTGAAAGCCAAAATGGCACCCCCAAAAATTAAAAGGTTGCCTTTGAGAAAATTTGAAGATGAACCCTCAAAGGAAACCCTGTGTCTGGGAGATACTGAGCAACCAGAGGACTGGCAACCTTCAAGTATCAGGAGTGGTATATGTGATTAAACTTTGTAGGCAGTCCCATTTAGAAGACTCCAATAGAATCCAGACTTAAATATAAATTCAGAGTTTCATAATGTCATAGAGTCATAGAGATGTACAGCATGGAAACAGACCCTTCGGTCCAACCCAATCTAGTCCCACCTGCCAGCACCCACCCCATATCCCTCCAAACCCTTCCTATTCATATACCCATTCAAATGCCTCTTAAATGTTGCAATTCATGAGGGGAGGCTGGCAATTCCCTGGCAAGGGGTGGGTGAAAGAAAACCCATGAGGAAGAATTACCAGAGGTGGGTGGTGGTAGACACTCCCTCATCTGGTGGACTGAAAATTTTACACTGACTCCCTTTCCATGGGTAAACCACAGCAGGATGATGGGCAAGGAGGGTGGCTATGGTTCTCTGGCATTTTATGCACCCTCCAATTATCCTGCCATCTAATGACAAGAGAATGTGGGATGTGAACACCTTGCTATGGAGTAGGTGGGACAAATAGTATTGTTACCATTTAAGATTAAGGTGCATACAATCATGACAGCAAAAGGAATAGTATGTTTCCTTGATAGGATTAAATGCAAAGTGTGTAGGAGGGTCATATGATGCATAAAGCACAGAATAGACCAGTTAAGCTAAATGGATTATTTCAATGCTGTAGGTCCTTTGTAATTTGATGTACCACCCTTATTCTTCTTAAAGTAGTGCTTAAGGGATCGGGTACATCCACCTGAAAACATCAATGCTTCCTCAGTTTAACATCTCATTTGAAAGACAGCTGCTGAACATCCATAAAGAGGGATTGTGGAATCGATATCTGTCCTGATGCCATCCTAAAGATATCTGTGCTCTGTGGGGAGGAGATGCCTTCCAGCTGCGACAGACACACTAGTCAACAGAATCAATTAGGTGGCGCAGGAGTCAATCTCAGTCCAGTACCTTGGGGTGCCTTCAGAATCAGGGACACACTAACACCCCCTTTCACTGTTGAAGGGCTAGCCACCCATCCCCATTCTGTCCTGTCAGCTGGGGAATGATTTAGATCCTGACCTCACACACTATTTAAAGGCATATACACACAGACTCTCAGGTTTAACATTCCTCATGTGTTACAACTCTTTCTCTTCACTTTCAGGTTGTTTGGAAGGTCTGGAAAAGATCCAGATCGCCCCAGAGTGGGCCCTGTGTCTAAGAAGAGAGTTGATGCAAATGTAATTAAACCCCCATTAGCCTGGCTGATAACGTCAGCAGTTTGACTCCGAGGACAGGGTAGGCAGAGAGTTAGCAAAAACTCTGAAACATTCCTGCCTTCAGTTTGTTGTAGGATCCTCAGAGAGGTTTGCTGCAGCTGTCCAAAGGTGTCCCTCTGTTTGCTAATGAAGAAAGAATAAGGTCGAAAGTCAGGTACACTTTCTTAAAATGCATTTGGACTTGTTTGGTGACAAGCAAGATGGGTTTGTGCAGGGAAGGTCATGGTTCACCAACTTTCTTGAGTTTTTGAGGAGGTTTTCAAGAATGATTGATGAGGGAAGGGCAGTGAATATTGTCTACATAGACTTTCATCAGTTTTTGATGAGGTACCTCATGGCAGGCTGGTACAAAAGGGGATCCAGGGTGAGCTGGCTAGATGGATACAGAACTGGCTTGGCCATAGAAGACAGGGAGAAGTGGTGGAAGGGTGCTTTTCAGAATGGAGATCAGTAACTAATGGTGTCCCAGCGGGATCAGTGCTGGAACCTTTGTTATTTGTAATATATATAAATGATCTGGAGGAAACTATAGGTGGTCTGATTAGTACATTTGCAGATAAGACCAAAACAGGCAGACTTGCAGATAGTGAGAAGGGTTGTCAAAGGATACAGCAGGATATAGATAGATTGCAGATTTGGGCAGAGAAAAGGCAGATGGAGTTTAACCTGGACAAATGTGAGGTGATGCATTTTGGAAGATCAAATTCAGGTGCAAATTATACAATAAATGGCAGCACCCTTAGAAGCATTGATGTAGAAGGATCTGGGCATACAGGTCCACAGATCCCTAAAAGTGGTAATACAGGTGAATAAGGTGGTCAGGGGGACATGCAGCATAGTTGCCTTCATCAGCCAGGGCATCGAATAGAAAAGTTGGCAAGTTATGTTACAGCTGTACAAAACATTAGGGTTCGACCATATTTGGAATATTGTGTGCAGTTCTGGTCACCACACTACCAGAAGGAGGTGGATGCTTCTGAGATGGTGCAATGAAGGCTTACCAGGATGTTGAAGGTCAACCACAAGAGGGCACAGATTCAAGGTGAGAGGGGGCATGCTTAGGGGAGAAGTGCAGGAAAAGTCTTTCACATGGAGGGTGATTGGTGTCTGGAATGCATAATGCATAATGCACACACAATAAGTAGTGGTGGTGGAGAAAGCAGGCACATTAGCAATGTTTAAGGTATATCTTGATAGACACGTGAATGGGAGGCGAAAAGAGGGAAAGAAATCACGTATGGGCAATAAGTAGCGGCTCTAAATAAAGATTAGGAATTGGCACAGGCTTGGTGGACTGGGGGTCCTGTTCCTGTGCTGTATTGTATTGTACTGATATGTTGATTCCTGAGGCATAGAGCAGAGGGAAGCTTACCTGATGACTGATGAGATTATTGGATTTGAGCTAAGCAAGCACAGAGACAAATGGAATTCCCTGAAAATAATATTTCCAAAGCCAATTTTCATTTAAAAACATGAGTGCCATAATGTATGTGGATGCAAGCTGGTCAACAAAACATGAATTTTCATTCACTGATTGAGGTTGGTTCAGCTGTGCTTTAAGTTTCGTAACTACTGAAGTGGCACAAGCTGAAAGAAGCCATGCCAATGGGATTTACATTGTTACAAGTCGTAACTGCAGTGTTGGCATATCTACATGGCCATGGCCAAGGACAACTGCCCCCACTGAGGGAACCAATTACCTAGCTTTGCCACCTGCTGCAAGGAAGCCTACAACATTGACATGGGTCTTCCAATGGCAGTCAAGGTCATGACTGAGCACACTATGTCTCTGGTTCAAACCAGTCTATCACATATGCATATGCCATTATAAATTGGGAATGTATTAACACCATAGGATATTTAAGGATGTTCATTATTAATGAGCTCTAATCTTATTATGTGTAATTTGGCTGTTGAAGCTGCAATAATAATGTGCGCATTTATTAAGACTTGACCTTGGTAAAAGGTTTTGTTGGTTCTATAACTTAATGGTGGATTGAAAATGCCCTTAATGTCCATTCTAATACTTGATTAGCTCTGCAGATAATACATTGGCCTTCTATACCAAATGGCTTCTGTGAATGGTTAATAACTATACCTAGATCTTTTGATTTACCTTCGCTATAAAATATGGAAATTTATTAAAAATATTCTGCAAAAGAATGTATGTGAGCTGTATGTCCCATATCCTTCAAAGACCTCCTTAAATTATCCAATTATGAATACATTTGTTATAAAATGGGCGATCATACATTTTCATTCAAAAATACAGATTATATCAATTGCAGTTCCAGATGCTGAGGCGATTTTCTCTGAAGTTGAAGAATTTGGTCTCAATTCAACTGCAGTAAGCTATTGGAAACTGTGGGCCTGTAGCTGGGCTGGAGACTATAACGGGAAGGTGTTTTTCGAGTCCATTAAAATAATAAGTTTCAACTACCCCACGTTTTTTCCCTCCTTTCCTGTGTGACCCCCATATTAATATGTTGTCTTAAAATTTGAACCATTAACTCTCCCTCCAATGACGCCACCTGACCTTCAGACTATTCCCAGCAGTTTCTGGGACTGAATAAAAGCAATTTATTCTGCTTTTAAAGTAATGGCTTAGAATCATTAATCTTCAGGTCTGGCTCTGATGAGATCCTCAACAAGCTCACAAGCTAGTTATTATGCCCATTTATTTTTGCAAAGACCATCTTCAGATTACTCATTGGAGTCTATGAACTGCATAGAGATGAGACTGGAGGAAGAAGGGTCACAATTTCCTATCATCATTGGCAAGCCAGTCCCCTGCCATGTTTCCAGCTTTGGGATATTTCATTCCAAAAGGTGTGTCAGAGAGCAGGGGGAGATAACTGGATAGCTGCATGCCCAGAAGCTGCAAGTGCTCCAATTGGTTAATTTCAAACCACTCACCACACACTGACTAGAAATTCTGTTGTCTCTTTAGTGCCATTTTCGCTGTTTGTTGAAACGCTCTTCAGAGAACCTATCCATCTGAGGAAACCTCTCTGTTTCCCTTTGCTTCAGCATTGCCCATAACATTGGGGCTGCAGATCTGTCAATGCTGAAGAGCCTCCTATTAGACTTCCAATCTTGGGAGCACACCCCCCATTTGCCAACAGCATGGGTTCTGGCCACCGAAAGTTGTGACAGGTGCTTAAACACTTCTGTTTGTGAGCTGTTAGAAACAGCCAAAATGGGGCTCCCCAGCTTGGAACAAACATTCACCTCAAATATTCTGCTCATGTTTTCCACAGACCAAGGTATGGATTTTCACCATGGAAATGGAAAACATGAGCTTGGCTTTTTCTGTGTCAGCAAGCCAAGAGTATACCCTAATTGAAAGTGAGACTGGCTCCCTGTGCAGGAATTCAGACAGGTTTCAGATGCCAGTAAGTCTGAGGCAGCCAATTGTCCTGAGGGGGAAGAGGTATTATTCTAAAGCAGTCCTTTTTCAGGATGGTGGCTGGAGGAGGAAATTTATTCATAGAGCAGATGCACCTCTTGGTCAAGTGTCATCTAACACTGTCTCCAGTGTGCTTCATTGTGTTCTTGTAGATGGTGGACAGGCTTTGAGGAGTCAGGGTGTGAATTACTCACTGCAAGATTTCATGCCTCTGACCTGCTCGTGTAGCAATAGCACTTACATGGCTAGTCCAGTGCAGTTTCTGTGAATGGTAAACCCCAGAAGTTGATAGTAGGGGTGACAAATCATGATGCCATTGAGTGTCATGGAATCATAGAATCCTGACAATGCAGATAAAGGCCATTCAGCCTATCTGGTCTGCACTATCCTTCCAAAGAGCATTCCATCCAGACAAATGCCAACCGTATCCCCATAACCCCACATTCAACATGGCTAACTCACCCAACCTGCACATCCCTAGACACTATGGGGCATTTCTTAGAATGGCCAATCCACCTAACCTGCTCATCTTTGGATTGTGGGAGGAAACTGGAGCATCTACAGGAAACCTATACAGACATGGGGCAAACATGCAAACTCCGCACAGTCGCCCAAGGCTGGAATTGAACCCAAGTCCCGGGGTTGTGAGGCAGCAGTGCTAACTACTGTGCCACCCCATTGTGAAGGGACAATGATTAGATTCTCTCTTGTTACAGATTGTCATTGCCCGGTGTTGGTGAAGCATGATTGTTGCTTTGCATTACCTCCAATGGTTTCAATTTCTGAGGGTGCAGCACCTGTTTCCAGCTGAAACTGTCCATGCCCATGACCCTGATGCTCACATGATCCCTGACCTGACAAAGTTATCAATTCTGTCTCCTCTCCTAACCTGCAATGGACCATTATGTCTGCTACTATGACTTCAGAGGAGTAACCACTTTAACCTCTTATGCGCATGTGCCCTTACCTTTTTAAACTTATCTCTATGGTTTATTCACGACTGGTACTTATCTAGCATCAAGTCATCTGAGACAGGCAGTCATACTTAGGAAGATCCAATAAGTTTTCAGAGATGGAATTTTAACAAGATCTTATCTACTTTGACTTGTCTGTTTGGAGAGTTATATTCCACACCACTTCATCAAGATTGGCAATTCTGGAAATGAAGGCAGATATTCGTCTGAATCTGGTCACAACAATCCAATCCAATTTCACCCTGAATCAAGATAGAAACAATTACTTTTGTGCTCTTGGTTTTAAATTAGCAGAGATACTTGTTTTATCACTTGTTTATTTTCTTCTATCATTCTCTAATTTTCCTTGTAATATCACTTCTGTTGCAGGCTTAATCCTTTAAGAGATCCATACTGTACACTAGTCACAGAATCATACAGCACAGAGACAGACCCTTTAGTCCAACTAGTCCATGCTGACCAAGTTTCCCAAACTTGCCTGCATTTCACCCATATCCATCTAAACCTTACCTGAACATGTAAGTATCCAAATGTCTTTTAAAAGTTGTAACTCTGTGTGAAAACGTTGCCCCTCAAGGTTCTTTTAAATCTTTCTCATCTCACCTTAAAAATATATCCCCCCAGTTTTGAATTCCTTACTGTAGGGAAAAGATCTTTGCTGTTCATCTTATCAATGGCTCTCATGATTTTACAAATCTCTCGAACTGTCTCTCACCCCTCAACTTCCTACACTCCAGTGAAAAAGTCCCAGTCTATCCACCCTATCCTTATAACTCAAACCCTCCAGTGCTGGCAACATCCTGATAAATCTTTTCTCAACCTTCTTCAATTTAATATTTCAGTGATCAGAAGTGGTCATCGTACTCCAGAAGAGGCCTCACCAATGTTCTGTACAACCTCAACATGACTTCCCAACTCCTATACTCAGTGGTCTGAGCAATGAAGGTATGCGTACTAAACACCTTCTTAACTACCCTGTCTACATGTGAGGCTTATTTCAAAGATCTGTGTGCCTAAAATCCTAAGTCTCTCTGTTCGACAACACTACTCAGGGCTCTATCATGTTTGTTTTATCAGCATTGTTGATGTATTGTGATTTAATAAGACTTTTTACCTGCAAGCAAAAATGTTACAGGTTTAAGTTTTTTTTTAAACAGAGTCATCCTGGGATTTACATTAAAATAGAATACAAAATCAAGGGTAAAAAAAAACAATTTGTTCGGCTGGTGAGGAAGCCTTTCATAATTCATGAGTAACTTTGTCAGAAAAACTGCAGTAACCTTCAATGAAAGTTAGAGGTTTCTGGGAATTGTAGCAGATATGGTTTCAAACCAACATAATTTCCATTATGGGATACTGAATATACAAGTACATTAGTTGAGGAGGACCAGTCTACAAAGCTGTACATAGGGTATTATTATGATCATAAAGCAGTCCAAGTCAGGCACTCTACACAAGAATATCAATCTAATTTCATACTCGATGAAGATATAGAATGGAGTAGCCTGTTTTCTTTATTTAGAATTTACAGCTTACTTACAATCAATACTTTTGACTAAATTTTCTGAGCTGTGATGTTGCATGGAGTCGAATCAATTTTATTGCACTTCTCAGTACAGTTGAGGTTAGATACCATTCTAGAAAAGCAGTGTCATTTAATTTACAAATCTGAGCAGTAGTGATAAAAAGTTTTTGAGTATATATAACTGCTGTGTTTATTGAAGTACATTTTGTCAGTACATTATCAACAACAAACAAGTTGTGGTGAATTTGAAAAATAGTGGTAGCCGACAATGCAATCCATGGGCAGAACTTTTTACCTTTGGAAAAGAGCCCTGTGTCAGGGTCAAATGAAGGTCCTGATCCCGCACTGTGTCAGGGCTATTCATCTTCAAGTGATGCTTTTACTGAATTGCCAGTATGCGTGCAGAAATCATGCTCTTCATCTAATTAAGGCCATCTATGGTGGGAGACAAATGGGAAGCCATCCTGCTCGGAAGGCCCTGTAACCTGCTAGTGCAGATAATGGAGAAAGAGGGTGCCATCTAAGGTGCCATCTCAGCAGCTTTGAAGAGATCTAAATAAAAGATTTCCACTCCTGTCAGGCTGCCATTGTAGAAGGCTTGCAACTACAACTGTGAACACTTGGAGATCACTGAGGGCTCCAAAATCTGCCTAGTCTGCTGCTTGGAAACCGCCTCCTGAAAACTGGTCTATTTCCAACACCGCAAGGGGCCTCTTCTGCAGCCTAACTGGAATTTTCCAGTCAGCTTCTGATATTTACGTTATGAACAAAGAACAAAGAAAATTACAGCACAGGAACAGGTCCTTTGGCCCTCCAAGCCTGCATCGATCTAAACCTGTCGCCTATTTTCCAAGGATCTGTATCCCTCTGCTCCCTGCCCATTCATGTATCTGTCTAGATACAACGTAAATGATGCTATCTTTCCTGCCTCTACCACCTCTGCTGGCAATGCATTCCAGGTACCCACCACCCTCTGTGTAAAGAACGTTCTGCCCATATTTTCCTTAAACTTTTCCCCTCTCACCTTGAACTCGTGACCCGTAGTAATTGTGTCCCCCACTCTGGGAAACGCCTCTTGCTATCAACCCTGTCTATACCTGTTATGACTTTGTAGACCTCCATCAGGTCTCCTCCCACAATCTGCATCTTTCTAATGAAAATAATCCTAATCTACTCAACCTTTCTTCATAGCTAGCAACCCCCATAACAGGCAACATCCTGGTGAACCCCCTGTGCACCCTGTCCAAAGCATCCACATCCTTCTGGTAATGTGGCAACCAGAACTGCACACAGTTTTCCAAATGTGGCCGAACTTATTATTTTCAGGCAGGTAGCCCTACTCTTTCTGAACTCCCCTCTGGAAAAATGGCAGAGGCCAAGATGATGCCAACAAGCCAGCACATAGGCCTTCAACCACATTAGCGCCTGCCTTTGCTCTCACTGCTCTTTCAGGTCGGAGATTCAACCCAACGCTTACAGATACATTTATCTTCCTGTGAAGGTGTTCTTTTCTAGAGGAACTACAAACATCATGTTTGGAATGAAACTTCGGATAAGTTGCATTTCAAGCAAATAAAATCTGACTGGATACTTTCATAATAAGCTGCAAACTGTTACATTATAAAGTTACAATCATTATTTGATAATCAATATATCTCTTAATAATAAATCAGTGACACAGAACAGTTTCATTTCACAGTGTTGCACAAAATTTGATCCAACAACTGAACTGAAAAATTATGTATAGATATAAACTGCATTGCACTCTACAGTTTGATATATGCATATTTCCTATATATAGATATAAAGGAGTATATTGATCTTCAGTCTTCCTATCCTTGCATAATCCAGGATACACCAGGAATCTTTTAATTACATCAAAATGTAATATATTGGGTTAGTACCAGATTATAACAGCTGCATGAACACTGAAACTGTTCACAACAGTTGAAATTACATCTAACAGTGTTCTCCTCATTTCACATTTGATGCTGGTCCTAAGTTGCTCCAGGGTAATGCAGTTGTCAACACATACACATTTCTTTAGGTAATTCCACAGGAAGAAATCACAGCTTTAAATCTGATGAAGTGCTGATGCCAGATGTGTTCTGTGCAGTTACCAACAAGTTACATTTCTAAAACATCAGACTCCCCAGGGCCCTAGACATGGCACTACTATCTTTAAGGCACTACTTTCTTTCAGAGACACAGCACCCTCTTTGATATCAATGCCTTTCCTGCTTTGGATAACAAGTCAAAGCTTTATGGGCACAGGAAAATTCAGACTTAATTGTCACCAATTTGACAGTCAATTCCAACTGAATTTAACAATTACAACTGCTATTTCTTTGACAGAAGATGCTTAAGTCGAAGGATGGATTTTAAAAGTTTGGTGTCGAAGCAGCAGGGAGCCCAGCAGCATGTGGGGACCCTGGAGGATTCAGCAACATGTTTGCCTGTTCCTTTTTTCAAATACAGCCACGACACTGGAATCTACCTTTCAGTTTCCAACCAATTCGCTGGGGCGGCTATGATTTCATAAGTTCATTTCACGTGGACTTCTTAAAAAGATCTCTGCCGGGATAAAAGTTAAAAGATTGGCCAAATATTGCAACAAGGAGGAGAGAAAGGCAGAAATGGATTCACAAACTATAACGTATCACCTCACTTTGCTGATGCCTGTCTATAGCTTATGCTACAGGCTGCAATGGATTGCAAAATGTTTCCTGCTGATAGGAGGAAAAAGCCACCACAGAGAATATAACGGCATGGCAGGAACTTGTTCAGGTGGTATGGTCCTGCACACAGAGTTTGAAGAAGTTTAATAACCTAATCAGGTCAGAAAAGGTGAGTAGCCATTGCACATTCAAGTGCATCCTGATGGGTGCCTAACCACAAACTCGATCCCTTCACTCTACCTGTCCAGGCCTACTGATACACTTCACACTATTTATTAGCTTATTTTACAATAGCACCCTTTCCCTGCTGCATAGGCACAATCTCACTTACAGTCAAACTATCCACCACTCACACTCACCCTCATTTTATTGTAATTTCAAGATTCCTCCTCACAATGACCCTTCATTAATGTTGTCCATCCATCCAGTCAACAAATTCTAAGACTGTCATTCATATGTTTCTTATTTTCTTCATGACTGAAAAGAGCACTGGACACCATGGAGAAGGAGGGAAATGGAGGTGGCCCTTCACTCAGCTCCTTATTGACAACTGCAGAGGAGGAGGCACTGGTGATAAACTGAGTCTTGCCAAGCCCATGTATTGAAGATGGAGTGATGGGAGGAAATCTCTCGGATATATGGTGACAGAATTAACTATCACACAGTTACCTGGTGTACAAGGTTCACTCTTGAAAGCTTCATGTTGTCAGCCACTAAAATACAAAAATATGTACAATCATGATTCCTACTTTACCAATGTCAACAGTGCGTCAGTTGACAACATTCTTATCTCTGAATCTGAAAATGTGTATTCACGAGCCACTCCATGACTTGAAAACAAAAGTCAACGTTTGCAGCTCTCAAGGAGCACCATGTTTCAAATAAGACATTCAACTGAAGTGCTTTTTATTCTCAGTGAATGTTATACATCCCATGGACCTCGACTGAAAAAGGCCAGGGGAGATATCCTTAATGTTCTGGACAGTCTTGATCCCTTAACCAGCATCATAACAACAAATTGGCTGCCATACCTCCAATATGAAACATGAACTACATTTCAAAGATAATTGATTAGCAGTAAATCATTTTAGGATGTCCTGAGGTCAGGAGAAACTCTGTGGAGAAACAGATGATAATAATCCAACACGCTCTGAGCTCAGTGCCACTGCCATTCATTCAGATCCTTGTTGATCTGCAGCCTAACTCCATATACCCAACTTTGCCAGATGCCCCTTAATATTTTTGAATACTGTATCAAAAATCTGTTTTAAAATGTAATAAATAGAATCATAGAGATGTACAGCACAAAAGCAGACCCTTCGGTCCAACTCGTTCATGCCAACCAGATATCCTGAAATAATCTTGTCCCGTTTGCCAGCATTGACCCATATCCCTCTAAACCCTTCATATTCATATACCCATCCGGATGCCTTTCAAATGTTGTAATTATAATTGCCTCTTAGGTCCGTTTTAAATCTTACCCCTCTCACCTCTCGCCTATTAATTAAGCAAATATACATTCAATCTTTCTTTCCTCCTTAACAGTTCCAAATCCTGCCTTCACTTTCCCAGAAATCCTTCAAACTTATCTCAGGAGGAGGACAAAGATGCTAAGGAGCGGTCATTTACTTCGAGGATGCACCAATTCGTTTGAACTGTCCACTAGCTCATGTTCCTCACTGGGGCTGGGAAGACAGTACATCAGATTTTCAACTGGTGTCTCACCTGTGACAAGTGAGGAACTGATAGAGTCAGGAAAAGCACTGGGATCCTCCATCAAAAAGCATAGATTGTTCCCAACCATACTCAGTTGGATATAGCTGGTGAACCCCAGGGGCTGTCAATGAATAGGATCATCCTGAGGAGCAGCAGAACTTTTGTGGCTGTCAACTTTTAAAGCGTCACTGTGCATGCTTGGAGAGAGTCTGGAGATGTACATCTCGAGTATGTGTGCCATGATGTTTCAAGCCTTTGTGCTGATGTTCAAATCTATAGGAAGAGTGGCCACCTGCATGGTGCATTAAAGACAGCAGTCAAATTAGTGCATGCCACCCTCACCAATGGCCTGCAGCCTCTGAATGGCATGCAGCATCTCACTGAGGTGTCACTAAGTGCTTTCCAGCTCAAGGCAAGATCGATCAGAGATAAGGCTGAGAAAGGGTTCATTGAAGTGAAGATTGTATTTAAAAGCACTTCTGCTTCTTGCATGTTGGCTTCACCTCAGTTAAAGGCCCAGTTTCTGCCTCATGTTCTGTGAAACAAATCTGCCCTTGCACTGAAACAGGTAGAAGATACTTTGACAGGCCTGCTACGGACCCTAGAACTAAGTTTATTTTTTTGTATTGAAGGTTCGCATGTTTAAGATTTGGGACTGACTTAAGTTGTGTTATTGCATTTAAAAATGATTTGGAGATGGCAGTGTTGGACTGGGGTGTACAAAGTTAAAAGTCACACAACACCTGGTTATAGTCCAACAGGTTTATTTGGAAGCACACTAGCTTTCAGTGCGCCGTTCCTTCATCAGATGATTGACCTGATGAAAGCTAGTGTGCTGCCAAATAAACCTGTTGGGCTATAACCTGGAGTTGTGTGATTTTTAACTTTGCATTTAAAAAGACTTTTCCATTTACATTAAGCTAATTCTCAAGACTACTAATATTTGAGTAACAATATCAAAATAAAAAAATGGCTATGAATCTATTCTGCTGGCTTGCATATAATCTCTGAATTGCTCAGGTTTATATAATTTTTAAGTTAAATCTTCACAAAAAGTCCTAGCATATATGGTTGAACACTTAATTTTCAAAACTGATTACAAACATCATAGCATAATCGGAAAATATTGTAAAACTTGAAAGGGTTCAGAAAAGATTTACAAGGATGTTGCCACAGGGTTGGATGATTTGAGTTGTAGAGAGAGATTGAATAGGCTGGGGCTGTTTTTCCTGGAGCGGCGGAAGCTGAGGGGTGACCTTATAGAGGTTTACAAAACTATGAGGGGCATGGGTAGGATAAATAGACAATGTCTTTTCCCTGGGGTGAGGGAGTCCAGAACTAGAGGGCATTGGTTGAGGGTGAGAGGGGAAAGATATAAAAGTGACCTAAGGGGAAACCTTTTCACGCAGAGGGTGGTACGTGTATGGAATGAGCTGCCAGAGGAAGTGATGGAGGTTGGTACAATTGCAACATTTAAAAGGCATTTGGATGGGTATATAAATAGGAAGGGTTTGGAGGGATATGGGCCAGCTGCTGGCAGGTGGGACTAGATTGGGTTGGGATATCTGGTTGGCGTGGATGTGTTGGACCAAAGGGTCTGTTTCCATGCTGTACATCTCTACCTCTATGACTCTATAACAGCATGCTTTCAGGAAAGACCAAATGAAACCCATAGACACATAGAATGTATCACTCTGAATTCTCGGTTGAGGGGCAGGGGAATGTTAGAGTGATAAACAGGATTTATGTAATACATTTCACAATTTATTGGTAACTATTCTTTTCAGAAGTTAAGTTTTTTTATGTTTACCTTACTATAGTTTGGAGTCTCAAGAATCAGCATAAAATGCATATCCAAAAGACACCATCTAATAGAAACACATGGGAACAAGAAATTAGACAAGCAATATTCACTTCAATATAAATATGATTATTTCACAGCATAGGATTTAATTTCACAACACATACAAGGCGGATACATACAACACATACAACATTGCGGATATGTTGATTCATTAATAGTATTTCCATTTGTTTGTGCTTTGCTTATCATAAAAGAGTAGTAAACATATTGTTACTTTTTAAAATCTTTTTCCACTGTTGAAAATTATATTTTCCTGATTTTCATGTCTGTCAGGTGTAAGAACACTACAGGACAAAATTATATGACATGCAGGATCTTATAGAGGCCTGAACATGTGGGCTGTCGTGAGAGAAGAGGCAAAATTGCGCAAGATGTCTATTGAGGCCTCTCTCGAACGGAGAACAACTTGCAGCATCTTTTAACTAAGTTCCCGGTGTCAGGGCAGGTTTCTTGTGAGGGAGCCTGTTTGCTTGCTTAGAACTCACTCACTTAGCACCTAATGGGTGGCACGATGGCTCAGTAGTGAGCACTGCTACCTCACAGTGCCAGGGACCCAGGTTCAATTCCATCCTGGGGAGACTGTGCAAACTCCACACAGACATTCTCCCGGTGTCCGCGTAGTTTCCTCTGGATGCCCCAGTTTCCTCCCACAGTCCAAGGATGTGCAGGTTTGGTGGGTTGGCCATGAGAAATGCAGCATTTTGGGAGGGATGCTCTTCGGCAGGTTGGTATGGACTCAATGGATTTGAATGGCCTGCTTCCAAACTCCAGGGTTTCTATGATACTCACATGCCCACAGCATCCCTTCCTAAACTTGTCTTCCCTTGTTGTGCCTATTACTGCACTCACAACCAGGAAACTTACCTGTTTAGCTGCACTTAATCAATGGGACATACATCTTACTGTATGGCACCATATCAACCTCATAACTGCACTGCAGCAGTTTATGTGGCAAACAACTACGTATGCAACAAGCCTTGTCTCAAAGTCTTAGGGGACTGGTCCTCACCAAAGTGTACAGGGGAACCTGTAAGGTGGGGGGTCGCAGCACAGCAAATCAGGAATCCCCTGCCTGCCCAGGTGATTAGCTATCGTCAGGCATCTGTTCTTGGGCAGGCAGTCCATGACTCTGCAGTTTAGAAGTGCATCATGGGAAGTCTTGTGACTTTATAGTGGCCCATTGTGGATAGTGACATTTGGTGAGCAATCGAGATCCACACTTTATAATCACCACTGTCAGTGCTGCTCAATTATTAGGTCACACAAGAGTTAGTTCTCTCGATCAGGGACCATGCTTTGTGCCTCTTAGATCCTTCCAAGTCAACACAAAGAATTCTGCATCATTTCTTCACTGCCTTGGAATTGAATAAATTGTGTTGATTGTGCTTCTGTTGAGTTTAAATGTTTAAAATTGCATGCTATGCAAGGATTGTTCCAATCAATAATGATTAAATATTAATTCCACATTGTTTTAGTAAAAGTTCCCTAGAGATACAACTGATGGAGAAAACGGGATTCATCCTTTGACTTTGCAGCAGAGATATTACACAAACTCCTTCCAATTGGAATTGACCTTTCTTTCTTATCCCTACTGCACATTAAAGATTGTCCCTCATTTCTTCTCACATCCTTGCCTGAAGATGGCACTCCCATGCTAGTAATTTGCACGAGGTTGTTCTGATTAACCAAAATTATTAAATAAATATTAATTTTCAGACATACCATAATGTTTAAATGACTGAGCATGACTTTTTAAAAAAAACACTTTAATTTGCTAATTACGTTGATATGAACAGAAATATAGAAAAAGGAGTAGATTCAGCCTCTTGAGCTGATTTCATCATTCATTAGGTCATTCTGATCTGTGGCCTTTGGCTCATGTCCCTTAATATTTTTGTTTAACAAAAATGTATCTAACATTTATAATAAACTCATCTGTGCAGTATTAGGGGTCTTATTAAAAGGCTTTTAAAATTCAACAGGCTTTAAAACATGTCTTACAATCCTTGCACCAGAAAAGACAGCTCAATTTGTTCACCCTTACCCCTACTTTGAAGGTCTGTAAATAAATTCCGAATGCTAGGCAGTAGCCAACTTGTGATCAGGACCAGCTCGTTACAAAATATCGAGTAAGAGGGTGAAAACTTGAATTGCACTGAATGCAACTTGTACTTAAAACTCTGAGAACTGATTTTGGGTAAGCTGAGCCAAACATTTAGCGTGAATGAGAGAAAACTCCACCTTAGTGCACCTTGGAACATACCATTCATGATCAGACTAAAAACGTTTTACTGGACTGAAGAAAACAATATTCATCATATTGCATTCGGACTTACTACATTTTTAAGTTCAGCAGCATTCCAAATGAGCAAGGACTGTGCAGGTTTTGATCATTGCATTACTTGGAACAGATGTCAGTTGACTTGGCTAAGGAACTGATAGTCACATGGGAAAGAAACACAACTAGCATTCAGATTCTATTTTGAAGATCATAACTCACTATTTAAGTGGTTTATTATTGATATTCCAATAATTAATGTCAACATAGTTCAGAATTGATTTGCTAATACCCTTTTCATACTATTCATTTCAAAGATCTAACCAAAATGTCTCAACAGTTATCAAAATGTCTCCCTATTCTAATATGTAAGTTGCATCAGTGCCTTGACCTACTTTATAATTCTCTGTAAGTACATCCTGGATGGTCACTGGGATAATTTCCCCAAAGGGTGGTGATTCAAACTAGGCATCATTGTTTCAGTCTCCCATTGTGCATAATGGGAAATCAGGGTTACAATTGGCATCATATTGATATTGCCCATTTTCCAGTCAAAGTCAACATGACTCCCATTGAATCTAGTCCATATGGTCAAGGATCGAATCACAATTATCAACATAGTTAAATTCAGTGGAATTTACCTTTGACATTTTTCAAACATACACTCCACTAAAACATAGAGGACTTCAACCTGATAAAACCAACCAGAGTTTCATATTGTTAAATTTTGTTGACAATATTGTCCATTCTAAGCGTGATACTTTTTGTAACTATATTGCCCTCCTTCAAAAGAAAATTAAAAAGTTATTGCAAATAGTGGTGGGGTGAATACAGGACATAAGTTATGCCTGCTGGAAGAGTGTTTTAAGGTTTGTTGTCAGGGAAGAAGAAAATTAAAATAGCAATGTTGCTGAGTTTCACCAGCAATTTATGTTTTTGCTTCAAATCTCCAACATCCACAGTTCTTTGTATTATTTTAATGAGAGGAGATCGCCCAATAGGCCAGACAATACACCCACTATCTTGTCAGACATGCCCACTGGCACTGTCCTATATATTGCTCCATCAAGGTCCTCATCTATGTTCTGCAGCAGAACTCTTTTGTAATCTCACCCTCCAGTGAACGGGTAAGTAAACTTTCACCTCTGGAATGGTTATAGCACAATGGTGTTTGGATAATTCATGCTGATCCCAATCTAAACTAACCTCCAATGGCAATATTTGAATTGGTGACTGCAAATGTCAGATCAAGTAATGGGGCCTCTCCTGAAGGTGCTGTCCATTTACTCTATTTCCTCCCTCTGAGGCCACTGTAATTGAAAAAGGATGCAGCTCTAGGGTTTTTGAAAAAAGAACTCAGAAGTGATGTGAGGGAAGTGGGAGTGGGTTGGGCTATAAGTGCTGGAAAATCATCTCAAATCTCCCGCCCTATCTGCTAAAATCAATTACTTTGCAAGTGAGTCTGTATTGGTTAGTTTCAAAAATGCATATCCCAACCACCTTTGCAACCCTGGAGACCAGGAGCACATTTTCATTTTAGGTTGTCATTTTCCAAATGACAGCTGATCACTGTGATGCAAATTAACATAAAAATGTGGCCAAGGCATATTCCGATAATACATCTCTTTGAAATACATCCAGACATAATGGATGTGTTTGTATGCCACACAGCATTCCCGATGAAAAATTGCAAAAGTTGGCGTAAGGGGAAAGGATGTCAAAGACTTCCATGCATGTCATCAGCCTCTGCCCATTGTAATTGCCAGGGACTGCTTGTTTCATACAAACATAAAATTGACGAAGTGTAAATGAGATGGCAGTGGAAAGTCACTGAGTAAACAAAAACCAAGAAAACAGTGCAGGAGGAGCCAAGGATCATCTTTGAGCAAAGCACAGAGAGATACAGTAATGAAATTGGATGGTCATTATAAAGTATGGGCCTAATGGTCATGTCACTGCTGCCTCATGTGTCAGCACTCTACCCAAAAGAAAAGGGTGGAAATTCCATTGGCTACTACAAATCAATGGCCCAAAATTGAATGCTCATAAAATTGAGAATCCGTGTAATAACTCATTTTTCTATGTCCCGTTCAAACCACCTTGTTACTGCCACAATTGCGCAAACCACAGCAGAAACTGCAAGGTGGTGCATGGACTCAGATGAGGCTGGAAAAATCGATCAATTCAGGTCCTTGTCTGCCTGTTCAGTTCTGCTCTGGCCTCTCACATTAATCTCTTGTTCTTCCACCTTTTGAACAGTACTGATGATTGGCTTTGTGGCCTGCAGTCATATTGATTACCTCTAAGTTGTTTTTTTTCAGAATCTAAAGTGTTGACAAGACAATTTAGAATCCCAGGCAGCTACTTTTATTGGTAATTCTGTTTGCTTACAAGAGTTGACAGTTTTGTGCTGAAGTTTCCCATTCTCTGTTGTGAGCCTTTAAAGACTGAGAAGATGTCTTTGACAAGGATTTTGAGCATCTAGAATAGTAGAAACAATGGGATTGAATTTCCACAGGGATTCTCCTGCAACTCTGCTTGAGGATCTGTGGAAACTCCAAAGAAATAGCAGACACAATTTTCATGCTGTTCCTGAAGAATTTTCTGTCAATGTCACAGGGGATAATTGGGAGACTTTCTCCTCAGTCACCATTCCAGAAATTTGACTTCTATGAATCTTGGCTCTATTTAAGGCAAGACAGAATCTAATCATTGAGAACAGGCTGCAATTTGCTGAGCTTCAGCACACACTGATCTCAGCCAATCTAGTCTGACAAAGAAAGCAGTGTTGAGGACAAAGTAACACTTTAAGCTTGCTCTTTTTCATAACACCTTTAAAAACAAAATCCTTTAAAAGAAATGGCTGAAAAAATTAGGATGGCAGGCAAAATTCAACCCATACATGCACATTCAGGAGGACATTGTGTAACATGCACTTAATGTCTGAGTTTACAGTGTGCATGGGGTTCAATGAATCAGATATAATGTTACAATAGCAAAGATCTAATTTCCAGACTTGTGCTATCTTTGAATATGGGCATGTGTTGGGAGCTTTGAATATGCTTCATGATGTTCTGAAGTGTTGCACTTTCATCTAGTACCATTGCTGTCCATCTTTTGGAATGGTTCTCTACCCCAATAGTTTGTAGTGATAGATGTTGAAAAGGATAAAATTATATCAAAATGCATAGAGTAGCCAATTAAATAGAACTCTTTCAAATTAATAGGCAACTTTGTTTTCATTGTTTATTCGTACTGGTTTTGAGAGGATGCTTACAAACAGATCTTAAAATAACTTATCTATTGGGAACATTTTTCAGTGGTGAGAGTATTTTTTGAGCACATACCAGGTAATATTGTTCATCTGTGTCAGAAATTTCCAACTTTCCAAGTTAAAAAAAAGCAAAATTCGGGAAGAATAATCTTCATAGATCAAATCAATAATATTGTTATAGGTGTCTTTAGGTTCCTTCCCAGATCATAAATAAATAATAGTGCAGATGATGGAGTTTAATTAGGATGATTTGGAGGTGCCAGTGTTGGACTGGGGTGTACAAAGTTAAAAATCACACAACACCAGGGTATAGTCCAACAGGTTTATTTGGAAGCACTAGTGTCCAGAGCGCTGCTCCTTCATCAGGTGGTTGACAAGATGTGGGCATATGGAAGAAAAATAAAAGGTAACCAGTAAGTTTTTTAAATATTTGTAAGCCTTTTCAAGGATAGTAATAGGAGAATAGAGTATAAGCCTAAAGCATAGACTCTGCATGCGGCAGACTGGCGAAGTTGGTATGAATGGGGGATGGAAAGGGTTTGAACATATGAACATATGCAAACATACAAATCAGAAGCAGACCATTCAGTCTCTCGAGCCTGCTGTGCTACCCAAGAAGTTGATGACTGAGCTCATTGTAAACTCTTATCCACATTCCTTACTATTGCTGACAGCCTTTCACACCCACTGTTGACAAAAATCTATTGACCTCTGCCTTAAAAATATTCAAGGGTTCTACATCCACACCTTTTCAGAAAAAGAGTCCCAAAGACTCACAATCTTCTGAGAGAAAAAAGAATGATCTAATCTTTGTTTTAAATGGGCAAAACCTGATTATTAAACAAAATTCTGAATTCTTGCAGAAAATAAAATATCCTCTCTACACTCATTCTATCAAGACCACTCAGAATTTTCTATGCTTCACTCAAGTCATCTCTTATTCTTCAATCCAGTAGATAAAGCACGATCTGACCAACATTTACTCATAAGATAATCTGCCCATTCCAGGTATTAATAACTGTTCTCTAAACTGCCTTCAATGTATTCATATCTCCTTTACATATGATTACCAATGCTATGCACAATGCACTAAATGTGATCGTCCAGTGCCCTGTATATGTGAACCATAACATCTCTAACTTCCGTGTTCAATTCCGCTTGTGATTAATGATAACATTCTATTCCCAATTACTTGTTGTATCTGTACCTACTAGCCTTTTACATTGCATGTGCAAGAACACCCGGATTCCTTTGCAACTTAGAGCTCTGCAATCTCTCACCATTGTGATAATGTTCTTCATGTTTGTTCTTCCTGCCAAAATGGACAATTTCAATTTTTTTCACATTATACACCATTCTACATTTACTTAATCAACTTGTCTATATCCTTTTGTAACCTCATTGTGTTCTCTTCACAACTTATTTTTCCATATATCGTTGTCTCATCAGCAAATTTGGCAACCATAGTATCCATTCCTTCATCTAAGTCAATTCTATTGATCACAAACAGTTGAGATTCCAGCACCAATCCCTGTGGCACACCGCTTGATAATTATTGTCAAACGTGTGTTGCTGAGAAAATACCTCAAGTCAGGCAGCATCAGAGGAGCAGGAGAATCAATGTTTCAGCCATAAGCCCTTCATCAGGATTGATTCCTGATGAAGGGCTCATGGCCGAAAAGTTGATTATCCTGTTCCTTGGATGCTGCCTGATCTGCAGTGCTTTCCAAGCAACATACGCTTGACAATAATTATCACAGGTTGAAGAGAGGAGTGTCTATTGGAACTAGGCGTACATGCCATCCGTCAAGCCTACTGTTGACTCTTGAAAGATCATTCTGAGGAAAACAGAGATTAGGGCAGTGATGGAACATACATTCACCAATGAGTATGTAGCTCCTTCTAGACTAGACGATTGATCATTTCTGGAATAATATATCACAAATTACAACAGGAGTTGTTAATATTGGAGCAATAAAATTTATGATATGTTAGTAATTGTCAGTCTGGGATGAATGACTACATTGTCTCTTTCAATAAAACTGGAATTATTGCTTAAAATAATATATTCAAATGCTTAAACCTGGAATCAGTTTCATTTTTTGATTTCCTTTGTCACCCTCCATTTGTAACCCATAAAGCAGGTCAAAGAATATGTGCTCAGCTTTCTTAGTATGAATTAGAAAGTGTGGAATTACGCTCAGCAATATATTCCTTTGATTTTCTCCTTCACCTTGTGAAAAGTACATTATTTAGTTAATGTACACATACATTGAATATTTGTCAAATTAACTCAATTTTTGCACATTCATATCAATATTTTAATAGGTTCCAGAGTCAAATAATTGGTGCTGATACAGATATTAGGAATGCTTCCCATTAGGAACTTATTCATACCTTTTTCTTCATTCATTGGATGTGAGCATTAATTATGATGCCAGCATTTGTTGCCAATCCCTAATTGCTCTTGAACTGAGTGAGAGGGCAGTTAAAGTCAATCACACCGCTGCTGTCCAGAGACATATGTAGGCCTGATCAAGTAAAGATGGCAGATTTCCCAGAGACTTTGAAAAGTGATGGTAGAAACTAACATGTTATAGGATTTAAAGCCCTCTGCATGTTCCTCAACCATTCTCATTCACTTGCTGACCACTGAAGAATATTACTTGATCAGGAGGTTCTTTGGTAAGCAAAGCTGAATAAGTACAGAGTGTCAACAAGATCCATAAGAACCTTGACAAACTGAATTGAATTGAATTGAACTGAATTCATTTTCATGTGTACCGAGGCACAGTGAAAAGCTTTGTCTTGTGAGCAACAAAGCAGATCACATAGTTAAGTAGCATAGATAGTAAATAATAGGTAAACAGTGGCAAAAACAAAAAACAGTTGTAGGCAAATGTTAAGAGTTTGTGAGTCCATTCAGTATTCTAACAACAGTTGGGTAGAAACTATTGCGAAACCAGCTGGTGCATGTGTTCAAGCTTCTGTACCTTCTCCCTGATGGTAGAGGTTGTAGAAAAACATTGCCAGAGTGGGATGGACCTTTTAGAATGCTGGTGGCCTTTCCTTGACAGTGGGCCTGGTAGATGAATTCTATAGATGGGAGGTTGGCCTTTGTAATTGTCCAGGCCAAGTTCACCACTCTTTGTAACCGTCTCCAATCTTGAATGGTACAGTTTCCATACCAGGTAGTGATACATCTAGATAGAATGATCTCTATGGTGCACCTATAAGAGTTGGCAAGGGTATTCGCCATCATGCCAAATTTCCTCAGCTGCCTGAGGAAGAAGAGACGTTGTTGGACCTTTGTAACCAGTGCATCCACATGAAGAGTCCAAGAAAGCTTGTTGTGGATGACCACTCCCAAGAGCTTGACACTTTCGACTTGTTTCACCTCTGTTCTGTCATTGTGTAAGGGGCATGAGTAACATCCTGCTGCAAGACAATAATGAGTTCCTTGGTTTTGCTGGCATTGAGAGCTAAGTTGTTCTCAGCGTACCATTCTTCCAGGTCTTCCACCTCCCATCTGTAATCTGTTTTGTTGCCATTTGAGATTCGACCGACTATGGTGGTGTCATCAGCGAACTGCATTGTTGTATGATCCCAGATCCATACAAAATATCTGTAGTGCATCTTTAACTTCCTATGGTTATGCATAATGGTGATGCTGATGGATGAATTGATCTTATTAAAGCGATATTCCATTGATGTCCTAGAAAGTGTGCAGGTATCAACAGCCACAATTCCAACAGCAAAATACATTCATATAGTACAAATAACATGAAAAAATGTCAAGGTATTTTATAAGCATAATCAAAGACAATTTGTCACCTGGCTCTATAAGATGATATTTATCAAGATGACTAAAAGTTTAGTCAAAGAGGTAGGTTTTAGTTTTGATCTTTCAGTAGCCACTCAGAAACTTATAGCCACAGATCTGTAAACTGCTTTAAGAAGAATAAAATAAATATGCACTTTCATTATGCTGTTTTTAAATAAGCTACAAATTGAGAAAATACTTTCATGTTGGTATGGACCTGGGAGCATATACTGGTTTTCATTCTATAGCTTCCATACCTGAGGAAATCATGCATCCTATAATATCTTGGAGTTTGTTGTCCCTGGGAAGGAGACAGCATTGCTAGGATAGAATATAACTATAAGGTCTCTTTGTTCAGTAATGGCCACAGTTACAAGTGTCCTCAGTAACAGACCACTATAACCATGTGGCAAAGAAATTAAGAAAAGTCAAAAACTTAAGAGTCAATGGTTTAAATAAGTCCTGGAAGGATGAGGTTTGTTGGCCTACTGTCCATGTTATGATTAAATTTCAGAGTAGCCTCCAATTTAATCAAATCATCATATTTCCCCAGTTGTCAAGCTCCTTGGTGAAAAGGTCTGAACTGATTTTCTTTCTTTATTCATCAGCTCCCTCAGTTGGGTGCAATACAGTTAATTTAGAAAGAATCCCCTCCTTCGTCGATGCATTTCTCTCAGACAATAAATATTCATGTTTAAAAAAAAAGCCACTTTAACCAAACTTTCTTGAGTTAGCAAAAAAAATTACTTACTGAACATGAAAAGAAATAATAACACATACACAGAACTTAGAAATGAGAAGGAAAATAGGATAAAAATTAAAAGATATTCAGGACAATCTTGGGATCATTCATGAGAAGTAGATAGCGAATGTTAACAAATGTAGAAATTGCTGGAAACGCTCAGCAGGTCTGGCAACAACTGAGTTCTGAGGAAGGGTCACTCAACCCACAATGTCAATTCTGATTTCCCTCTGCAGATGCTGCCAGATCTGCTGAGATTTTCCTGAAATTTCTATTTTGTTCCTAATTTAGAGTATTAGCAGTTCTTTCAGTTTTTAGATCATGAACACGGATGGTTAAGTTGTTGATTTCAGGATTTTTGGCTTGGCTTGGCAGATTAGTTGAAATTCTCTTGTCCATTATTTTTTGTGGTGGCTGACAGTACTCAGCATGAGAGAGTCCTTCTTTGGCCCTGTTTCCATTTATTAACTCATTGGTTAACTGGCTTCTGGTATGCAGATCAATAAATTTACCTGCAATGCAGGGGTGACTAATGGATGGTTCTTTGACTGATGGTCACAGCACACGAATGGTCAAACTCAGGTTAGTACATGGGTAACTCAGCTCACTGGCACAAGTTCGTCCATTAATACCTCAGGCCAGGGTTGAAAGTTTTGACCCCTGTTCCTAAAAGCAGAAGTCATAAAATATGTCTCTTGCCCAGATTTCTGTCTTTTCTTGCATCATGTTCACAGTCTGAAGTAACTGCCAGGAATTACAGATCAGGTTGCAATGCATTTCTATCTTTTAAATTCATTGTTTCAAAGCTTCCTTCACATTTTATCAGATGTGGCATTTCAAGGTCTGTCTCTCTCTCTCTCTCTCTCTCTCCAGACATCCACTGAAAATACATCCACAGGCTTTTTCTTGGCTGTTAGGTCAATGACACATGTTGTAATTAAAAATATAATATCTCCATAGGTTAGCCAATGTTATGATCCCTGGTCTTGATAACGAGAAACAACAAGATCCTGATAATCAGTGAAGCGTCCATAGATGCTATTCCTTGACTTAGTGTAAGTAACAGTATCACTGCATACATACCTTGTTACAAAATGATATCAGTAGAAAGGTAAAATGTATCTTAGGTGTACCTTCACCAAATTGGCATCCTTCTGTTGTTTTTCACTGCTTCTAAGAAGCACAAATGCACAAGAATTTCATGTAAAAGAGATTTTTTTTTACCCCATTTCAAATAGAAAGTAAAGGAAACATGAATCCATCAGCAAATGACAAAACAAGATGTGCCTGGCTCTCAATCATCAATTAACAGGATAACTATAACTCTGTCTTGTGACATATCCATGTGCTCAGGACTTTTATTCTAGCCTGTAATGGCCACTATATGTCATGCTACAGTGAGCTACCACTCCCCAGCAGTGATGGGAGGGTAATTACCAAGTTTAAATGATCTGGTCTCAAACCTTTAAGGTTAGTGGGGGGCTTACTATTCATTTATGTTTCACCTGTAAAGCTCTTATCTTGAGTTAATCATGAAACTATAGAACATTTATACTTCAAATATTAACCAAAGCTACAATCTGTACAATTTGTAATGAGTACAATTTGTCATGTTTCTTGCTTGATAGCACTCTTTCACAACACAGACTGGGACAATTTTAACCAAAGCCATCCAGGTAACTGCTTTCACACTCTGCCTGTTTTTATATTTCATTGAAATCAATGAATTGCATTGTATAGTATTTAAAACCAGCATTCTCATATAACCCATGGAATTCCTACCTGACAAATTGAATTAAAATTACGTCTAATATTCTTTGTTCCTCTTTTAAAAAGAACTAATAATTTTACCAGAATTCAGCTTTTGAACTTTTCCCGATCACCTAAAAATAATTTTGTGAAAAAAAACTAAGTAGACTCACAGAAAGAAGCAGCATTCAATCAACGGGCAACTTGACATTTGAACAATTTGATTGGTCACAAACTCTAATGATGAAAATCTAATATGTAGAGATTGTGCTTTTCCAGTACAAAGGATTATATATTCAGTTCCAATGTTTAATATTGAAACGCAAAACATAATCCAATGTCAAGATAAAATAACTTGTACTTCTCAATAGAAAGTGCATGGCATATAAAAGATTTTCAAATATATAAACATACCGTAATTTTAAAACCATTTACTAAAATCCAGCACTCATCATTTTATGTCCTAAATATTTCATGTCGGTTTGCTTCCAAAAAATGTTTTACTTGATCCAACAATGCAGTATTTTACCTGATTTACCAATGGAATGAAAGGTGTTTCCAAACCATAAACAGCTTTCTTCCAATCATGACTTTGCCTTAAAAACATCTGCCTTAAGTCAATGCTCCTGACTTTGTGCCAATGTAAATTAAAACTGCACCTTTCTTAAGAATAAAGACTTTGCAGTTGTTATAAGAAACTATTATGTATCAATTTTTAGGAAGAGAATGTTTTAGCTTTTAACGTTTTGTAGCGCATTACACTGGCCAGATACTTGAGCTCAAATATTCATTATAGCATTCTTTTCTTCATTTGACTCATAGAGTCATAGAGATGTACAGCATGGAAACAGACTCTTTGGTCCAACCCGCCCATGCCAACCAGATATCCCAAACCAATCTAGATCTGAGAAATCCATTTTAGTTTTGATTAGAATTGATTGATTGATTAATTGTCACATGTACCAAAGTACAGTGACAAGCTTTGTTTACGAGCAACACAGGCAGATTATAGTAAGCAGGGATGTACGGATCAAAGATTGTATAAAAAGATTTAGACAAAGGCATATAAGTTACGTTGCTCAGGGCATGCATTAGGTGAGATTAACATTAGCAAGATCAACATTATTTGAGATTAGAGAGTCCATTAATCAGTCGAATAGCAGGGAAGGTGCTGTTCCTGAACCTGCTGGTGCATGTGTTTAAGTTTCTGTATCTTTTGCCTGATGGAAGAGGTTGTAGGAGATCATTACCGGCGTCTTTGATGATGTTGGTAGCCTTTCTGTGGCTATGAGCTGTGTAAATGGAGTCCATGAATGGAAGGTTGGCTTCTGTGATGGCCTGGGCCATGCACACAGCCTGCAGTTTCTAATGATCCTAGGAAGAACAGTTGCCATACCAGGCCATTGTGTACCTGGACAATATGCTTTCAATGGCGCATCTTTAGAAGTTTGTGAGGGTCCTCATGGAAATGCCAAATTTCCTGAGCTTCCTGAGGAAGAATAGGGATTGTTATTCTTGACCGTTGCGTCTATGTGGCAAGTCCAAGATAGTTTGTCAGCTATCGTCACTCCGAGGAACTTGATGATCTCCACCTTCTCAAACTCAGTTCTGATGATGAGGATGGAGGAGTGTTCTTCTTTCTTTCTTAAGTCAATGGTAAGTTCTTTAGTTTTGCTGCTGCCTCTACCTCCCTTCTGTATTTTGACTTGTTGTTGTTAGATATCCCTCCTTCTAAAGTGGTGTCATCAGTGAACTTGCAGATGGTGTTTGTTCAGAATTTGCAACACAGTCATGGGTGTACACGGAGTACAGTAGGGGGCTGAGGATGCATGCTTGGGGGGCTCCAGTGTTGAGTGTTGTCATGCAGTTACCTATCTTCACTGCAGTCTGTGGGTCAGGAAGCTGAGGATCCAGTTACAGAGAGTGGAGCCAAGATCAAGGTCTTGGAGTTTTGAGATCAGTCTGGAGGGGACAATGGTGTTGAGGGTGAAGTCACAGTCAATGAGCAGGAGTAGAAAATCCTTTATGATTAAATTAGCAGTTTCCTTGGTGATCAATGCCCTACATAGATTCTGCCTGTATTGCAGAAACTGATGCTGCTTAATCCTTTTTCCAAACTCTCTATTGTCCAAAATTGTTGGCCAATTCAATATCAATTAATTTTCCAAATATTTTCCACAAAGAAATTGGAGTCTTTTACAGATAAATTGGTGACACCTTATTCTGAGATGATACCCGATAGTCCTAGATTCCCTGAGAGGAAACACGTTTTCTGTATCTACCCTAAGAATCTTGTACATTTGAATAAAGTTTCCTCTCATTCTACTTAACCCCAGTCAAATAAACTCCAACAGGCCCAACCTACTCAATGTTTCCTCATTAGACAGTCCGTCCCTACTCTGGATCAGCCTACAGGAGCTTCTCTGAATTGCCTCTAATGGCAGTATAGCCTTCCCTAGATAAGTGGATCAACATTTTTCACCATATTCCAGATATGATCTGATTCTGTCTTGTATAATTTTAGGAAGACCTACCCATTTTTATATTACATTCCTTGTGAAATAAAGTCCAACTGTCCAATTACTTTCCATTTTATCCACTTTACCTGGATGCTAATTTTTTGTAGTTCATGAATGAGGGCCCCCCAAATCCCTCTGTATTACAGCTTTCTGTAGTATTTCCCCATTTAAACAATATTCAGCTCATCTATTCTTCCTACTGAATCTCACATTCTCCCACACTATATATTACTGTAAAGGTTTTGCACATGCACTTGTTTATATCCCTCTGTGTCATCTTCACTACCTAACTTCTCACCTATTTCTGTCTTCAGTACATTTGGCAGTAGTACATTCATTTCTGAAACCAAACTATATTATAAAAATATGTGGCTTCAACACTGATCCCTGTGGTACTTCACTAAAGATAGGTTGCAAACCTGAAAATATCCCTTTTATTCCAACTCTTTGTCTTCTATTAGTTAACCAATCCTTTATCCACGTTAATATACTACCAACAACAATGTGGGCTTCTATCTTAAGTAAAAAGTGAGGTCTGCAGATTCTGGAGATCAGAGCTGAAAATGTGTTGCTGGTTAAAGTGCAGCAGGTTAGGCAGCATCCAAGGAACAGGAAATTCATCAGGATTCCTGATGAAGGGCTTGTGCCCGAAATGTCGAATTTCCTGTTCCTTGGATGCTGCCTGACCTGCTGCGCTTTAACCAGCAACACATTTTCAGCTTCTATCTTAAGTAGCTTTATGTGTAATACCTGGTCTTTTTTTGGAAATGTAGATATATTACATCTTCTAGTTCCCCATTATCTACACTACTTGTGGCCACCTGAAATTTGTCAAGCATGATTTATCCTTCATGAAGTCATATACATCCTTGTTTAAATTTTTTATTTATAGATATTCTATCATTATATCCTTTAATAGATCCTTACACTTTCCATAAGATAGGTGCTAAGCTAACTGATCAATATTTACCTGATTCTTGACTCTCCCTCTCTTTGAATAAGGATGTCACATTTCCTGAGTCTTGGAATCCTCAGATGCACCTGTCCATATAAGTTATTGGCCGTTTGCCCCAGTTGTTACCCTCGTTCCTTTTCTCTAGTGATAGTCATTATGCTTATTTCCTCTCTCCCTTCCCTTCATTATTTCGATTTTGTGGTATGTTATTGATGTTCTGTGCCATGAAGACTGATGCAAAGTATTTACTCAACTCCTCTGCCATTTCCTGATCCCCCATTATTATTTCCCTAACCTTGTTCTCTAAGTGGTCTATGTTGATTCTGACCTCTCTTCCTTTTTTTACATTTAAAGAAGCTCTTACTTTTTATTTTTATATATTATTTGCTAGTTTGCCTTCATGATTTATCGTCTCTTTGTTTAGTCGTCTTTTGTAGGCTTTAAAAACTTTTCCAATCTTCTGATTCACCAGTAATCATTACTACATTTTTAAAATTTCAATTTCATACTATCTTTAACTTCTTTGACGTTTCATTCTTATTAGAAACTTAAAGCTTTATATTGCTTCATCCCAGTATGTGCTTAAAGCAACTCATTTCATAATCTAGTGCCTAAACTATTAATACCATACAAGCTGTCATAGACTTGGTTTCAAAGAAAGGAGTGTGGGGTTTGTGACTTATTTGTCACACAGGATTGTTTGGGTGATTTTCATGAATTCTTGGGAGATTAGATTAGTGCTCATTATCAGAGAGAACATAGGAATCATTGAATTGTGACAGAGCAGCACAGATACTGGGCACTTTTACCCTCAGGTGAAGATGGGAATAAAGTGGAACATTACCACTTGGGTAGGAAGATAAATTAACTGTTTAGGAATATAATTACAAGCTGTTGTGAAAGACAATTAAAATAATTTATAAGGACTGATTATCCGATCAAGTGTTTAGGGCTTGTGGTTTCCTAATCAATGCTTTTGTGTTGAACATCCAAATGGTATCAGTCCTGTAGATGATTAGTTAAGAGTTGCAGAAGTATAGACATATTGCCATCACCCTGTGAAGAGCAGATTCTGAAGAGTTCAAAAAATAAATGGACAGATTTCCAATTCAATGACGAACAAAGAAGTACAGACAATGAGTGTTCAAAAGGAGTGTAATCCAAGCACTCGTTCGCTAGCACTAATATCCATCAACTTGATGAGTGCTAAAAATGTGAAAAAAATAAACAACAGGGAATATTGTTCCATTTAGTCATGTGGCAAATGAATCAGGACTTAGGAATTGTTTCACTATATTTGGGTTACATTATCTTTCATATAATCTGTTTTGCTTGGCTGCACATCCTGACGATTTAATCATAGCAATGATTTTTATCATATATTTGAAATTCTTTTGACACATCTGGATTTAACGCTTGAAGTTATTATCCTTGTTGATCTTAACCTCAATTGATTCAAAGCTGAGCCCACAGCATCTCAAATTTATGTTTGCCAATAATAGTTTAACTCAGTGTGTTACTAACTTTACCCATTCTTTTCAACCACTAATTCATTCTAATTGATTTAATTTGTACTTATAAATCAAAGGCATTGATTTTTGTCCCAATAGCTTGCAGAAGCATTGTAAGAGACCACAGTCTAAATTTTGCTTCAGGTTGCAGTAGTGGACAATTTGCAGCAGTCAATTTTTACCATTTTGTTCTATTGTGGTAAATGGCAGATATGAATATTTAGTTGCTCAGCAGGCTTCTGGATTCTTATTGCTATTTTTGACAATGGCATTCACAATATGGAGAGTGATATGTGCCCTAATATTGGCTAGCAGCATTACATATCTATTTGTTAGCCTCTTCCTTCACTTCCCCCACCAATGCCTCTCTTTAGATATATATCTCGATTCGTGCTTGCATCCCTGAGTAAAGAACTTCAGCTGAGATTTTTAATATAAAAGCTTCATAAGTCATCTATGCCAAGCCTCGTCTCTTTCCAGTTTAATAGCAGTATTGTTTTTACATTTCTGGTTATAATTGGCCCTTTTGTGTACTTAACCCAACTAAATAAATTTGAGATCTTCTGGATTTTAAACCAATTAGGATAGATGGAAAGTCCCAAAAATGTTATACACTGTCGAATATTTTACTTAGCCTTATGAAGTAGAAATACCTTTTCAATGCAGCAACATGCATTTCTACAGGGCTTTAAATGTACAAGACCTCCTGAGGCACTTGCCACAATGATAATAAGAGAATAAACATTCTGATGAAGGATAGAAATTCTAGAACCTTCCAACACAGGTGGAGACCATTTGGCCCATTGTCACCGTGTCCACTGCATATCTAGTTTTGACCTTGCTGTTTATCCATAGTCTTGTTTCATTTAATTATTTTTCAAGTATATACCCGATCTCCACTTGGAAAGTTATTCAAACTGTTTCCACCACCCTTTCAGGTTGAAAAGCAGAAAGTAATTAAAGGTAATGTTTTATCTGGACTTTCAAAGAGCCTACTATTAAAGTAGCATGCCAATATTGACTAAAGGAGAGAAAGTAATATCATTAGTGAGTTTATTTTCGATGGAGGGAGACGTGTAACTCTGTCACTGATGTTTGAGTATTGGGCCATTGCTTTTATTTGGACAGAATTAATTGTCTGGACTTGGAAGTACAGTACATCATTTCAAAGTTGGCAGATGTATAAAACTTGGAAACCATGGGCTGATTTTACGGTTTATTTAGCTAAGTCCAAATTGCATAGAGTTTGTTGAAGGGATTTCTTCCATCAGACCTATTGAACTTTTCTGTCATGTCATACAAACTCACTTCATTAAATACCAACACTGTCCTATAAGGACCATCTCATCTAATTCTGGCCCATCTTACCATATACCATTCCCAGGACAACTCGCTATTCAGCGCATACACACCAACACCATCCTTCAAAGCCCACAGTGTGTCAGGACATGCATTGGAAATCTAGCATTGCACATCACTGGCAGCAGTACATAGGTGGCATGGCTGACATTTTGTCCTCATATGCCATTCCCTCATCTTTGTAATTGTTTAACATCCAGGCCACATAGTTTACCTGCCCATTGCTACATACATCACTCTCTAAGCCAATGTTACTCTGTCCTCGGTGCCTGCTGTAAACATATAGTTTGTCATGGTCTAGTAGGGGAATACAAATAAAATCAATAGAGGTTGAAGTCTACCCAACAGCACAGATAAAATGGTAAGGAAGCAAGGCTTACCACCTTCAAGGCCATCCTGACCTCCTCCTTCATGGTATTGATCTCCAAAACCTGATTGTCAAGCTGAGATTTCAACCCATGATGTCAAGTGCAATCTGTGATCCCTTCCACGTTCTCACATCTCCTCAACGCAAACTCCAAGTGGCTGTGATGACACCCAGATAGGCAGAATCAGTTTTCTGACCCAACATGCTTGCTTCACATCTGATAAACAGGAGGTCTTCCAAGGGCAATTGCATCACTTATGCACTTACAGAGTACAGCTTGAAGTAATTTGCAATCAAATCATCATGCGTGTGAAATGCATATAGGGTATAGGTATGGACTGTAAAGCCTGGTCACAGGCAATCTTGGCTATGTCATTGGTCATTGCAGATTGAAGATGGTTATGTCCATGAAGCAGGCAACCTTAATACTGGCATCAAAAGGCCACAAAACAAAACGCTGATCCAAGATATCATAAACTGCACAGGGCATGGAAATGATTCCCTCTCACCTTAAACTGTATATTTAATGCACCATGCTCTTATATGGAATGATGCCTTTCCTGGGTGGGGTGGGGCTGGTAGAATAAGGTGATAGTACTCATTCAGTGTAGTGATTGTAATGAGGTCAGTCAGATGGACCTCATAGAATATGAATTCCCTGATTAGGGCTGTTAACCTGGTCCAAATGGGAACCCTGGCTGATAGATAAGAACAGGAATGTCTGACATCCTGTTCACTTTGAGAGCTGACTCTGAGGGAGCTGAATCAGTGTCAAGGACTCTCCATATATATATATATATATATATATATATATATATATAATATATATATAAAGGGTGATTTGGTGATGATATAACAGTCTTTGTGGAGTTATTTCATACAGCACTTAATCTCCTCCTGTTTCTGTGACATGACTGGTGCTACGTTCATTGGGATAAATGGCAACACTGATGTTCTATGTACCTCTTGTTGATCCTCCTTGTTGGAGTGTTCCAAGTCCCATTGTATGAAGGAGCGTGCTAAACCATCATTTGAATGAAATGAATACTGACTTCTCACCTTAAAAGGACCTATTCCTATGATCCCCCGGAAGGTTCCTTGTCAGCATAATTGATGGATCCAGCAACAGTGGGTGTTGTTATAAACAAAACACAGGCAAAACACAGTTGCCATACTGGTGTTAAGTTTTCCACCATCATTAAAATTCAAACAAAGTGTCACAAGTGCTGGAAATCTGGAACGAAAATAAAGTGCTGAAAACACATAGCAGGTCGAACAGGATCTGTGGAGAGATGTTTGAAGTTAAATAATGACTGTTCTTCAGCTTAAGGAAACTTAGGGCTGGGAAGTGAAGGGTCAGGAAACAGTTAGCTGCTCTGTTTTGTAATTGCTTGGAGATTGAACCAGTTTTAACCCCTCTAAAAAGATCGCTTGGGGGACTTTTCAGGAAAGTGAGTCATCTGAAGTCTTCTCCTCTAAGTCAGAGTGGAGGACATTTCTAGAAAGTTCCAAGCACAGGGAAATTGCCCACTAGAAATTTAAATTTCTCAGATGTTGCACTGTGACTTCCAAGTGGCCCCATAGCCCATCTTTCAGGATACATATCTGTAAAAACTATCATCCAACAGGAACATCTAAGCCAAAGTTCTAAATCATAAAGTATCCTTTATTCACGTTCATACCATCAGTTATTATTGCGAGTAATTTAAATTGTCATTAACTTGTTCACTTTTTGGCACAGGAATTTGACCATGTCTCTGGAGACCATTTCCTGATTGCTCAAAGACTGAAAATATTTGGTTAACCAAAAATCTAAATAGTCCCAGGAATGAAATTAATGACATGGAAATCTTTTAATTTAAATCTGTAGTACTTGGCAATGGCTACGATAGTTTTGCTATTTTAGAATCATATAATTTTAAGTCTAGCAAGAGCCCACTTTACCCATTGTTCTGTTACTGACTGTGCTCTTCACTTAATGCCACTTCTCCACCCTCTCTCCATCTCCTTTTAATTTTCGTCTATTTTTAAAATTCCTATGTACTTCTCTTTCAGAAGGATATTATTAATTGTACTTCAGTCACTGTTTTATGAAAGGTCCAGTGAGCCCAATCAAGCTTGCCTATAAAAACAAAAACCTAACATCTCCGTATGTTCTTCAGCTGTCAATGTTGAATTTATGCCCTCTACTTAATAGCTCAATGAGCAGTGAAAAGAGTTTCCTACATATGCTTTACCAAATCCTTCAGTAGTTTTGAACACTTATACTTCCTTCTTTCAAAGTTAATTTCTCAAACTTTTCTTTTTATAAATGCAATTTTCTCAATTTTGGGGCATTTGTGAATAGTGCAACACTGCAGTGGAAGTGGGAAGAGATGGAATTGCCCGAGGGTAGGGATTCCAGTGACTCCCCTTTAGCCTCAAACAAAATCAGAAACTGGTGGAACATTCAGCAGGTCTGACTGTGTGTGTGTGTGTGTGTGTGTGTGTGTGTTGCTAAGAAGGGTCTTTAGTGGCTAACAATACATTATTTGTGGCATCAGGGATGACAAGGTCTAATGTGTGGGGGTTGGTGTAAGGACATGGGAGAAGAAGCACAGGCCTTAAAATCATTGAACTCGATATTAAGTCCAGAAGGTTGCAGGGTTCCCAAGCAGAAAATTGGGTACCAATCTTGCTGCTTGCACTGAGCTTTGGTGGAGCATTCCAGCAAGCCTGAGACAGAGATGTTGACCAGATGTTTATTCCCCATTAGCCTCCTATTTACCATCACAAGCCCCACAGCTGAGATCAACAAATATTTGCACAGGTAGCTGACCCACTGAGATGGCCTAGAGTGGTTCCTTGAGAAGAGACATCTGAAACATAAAAACATTCTGACGAGGGAGACCAAAGAAACATTCTTTCAGTGATGAAGTGATGGAAAGACAACTGATTGGGATCAACTATTTGTGTACTTTTCTTTTCCTGGAGCCTTCCTAACTCTTGGTACAGACCTACGCCTGATGAGAGCATGTTCCACTGTGTCTGCCAGATATAAACTGGATGGAACTCTCAGGAAAGCTTGGAAACACCCGCGAATATGTTCCCAAGTCTGGTTAATTGCGGCCCTAACAATAGCAATTCCAAGAACTGCGTGTTCCTTTTCTCCAGCGATTATCGCAGAATCTGAATGGGGGGAGAAAACCTATTCCAGTCCACATTGAGCCCTTCCATCCTATCAAAGCATCACCAAAGTTTGATTCTTCCAAAAGGAAGAATATTTACCATTTTGTTTTCATTGCAACTGTCTTTGTGAGCATGATGAACGAAGATTTAGCACCTATCAGATCCAGAGTCAAGTATTGTGCAGGGACATGTAGCTTTGTTTCATTTTTTTAAATTGAAAATTAAAATTGTGACTTTCAATATGACATTTAGATTGTAGATGATAAAATTCAATACCATGGCAGTTTTGGTAATACAATATGTGAAACTGTGTCACTCACCTATAATTGTTGACTCAGTTTGGCTTTCCTGTACTCTGAACTACTCTTTATTGCTACTTGGCATTGCCTGTGGGCTTCTCCTGATATCCTGGATCACTTAGTTTCCTTTCTCTGTCAATCTTTTTACAGAAGTATTCAGCAAAGAGTAACATTAAGTAAAAACGAAAGCGGTTAATGAAAGCAAGATGTTGTGATTTCTAAAAATGTGAACAGAAAATGAAAGAGACATGGAAAATACAATTAAGAACATGAAGAATTCAACTGCAGAGGTGGAAAAAATGCATATAATTTTCTTAAAGTGAAGAGATAAAAAAGGCAAAGGAAAAAAAAAACCAAGAGAAGAATTACAACTTTGACCAAAACAGCAAAATATTGAAAGCACAGTTAAAATGCAAACTATTAAATGGATTGAGGGTTAAGAATCGTGAGCAGAAGATCTTTTGTTAATCAGTTAGGGGTGTACTATTGATTCTTCCCCACTGCATAGAAATGTTTAAATATATGTTCTGAAGATGATATAAACAAATCTTGGTGTTGTGATGTCAGATTTGATCATTAAAGAGACAGTACTACTTAGAACAAACTTTTCAAATCTCTAAACCCAAAGAATTCAATGATGGGCATCCCATCAGAAATCAAACTGCAAAGAAGAAGGAAGCCACCTGGACTTGGTTAGCTGAATTCTTCAAGGTTTTTGAGCCTCATATGCCCCATGTTTTAGAGACTCCAAACTTAAGAGACAGAAAATATATATGGGTAATGAAATGTGAAAAAAGGACTGCCAAAAAATACAAGCAGTTAAAATCAGAAACAAAACCAGCAAGTTGTAGTCCTCAGGGACAGGTGATATTTTTCAAATATTCTTTTGATACATGACCTCATGTTCAGCAGAAGGCCAGGCTACACGAACCATATCTTAGCTTGAATTTTAGTTCAGAAAAATCAAATCATCTCAAGCATTTCTACCTTGAGTAGTGTGAGGTTAACCTGCAAAAAGGTGTCTATTTGCAGCTGTTTTTAATTTTGCTTTTTGATTCTCATTCTTAAATTTTGATATGAGGGCAATCTGACTAGTCTCACAACCAAATAGGTTACACAGTTGAAAATATTAAAACAAGACTCTTTAATTCCGCACCCCTGATGTTTCTTTTGTACTTCTTGGTATCAATGAAGGGCCAGCCAGATTTTGACAGTCAAAGCTCGAGGGATTTCAAAGTGGAACTCTTCAGTCAAAAATCATCTTAATTCCACAGCAGTTCAAAACAATAGTTTTCTATGCATTACATGAACAAAATAAAACTATTGCATATTTTTGGGGGGTTTTTTTGTTGCATAGAAGAAACAAAGAAAGAAACAATATCATGTTACTTTAATGTCATTTGTTGACAGATGTCATAATATTTTCCCTGTATGTCAACTGTCAACTTTTTACACTGTGTATCAGTAACAACATGAGGATAATTTACCACCATGACATATTGTCTTTTCTTAAACTGAATGATAATAAAAAAATGTTTGTACTCATCCCATCATGAACCAAGCATGCCAATTCTTTCACGTACTTCATATTGAAGCGATCAGGCTTCAAGTCAAGCATGGGTACCAGTGATTAATTTTGTCCTCAAAAGGTGAATTATTATCACCAAAAGACCACTCATTTGTGAGAAAGCTTTTCATATGCAGGCAAAGGATTAGACAGAGGGTGATAGAGTGTTAATTGTCTGTTTGTCTGAACTGTAAGAAGATTAAAAACTGCCTTTTTTATTCTTATGTAGTTCAAGGCTGCAAAAGAAATGCACAGGAAACTGATTTTCCACAGAGAAACAAAATGCTAGGAAAGAGTATCCAAAAACAGTCCACTCAGACCGATGTTTTCTGCCTGCTCCCACCCCACAGAAAATATCTCTTCCTACCTCAAATCCATAGTTTTCTCTGCTTGTCCAACGGCTGACACTTGATGTCAGTTTCAGAATTTCCAGTACACAGGCTCCAGTCGCCTTCTCTCTAGCATGGTCGTGCAATATCTTTACATGTCCACCTCCACATCAGGATGATCGCAGGGCTATCCACTTCTTCCCGCAAAAAAGATCTGAACTGTCCCCTTTCACTACCACCTTCCTCCGCTTGGCAAAGCTCATCCTCAGTTTGAACAACTTCTCCTTTAACTCCTCTCACTTTCTTCAGGTCAGAGGTGTGGTCTTGGGTACCCACATGGGCCCTATGTGCCTGTCTCTTTGGAAGGTATGTGGGACATTCCTTGTTCCAGTCCTACTCAGGCTCCCACTCTCAACTCTTTCTCCGGTACATCAATGACATCATTGGTGTTGCTTCCCTCTCGCGTCTGAAATTAGAAAAATTTATCAACTTCGCTTCCAATTTCCACTCTGCTTTCGCCTTCACCTGGTCCATCTCTAACTCCTCCTTCTCCTTCACTGCTGGAGATAAGTTGTTCACCAATGTCCACTAAAAATCCACCAACTTCCATAATTACCATGATGATACATCCTCACACCCTGCTTCCTGTAAAGACTCCATTCCATTTTCCTATTGTCTCCATCTCCATCACATCTGTTCTGATGATGCCATCTTTATGCAGGAGGCCTGAGAAATGTTCATCTTTCCCCTCAACCAAGGATTTTTCACCACTGTGGTTGACAGAGCCCTCAGATATTATTGAATATGTAAATATTTGTGCTACCTCTACTTTGGGCTAGCTGTTAAACTGCTCACCTCCATTGATGACTGGGTGTAGGAGAACTACAGAGCTCAGGTCTGATTCATTGGTTATGGAATCACTTAGGCCTGTCCACCACATGTTGCTTCTGAAATTCCACATGCAATCAGTCCACCAAATGGCTTCACTAGAATGGTACCTCAATCTTAGGTCTATATAGTGCGCTTCCTGGGATGGCCTCCTGCACACTTCAGTTAACCAGGGTGTAACTCCTGGCTTGACAGTAATTGTGGAGTGGGGCATATGCTGGACTATGTGGTTTCAGGTTGTGATTAAATACAATTCTGCTGCTGAGGGCCCACAGTACCATCATGGATGTTGTATTTTGAGCTGCTAGATCAGTTTGGGTCATTGTGTCACACACCATGACGGTAGGTACCTACAATGAGAAGATAAATCCTTGTCTCCATAATGCAGTCATTTCCACCACGACAACCATTGATAGATGCCTCTGTGACAGACACATTTGTGAGAACAAAATATTTTGAGTTTTTCATCTTGCTAGTTCCTTCACTTCTTGCTGTAGACTTAGCCTCACAGATTCCTTTGGATGCAGCCAGCTCAGGATTAGTTAAACACAAGAGTTCAAGCATTTCATTAAAAGAAATGAATTCATGAAAAGATATGACATTGTTGGGTGTTGTCTATGTTATATAACGTTGTTCACTTCAATGTCTAAATTCTACAACTAAAAATAGGTAACATATCCCAACTACTGAAGGTTGGTGAGAGCAAGGCTGTTGATATAGTGGTAGTGGTCTTCCAAAAGTGTTTGATAAAGAGCTAAACAAAGATTTGTGGGGAAAGTGATAGGTCATGTAATAACAGGGTCAGTAAAAGTATGGATATAAAATTAGCCGTGTGAATTGAAACAGTTTCTAATGGTTAATGGGTATTGTTAGTTTGGAGGAAGGCTTGTAACAGAGTGCCCAAAGGTCAATGTTGGCCTTGGTCCATGAGGTGAATTTTAAATGTTCACTACAATACAAAGCTTTGGAACATTGTAAACTTTGAGGAGGACAGCGTAGAACTTCAAATGGACACTGGTAGAGTGGACAAACAGATGGTGGGTGAAGTTCAGTGTGGAGAAGGGTGAGATGATGCATTTTGGTGCAAAGTGTAAAGTAAGTGGTAACAAACACAAAGAACAATAGATGTTAGAAATCTGAAACAAAAACAAATTGTTGGAGAAACTCTGTAGAAATGACAGTGTGTGGGCAGAGAAAAAAGGAGTTAGCATTTTGAATACAGTGACCATTTGTCAGAATTGAACAAGGGTCACTAATCTCAAAATGTTAACTGGTTTTGTCTCTAAATATGCTGACAGACCTGCTGGCATTTCTCCAGCGTCGCTACAAAAATAAAGAATACTGTTCTAAAGGATGTACAAGAACAGAGGGACCTGGGTGCATGTCTGTGTAAATCATTTAAGAGTGTCAGGACATGTAAAGAAAGCTGTTAAGAAAGCCTAGTATTCTAGACTTTATTAATAGGGGTACAGAGTTCAAGGAGAAAGTGAGGTCTGCAGATGCTGGAGATCAGAGCTGAAAATGTGTTGCTGGAAAAGCACAGCAGGTCAGGCAGCATCCAAGGAACAGGAGATTCGATGTTTCGGGCATAAGCCCTTCTTCAGGAGTTCAAGAGCAGGGATGTTGTGCTCAACCTATATAGGACACTGGTTGGACCTTAGCTCAGGTATTTTTTCCAATTCTGACCACTGCACTATATTAGGGATGAAAACGCAGTAAGAGTGGAGAAAAGGTTTACAAAAATGGTCCCAGAGACAAGAAACTTCAATTGACGATAAATGGAAAAGGTTGAGATAATTTTTTTTGGAGAGGTGAGGGCTGAGCAGAGATTTGAAAAAAGTTTTCAATACCAAGGATCCAGGATCAGAGAGCATTGTTTTAAAGTGTTGTCTCTAAAAGAAGCAAATGTGTCTTGGACGTAGCTTCATCTGGATGAGGATGATTTCTTAATTGGAATCAACACGCAAAGTTTTAGTGAAAAGGTAGGCAGTTAAAGTCAGAGAGCCAGTGGAGTCACAATGGGCCAAAAGGCTTCCTTCTCTTCTGTAACTATTCTGTGATACTTATAATGAACCACTCATCACAAAGGATGACAACTCATGCTAAACAACAATCACACACATATGACAAATGATAAGTAGCAGACTGCAGAGTGTAGTTACACTGCTAAGTCATAGTAACTATATAATGACTCGACCTGGTGATGTCTTACATAAGCCAGAGTAGCAGTGGTGATCGCCATTAGACAGCGACGGCTCCTCTCTTCATCTGGACACAGATGCTCAGGGATCATTAATAGAGAAGCCAACTCTGGAGAAGCAACAGAAAATGCTAGAGACTCTGTCAGCATTTCTAGAGATACAATGCATCACAGGAGAAAGAATAGAAGCATCCGGTTCCACCATGAGTGCCAAGGTGCCTTGGTCATTTGCATAGATATTCGGCCTCCACGGAAATAACGGTAGCTGCATGGAGGACCACGCATCGGGTGATCAAGTCTACGTTTCCCTTCATGAATGAGCTGCACACTCTATTTTCATTTGTAAGTAAGATGGATGAGAGCTTTGATTTGACTGTTCACAACACCTCTCTAAAGCACAACAACTTTCTCTCCAGCTCCTGGTCAGTGGGCCATGGGAGGGGAGATGAAAAGACAGTCCATAGGAGTGAGCACTGTGTTCAAGGAGCTTCCATTCCTGCCCAAGCCTGAGCCCTAAATGCTGGTTCAGTCTCTGATGGCTGAGCCTGTTCCTGCACAGTTGCAGGAGCGGAGAGTTGGTAGAAGTTTTCACAGCCCTCACCTGCTTCAGAATTCAAAGTGTGCAAGCTACGAGCAAGTCATTACTCAGTGCTGGGGAATGAGCAGCCTGCCACTAACTATGCTAAACAGGCAGGAATAGAACTTTGTACAAGACCAGGCACATGGAAGAGAAAGACTTTGCAGTTTCATTAGGGAAATCACTTGTATCTAGAAGTATATTGATTTGTCATTTTGACAGACAATGTGACTAACATGAGTGCACGGTTTCGGGTTAGCAGAATCATACCAGATTGAGCCCATGCTGCATAGCTCTCACTCACAGTTATGTATTCAAGTCATATTATGCTTCTCGTCCTGTTTTCATTTTTCCACCTTTCCCCTCCTCCTCCTCAGGTGCAGAGCAATCATATATTTCTTCTTGCAGCTCCAGTCCTGTCCGCTGCACAACATTACACAAGACATAGCACACCACTGCACTTCTGAATAAGGTCACATGCAGAATAAATAGGAAGAGGAGCTGGCAATGCAATCCTACAGAAAGGAACTGACCGATCCATTGGTGAATCTGAAGCACATCTTCAGAATCTCAACAAAATGTTCAATGTTAAATTTCCCATTTCTTGTATGAGGGTGTAAGTGTCTGTGGAGTGTTAATACTGAGGACTACATGAAGAACCACCCATTATGATGATGTCATTATATATTTGGTGCGACAACAGTTTAGTACCTTGAAGGAGGAAGACAACCATCAATGTAACAATGTTGATCAACTCATACTTAATCAATAATACACAATAAACTACAAAAGAGCCTCTTCTCTTAATCTAGCAAATGGGTTTCCTCAACTTATGAGGCACCATAGTGGCACAATAGTTATCATTACTGTTTCACCATGCTAGGACCTGGGTTTGATTCCAGCCTTGGGTGACTGTCTGTGTGGTGTTTACACATTCTTTCTGTGTCTGCATGAGTTTCCATCATGTAGTCCGGTTTCCTTTCATAGTCCAAAGATATGCAGGATAGGTGGATTGTCCATGCTAAATTGTCCCGTAGGGTCCAGAGATGAGCAGGTTAGCCATGGTTAAAAAAAAGTGGGATTATGTGAATAGGATGGGGGATGTTGGGTCTGGGGTGGGATGCTCTTCAGAGGGTCAGTGCAGACTCAATGAACCAAATGGCCTTTCTGCACTGTATGGATCTATGACCACATCAGACTCTGTAGATCCCAAACATTAAAAAAGCAAACCTGCCACATAGTGCAGGAAACCTCATATTGGGGATGAGCAATAAATGTTGGCCAGCCAATGATGCCCACCTCCCATGACAGAATAGAAAAAAACACTTGGCATTCAGTGGTGAGGATTGCTTATACATGATGGTATGGATTCCATTGAGCAGTTTAATAATTCAGTAACAGTGGTGGAAATCTGAAAATCTTTTCAGTCACTACTTTAAAAATCCCGCTTATTCAGACACAGTCAACAGCTAGGAGAGCTGAAGATGAAGAATCCTACAGTATAAAGAATCATGGCACGATTCAACAAGGCAGAATCTAGCCAACAGTAAAATATATTTCAGGCTAGGAAGAAGTATTCTGCTGGAGAGCAGGGAAATTTCTAATGCTGAAAAGGGTGGAAACCTTCATTTTAGCACAGAAAGTGGGTGTCCTCCATTTTGACCACAAAATGTGGAAGAAATCTAAAATAGCACATAGTAGCAGTACTAATTCTACTGCAAAATTAAAAGTCTTGAAGCAAGGAAAATAAATAATCACATTGGGAAAACCTCACATGAGAAATAATATTGCCAAAATATTTAACTTTAGAAATGGGCTAAATAGGACATCAGGTTGACATCTTGGAGAAAACAATTCTTAATCCAACTAGACAGAAAATGAGAAGTTGAACAAGATAATACACTTGTACATACAATTGAGAGTATAATTGATGATGCGAAAGCTCACCAATTTGTAAAATAACCAACTGAAGTCCTGAAAGCCTTTTGCTATAACTTTAATTTCACACCAAATATAATTCTTGGAAGTGTAAGATTTAACAAAAGGGTCCAACGTCCATAGAAAATTGATGGGATCCCATTGTACATTTAATTAAATGATCTCTACAGATCACTGAGGAGAAATGAAACTTTGGAAATTTAAAATTAGAGGTTAGAACAGACTTGTTGGAATTGCTGATGATGCTGTGCTAGATTTATGGTCGAAAGCAGATTTGACTCCAGAGAAAGCTAGATTGGTGATGAGTTAAGTTGAAGTCTGAAAACAACACAGATCATTCCTTAGAGAAAGTGATCAAACATATTTCAGGAGATAAATAAAATTCATTCAATTCTTAAGTTGCAAAATGACAAAAGATGCAAATGAGGAACCAATGCAGCTAATAGGACAGACCTCATATACTAACAGTCATTGTCATTATTGGGGAGCAAGAAAACCTTACAGGCAGAAGCAATGCTCAGCTATTAATAAGTAAAATACTCTGTCATTTTAAGAAACTGTGAAGTTGGAAACACTCACAGAGCAGCAAGAAGTAAAATAGCCACCCACAATAACAAATTAAGGATGCAGAACAGATTGCAATAGAACAAAATCCTGAGGGAAAAAAGGAGGTCCAGACCTTGATTTTTATCATGAAGATACCTATGCCGATGAGCGTCTGAATAATTTCAAGGTTGAGCCAGGATTGAAAATACACTGTCTGTATTTGAGAATAGTGTAACTATATGTCCAGGAGGTGTAGCACTTGGGATTAAAGATGTGCTACAATCAGCTCTGACACAAGAGGCATCAGATAACAAAAAAAGTTATTATACTTCACAGTCAGGATTTCTAACTCTTGAACAGGACCACATGTCTTTACTTGAAACTTCTTAAGTTTTAAGAGGTTAAACAAGAGAAAATAAAAATGCTCATTTGAACAGCAATACCCTAAATTATTCCATGGAATAATACTCAGTACTGAATACCATGACAGTGATGAAAATTGCTAAACAATTATACCTCGACACATCCAGAAAGAATCCACAACCTTTAATAAATGCAAAATTGATAAACAATTTGTAGAGATAACCAAAGTGGACATAACAAACCTAGTTACAAAACTAATCAAGAGGTTCTGAAGCAGTTTTATTAACCTAATGGTTGTCTATGGTTCACAAAAGTATGGCTAAGTTATCCACAAGTGATTTTCATGAAACTCAGTGCAGTTGATTCTGACAGATTGCATTGTACAAGTAATTAAGATTGATAACTCGAGATGGGAAGTTTTGCTTCATCAGATTGCCACCTGGCATCACCTTAACCCTAGAGATTTTCAATGGACTGGGTCTAACATTTTGCAAGGTTTTGAATAAGTCTTTGATTTGATTTGATTTATTATTGATTCATGTACCTAGATATAGAGAAAACTTTGGTTTTGCATGCAGTACTGGCAGATCAAACTGTACAAAATGCATCAGGATAATAGAACAGAATGAAGATTGCAATGTTATGGCTGCAGTGAAAGTGCACAAAGAGTGAGATCAACATTAAATTTAAAATTTGAAAGTTTCATTCAGAAATCTAATAACAGCAAGGAAAATGTTGTTCTTGAGTCTGCTGGTACGTGTGTTTAAGCTTTCATATCTTCTGCTTTACAGGAGTGGTTGGAAGAGATGATAACCGCGGGGGGTGGGGGGAGGGGTTGGGGTCTTTGATGAGGTTGGCTGCCTTTCCAAGGCAGCAAGAAGTATGGCTGGAGTCAATGGATGGAAGGTTGGTTAGAATGATGAACTGGGATGTGTTCTCAACTCTGTGTAGTTTCTTCCACTCTTGGACAGAGCGCAGCTGCCATACCAAGCCATGATTGATCTGGATGGAATGCTTTCTATGAAGCATCTACAAAAATTGTCACTCAATTGACTTATTGATAAAAAGTGAGCATCAAGGAGCATGATCCCAGAGCACAAGCAATCTCAGTGCTTACAGGTAGAACAGCTTCCCCTTAATGACATGTTTGAATTCTCCAAAAAATCAATTCACTTCTTGGGACACTTTGTTAACGATGAGGAGATCATGGTTGACTTACAGAAAACCAAAGCTATGGGAGTTTCCCACTCCAAAGTCAGTCCATTATTTAAATAATTTAATAGTGGTAAAGCAGTTGATGAAGGTTTGACAACTACTGCAGAACCTCTGAGACACTTCTTGAAGGAGCCACAATGATAGAAGATATTGGAAAATGCATTAAGAGCTTTTCAAAGAAACATGCAATATTGACATTCATGGATCCATTCTTTCCAACAACCCTAGATGCTGGTGCTCCAGCTATAGGATTAAGAACAGTACTCTTTCAGGAACAGTAAGATGGGTGTCACAAGCTGGTCTACTATGCTTCATGAGTATTGTTAGAGAAGAAGCTCCCTCCCTTTGAGAGGGATTTTCAATGTTTATCCTTGGCCTGAAACTGGTAACAGAGGTAGACCATAAACCTTTTTCGGTGAAAGTGAGGACTGCAGATGCTGGAGATTAGAGAGATGCTGGAAAAACACAGCAGGTCAGGCAGCATCTGAGGAGCAGGAAAATTGACATTTCAGGTAGGAGCCCTTCATCAGTTCTTCATTCCTGATGAAGGGCTCCTGATCAAAACATCGATTTTCCTGTTCCTCGGATGCTACCTGACCTGCTGTGCATTTCCAGCATCACCCTAATCTTAACTATAAACTTCTTTCTTCTACTAAATGAGAAAGAATTAGTAAAGATGATTTACAAATATAGATTTTAACCCTGGACTCTGAAGTATGCCTATAAAACAGTATTGGCACAAGGAAAATGACAGACAAGGATGGATTACCAGGCATGATACTGAGTTTGTTCATATGCTTGAACCATACGCTCAGTAAAAGGCAACACAGTGGCCAGCAAACCACAATCGCTGCAACAAAATCTGACATGATCAGCGTGTGTTACCGTTCATAAAGTATTATCTTGAAGGTTGGCGACTTCAAATAGGATAGCCATGAAAACATGTACTGACTACAGACAATATTATACCATCATGGATGATATACTGATATATAATGAAAGGCTGGTTGTTTCAACTTCATTTAGGGAGGATATCCGTTACAAGATACACCACTAACATTTGAAGATCACCAGTTGCAGGGCCAGAACTAGGTCAGTAGTGTGGTGACATGGTATCTCCAAAGAGACAGAAGGTCCACAGCTGATTGTGAAATCTGTGCTATTCACCGGCTCAAGCAATATATATATATCACTTTACCCTCTAGACCGTGGGAACTTGGGCAAACTGCTATTACTTGTTAGCAGTAGTTCTTACCTTCTTTCCAGTGACAACTTTACACAATGGATATATGTGAAGACATTATATATTGCCACTGCAGACACAGATGGCAGAATGTCGCAGGACGTATTTGCAATACATGGAATTCCTCATGTGGCCATTTCAGGCAATGGACTACAATTCACTCATGAGTGCTTCTGTCAATGTTCAGCCAATATTAGATTTAAACTTATCACTAGCACACTAAGTTAGCCACAATTTAAATAGGGAAGTTGAGCATGGGCTCCGGACAGCTCAGTAGCTTCTGAGGAAAAATGCTGACTTCCAAACAACATTGTCAAGTTACTGATCCGTTCTACCAAGGATAATCCATTAGAGTTGTTGTGAGCAGGATGTTAAAGATTCAGTTCCCTATCCTAACAATGAAGCTGAATCCACATTCATATTGACAGGCTCCAAAAGTTGTGCCAAAGAGGAAGTAGTCCCACCATGTGCATCAGGCCACACAATGTAACAGGCATCACCATGGGGAGCAGTTGACACACTTAGGCCAAGGTCAGCAGCTGTCGATACAGGATCTCAATAGGAAAGGGATGGTCATTCGAAGAACTGCAACCTCCAAAAAGGAGTTGAATGAAGCAACTGCAGGTAACCCCATCCAATTGAAGATCAGCCATCTGACATCACTTGTTTATGGTAAATCAATGGAAAATGCTCTAATAAAAGGGAATTTCAGTTCTCAAACTGTCAACAACTGAATAAAACTTAATAGATTTAGGGCAGTGTTTGCCTTGACTGCCACTGGCAACACATGCACCACTTAGTCTATTTGGAAGAAGGTCTTATTTTAGGAGTCAGTAGTAATTACTTGCCTAAAAGTCTTAGCCTTCGAAGGTACTGGTTTTCAGTGAAGTTCAGAAAATAATCAGAAACAAAAACAGAATTTGCTGGAGAAACACACAGCTTTGGCAGCATCTGTGGATAGATAGCAGAGTTAATGTCTGTGAAGGATTACTGGACCCAAAATGTTAGTGCTGCTTTCTCTCCAGAGATACTGCCAGACCTGCTGAGTGTTCTCAACAGTTTCTATGTTTGTTTCTGCTTTCTAGCATCCACAATTTTTTGGGTTTGTTTTTGTTCATAAGAAAGTCTTCTGGCTGTATTCCCCAGTAGGAGAGGCCAGCACCTACCAGACAGGGATCTGAGTCTACTCACCTCCCCCCCCCCCCCCCCCCGCACACCCCCCATCCCCCCATCTCCACCTCACCCCATCTTGTGGCAAGTGACTGAGGAGGAGACAGCTCGATCTCTTCCTGATGCTCCAAGGTAGAACCGCATAGTTAGCTCACATGTTGCTGTGATGAATGACAACTGGCAAATCCAGATCAAAGGCCAAAAGCTCTGAGGTAGCAAAAATTATCTCTAAAGTCTTGAAAACCACCTTCAAAACAAAGAAAATGCCCTTTCAGAATAAGTGCTGTCAGTAAATGCCTCTTACTCAGGCAATAAAGCATCTGTTAAACTCTGTATTTAAAGGCTTTCAAGCCTGTGAAATACTCAGTCCATCAATCCCCAATGTGCTATTCATTAATTGAACCTGGCAAGTTTCAGGCTGCTCAGGAAATCTATGCACTGGCAGTTAGAGCTCGAATCTAGGATTAAACATGGGGCTGCAGTCAATTGACTTTACGTCATATTTAAATCATAGATTCACTTGTCCCACCAGGGTTTCCTGCACACTTAGAAATGCAGACCTATTTGATTCAGATCACTCTTGCTGAGCAAGCATTTCTTGCTTCTTAGATCCCCAAATCCACTGACACTTAGCCCCTTGCAAGTTAAAATATCTCCTTATTATCAGATATTTTCAGGGCAATGATACTCTGCAAGCCTGCTATCAAGATCAGAGTGTGCAATGGGGTGATGAAACTTATAACTACCCAGCTGAGATAACCATTTTCTACACGATTTCCACCTTCCCCACGGGCAAAGGCTAGCACAGGAACAGAGTTAACATTTTGACTACAATGGTTCTTCTTTAGCACCCCCTTTTTCTACCTTTCCAAAGTCCTAGTGGCAAACCTGTCAAAAAACGTATTCTCTCCGAAGACCGTCCTTTGGCTCCTCTCCATGCTTCAGTCCCATATATACTGCTGTTGACTACCTGCAGAATGTCCTTCTTGGTGGCTGTCTCTATCTCTCACTTTCCTGTCTTCCTGCTAACCAGCATGCATAATTCACGATTCCACATTCAGAAAAATGGACCACTGTTAGTGCAAACGTGCAACTGAAGTTCCACCCCACAGGAGCTCTGTCCCAATATTAAAGTTGGGTCTTGGGGTGATAGCAGAGAGCAGGTAATGATGTCTGGTTGGAGTTACTGCTTGGATCCCTGTTGTTTTCAACTCATATTAATAACTTGGATACCAAAGCCACATACAGGTTTGTCAAATTAACTGATAGCACTTAAATGGGAAACATAATAGAAGCAGAGGATGCAGCATAAAAAAATTGTTTGCACATTTAGATCAGTTATTAAACTGAACAGGGACATGGCAAATTAAATTTAACTTTGATAAATATATTTTTTCATATTGGTCAAAGAATAGGCTGTGAGATAATACAGTGATTAGAAGTAAATTAGCACTGAGACACCCAAAAGTAGTAGGAGATTAATTGCTTTCAGTGTCTAGACAATGTAATATAAGAAACTAGTAGAATGCTGGGATGCAGACCCAGAACAGTTCAGAACTTATGCTACGTCCTTGCAATGTAAAGGCCGAAGGAGACTTGTAGTGCTTGGTTAGGTTCTGCACACCATGACAAAAATGTTTTCATAAATTGGGGGTGAAGCTATGATATCAAGAAGAAAGAGGAAGCATAGTGAAGAAATATTAGAGGATCTCAAACTCTTTTGTCCAGGAAAAATTGATTAAGGCAGGAGACCTCATCTAGAAAAGATGAAATATTACATGCTGTAGATAAGGTAAACCCAGAATAATACTTCAAAGCAAGGCACAGAAGCAAGACCTGCTAACATAAATTTAAATTCATGGAAAGTAAATTTAAAACAGATGTTAGTAAGAACCTCTTTGGTCAAAGAGTGATCAGTGTTTGGAAACATATTTTAGGCAGAGCAGAAGAGACTGAAATACTAGAAGTATTTAAATTATAGCTGGATGCCAGAGCAGAGAATTATTATATGAGGGGATAAGGAAAGAGATTCAAATAATGTTTCCTTATATTCTTATGAGCTTTGCTTTCCATCAACTCTGTAATGCATCTTAACTGGGAATATCTGATGGAGTCACTTGGAACTGTTTATCTATCTGCCATGCATTGAAAATTGTGGTATCATCGCTCATGGTTTTTCATAAACTCACTGGTAAGGTTGTGGTTGCCCTTGTGTACTTGGAATATTCTTCCTTGGGTCTCCAAAGGCAGGAGAGTAGAAACATTCCACAGCAATCTTTCTTTTATTGCCACAAAATGTACATCCCACTGCTCCTATCCAAAAAATGTTACACCAATGCATTGACTATTCAGGGATAAGTGAATAAATAACCTCCTGTTATTTGTATAATGAAGATAGTGTCAGATATATAGATAGAAAGAACACTTCAGTAAATTGCTTATCTAATCCAAAAGTAGTGTCAAACTGTCTTAACTTCATAAAATATTGTCAAATTAAAGGCGAAAATCATGCCACATAGCAATTTCTTCAGGAATGTTTAGCAACATTAGTTGCACTTCACATTGCCTAGTCCCAAGAAACCTCGTTGGTTACTTCACACGATTAAATGATTGAATAGAATTTAAAATTGGTATTAAAAGCAGATAACCACTTAACTGATTCATGTACTATTCCTCTGCTACTTTAACAGAGGCTTGGATACATTTGGAATAATTCGAGGGAACACAGGAATGCAACGTGAATGAGAGAGGTGTGATCCATCTATTACTGCCAAGAATAATTTCCACCCTATTCATTCAATTTGGATGCAAGAATAATCTAACAAGAAAATTACTGATTTACTGCCTTAGTAATATTATTTCATTAATTCATTGTGAGATATTATTTTGAAAAACACGATTCCTACCATGGAACATAATATGCACTAACGTACATAATTGTCCAAAATATTCAGTTATACTAAAATCTTCACTTTTGCTAAGAGGCATGAAATAAAACAAAAAAAAAATCAGAAATAAGTCATCAACATTTTCACATATTCTAGCCATGAAAGCTATCTCATGCAGATTACAGAAAGCCAAATGAGAGCTAGATTACCAGTGCCAATAGTTCGGTTTAAACAATCATTAAATTTGATATCTTTTTTTCCTCTGGAACTCACAATCTGTTGGGGGAAATTATTTGTCGACCTTTAATGTAGATAGGAAAATAATGGCTGCAACCTGTGGTGCATTTATCTGACTGTCGACAAAAATGATAAGGAAGAAATGCAACCAGTTTAAAATGAAAATTTGCCCATAGAGTTTCTGTTAATTATATACCATTGAGTCTCTTTTCATCGGCAAGTTTCATTTCAGTTCTAAGTTTATGTGTAATCTGCTAGAATATCTGTTGAGTCACAAATCACTATAATTTGCGTATAGTGATTAAATTTTACAGTTCTGAATTTACCCTGCAAATGTCTGAGTTCTGCGTGTAATTTGCACAATGATTTATCAGATTGATAGTAGAGGTAATAATTAATCTCTGCTTTCTAATATTTCATGCTAACAGATGCTAAGTTGCTTAAACCATTAACATTTGTCAGCTGCCATTAGTAATTTCTCTAACGAGATTTTTGTGTTCTGCTTTTGAAAATGTAAGTGTCATATGTTATACATTGTCATATTTGATAATTCCTGAGGCCTTTATTAAAGAGATTTACAGAGTTCAAAAATCCATAATTCAGTGCCATTTAAATTCATGAACTTGGTATGTGACAAATTTGCTCTTACTTTTTAACATTATCGGGAGTGACCTTATAGTCACTTTTTTTTTATCTTGCAGCATTCAGAAATGAGCTTGGTTTATATTTAATTATTCAGGGATCTGTGTCTGCTTCCATGTTGTTTATAACTGCGTGCACTGTAAACTTGATTCCATTGTAGATCAGCTTTTGTCTCAATTACATGAGCATTAACATTTTAATCTAGTTTAGCATCCAATTAAAATGCTTTAAAAATTGGCCTCCAGATGTGTCAAACCTCTGGAGTAACTTCTGTTTTGTTGTGATTTTTAAAAAATACATATAATGTTGGCATCCAGTGAAAACAAATTTCCTTCTCATTACTAAGGCATATTATTTTTGAATCAGCAGACAGTATTAAAGGTTTATATTGTACATTTTTTCTGAAATAACTTTTCTACTTAACTTGTTATGTTAAAAAATAAAACAAGCTCCTATTATTTTTTCAACTTAATTAAAATGATGAATAATAGCTGTTGAGAATTTTATTGGTTTGAAAGCTTTATCAAAAGTCTAGCTTTCATAGAAATACTTGTATTCCATGGACTTAACAAAATTCTACATTTTGAATTGCCTTTAATATTGGAAAATTGTGCATGCTTAAATATGAATCATTTCCCTTCCATTTGAGCTGTATTCTTTCAACCTTCCCTCTGTGACGCCAATGAGGCAGCACCTCATGCTTAGACACCAATGAGTCTTTCAGGCTTCAGGATCATGTTTGATATTGTCAGATGGCCTGGAAAATTAAAAACCCAATTAAAGACTCAGCACGTGGGTCAACTTTTCTGCATATCAAAAGGCCTCCTCTGGCTATCTTAGCCAAATTATATCCGTTAACAGCTCACTTTGCAGAAAGTGCAATAGCAGACCATTTATGAGTAATAAGTACTTTCCAGCTGATACTTTTCAAACATAAACTGCTTTCATGGCAGCAGAAAAAGTGCAAGTCGTAATCAAATTGTCAATTTTTCCTTGGAAATGCAAAGGATGCATTGTGACTGTAATTGTTGCAGGAGAGTTGCATTTTTTTCACAAACTGAACATATTTACATATTTGCCTAAGCAGGCAAGATTTTCTCTGCCTTGGTCTCTGCTCCCTAAATAAAAAGCATGATTAATTTTTAACTCACACTTGGTTTTGTATGGGCAATTCAATGCAATTTTAAATGAGAAAGAAGGATTGACAAAGCAAGAAAAGCAGGCTGCTAGTATGCCTATTTTGTAGCACTAACTTCAATTTCAAGACTTTTTATGATTTGAATGTGCTCACTATTATAAAAACCATTGTCAGATGCAAGAAATAAGAGTTTTTGTGCAGGGATTCAAACATTCGTCAAAAAGAAAGCTAGTCTTGTCAGTGCGAGGTATTTCTTAAATTACTGAATGCTCAGAATTGGTTGAGACACTACTTTAAATCTGAAACAAAATAAGCTTGCAGAAATTTATTGTAAGCATAGAATAATAACAGCATCATTTCAAAACTATTTATATGCTTTCCTGCTTTGAATACATTCTGCTTATAATTAAGTTTAAGGAAACTAAATCAGCAATGCAGCAGTGTCTGCATTTGAAATAAAGAAGGATTAGAAATTTTTTATTTAGAAAGCACATTCTTTTTAATACACTGCAATTTGTTTTGATTTACAATATTTACTTTATAGCACAAAAGCTTCTCATCAGGACGCAAAACTTCACCATCTCTAATTTTTAGTTGTGTGCATTTGAAAACATGTTAGTTAGATTTTGTAGTAGCACATAACATACCTAAAAATCGAAACTAAATAGTTTAAATACCAACATTGACCTTCATAACACAAATGTTTGTTAATGGAAATAAAAACTGCATTTCAGGAAAAGACATAATAATATACCTGTTAAGACTGAGTAATTTTGAGTGGTGATGGAAGAATGGGACATAATGTTCTTTTTTTCTGTCATGGGCTGTATTTTTCTGTCAGTTGGCAGAGGCTGTGTTCAGGAGAAGAAACTAAAGACTCGCATTGAGAGTCATGAGGGTGACAGCTAACCTGACAGGTCATAAGATGACTGCGGAATTAGCCTTACTTTAATTCTCACTAAAATTCACAGCTGCGGACAAGGAAATGGGTAGAGAAATTTGCCTCACACATTTTCTTTTCACTCCATGTACAGATTACATATTCTGTTCTTATTAATGAGATGAGCCTATACCATATACAACTCTATATTTAGTACCAGAGACCACACAGCTGACAGGAGAGACCTCTCTCTTGTCTGGTGATCAGTGAGTTTGACATGACACTAATTATGCTGTCTTTATCCAAATCCACCCAGGATGACTCCCTGTTCATTTGTATGCTTGGTTCTACTAGACATTGTAAACCATAAGTCAATGGGCCCAATCCAACATGGCTGCTAGAACTAATCCTCAAAGTGACATTTTGTCTTTACTGCAAACAAAAGGTAACTATCGTTCTTAAAAAAAGCATCAATATTATTTAGGAGGTGAACATGGTAATCCAACTGGTCTGTGCTGTTGCCACAGCTTGGAGACTAAAATTAACTACAAGTAGGTCATTGCAATATATTGGAAGCATGTTCTAAAAACTCCTTAATTAATTATATGCTCTCCTCAGGAAACTGCCCCATTATTGCATGAAATGCTTTAGCTGTTTTACCACTTGTCCATTTAAGTATTAACATTTTCCAAGTCCTTTGTAAATGATTTCTAATCACTTTCATTTGTCAAATACCAGCTTTCTTTGTATTTGCAGTTCCTTTACTAACAATTCTATTCAACAGTCAAGCCAACATTTACCAACGTCAGCTCTGAATGGTTGGGTTCTAACTCAACTTGCTTGATATGTACCAAATTGATAAAGTGTAATCAATAAAAATCATTAAACTATGTAACTAGCCTTCCCAATATAAAATGGTCACTGTATGTCTGCTAATAATAAATTGAGCTTCAAACCATAAGAACAGCCATATTTTTATTCTGTTTTTAACAAAGGAAACAATTAAAAAGACAGTTGTTTATATAGTGTCATGAATAAAAATGTTGACACAGTGACAAAGAGAGACATCTCTAAACTGATACTAAAATATTTGGTCAAAAGGTCAAAGGTTTGAAGAGCAATTTTAAGGAAGAAGGGGAATTAGTGAGGCAGAGAGGTACAGCATGAATTCCAGAGTTTAGGATCTAGATAGCTGAAGGCATAGGCATGAGGTTGGCAGAATTAAAATTGGGGACATGTAAGGTGCCAGAATTGAGGGAGCATGTACTTCGTAAAGACTTTGAGGCCAGAGGATATCAGAAAGATGAGGAGAGACAAGAGAATTATTTGAAATCAAGAATGAGGATTTTATATTTGCTGCATTGTTGGATCAGGAGCCAAGGTAGGTCAGCAGGTCCAGGCTGATGGCCCAATGAGTCATTAATGGGTATTAAGTTCAGAGCAGCAGAGGCATTTCAAATATTCTAAAATTGTTGAAAAACAACATGTGATGCTGCTATAGTGACTGAGCGGTGGAAAAGGCAAGTTAAAAAGGTGAGACAGGTGAAAAAGGTCTGTGCATCTTTTAATTATTTGCTCATATATAATGTCACAGTGAGATTTAGTATTAAGTATGCGGGGACACCATTATATATCAACAATTTGCATAAATCAATGGAAATTATCGTCACCCTGGAATTGCCATTGGCTTTTTAAGACATTGTATAAAGCAAACATTGGGAGAACTTGCAAATTGTTTTTTTTAGTGCCTGTTCACACACACATTTGTCCCTTGATTGAGAAAAGGAAGTGGTGCTGGAGGGATTCCAAGGTTAATTACCAGTCTGTCAAAACACATCACAACTAAACATTCCATGACCAACAAGTCCTGATATGGGACTTAAACTTAGAGCTTTTGTTCCTGAGACCAGGACTAAGTACCATTGCACCACAAAGTCTCTGAACTGTTTATTGCTAAACCCTACCATTTAAAATCATGTTGGCATAATAATGAGGTTTGCATTCTGCTTTTGACTTGCCAGACACTACTGTTGCATTAAATGCTTATGGACTGTTTGGGGTAGGTTTGCTCAGTTAGCTAGACAATTGGTTTACAGCACAGAGTGATGCCAACAGTGTGGGTTCAATTCCTGTACAAGAGGAGGTTACCATGAAATATTCACCTTCTCAACCTCTACCCTCAGCTGAAGTGCGGTAACCCTCAACTGAAGTGCGGTAACCCTCAGGCTAAACCATTACCAGTGGTTTCTCTCTAATGGATGAACAGCCTTACGGTCCAATGAGGGCACGCCGACTTTGCTATTGAACCTAGTGGCAGTGCTGGTTTTGAAAGAAGCGGAGATGGTAGAGACAGCTGTGCTAATTTGGTCAGTGCTTGACAACTATTCATTAAGAAAATATGGAATTACATAACGAATGTTTATTTAGAATTAAGTTGCTGTGTACAGCCTCTTTTTTTGTGCAGCCGGCCATATTCATTAACTTATTTTAGAACAATGCCTCCCTGATATCTGTCAGGCTACTGCATGGCCACACATCTTAGCAGGGACAATGCACATCACCCAGGCACTGTCAGAAGGAAATGCCTGTTCCACCTACAACTCTGCAGGAAGGCAGTCACAGTGGCCTCCTGCCTTCTGGACAATCTTCACAGCTGCCTGTTACTGCAGAAGAAACAACTGCATCAAACATTTATATTGTTGGCTCATTTCAATTACTAGTGATGTTCAACCAATTAATCTCTTATCTATTCACCAATGTCTTCACCATTTACATCTCTAGTGTGGTTCAGTTGGTAGCCAGATTGCTTCCGAATGACAAGATTGCAAGTTTAAGTCTCTTCCCAGGGTATGAGCACAAAACTCAAGGATGGATCTCAAGCAAATCTTCCTATAGTGAAATAGCCAATATTGATCCAATCAATATCACTAAAATAGATGACCTCATTAACATCTGATAGCTGTTTTGAGGAGTTTACTGAATAGAAATTTGCTGCAGTGAGAAAGCTTTGAAAAGTATTTCATTAGCTGTAACATATTTTAAATCATCTGGTGATTGTGATAAATATTACGTATATGCACATCTTTTTTCCTTTTCATTATTTCACTGCTCGCTTGTTGACTGGGGCAACATTTGTGTCAAATTCCAAAGGAAAGGTGAGAACAAATAGAGAGGTAGTTTTGTAATGAGTTCAGAGGGTCATTTATGAACTTCATGATGTCACCTCATGGCTTGAATCAAAAATAGGTCAATATTTAAAGATCACATCTTTCTACTTCTATTCATTTTGAACTGCTGACTAAAAAGGCAAATAAATATTGCATTAAACCAAAGACAGTGAGAGGCGATGTTGCGTGTTTGAAGCAAGTTACTTTTGTGATTGAGGTAATACTCCCCCAGACACAATGTGGCTTTAGGCATCCTAGCAAAAACTTCTAATATTGTCTCTGTCACGAGGAAAACCCAAATAAAATGTCAAAACTACACCAGGAACTCTTCACCACCATCATCAACCTGGCGAAAACATTTGGTTCAGTATGTCATGAGATTTCTTAGTTTGTTCACAATAGTCTTGAATGTCTAAGTAATTTCAATGCAATCCTCCAAATCCTTCATCTTGATATTATTGCAAACTGCTTTGTATAGGAAAGCTGAAACAGATTGTTCAAAATCTGGACCAGTGACAAGCAACGCTGTGTGCTAGCCCCCTAATATTTTCATTCTAGTACCTGACATTAATTATTCATCTTATTAAAAATCAATGGCTCTCTCGTGTGTTTAATTAAGTAAACCTAAACGTACAGTCACCATAGTCCTACTCTCTCATTATAGAGAGATAATTGGTAGAAGTTTAATCTAAAGGTCAACACAGCTCATGCAAGGGGAGAGGTTGAGAAGGAGAATATGCCATGGGTACCCTCAGCCATTGCAGATATTGAACCCACACTAACCAGCCAACTGAGCTCACTGGTCCACAATATAATCCTACTGGATGGTAAACTCTTTAATTACAGTTGCCTCCATGCCAAAACAGAAGTGACCAACTTAGAAATATATGAGCAGCAGTATGTGAATCATTTGACAAAAACATCCTCTACAAGTTAACAAGTCTTATGTACACAGCAGTTGTCATCAGCACATGGTCTTTTTACTTTTACAGTGATTTTTACAGGTCTCCGAAAGGACATTGTTTATAGCTAATCCATACCACTGGTCATCATGTTGCATGTGCTCTCTGTTGAAGTAAGTTAGTTGCCACCATCTGTTTTCAGGGTAGTGATCTGCAGGGCCCGTTTGATCCAGTGTGGTGAGAAAACCAATTTGGTGGTCCAATGAGAAAGGGCTCTGGTTTTAAACTAAATTATGTTCATTGTATGATAGTTGGTATGTACAAGTTACATTGATGTGATACTCATTGTTACAGGGAATATGAGGAAGACCCTGATGATAGAACTTACTTCTTTAAGATCCAACAAGTCCTCTGACATCATCATTGTTGGGTGCAGTTAAGGCACTCCTCAGCATCAACCCTCTCAGGCCCTTAAATCCTTATACATCTCTTGACAGGCCTTCTAATGTATAATATTCACACACTTGTCATATTGTTACTTTCGTCATTAACCCATCTTCCCCCCCCCCCGTGAATGTCTCAGATTTCCCATATTCAAATGGTCTGGAACTTCACTAACCTCTAAGGATGCATTCCTTTTGAACTTGGTAGGTCTTTGGGTTGAAGACGTTTGACTTTGATTCTGGTTTTGAGTTTGAGACCTAAAGGTCCATTGAAATTGAAATTGACAGACTGGATCTCCTTTGTGAAAGGGTGATGGCTGCCATGAAATAGGTACTTGCTTTTTTTTTGCAATATCCAGATCAGTGAACCAGGTAATTTCTTCTTGATCATGTGGGAATTTGGTTTCCTACGTACCACATCTTCAATTCCCGTCAGATGTTTATTCTCTACCTGATAGTAAATTGGTATTGAAGTGTGTAAGACTCTTTCCTTCAGCTTGATTATTGGGTCGGAAGCTTTCACTCAGCTTTAGTATTTGCATTATGAATGAAACCAGGATGCTCGCTTCATCTGTCATCCTATTTGAGGACTGCTTCTTGCCTACCATGATCTCTGTCACTGTTACTGAGAATTTATTCCAGGGATATCAGGAAATTAAATTCACTGTTTAGATTTACATTTTCTAAATCACCTCAGCAGCTGACATCAGAGTTACATTAAATCTGTCATTACAATTTATTCATCAAGTTGAGTTGCATTCTAAATTATATCAGTTTAAGATTCATCAATAAGATCACCAGGGTATACTGTTCATTTGCTATCTGATTGCTTTTATACTTTTACAACTCTTGCTGATTATTATAAAATTAACTCTTCTGCTTTGGCAGCGGTGGAAAATATTTCTGTCAGTCCAGTTTGGTTGCAGATTTTCATCTTGCAACGGGTATAAAAGATTTTCTTATGACAATGTAGCCAATTTTAATGAAATCTGTTTCGTTTGGGTTCTGTCAGTCTCCTAGCAAGTCTGATCAAATCTTCAGTGGATTGTCCAGTGACTACTTGTCCTATGACTGGCTATTCAGCGACTGAATGTTCAGACATCCTTTGACCCATCGTTCCATGATTAGCTGTTAATGGGTCAATTGTTTATTGATTTTAACTTCTTCCACCATTTGAAGAAGATTGAGGTCAAGACATGCATTCATTATCAAGAGTAATACTTTTTGACAGTGAAGAATATGTCCTTCACAATCTGACATTTTGTATTGAAGACTAGCTTGTAGAATACCCTTAATCTTAAATTATATACCTCTGCATGCTGATAGTTGTAGCCATTACCTTTTAAATCACAGCATTCTATTTGATAATATAGAGACATTCATCCTTTTATCAAGGCTAAAGTTAGGAAGATGTCTACTAACATAACTACCTTCTTGCCAAAAAGCTAACTCTGGATCACTTATTTTCCCTGGGAATACATTAACTTTTTTTTTAGTTTTTGTAGCTTGTTCTAGTCATGAACTTTTTTACACGACTAACCATTTGATCTATTGCTGGTCTTTTTGGCCTACTTCAGCACATTTTCTGAAAATTACTTATTATTTTACAAATAAAGCATTCTTTTATGCCTTTCCTGGTTATGCACCTCGAAAACTGAATGGATTTTATTGATTCAGTGGTAAAATTGATCTTTTCCTCTTGGGATTGATCTACATTATTTCTAGACTCACTACGTCCATCAAATGTATGGCTTTCTTCAGAGACAAATCTGTTGTTGACCATCATAAATCTGACACAGACTTATCAGCAATTCTTCAACTATGCTGTCTCTTATAAATTCTAACTTTAAATCTCTGTAGTTACATTTTCCAGCAACCCACCTATATCAATGCAGATATCATTAACTAAATTATCTATGAATTTGTCTGTATGCCACAACCTTCTGTTAGATCTTGATCTTTCAAGCATTTATTTGTTCTGAGATTAAAGTAATTGTCAAAGAGGTATTCAGTACTTTTTTTGAAAACTATCTGTTCTTTCGTTTACACCTTGGCAGCAGACTCTGAGCAATATAAGTGCTGCCAAAGGAGAATGATTCAGTTAGTAATGACTAACAGTTAACTGTCAATATTTGTTTATATTTTAAACCAGACAGGTTGAAGATGATATTTTCTTGTTATTTATCAAGCAAAATCATGAATGGTTCTAAGACCATCACTTTTGATCTGAAAAGTTCCAAATCTACCCAAAAGAAATCTTGGAAAGGTAAAGTGAAACATTGCAAATATTTGAGCAACACGTTAAGCTTGTTGTTTCATGCTGCTAGTATGTAGTGACAATGTAACTGGTATTTGCTATGAATGGGATGCTGCCATTAGGCCAGAAGAAATATTCTGCCTATCACACAAATGCATACTGTGATATGTGAATTTCAGTGCTGGTGTGATGCTAGATATGTAGGTTATATTTGACAAAGACTATTGGATAATCTCAAATAACATATTCTCTTGGCTGTTCCCAAGGTACAAATTGTATTCAATGAGCCCATGCTTGGAGAGCTCTCAACAGTGTCTATCATTATAGGTGATTCCACATTTGGACAATATTTGTTACAAATCCTGAGTGTGTAAAGACTGATTTGCACTGAAGCTTAGAATTGTCAATTGGTTTTGCAATATGAGTACCAGAATGTATAGGAAACTATACATTAATACCCAGGCCACTTTTTTTTCTGAAAATGAACACAAGCACACACTCCCCAGTTCATTTCTCAGAGCAGTGCTTTGATCAATCAGGATCAACATTGAAACAAAGCTTGACAGTTAACTGTCAATCATTGTTGACTGATGCATTCTCCATGGTGGGATCTCTACTCAATCATTACTCTCCTCTCATAACATACACATGCTGTTTTCACTTTACTTTGGAATTCCTTGCAAATTTTCCTGATTAGTGCAAGAGAACAAGCGCTGACAAAATATTTCAAGCTGTAGTTCATTGCTTGATTACAACCAGTGCAAGTTATACTGAAGTGATCATCATTCTGGTGGATTGCGCTTAAAGTACTCTTCAACATTAATCTTTTCAGGTCCTTACACTGTTATACAACACTTTTCAATGACTCTCTGGGTATCCCTGCAATCTGTATCTCTCTAAAGACTGAAAGAACTGCGGATGCTGTAAATCAGAAACAAAAACAGAAGTTGCTGGAAAAGCTCAACAGGTCTGGCAGCATCTGTGAAGAGAATTCAGAGTTAACATTTCGGGTCCAGAGACCCTTCCTCAGAACATGTATCTCTCTACTGTGTTTCATCTAATACCCTTAATTCACAACTTGTAGGAGAGAGTGCAAGACCTGGAATAGTCCTTCCCATTCTTGGGGATCTTTCCTGGTCTGTTCTCCATTCCTGCTACAGCATCAAAGCATCATGTGCAGTTTAGCCCTTTAGGGTGACTTTAGAAGTGCCTTTAATTAACAATTCTTCCTTTGACATACTCGGCACATAATCAATTCTTGAATAACTAGGGAACTCAAAGGTATATGCTAGTACTCTGTTAATGGCCCTGGCAAAGCTAACTGCTATTGTAAATGGATACCTGGCCTAATGGTCCCATTGTTTTGTCAGAAACCAGCAGATAAAAACTCCAGCCTTTGATTCTACAATGGATTCCACTTTAAATAAGAAATGGCTATGACTCAACAGATAAACAAAAGAAATGGACTAATGGACAAAGACACTCACACTCATGCAGAGGCTAAACTGGTCAGAATAACTTGAAAGGAGAAAGTTGAACCCTGGAAAGAAACTACTTCTGGAAGGGATTTTCCCACTGTTCCCCTCTGAAATGTTTCACTCCAATCTTAAAATTGAAAGAGTGGGGTGACTACACATTTATTAATCTGTCAACACCTCGATTAAAATCACTAATTATGATCCATATTGCTTTGAAAGGATAGGATATGTCAATATTTACCCTACTTATGGACTTCACTATCCACTGAAGAACGAATTCAAGGGTTTAAAAGAGTCTGTGCTCTTGTTCCATTCGATCAAATGACAGATAAGCACCTTCTGTGTAAATGTGGACAGCAGAATTTATGGCAGCTTGAATCAAAATATACTCAATTTTTTTAAATATCTGATGTAGTGCTTCATACTTTTTTGGAGAAAATGCAAGTGCAGAAGGCAGCAATATGGAGAAATGTGTCTCTGGGTTTCCCAGTAGTCTAATCCAATCATCCAATGAAGCTTGTCCCCTGAACAACTGAAGAATGGTAACTTATTGCCAGTGTTCAATAAAGGAAGATTCTTGACAAAATTGAACATGTACCAATAAATTTTGGGCTGGATTGATGATGGGAAAGAGCCTAAGTGATTAGTGCCCACAAGTTCTAAACATAACCAGTCATAATCATGAAAAAAAAATGATCCTTTGCACTTCAAATTAAATTTTTGTTTGAAGGAAGTGATAAAGATATATGGAGTATATGGTATTCTGCAGAGGGCTAGAAATATGCACAAAACAATAAATAATGGAATGCATTTTGATGAAAAATAGATAGAAAAAAAGACTGCATTTACATTCTTCCATATATAAAAGACTTAGCAAATAATATAAAAAGAAAATTTATAACTTATATTGTTAAGAGATTGTTAATCACTTATTCATGCCTGGAAAAATCTTAAAATAAAATGACGATAAGTACAATGTTGTATTCCACAGAGAAAAAAAATTCAATAAACTTACACTTCCTAGAATATAAAAGGTGAAGGTTGATTCAGGTTTTCAAGATGTTGAAAGAAACTGGAAGGGTCAATAGACAGGAAATTGTTCTATTGGACAAGAAATCCAGGATAAGAGTAAATAACCTTAAAATCATCGTCAGGACCTTCTAAGAGAAGCTTGGTAATGCATCCTGATAATTGACAAATGTTGACTGCATATATCCTAATTAAACCAGTCAGACAAATATTATCTCACAGCTTCTATAATATAGTGGAAAGATAATGACAGACATAAAATCATACACTGTAATAATTGGCATTCTTATAGGTGTGCATGCCTGAGCAGTGACCTTGTTGCTCATTCCTCTTACAGAAGCTATTCAAATCATAAATGCAGAAAACAGATTAATTTCCCAAGTATGACTATGATCAGCAAAGCAAGAGGTGACTTAAACTGATACATGCTAATTTGTTGAGATTATGAATGGAAAAAGACTGACAAACATAAGATTCACTCATTTGGAAAGATTAGTATTTGCACTGGACATCTCAGCAAATGTGCAGTTGTCTGTACTTCATTATTGGGTTGGCCAGTATGTACTGGTCATGAAATTAGAGTTGAAGGTCTCTTGTAGCACAATGGTAGTGCCCCTACCTCTACTTACCAGATGGATTGGGTTCAGGTCCCACCTGCTCCAGAGGTGTAAATAGGTTGATCAAAAATATCTAGAGTCTAAAAATTGCCAGGGGGGCATCACAATGTAGGACTGTCACTTCCAATGCAGATGGTGGACATACTTTCTTTGCAGGTCTTACAATTATCCTTCAGGACATAGTCCTAATAACTCCATTGGCTCAGATAAAAAGACTGCAATGGGATTGCCACATAGGAATTTGGATTGTCACATGGCAAAGCAGACATCATAGTTGAGCAAGAGCTTGTGTTTGAGACAGCGAGAAGGCAGAGGGCAGCAAATCCTCCAAGCTCTGCTCATTCAGATGGAGGTACTTAGTGTCAGATGTCATTAACATAGAGGACAATGCTAGAGTAACAGCAGAAAATGTGAGAAATGTTGTCAGCATTTACACAGTGAATGTGTATCCCTGCAGATTTCAGTTGGCCTCTAACCTAAGTGTTATGATGTTACCAGCCTTTGTATTGATGACCATCACCACAGAAAGAGTGACCCCTTACATGGAGCAGGCAACCAAGTCCATGCTGGTCCTCCGCAATGGGCTGCACTCTCATACAATCACCTTCAGTGGGGTTGAATGAAGTCTTGCCTGATCTATTAGCCCATCAGTGAAGTGCAGAGAGGTGCTCTCCAGCTCTTGGTTAACAATGAAGTACTAAATGTTTTAGAGGATAGACGGGCAAATTGCCAATGTGATTTTAATGCAATTGTGTTTTCATTTCTAAACTTTTATTTATTTTGAGATATTTATTCAGTTCTGAGAATTTATTCACAGATTACCGAATGAAACACGAACACAAGAGATCAGAATATAGAATAACTTAACCTAGCTGAATACCCAACCAACTCTATCACAATCTCATTATGTTGTTCCAATTTCCTGCAACATCCCCATAAACACACTCCTTGGCAAAGTAATTAATTCAAACACAGATTCTTACAGGAGAGAGAGATTGCAGAGAGGATCAGCCAGGGATCACTGGCTGAAACATGGAACTTTTTTCCCAGCAGCTTCTCGGGGTCCCGAGATAAAACAAGGAGGAAAGTCCCTGAACTGGGAGAATTGGTCACTCCCCTTTCATTGTATAAGTGTTTTTTTTCAAAATACCCGAAAAGTTTTTTCCCTGATTGTTGTCTTAGGCAGTATCAGTTAGCCACGGTGGCTCAGTGGTTAGCACTGCTGCCTCACAGCGCCAGGGACCCAGGTTTGATTCCAGCCTTGGGTGACTGTATGGAGTCATATTCTTCCCGTGTCTGTGTGGGTTTCCTCCCACATTCCAAAGTTGTGCAAGCTGGATGAATTGGACATGCTAAATTGCCCACAGTGTTCAAGAGGTGTGTAGGTTAGGTACATTAGACAGGGGAAATGTAAAGTAATAGGGTATGGAAATGGGTCTGGATGGGATACTCTTTCGAGGGTTAATGTAGACTTGTTAGGCCTAAAGGCCTGATTCCACACTTTAGGGCTTCTATGATAAAGTGGCCTTATCACAGACAAATTGGAACCTCTGCCTTTTGCAACCCCTTTTGAAAAAGACCAAGGACAACATAACCTTGTTAACAGAGCAGCATCATCACATCTACTATATAGGCAGATGGTACCATTCAAAGTGCATCAAGGAGGCAGAACAGAGTGCAGAATACAGTGTTCTAGCTGCAGTGAAGCTTAGATTAGATTCCCTACAGTATAGAAACAGACCCTTGGGCCCAACAAGTCCATACCAACCCTCTGAAGAGTAACTCACCCAGACCCATTCCCCTACCCTATATTTACCCCTGACTAATGCAGCTAACACTATGGGCAATTTAGCATGGCCAATTCACCTGACTTGCACATCTATGGATTATGGGAAGAAACTGGAGCACCCGGAGGAAACCCCCGCAGACATGGGAAGAATGAGCAAACTCCACACAGACAGTCGCCCGAGGCAGGAATCGAACCGGATTCCTGGTGCTGTGAGGCAGCAGTGCTCACCACTGAGCCACCGTGCCACCAAGGCACAGAGAGAGAGATCAGAAGTAACATTTGAGGAGCCTGTTCAAAATCTGGATAATAGTGGGGGAAAAGCTATTCTTGAATCTGTTCATACATGCATTCAAACCTTTATATCTTCTAAGCAATGGAAGAGGGTAGTAGAGAGTATGACCAGGGTGGCAGAGATTGAGCATGTTGGTTGCTTTCCCAAGGCAGTGGAAACTATAGATGGAGTCAATGGCTTGCTGGTTTGTGTGATGGACTGGGCTGTATTTGTGACTCTCGGTAGTTTCTTGCGGGCTTGGGAACAGCAGTTACCGTACCATGCTGTGATGCATCCATATCGGATGTTTTCTATAATGCATCTATAAAAATGGTTAAGTCATTTGTAAAATGCCCAACTTCCTTAGCCTCCTCAGGAAGGCTTTCTTGACCATTGCATTGACATGGGTGGACCAGGACAGATTGTTGATGATCATCACACCCAGGATCTTGACATTCTTGACCATCTCCAACTCAACATTATTGATGCTGATGGGCGCATACCTTCCACTCCACTTCCTGAAGTCAATGATCAGCTCCTTCATTTTGCTGACATTGATAAATAAATTGTCTTTAACCATGCCACTGAGCTCTCAATCTCATTTTTGTACTATGTTTCATCATTGTTTGAAATCCAACCGTCAGCAGGAGCGTCATCAGCAGAATTGTAAATGGATTTGGAGCAGAATTTGGCCACAGTCGTGAGGGTATAAGGAGTATAGTAGGGGGCTAAATATGCAGCCTTGCAATTACGGTGGAGGAGATGTGTTACCTATTCATACTGATTGCGGTATAGGTCAGGAAGTTGATGATCCAGGGAGAGAGTGGGGAGCTGAGACCTTAGGGATGAGATTTTTTTGGAATTATGTTGTTGAGGTAAGAACTGTAGTCAATAAGTAAGAGCCATACATAGGTATTCTTGTTATGCAAATGTTCCAGGGATGAGTGTAAAGCCAGGGAGATGGTGTCTGCTATGAATCTGGTGTGCCAGTAAGCAAATTGCAAAGGATTGTGTGGTGCAACTGTTATGTACCACTTGTCAATCCAAGGCTAGATATTATCCAGATCTTATTGAATTTAAACTTGGACTGTTTCAGTGTCTGAGGAGTCACAGATAGTGCTTAACATTATGCGATCATCAGCAAACATCCCCACTCTGGTCTTACACTGAAGGAAGGTCACTGATGAAGCAGTTCAAGGGGTTTAGTCAAGGAATTTGGACCTTGGACACTACCCTGAGCAAATCCTGTAGAGATGTCTTGGAGCTGAGATGACTGACCTCCAACAGCCACAATCACCTTCTATATGCCAGGCATGGTTCCAACTCCCTTTGATATCAAGAACGTTTCTTTAGGGGAGTGATCATATTTCATTAATTAAAACAATTGCATTCTTCTTTGGAAAATTGCAAATTCACAGATTTTCAAAATATGACCATTCTGTGGTTTTCCACATCGAGCTATGGATACCTTAACCAATGAAAATGAATGTCTTCCTATCTAACCTACCTATGGCCCTCATAATTGTTATTCACTTCTATTAAGTCCCTTCTCAATCGTGGCTGCTCCGGGGAAGACAACACAAAACTATCCAAACTTGCATTGCAGCTCAGATTCTCCAGCCAATAATCACCAACTTCTCAACCTTCCCCCTCGCTTGAGATGTAGTGACCAGATTAAACCATGACCAGTTATCTCTCCCTAATTTCAGATCCACCCCATGGTCCTCTAGGATTATGGTGACCTTACCTTCATAATATTCTGACCATGAATACATGGAGTAATACAGCTGTCACGTTACCAGCCTGTTTAGTCAGTTCCAACATATCCTCCCCATTCTTGAATTCCTCAGCTAATATTCATATGCCTTCTTAGTAAAATTACCCACCTGCTCCCTTCAATAATCAGTGGATATACAAACCAATGTCTTTCTGATCTTCAGTACTTTCTAGGGTCCTATAATTCCTGTTGTAATCCCTTGCCTTGTTAGCCTTCTCCAACTGCATTGCATAACATTTCTCCAGATTGATTTTCATTTGCTCTTGCTGCAAACTATAGCTGTCCACTGATATCCTCCTGCAGTTTACAGTTATCCTTTTCAGTATTTACTAGCCCACTAACTTTTGTGCCATCTGTGAATTTCTTGATCATACCCTCTATATTCAAGTCCATATCATTAAAAGTACACCACAAACTGCAAGAGCCCAAGTAGCAGGCAATGCAGAATATCACAGGCAACAGTGACAGAAACATCCCTCGACCTGCCTCTCAGCTAATTTTGGATCCAATGTTGCACTTTGATGGATCCAAAAGGCTTTTACTTCCATGAGTCTACAATGAGGGACCTTTTCAAAAGCCTTGCTCTGTATTACCTCCTCAAAAAAATTAGATTGAATTTGTCAAACGTGACCTTACCATAACAATTCATGCTGACTATCACTGATCAATCCCTATCTCTCCGAATGCAGACATGTTGTGTCCCTCAGAATGTTTCTTTATGTATTTTGCCAGCTTTGAGTTAGACTGATTGGCCTAGAATTTCATGGTCAATTCCCTCCTCCCTTTTTTAAATAATGGAACAATACTAGCACGCCTCCAGCACCTCACCTGTAGCCAGAGGAGACTGAGACTTATTGCCAAAGTTCTGTTATCTCCTCTCCTGACTCCTGCAACAGCATGGGATATATCTCATTCAGACTCACAGGGTTACTTACTTTTAAGGCTGATAAACCTGCTAGTACCTCCTCTCCTTCTATGCTACATAGAAAAATACAGCGCAGTACAGGCCCTTTGGCCCTCGATGTTGCGCCGATTCAAGCCCACCTAACCTTCACTAGCCCACTATCCTCCATATGCCTATCCAATGCCCGTTTAAATGCCCTTAAAGAGGGAGAGTCCATCACTGCTACTGGCAGGGCATTCCATGAACTCATGAGTCGCTGAGTAAAGAATCTACCCCTAACATCTGTCCTATACCTACCACCCCTTAATTTAAAGCTATGCCCCCTCGTAATAGCTGACTCCATATGTGGAAAAAGGTTCTCATGGTCAACCCTATCTAAACCCCTAATCATCCTGTACACCTCTATCAAGTTACCCCAAACCTTCTTTTCTCCAGTGAAAACAGCCCCAAGTGCCTCAGCCTTTCCTCATATGATCTTCCTACCATGCCAGGCAACATCCTGGTAAACCTCCTCTGCAACCGTTCCAGTGCCTCCACATCCTTCCTATAGTAAGGTGACCAAAACTGCACACAATATTCCAGAAGCGGCCGCACCAGAGTCTTATACAACTGCAACATGACCTCAGGACTCCGGAACTCAATTCCTCTACCAACAAAAGTCAGTCCGCCATATGCCTTCTTCACAGCACTATTTACCTGGGTGGCAACTTTCAGAGATCTGTGTACATGGACACCAAGATCCCTCTGATCATCCACACTACCAAGTATCCGACTTTCCTTTACTTTCCTTCTAATATTTCACAATTCTCCACCTTGATAATTGTACCTGCATCATCCTTTTGTATTTTAAAGACCAACATAAAGTGCTTATTGAGGATAATGCCTTCGTCTACCAGGTCAAATAAGAACATAGAACATAAGAACTAGCAGCAGGAGGAGGCCATATGACCCTTCTAGCCTGCTCCACCATTCAGTAAAATCATGGTTGATATTTTAGTGGCCTCAGCTCCACTTACCCACCATAATCCTTAAATCCTTTATTGTTCAAAAAAATCATTAGATTAGATTACTTACAGTGTGGAAACAGGCCCTTCGGCCCAACAAGTCCACACCGACCCGCCGAAGCGCAACCCACCCATACCCCCTACCTAACACTACGGGCAATTTAGCATGGCCAATTCACCTGACCCGCACATCTTTGGACTGTGGGAGGAAACCGGAGCACCCGGAGGAAACCCACGCAGACACGGGGAGAACGTGCAAACTCCACACAGTCAGTCGCCTGAGGCGGGAATTGAACCCAGGTCTCTGGCGCTGTGAGGCAGCAGTGCTAACCACTGTGCCACCGTGCCGCCCCAATTCTTGGCTTCTAAAACATTTAGTGAGGTAGCGTCAAATACTTCACTGGGCAGGGAATAACATAGATTCACAATCCTCTGGGTGAAGAAGTTCCTTCTCAATTAAGTCCTAAATCTGCTCCCCCTAATTTCGAGGCTATGCCCTCTTGTCCGAGTTTCACCCGCCAGTGGAAACATCCTCTCTACTTCTATCTTATCTATTCCCTTCATAATGTTACATGTTTCTATGAGATACCCCCTCATTGTTCTAAACTCCAATGAATATAATCCCAGTCTACTCATTCTCTCCTCATAAGTCAACCCCCTCAACTCTGGAATCAACCTTGTGAACCTCCTCTGCACCCCTTGTGGTGGCAGGACACCCTTTCTCAAGTAAGGAGACCAAAAGTGCATGCAGTACTCCAGGTGCGGCCTCATCAGCACCCTGTACAACTGAAACATAACCCCCTACTTATAAACTCAATCTCTTCAGCAATGAAGGACAAAATTCCATTTGCCTTCCTAATTACCTGTTGCACTTACAGACCAACCTTTTGTGATTCACACATAAGGACTCCCAGGTCTCTTTGCACAGCAGTGTGCTGTAACTTGTTGCCATTCAAGTCCTCTACTGTTACTCCAACTGAAATGGATGACTTCACCTTTATTAACACTGTATTCCATCTGCCAGGCCTTTGCCCGCTCACTTAAAGTATCTATGTTTCTCTGCAAAGTTTCACAGTCCTCTGCAGACTTTGCTCTGCCACACACTGATTACCTCTATCATCCCTAATGCATGATATTCTTTCCCTAGTCATTCTCTTGCTCCTTGTATTATTAAAAGACATTGGGTTCACATTTGTTCTATCCACCAATGCTTTCTCATGCGTTCTTGTTGCATTCCTAATTTCCTTTTCATGTACCATTCTGCACTTTTATTCTCCTCTAGGGACTTTGTCATATTGAGCCTGTGGTATCTGCCATAAGTTTCTCTTTTTTCTCTTAATCCTACCCCTTATGTCCCCTGACATCGAGGATTCACAGTCCTTGGTCCCACCCTTTGTCTTTGCCGGATAACATTTCCCATGTACTTATGCTATTGTCTCCTGAAATGCCTTCCACTAATCTAATAGCTTTAGCTAAAAGCAGCTGCTCCCAGTCTTGGGTCAAATCCTCTCTTATATTAGTAAAATTATCCCTTTCCCAGTTCAGAACTTTAATTCCTTGCCCATCCTTATCCTTTCCCATAATTATCCTCAAACTAATTATGTTATGGTCACTGTCTCTGGAATGTTCCCCTACTGATGCATCTTCCTTTTGCCTGGATGTATTCCTGAACATTGGAGCCAGAGCTATCCCCTCCTCTGTTTGACTTTCTATGTCCTGGCTAAATATGTTCTCCTGGAAGCAATTTAAGAATTTTCCCTATCTTGCACACTAAAGCTATCCAAGTTAATATTTGAATTACTAAAATCCCCACTTGTGACCTTTTATTCTTATATTTCCCTGAAATGTGATTCCACGTTGATCCTCTTTCTCTCCTTAATTGTTCAACTGCCTACGCACACAGCAAATAACACGTTTGCCCATTTTGTGTTTTTACTTCGATCAGAATGGTTTTAATTGATGATACTTTCAAGATATCATCCCTCCTCACAGCCACAATTAATTCCTTGACCAATATTGCAACCCTGTTCCTTCTCTTCTAATTATCTCTTTATCTCATCTGAATCTGTAACAAGGAATGGTGAGCTGCCAATCTTGCCCATCTTTCAGCCAAGTCCAGGTCATTGTTATGACATCATACTCCCACATGCCTTTCTGCGTTCTCAGCTCAATTGTCTTAATTCCAATGCTCCTTAAGTTCAAGTATATTCATTTACAGTTGATCACTTATTTCTTACATAGAATATTTTTCTTCTGTCTTCCAGACTTACTTAAATTCTAATTCTAGCTCGGCTTCTGTCCTCTCTGAAGTACATGTCATGGACCCATTTCCCTGCCAATTTAATTTAAATCCAACCCGATAATACAAGCAGACATCCCTGCAAAAATATTGGTCCCAATCCTATTCAGATGTAACCCGTCCAACCTTTGTAGGTCCCACCTCCTACAGAAACAGTTCCACTGTTTAACTGTCCACATTTATGCAATCAATTCATAGCCAGTTAACCCTTAATATATCCATCATGTACCCCCTTGTTTGATTTGCTCTCAGACATCCCTCCAGGCCTCTTAAATGATAACCGGTGGCACAGTGGTTAGCACTGCTGCCTCACAGCGCCAGAGAACCGGGTTCAATTCCTGACTCAGGCGACTGTGTGGAGTTTGCACATTCTCCCCGTGTCTGCGTGGGTTTCCTCCAGGTGCTCCGGTTTCCTCCCACAGTCCAAAGATGTGCAGGTTAGGTGAATTGGCCATGCTAAATTGCCCGTAGTGTTAGGTAAAGGGGTAAATGTAGGGGAATGGGTGGGTTGCGCTTCGGCGGGTCGGTATGGACTTGTTGGGCGGAAGGGCCTGTTTCCACACTGTATGTAATCTAATCTAATCTAATAAATGGAAATTGGATAGCTACCTGGAGAACATAAAAATAGGAAATGAATGGTTGGAAGGGTGGGGATGTGTTGGAGTTGTTAAGACTAACTGGATTTGTCTTGGAAAGAACTAGCAAAGTCTCATTGGCCTGTATGGCGTCCTTCTGTTCTGCACTATTCTATTCTATAGGACTCAAAACCTGTCTTGAAGCTGTTCAACTATAACTGTCCAGATATATAGTACAAGGGATAAAGGGCCCATGATTTCTCTCAAGAGTGTTGACTAAGCCATATCTTTTCTCATGTGCACAAAGATGCACAACCTCCCAAATTAAAATATTTCTTATACCGTGTAGCTGGCCTCATTGCTCTCTTATCTAATTGGTTAGTCAATCTTTACATATTTTCAGGGAGAAACAAGATAGGCTTGATCTACAATCAAAAATGCATAATTTAACTATTTTATTTATCTTAAACAGAAAATGAAATTACTGAGCAATGAACTGCTCTAGGCATAAAATTAACAGTCTGAACCATTGGTGCAAAGCTAGCATTGTTCATTAACATAATAAAATAATGATCAGAAAACTACTCATGGAGGCAGTTTCACTCCATTTTCTTCTCACTAGTGCTTGAAGTGGAGACATCAAAAAATAAAAGGTACTTCATTCAATTGAGACAAAACACTGGACTTATTTCAGGCTGAATGATTGTGATGGAATTTTGTTAAGTGACAATCTGTAATTCATTGACATGAATTCAGGCCAGTGACCATAATTCTATACATTTTAAAATAGTGATGGAAAAGGATAGACCAGATCTAAAAGTTGAAGTTTGAAATTGGAGAAAAGCCAATTTTGACGGTATTAGGCAGAACCTGTTGAAAGCTGATTGGAAGCAGATGTTCGCAGGTAAAGGAACGGCTGGAAAAAGGGGACCCTTCAGAAATGAGATAACAAGAATCCAGAGAAAGTATATTCCTGTCAGGGTGAAAGGGAAGGCTGGTAGGTATAGGGAATGCTGGATGACTAAAGAAATTGAGGGCTTGGTTAAGAAAAAGAAGGAAGCATATGTCAGGTATGTCTCTCCCTCCCACTCCACCGAGGACATGCAGGTCCTTGGACTCCTCCATCGGCAGAACATAACCAATACCGTACAGCCCAGATGGCCTCCTACTTCAAGGACCGCGGATTCCCCCCAGACGTGATCGACGATGCCCTCCACCGCATCTCCTCCACTTCCCACTCCTCCGCCCTTGAGCCCCGCTCCTCCAACAGCCACCAAGACAGAACCCCACTGGTTCTCACCTACCACCCCACTAACCTCCGCATACAGCGTATCATCCGCCGTCATTTCCGCCACCTCCAAACGGACCCCACCACCAGGGATATATTTCCCTCCCCTCCCCTATCAGCGTTCCACAAAGACCACTCCCTTCGTGACTCCCTCGTCAGGTCCACACCCCCCACCAACCCAACCTCCACTCCCGGCACCTTCCCCTGCAACCACAGGAAATGTAAAACTTGCGCCCACACCTCCTCCCTCACTTCCCTCCAAGGCCCCAAGGGATTCTTCCATATCCGCCACAAGTTCACCTGCACCTCCACACACATCATCTATTGCATCCACTGCACCTGATGTGGCCTCCTCTACATTGGGGAGACGGGTCGCCTACTTGCGGAACGCTTCAGAGAACACCTCTGGGATGCCCAGACCAACCAACCCAATCACCCCGTGGCTCAACACTTTAACTCTCCCTCCCACTCCACCGAGGACATGCAGGTCCTTGGACTCCTCCATCGGCAGAACATAACAACACGACGGCTGGAGGAGGAGCGCCTCATCTTCCGCCTGGGAACCCTCCAACCACAAGGAATGAACTCAGATTTCTCCAGTTTCCTCATTTCCCCTCCCCCCACCTTGTCTCAGTCAGTTCCCTCAACTCAGCACCGCCCTCCTAACCTGCAATCTTCTTCCTGACCTCTCCGCCCCCACCCCACTCCAACCTATCACCCTCACCTTGACCTCCTTCCACCTATCACATCTCCATCGCCCCTCCCCCAAGTCCCTCCTCCCTACCTTTTATCTTAGCCTGCCTGGCACATTCTCCTCATTCCTGATGAAGGGCTCTGACCTGAAACGTCGAATTTCCTGTTCCTTGGATGCTGCCTAACCTGCTGTGCTTTAACCAGCAACACATTTTCAGCTATGTCAGGTATAGACAGGATTGATCGAGTGAATCCTTAGAAGAGTATAAAGAAAGTAGGAGTATATTTAAGAGGAAAATCAGGAGGGCAAAATGGGGATATGAGATAGCTTTGGCAAATAGAATTAAGGAGAATCCAAAGTGTTTTTACAAATATATTAAGGACAAAAGGGTAACTAGGGAGAGAATAGGGCCCCTCAAAGATCAGCAAGGCAGCCTTTGTGTGGAGCCACAGAAAATGGGGGAATAACTAAATGAATATTTTGCATCAGTATTTACAGTGGAAAAGGATATGGAAGATATAGACTGTAGGGAAATAGATGGTGACATCTTGCAAAATGTCCAGATTACAGAGGAGGAAGTGCTGGATGTCTTGAAACGGTTAAAAGAGGATAAATCCCCAGGACCTGATCAGGTGTACCTGAGAACTCTGTGGGAAGCTAGAGAAGTGATCGCTGGGCCTCTTGCTGAGATATTTGTATCATCAATAGTCACAGGTCAGGTGCCAGAAGACTGGAGGTTGGCTAACGTGGTGCCACTGTTTTAAAAAGGTGGTAAGGACAAGCCAGGGAACTATAGACCGATGAGCCTGACCTCAGTGGTGGGCAAGTTGTTGGAGGGAATCCTGAGGGCCAGGATGTACATGTATTTGGAAAGGCAAGGACTGATTAGGGATAGTCAACATGGCTTTGTGCGTGGGAAACCATGTCTCACAAACTTGATTGAGTTTTTTGAAGAAGTAACAAAGAAGATTGGTGAGGGCAGAACAATAGATGTGATCTATATGGACTTCAGTAAAGCATTCGATAAGGTTCCCCATGGGACACTGATTAGCAACGTTAGATTTCATGGAATACAGGGAGAACTAGCCATTGGGATACAGAACTGGCTCAAAGGTAGAAGACAGAGGGTGGTGGTGGAGGGCTGTTTTTCAGACTGGAGGCCTGTGACCAGTGGAGTGCCACAAGGATCGGTGCTGGGCCCTCTACTTTTTGTCATTTACATAAATGATTTGGATGCGAGCATAAGCGGCATGGTGGCACAGTGGTTAGCACTGCTGCCTCACAGCGCCAGAGACCCGGGTTCAATTCCCGACTCAGGCGACTGACTGTGTGGAGTTTGCACATTCTCCCCGTATCTGCGTGGGTTTCCTCCGGGTGCTCCGGTTTCCTCCCACATTCCAAAGATGTGCGGGTCAGGTGAGTTGGCCATGCTAAATTGCCCGTAGTGTTAGGTAAGGGGTATATGTAGGGGTAGGGGTATGGGTGGGTTGCGCTTCGGCGGGTCGGTGTGGACTTGTTGGGCCGAAGGGCCTATTTCCACACTGTAAGTAATCTAATCTAATCTAATCTAATCTAGTTAGTAAGTTTGCAGGTGACATCAAAATTAGAGGTGTAGTGGACAGCGAAGAGGGTCATCTCAGATTACAACAAGATCTGGACCAGATGGGCAAATGGGCTGAGAATTGGCAGATGGAGTTGAATTCAGATAAATGCAAGGTGCTGCATTTTGGGAAAGCAAATCTTAGCTTGACTTATACACTGAATGGTAAGGTCCTAGGGAGTGTTGCTGAACAAAGACACCTTGGAGTGCCGGTTCATAGCTCCTTGAAAGTGGAGTCAAAGGTAGATAGAATATTGAAGAAGGCGTTTGGTATGCTTTCTTTTATTGGTCAGAGTATTGAGTACAGGAGTTGGGAGGTCATGTTGCGGCTGTACAGGACATTGGTTAGGCCACTGTTGGAATATTGCGTGCAATTCTGGTCTCCTTCCTATCAGAAAGATGTTGTGAAACTTGAAAGGATTCAGAAAGGATTTACAAGGATGGTGCCAGAGTTGAAGGATCTGAGCTACAGGGAGAGGCTGAACAGGCTGTGGCTGTTTTCTCTGGAGTGTCAGAGGCTGAGGGGTGACCTTATAGAGATTTACAAAATCATGAGGGGCATGGATAGGAGAAATAAACAAAGTCTTTTCCCTGGGGTTGGGGAGTCCAGAACGAGAGGGCATAGGTTTAGGGTGAGAGGGGAAAGGTATAAAAGAGACCTAAGGGGCAACTTTTTCATGCAGAGGCTGGTGTGTGTGTGGAATGAGCTGCCAGAGGATGTGGTGGAGGCTGGTTCAATTGCAACATTTAAGAGGCATTTGATGGGTATATGAATAGGAAGGGTTTGGAGGGATATGGGCCGGGTGCTGGCAGGTGGGACTAGAATGGGTTGGGATATCTGGTCGGCATGGACGGGTTGGGCCGAAGGGTCTGTTTCCATGCTGTACATCTCTATGACTCAATGACTCTATGTTTCATATTTCACCTTAAAGGTGGCCCTTTTAAGCCTAGTTTTAAATTAGTCTTAAATAGTGTATATCAGCATGATAAGGAGCCTGACATTAGTTAATGCCTCTTCACACACATTCTTCCTTTGGAAAATGACAGGAAATTTTGGAAAGGGTTTGCAGCCTAATTAACAAGCAACCATGATCCATAACCTTTATTTGCTCACAGGTTCTGAAAGAGGACTTGAACCTTGGGTCTTCTTGGCTTGAGGTCAAAGCACTATGAACTGAACTACTAAGGATCCTGTACCAACAAGCTGCTCTCATTTAGACCATGCCATTGGTCTGCAGCTCTACAGAAACAAATGCAAGGTGACATTCAAAATATGCAGGTATATTCAACCACGACCTTGCCATAAATTATACTCTGCCATGATTTGCTGATACTTACACCCAATGGAAAACAAGGCACTCAGCCTTTGCATCCATTAGACAGATAAGTAAGTACAAACCTATCAGAGGAAAAGTTTACATTTGGATCCTTTAAAGTGCAATGCTCCTTAGCAGCAAGAAATTAATCAGCATCATCATTCTCAGTCAGATTGTTTAAAACAGAAAAATGTGGTTACCTGGGCAAAAAAGTCAGCAGGAAGAAACCTGCATATATCCGGACATCAACGAAAAAAATTGTACGCTACGAAGAGGCCTCGTTTATTTGCATTTTCAGCAAGTTCTGCAAATTTTGTTGATAGCTATATTAGAAATTTTAATCTTCAAACTCAAATAAATTGATGCATGACATTATGTTGAACCAAACACCACAACTGTGAACTATGATTATTTTTCAATCTTGTGTTCTGGAAATTATATTTGTATATTGATTAACAAAAGATGTGCATTGTTTCACAGGTTCAATTTCATAATATCTTAATAAATGGGACATGATATTATCTTCACCTTGACGATTAAATACTTTTCTATAGAATAAAAAAGGCTTCCATTAATATAGAACTTTTCATTGGCAGTGGATATCCCAAAGCAATTTGCAGCCAATTAAATATTTTTGTTAAGTGTTGTTACTGTGGTAATGTAGGAAACAGCACAACATTCAGAAACACTTAGGTTTACAAAAAGCTTTTTAACATTTGTTTTCTCATTCATCTTCACAATAAATATATATCATTTACAAGTCATTCCCTCATAATAAAAGCCATCCCTATGGCAATTGCAAATGAAATGTGGCATTTACATGTGTTACTTCTTGAATGTAGTGTAAAAGAATGGTGTTTTTTAAGCTTTCTACATTTAAATATATCTATTTAGGAGGAAATTGAAAAAAAAAGTGCATATATGGTGCACAAACAAAACATGCATATGCATACAGTTGTAAGGTACATAAGAATCCATTGTCTTGACTGTAATAAAGTCTGTCATGTGAGATCAAAATGCTGAGAATATTTACACTTTGCTACTCACTGTTTCTACACTGTGCAACTAACAATTTTCCCACATCAATGGACATGCTTTAATGTATTATGCAGTCATGACTCAATGGCCTAGCCATGTTGCCAATGAATACTGGATAACTATCCAGTAAACATATAAACATAACAAATAATTGTCATAAACTATTCCAACTTATTTTAATCTTATTGATAATTTGTTTCATAATATGCCATTTGAATTTTTAAAAAATATTCACTTTCAAAGTTTGTGAGAAGATTTGTAGCTCGGGTGCTCGTTGTTGTGGTTCTGTTCGCCGAGCTGGGAATTTGTGTTGCAGACTTTTCATCCCCTGTCTAGGTGACATCCTCAGTGCTTGGGATCCTCCTGTGAAGCGCTTCTGTGATCTTTCCTCCACCATTTGTAGTGGTTTGAATCTGTCGCTTCCGATTGTCAGTTCCAGCTGTTCAGTCCAGATCGATGTGCTTATTGATTGAATCTGTGGATGAGTGCCATGCCTCTAGGAATTCCCTGGCTGTTCTCTGTTTGGCTTGTCCTATAATAGTAATGTTGTCCCAGTCGAATTCATGTTGCTTGTCATCTGCGTGTGTGGCTACTAAGGATAGCTGGTCGTGCCGTTTCATGGCTAGTTGGTGTTCATGGATGTGGATCGTTAGCTGTCTTCCTGTTTGTCCTATGTAGTGTTTTGTGCAGTCCTTGCATGGGATTTTGTACACTACATTGGTTTTGCTCATGCTGTGTATGGGGTCCTTCGTTCTGGTGAGTTGTTGTCTGAGAGTGGCTGTTGGTTTGTGTGCTGTTATGAGTCCTAGTGGTCGCAGTAGTCTGGCTGTCAGTTTGGAAATGCTCTGGATGTATGGTAGTGTGGCTAGTCCTTTGGTTTGTGGCATGTCCTCATTCCGTTGTCTTTCCCTTAGGCATCTGTTTATGAAATTGTCCGGGTATCCGTTTTTGGCGAATGCATTGTATAGGTGTTCTTCTTCCTCTTTTTGCAGTTCTGATGTGCTGCAGTGTGTTGTGGCCCTTTTGAATAGTGTCTTGATGCAACTTCTTTTGTGTGTGTTGGGGTGGTTGCTTTCGTACTTCAGGACTTGGTCTGTGTGAGTGGCTTTCCTGTATACCTTTGTGGTGAATTCTCTGTTAGGTGTTCTCTGTACCATCACATCTAAGAATGGGAGTTGGTTGTCCTTTTCTTCCTCTCTCGTGAATCGGATTCCTGTGAGTGTGGCGTTGCTGATCCGGTGTGTGTTCTCTATTTCTGTGTTTTTAATGATTACAAAGGTGTCATCCACATATCTGACCAAAACGGACAGATAACCAGGTTTGACCTACAAAGAATGAAACCTGAAAGCAACACCACCCCCAGATTCTATGGACTACCTAAAGTGCACAAACCAGACATCCCACTCAGACCCATAGTATCACTACCAGGAACACCATCACACAAACTGGCTAAAGAACTACAGCAGAAACTGAAACACCTAATCAGCGAATCCAGACACTCTATACAATCAACACAAGAATTCTTGGACATCATCAGAAATATACACATAGACAAGGAAGAAACTATGGTCTCATTCGATGTAACTGCATTGTTCACCTCTATTGACAAAACCCTAGCCAGAGAACAATAGCCATCCTGCTGGACATACAGAACAGACAACAGGACGTTGAACCTATCAACAAAGACGGCATACTCAAACTACTGGACCTGTGCCTCACAACACACTTCACATTCAACAACCAAATATATGAACAAATCAACGGCACACCCCATGGGCTCAACCATCTCTGGACTCATAGCAGAAGTGGTAATGCAAAGGCTAAAACAAACAGTCTTACCGCAAATTCAACCCAAAATCTGGGTCAGATATGTGGACGACACCTTTGTAATCATTAAAAACACAGAAATAGAAAACACACACCGGATCATTAACGCCACACTCACAGGAATCCGATTCACGAGAGAGGAAGAAAAGGACAACCAACTCCATTCTTAGACGTGATGGTACAGAGAACATCTAACAGCGAATTCACCACAAAGGTATACAGGAAAGCCACTCACACAGACCAAGTCCTGAAGTACGAAAGCAACCACCCCAACACACACAAAAGAAGTTGCATCAAGACACTATTCAAAAGGGCCACAACACACTGCAGCACACCAGAACTGCAAAAAGAGGAAGAAGAACACCTATACAATGTATTCGCCAAAAACGGATACCCGCGCAATTTCATCAACAGATGCCTAAGGGAAAGACAACGGAATGAGGACATGCCACAACCCAAAGGACTAGCCACACTACCATACATCCAGAGCATTTCTGAACTGACAGCCAGATTACTGCAACCGCTAGGACTCATAACAGCACACAAACCAACAGCCACTCTCAGACAAAAACTCACCAGAACGAAGGACCTGATGCCCAGCATGAGCAAAACCAATGTAGTGTACAAAATCCCATGCAAGGACTGCACAAAACACTACATAGGACAAACAGGAAGACAGCTAACGATCCACATCCATGAACACCAACTAGCCATGAAACGACATGACCAGCTATCTTTAGTAGCCATACACGCAGATGACAAGCAACATGAATTCGTTTGGGACAACACTACTATTATAGGACAAACCAAACAGAGAACAGCCAGGGAATTCCTAGAGGCATGGCACTCATCCACAGATTCAATCAATAAGCACATCGACCTGGACCCAATATACCGGCCACTGCAACGGACAGCTGGAACTGACAATCGGAAGCGACAGATTCAAACCACTACAAATGGTGGAGGAAAGATCACAGAAGCGCTTCACAGGAGAATCCCAAGCACTGAGGATGTCACCTAGACAGGGGACAAAACATCTGCAACACAACTTCCCAGCTCGGCGAACGGAACCACAACAAATATTCACTTTTATATTTACTTATTCTTTGCAATTTTGAATCAAATTTATATTACAAACTGTAAGGACTATTTTTATTTGCATTAATAAGCTGTTTGGAGAAAGTGAGGACTGCAGATGCTGGAGACCAGAGTTGAAAAATGTGGTGCTGGAAAAACACACAGGCCAGGCAGCATCCAAGGAGCAGGAGAATCAACATTTTGGACTTCAGATTCCTGAAGAAGGGCTTATGCCCGAAACATCGATTCTCCTGCGCCTCGGATGTTGCCTGGCCTACTGTGTTTTTCCAGCACCACATTTAATAAGCTGTTTGCATATTTATGCAATCTGAAACCTATTCTTTGTCGTGTACCTCCATGTTTTTTTAGGTCTGGATATCAGAACAAGGCCATAACAAAAATATCTTTAATTGTTTAACAGACTTCTGCATATAAAACATAAATTGAAAAGAACTCTTTGTAATATTTCATCACTACCAAGATTATGTTATTTAAAAGTGCTTAAACATGTTCATTAGAAACTTAATGATTTTAAGTAAAATCATTATCTTCAACTGGACTTTGTAGTGGCACAAGGCACTATTACTTGAGTCATTAGGTGAAATGGTTTGTTTCCAAAGGTGGCAAGCTAGCAGTTGGGAAGAACACTTAATTGGACACTGTTGAGGCACATCCAATTTAGCTAGGCTTTTTTGTCCCATCAGCAATTAGTCCTTGAAGGCATCAGCCCACCACCACCGGAGTTAAGCCAGCTGCAAGTTGGCCTGTTACCATGCATTGTACACAATAGCTGCTCCTGTCTGAGTAACTTGTCACCTCAGGGTGGGAGGTGGAGTGCGGTTTCTCAACTAAAGGTCATTGTGCCTTATCAAAACTTGCTCGGAGCAATCATTTTGCCCTTGCTTCCAACACTCTGCACCCACAAATCCTAACCAAGACCCAAAAGCCCCCAAATCAATTAACAGTGTCCTGGGTCATCGGCAATCCTGGCTTCTGGATGCTGAGCACAAGATCTGTCAATCTATGATTGGCCAGCAGCTCTTGCTGGATCAGACCTCTGTCCCTGAGGCCTTGTTTCCAGGGGAAGACCTGGCATTGGCCTCACCACTTGGACTGAAGGGTCAGTTTCCATGCTGTACATCTCTATGATTCTATGATCCAGTGGATCTTCTCTGGAAGAGGCAAGGGGTCTCTGAATGGGGCTCCAGCTGACAGACAAGACCCCTGATTCCCCACCTTGTTTCAATCAGTCCCTAGATTCACACAGTTGCTTGATGGATAAATGAAGAAACTAATAGCAACAATTCACTTTCTGAGTTTGCGCACAGATATCAAGGCACATTCAATCCATTGGAACAAGACATAATGAGTTCATTTGGTTCTTGAGCCACTACGCTTCAATGGCATCAGCCAATGGATTTGGTCATCGTGATATACTTCATTCATCATAATTTGATGTGAATCTAAATTAACCTAATTCTGCGAAGTATGACACTTCAATGAACAGAATTTTGCTTGTACAACGACACATGAGCTAATGTTATATTTATAGTACTGCCAAATGCAGTGCCAGAACTCACTCATTGTTACATGCATACAGCATATATTACAGGAGTAAGTCCTCATAGCTGCACAAGAATACCAACCAACTGTCAATTTAACTTTATCATGTGCAATCTCAAAAATCCAGATAGAATATCTGGGGTACACTGTATCGAGATTGCACTCCTACGCTATGACATGATTGAGGCCAAACTGAATTGCTAATATTAACTGTTATCAGTGTTACAAAGCAATATTCACACTTTAACAAAGGACAATAATTATTTCCAAACTGAAAAAAGTAAGTTAAAAAAAAAACTTAATTTCAAATCTGTCAGTTACGTGAAATCACAAATAAGGTGACTGTGTATATAAAGTATATATTTTACTCAAATCAAGACAAAACCTGTTTTTATTAAGAAAATGTCATTGCGCATTACAGACAGCTGAAATGCTTAATAGTGTATCTGACACAAAGCACCATTTTTATTAAATGAATGTGAATGGCATGCAGCTCAAAAGTGCTGCACTGTAGCATTTAGGAATATGTTTATAAAAAAGTATATTAACAATTTGTTTTAAACATTTTTCCACAAAATATCAAACATAGGAACGAAGCGTGATTTTAAAGTACACAAGTATTCATTGGAACACAAGGAAGAATATTCCAAACTGCAATATACCAGTCAAACATATAATGAGAAGCAAATTTTTATGTGATTTAAATACTAAAGATTCAGAACAGATAATACATTTGGTCTCAATTCATGGCTGTATCCCAAGTTATTAAGGAAGCCCTGATGTTAATGTTCTCATTGTAATCAGTGTAATATTATGCTAAAACAGAATTAACCAACTGGAAGAATAAGCAGCAATCCCTCCAGTGGTTGTCTGTATCTATTCTTCTGCAGTTGCACTGTGTTGGTCAAACAAATTAAATTACTGTAGCAGTATGTAAGTAATTTCATGTAAATTATGGTGTTAATGTTCTGCAACACACTGCTGGCAGTAAGCTGGTGTGTTCTGCTGCAACAATAATTCAAACTCCCACCCATTCTTCTATATCCTTTGCTGTTGATTGGAAATTATTTCTTATAAGTATGTATTGTTTGTTTGTATGTTAGAAAATGGATTTTTACATTTTTTTTAAAGTGACAGACAAGATTACTTGAAAATTGTCTTCCAGGATGAAGGGTAAAGATGGCATACAACTGGATTTTAGGATTTGTTAACTGTCTGACAAACAGTAAGGCAGATTTTTTTTTTTGGCAGGGGTTGCATTCATTTTTGTACAACCCAGTAATGAAAAAGATCAATGCAAAAATTTTCAAGGTCACAAATCAGCATTCAATGCAAATCTAACTGAAAAAGGTCACCCCCCAGCTCACAGATATGCCACACTGTCAATTGTTGTTCTATGCTGATATGAGGTACATGCAGAACATATACAAGATAATTAAGTCTCTTATAATCTGCTCAGATGATATTTCTCTTCAGCAATTTCTATTTAATTGTAGCCCCATGTAGATGAGAAATCTGCATTTTAAATAGTGTTTAATTCATACCATATTTATGTATTTCTAAAAAGGCAGCAGAGCCAGACAAGGTTATTCTAAAACTAGAGTACCCATTCCAACTTTCAGTACAATCTCTTGCATTAGAGATTTCATGTCAATGCAGCATTTAATTTTGTGTGCTCAGCCATTTATATGACTTTGTGAAACCATTTCACTTTAGGGGCTGCAAAGACGACACAGCATTGTTGAGGTTTCATCCAGATTTGTATTGTGATCATTTTAAAAATTAAGAAGCATATCCTTCCATCTCATCAAAACCTAGTTAATGAGATGACTGTCTTTCGATAAAGGAAATGATAAAGCACACATGCCATAAAGCATAAATTAATGCTTCAGGGTTAAATACTGGAACTAACTCATGTTTCAACAAAGGCCCTTACCAGTAGTTACAATAACTGACATAAATACCTTCTTCATAAATGTTATATTGTCTTCAATTTACTCAACTGATTTTTCCAGTTTTAGCTTCAGATTTGCATTGCAGGTATAATTTTTTTGTGAAAATCACTGCATGCATCATTTGGCTCAAGAGAAAGCTGCTATCAATGGACAAGTGTCAGCTAAATGCAATACACAAATAGATCACAGCATCACAGCCTTGTAAGGCATGGATATTGCAGTGTGAAACAATTGAATAAAATGCTATTGATGGAAAATTAACGATCTAAAGAAAGAAACACTTAATTACAATGAGGTCAAAACCAAAGATTTGAGTTGTTTCGGCTTCTGATAGGCACTATGCAGCATTGAGGAAAAGCTTTGGTGATAATAGGTTTGATACATATTCTAGCAAAAATTATATCACATTAATGAGGTGGCTTAAAGGGCTCATACATTTTGTAAGAGGCATTTCAATGTATTAGTATAATTAGCAGTGATGAGAAAACTGTTTGGAACTGAATTACCTCTCACGAGTTCATTTGAGCTATATGAAATTACACCATGCAAGAAGGAAAATTATGGAGCCATCCAGGGAGAGTTCATGCCTGATTTGATCATAACCACTAATTGGATGATCATTTTTGTAAAGCCTTTCAAATGGTTGACAGTTTCTGTCTCTCATTTTTTTTAATGGACTTGTTCTTTGCTTCCTGAACAAGGCAACTAAACATAGAGGTTTGCTGTGATTCTTGGTGGTTCTGGGGAGTCTACAGGTGTAATTGTCTCAGTTTTGAACAGACCTTGTCCCTTAATTAGCTGCTTTCTCGAGACCCCTAATGAGAATGGCTTTTCTTGATAATAATCTGAGAGAATACCTGATGAGCAAAGCTCTCCAAAGTCAGATGCTTGTCAGCAGACACCATACGACAGCAATTTAATGAAGTTAAAAACTGACCTGCTTCTGAATACTGGACTGGCACCCATGTCATACAGCCTTTTGATTCCTGTTAGTCTGTTTCTGTTACATGTGTCAAGTGAATTAGGGTGGGAGCTCTGGAGAGAGACGGGTTAAAGGTGAAGGGAATAGGAAGGGTATGCAATATACCAGAACATTGTAAGAGCACCTACTCTCTCAATCATTATAATTAACATATTTATTGATCAGTTCAAACAGATCACCATGGCCTAACTTCTTAAATATTATCAAAGTGATTATGCCAGCATCATATCTTGCACAAAGGCATTCATACAACATCATACTCCAAACACAGAGTAGCAATTGTATGCCATGAACCTATTTTATCTTTGTAATATACCACTGAATACATTCGTATATTTTAATTTGATAAGTTATGCATTGAAAATAGGTATTTGTATTGCAACAATCATTTCTATTCATTTTGATTTAAAATCTATATCACTTGTATAGAGCTACAGACTGTTGAATACATTTTTGTTATTCAATGGCCCTATCATTTGCATAATTTATTCAAGCATAGGAACTAGGACTAATTTCCTACTTCACTCATATCTGAGAATTGCCTCAGTTAATGCTCCAAAAATCATATATTTTAATAATTTGTCTCACCGCCAGCTTGAATTTCTGTCACCTTGACTTATTGGCACAGTAAGTGTAAATATATTTTAAAATCAGCAGCTTTAAAAAGGGATTGAAGTGGGAAGGGTGTCCCTGTTATCAGCCGATAGTATTAAAAACACATTCGTACTGATAACATTTGTTACAACACTTAGAATGCCAACAAGCCAGGCTGAGAAATTTTAACTTTTCTTTCTTGACAACTTGTTAAAACATTTATTTGGGGAGCTTGTATCTGTTTATAATATTAAGTTTTATTCCATGTTGATATTTCCAAAATGGTGAGCTTTTGAAGACAGATGCAAACTAATGTACCCTCAGCATTCATACATTTAAATATATTTGGTATAGCAGCTACACTTTATTACATTAATATTATTGTCTCCCTGATATTTCAGTCTGGTGTCCGGTTACCACAGTCCCTGACAGCCCAGTTGATATTCACCCTAATCCTGCTATTGTGTAGAACAATGCATTAGAACACTAATTTGCTACAACTGGTTCGATATATTTTTCTCAAGCCTGAGGAATGACCACATGATAATTTTGTTACTATATAGAATATATATTTTTCAAATGAAAATTATCTACAATATATTGAAAATATTATGATTGTGTGCATTTTGTTTCAAGGTGTTCTGTAATATAATCTTATGGCCATATTTATAATGGAATTTGACTCCACAAATCTTCAATAGTCTTGACTGAATGCATCACTCTCCCAGTAAAAGAACTGCAGCATCACCAATGGTAGGAGGGTATAACTACAATGTGACAAGTTTACCTAAACAATTTCCACAATATACGGTTTACGGTAGAAACATAAAAACAAGGTCTTACTGTATACATCAGCAAGGGTTTCTTTGAAGGTTGTGCTAACCAGCTGCTGTAACCTCATGAACAAATTATTCAGAGATCAAAAATTCCAATTATTTGATTCTGCTGAATTTTCTATGGTTGATCAGGAGAAATCCCAATGAAATTTTTGTGGTACAACTCTAAAATGGAGTCTGATTTATGTCTGAGCGCTCAGGTCCAACTATCCCAAACTTCTAATTTTCAAATGAATCACATCAGTTACCCTTTTCTGCAGGTTCAGATACCCAGAAGCCAGGGGAATGGCTTACTGCCACAGATTCTGTCAAGACAACCTTATAAAAGCCTTTGGATAGAGGCAAAAGAATGGTGCATGATGAAGTCCCTTTAATCTAACTTTGTTACTAGGAAAGCATCTAACCTCCCCACTTTCTTTTTTTAATCAGCACCCCTGTATATTTGAGCTCAGTGATAATTCACCACAGTGGGAATTTTAACAACAAATTTGTATACGCATACCAACAGACACAAGACTATCCTTCATGATTATAACTGAAAAGAGAGATGTGTCGTTGGAGCTTTTATCCTGACACTCATCAGGACAAATTCAAGATTTCCAAGTTTCAAGTTACTCTTGGCAAGTCACCTTTAATTCACGGAAGCATTGCAATGGACATAGCAATGGGAACTATCGCTTCCTAATTTTCCCTGGAGCATCGAAGGCTGAGGGGTACCTTATAGAGGTTTATAAGATCATGAGGGGCATGGATAGGGTGAATAGTCAAGGTTTCTCCAGGTTAGGGGAGTCCAAAACTAGGGGCGTAGGTTTAAAGTGAGAGGGGAAGGATTTAAAAGGGACCTAAGGGGCAACTTTTTCACACAGAGGGTGGTGCATGTATGGAATTTATTGATAGCGGTGGCGATGGAGGTTGGTACAATTACAACATTTAAAAGGCACCTGGATGGGTATATGAATAGGAAGGGGTTTAGAGGGATATGGATCAAATACTGCGAAATGGGACTAGATTAATTCAGGATGAGTCAGCATGGACGAGTTGGACTGCAGGGTCTGTTTTTATGCTGTACATCTCCATGACTCTCAGTGTTTGGCTAATGTGAGAAAGGTGCAAAGCTTGAACTTATTCCTTTTGTTCATAGAGAACTGGTCATTATGTATGAATGTGTGTAACCTTTACAAAGCGGAAAGTAACTACTGAGCTTCACTGATTTTGAATTGTTACTAATGTCAGACCATCCTTTCTTTTGCAATAGCAACTTTGTTTTGCTTTCATTTAAAAATGAACTGTAAAACTAACGGGGTCACTATTTCAGTAAGGCTTGTGATGATTATTTCCAGACACAGAACTATCACAATCTCACATAGCTGAATGTGGCCATCCATCAGACTTATTTTTTCTCATACTCTGGGCGCAATCGTATAAACTGACGAATGGTGACATCACCAAATTGCATCATTAATTGAAGCTGAAATACTTTAAAGTACACTTGAGAAAGATACCAAAAAACATGTTAAGCCAGTTAGTTTTCATCTGTCATTGGGAATATGTTAGAGTCCATTTTAAAGAAAGCAATAGCAGAACAATTATAAATACATAATAAAATCAAGTAGAGTGAACATGCCTTCATGAAGAGAAAATTGTGCCTTACAAATTTATTATTGTTCTTTAAGGAAGTAACAAGCAGGATAGATAATGAAAAACCAGAAGGCATAATATATTTGGATTTCCAAATGGTGTTTGATAAGATGCCACACAAGGGTATTTCACAAGGGTTGTTGCGGTTATTTACTTAGCAGAATAGAGGATCAGCTAATCAATAAAAAACAGAGTTTGAATATACAGGGAATTTTCAGGATGGCAACCTATAACTAATGGAGTGCCACAGAGATCAGCATCACATATATTGACAGGTTTAAATACTTTATCACCAGATTTGTGGATGACACAAATAGTGGGAAGGGTCGTAGTGAGGATCATTCAGAGTCTGTAGAGACATATAGACAGGTTAAGTGAGTGGGTGAAAAAGCTGGAATATAATAATGGGACGTTTTAGCACTTTGAAAAGAAGCAGAGAAATGCTAAATATTATTAAATGGGGAAAGCTGCAGAATAAAGTGAACTAAGGGACCTCCTGCATAGATCACAAAAAGCTAATAGGGAAGGCAAGTCGACTGTTAGTCTTTATTTCAAAGGGAATGGAGTATAAATGTAGGGTGGTCTTGCTAAAACTATGCAAGGCACCAGTCAGACTAAACCTTGAATACTGTTTTGATCCTCTTGACAGGGCAAATGCAGAAACATTGTTCCATTGACGGGGACCAGAGGGAATAATCACAGAAAAGGGGTGGCACATCTAAAACAGCGATGGGGAAGAACCTCTCCTCTCCGAGAGTGATAAATAATTGGAATTCTTTACTGCATGGGGCCATCAAGGCTAGGCTATATTAGTATGTTCAAGAGTGTGAGATGGATTTTAAATCAGAAAATCAAGGCTTATGGGGAAAAAGACAGAGAAGTAAAGTTGGAGATCAGATCAGCCACAACTTCATGAAATGGCAGATTCAACTGGGGCCAAATGGCTGATTTCTGCTCCTACTTCTTATCACTTTGTGCTCTAAAAAGTGTAAAACTTTTGCAATGATTGCATTTTCAAATGACGGTGTGCTTTTTAATAGTTTTGATAGGATATAACAGGTTTGAAGTCAAAGTATTTTCTTTCTAGCTTTATAATACCATCATGTGCCCATATTTTACACATAAATCTGGCCTCAAGACTTGCAGGTATATTTAATTTAACCACATCATGATTCACAGGAGATTTGAATTTGATGAGAGGTGAGCCAGACAGGGAACAGGGAAGAAGCAGAAGCAATAGTCTAGGCACATATCTAGGCACGTACCAGAAGTAAGGACAACCCATACAAATCTCGGAACATAAAAGACAAGAGCAGAAGACTACTCAGCTCTTTGAGCCTGTTCCACTATACAATTAGATCATGGCTGCCCTGGTCACTCCACATCCTCACCTACCGCCAATAACATTTCACTCTCTTGTTTAGCAAGAATCCATTTACCTTACCCTAACATATTTAAGAACTACTTCCACCATCTTTTAGGGAAGGGAGTTCTAAAATCTCATGGCCCTGTATGAGGGAGGAAAAGTCTCCTTAAACGATGACTTTTAATTTTAGATTCACCTAGAAAGGGGAACATCCTTTCCACATATATCCTTTCAAGGCCTCTCGGGTTCTTACATGTTTCAATCAAAGTTATTTTTTACTCATTGAAACTCCAGAGGATACAAGCCTAGCCTGTCCAACTATTTCTCGCAGAGCAATCTGCCCATTCCAGGTATTCCTGATGAAGGGCTTATGCCTGAAACATCAATTTCCCTGCTCCTCAGATGCTGCCTGACCCGCTGTGCTTTTCCAGCACCATATTCCCAACCCCATTCCAGTTATTAGACCAGTAAACCCTGTCAGATTTGAACTGCTTCTAGTGCACTTATATCCTTCATTAAGGATAGGAATATTATATACGATATTCCAAAGGTCATCTTCTCAATGCCCAGTATAGCTGAAGCAGGACTTCCCTACAAATTCCCCTGATAATAAGCAATGACATTTTATTAGCTTTCCTAATTGCTTGCATCCTAAACTTTTGCAATTCATGCACTAGGACAAACATATCCCTCTGCATCTCAGGGCTCTGAATGTGTCACCAATTTGAAAATATGCTTCTTTTTATTCTTTCTGCCAAAATGAACAACTTATCATTTTTGACATTATAATCCATTGCCAGGCCTTTGCCCACTCACTTAACCTACTTTTTTTCTCTTTGTAGTCTTCATGTAACTTCTTCACAACTCACTCACCTACGTATATTTGTGATCATTAAATTTGGCAAAAATCTTTTTTTCCTGTCAAAATCAAATGCACAAATTGTAAACATTTGAGGCCATAGCCTTATTACATCTTACCGGCCAGAAAACCACACATTTATTCCATCTCAATTTCTTGTCAGCTAACCATTCTCAAATCCATGTTAGTATCTTACTCTCTACACCATAAGCTTTTATTTTCAACAATAACTTTTGCGATAGCACATCATTAAATGCCTTCTGGAAGTCCAAGTTTAGTCCTGCCACCCATTTCCATTTATCCACTGTATGTTACTTCTTCAAAAGAACCTGAATACACTTTTTAAACATAATTTATTTTTCACAAAGTCAGGTTGACTCTGCCTGGTAATCTAAAACTTTTCTAAGACCCCTTATTAAAGCGAGTCAACTATTAAAAAGTGACATCTTTAGTACTAGTGTCCAACATGTTCCATGTGACAAATGCTAATTTAACAGGCCTGTAGTTTTCTATTTCTGTCTCCTTCCCTTTCTGAATAAAGAATCATGGAATTGTTACAGTGGCCATTCAGCCCAATGTGTCTTCACTTGAAATGACAGAAGCATTACAATCACTATTTTTTCTATGATTAGGAGATGCCGGTGTTGGACTGGGGTAGACAAAGTTAAAAATCACACAATAACAGGTTTTAGTCCAACAGGTTTATCTGGAAGCACTAGCTTTCAGAGCGCTGCTCCTTCACCATGGAACCTTCAGAAATCAAAGGGATTTTGGAAAATTTAAATGCACCAACTATCTCATTATCAAACTTTTTTTGGACCTGATGCTAATGTCCTAGGAATTTATCAGCCTGCAATTCCAACAATTAGCTGAGCATCATTCCCTGATGATTGTAAGTTTCTTGAGTTTCTCCCTCCACTTCCTTCAGCTATTTTTGGTATGCTGCTTGTAGCCTGTACAGTGACAACAATTGTCTATTGCCAGACCTTTGCCCACTCACTTAACCTCAATTTTTTTCTCTTTGTAGTCTTCTTAAGATTTTTTTTGCAACTTAATTTTCTACCTTTGTGTCATCAGCAAATTTAGCAAACATCTTAGGTCCCTTCATTTATATAAATTGTAACAAAAAATTGAGACAAAAATACAAATGACTAATTCTGTTTATCTGCCGTCTCTATTTTTCCACTACTGGTTCTCATTCTTACTCTACATAAGACCAATTTTCACTCTGTAAACCTTTTTTAAAAAAAACTTTCTGTAGGAACTCTGATTTTATGTTACTAGTTAGCTTTCCCTCATGCTCTAATCTTTCCCTTCTTGTTACACTTCCAGTCATTCTGTTTTAAATATATTCTGTCCAGTCTTCCAGTAAACTGGCAGTGGAGTAGAGCTTCTGAGCCCGGGGCTCGTCTATTCCATCCACCTTTCTTTTTGTTTCTTTGCTTTCTCCCTCCTCATTTATTTTTCTCTTCCATTTTGTTTTACTCACCTCTTGGTGAAGAGCTTGGTCATGACGACAGTGTGTGAACCCACCAGCCTGAACTCAAGTAGGCCCAGCCTACACTCGTGCTGCCTCACAGTGCCAGGGACCAGGTTCGATTCCAGCCTCAGTCGACTGTCTTTGTGGAGTTTGCACATTCTCCCCACGTCTGTGTGGGTTTCCTCAGGGTTCTCCGGTTTCCTCCCATAGGCCAAAAGATGTACAGGTCAGGTGAGTAGGCCATGCTAAATTGCCCATAGTGTTAGATGCATTAGTCAGAGGGAAATGGGTCTGGGTGGGTTACTCTTCAGAGGGTCGGTGTGGATTTGTTGGGCTGAAGGGCCTGCTTCCACACTGTAGGGAATCTAATCTGATGTAGAAGAACTGGTGATCTATTTCAGTGTGTGACTGGAGGGAAACTTGCAGGTGGTCATGTTCCCATGTTTCTGATACCCTTATCCGAGGTGCTGAGGAGCCTTGGCAGCGTTGAATACATGTTGTAGGTGATATATATTATAATCACTGTGCAACAATAATGCAGGGAGCGAATGTTTAAGATAGTAGATGGATTGTTAATTAAACGGGCGGCTTTGTCCTGAACAGTGGTGAGCTGGAGTCATCTTGGAACTGCAGTCACCTAAACACATGGAGAGTATTCCATCACATCCCTGACTTGTGCCTTGTAGTTGGTAAATAGGCTTTGGGGAAGTCAGCGGTGAATAAAAGTTTTAGTTTAATACTCACCTAGGAGTTTATAAGCTTTAAGCTTAATGCTGACCCAGAAAAAGTGCACTGGAACCTTCCCTGGAGTACTCCAACGTTAATGGATTCTATTGGAGAGTTCCAGATGCAGGAGAATTGCCAATGGAAAGTTCAAGTTCTTGGGCAATTCAGACGGAATCAGCTGTTTGATCCTGATGTCAGGATGCTATGTTGCTGCTTTATAAGACTTTGATTAGGCTACAATTACAGTATTTCATTCAATTCCGGTCACCATATTACGGGAAGGATGTGGAGGATTTGCAAAGGATGCAGAAGAGGTTTACCAGGATGCTGCCTGGGTTAGAGGGTATAAGCTATAAGGAGAGGCTAGAAAAAGTCAAGTTGTTTTCTCTAGAGTGGTGGAGGCTGAGGGGAGACTCAATAAAAATCTATTAGGGGTATGATTCTCGCTTTGGGTCTTCTACTACGCAGACCTGCAAGAGATTCCCATAAAACTTTTTTTATGGACAGCACAGTGGCTCAGTGGGTAGCACTGCTGCCTCATAACACCAAGATCCCAGGTTCAATTCCAGCCTTGGGCAAATGTCTGCATGGAGTTTGCATGGGTTTCCTCCAGGTACTCTGGTTTCCTCTCACAATCCAAATATGTGTGTGGCAGGTGAATTGGCCGAGCTGGATTGCTCATTGTGTTAGGTGCATTAATCAGTGGGAGGTTGGTCTGGTTGGGTTGCTCTTCAGAGGGTCGGTGTGGACTTGTTGGACCAAAGGGCCTGTTTCCACACTGTCGGGAATCTAATCTAAAATAAATTTTGAGATGCATAGATAAGGTTGGCTTTCAGAATCTTTTTCCCAGAGTTGAATTGCCTAAAACTAGGGGACATGCATTGAAAGTGAAATAGGGAAAGTTCAAAGGAGACATGAGAGGCTAGTTGTTTACACAGAGTGGAAGGAGTCTGAAACATGTTGCCAGGGATGGTAGTAGAGACAGATATGATAGAGGTGGTCAAGGGGTTTTTCGATAAGCATATGAATATGCAAGGATTGGAGGGATTTGGATGAAGGTCAGGCAGAAGGCATCAGTTTAATTTGACATCATGTTCGTCACAATACTGTGGGCCGAATGGTCTGTTCCCAGGCTGTACAGTTCTTTGTTTTATGTGTAGCTTCACTCTACACTGGTTGAATGACACTCTCACCAGAATAATATCCAGGTCATTGTTTGTGGTTATGTTCCACCTCCCACATGTTCAACAGTCATTCCATTTACTGGATAGCAATTTCAGCTTGGTTATCCCGAGACTACTACACAATGGTTCTTGTTTAAATTCCTGTATCTAGTCATATGTCTGCATTACATTTTCAACACACAAGATACGTTTATATGACTGCATTGCTGTTTTAATGCATTTTAATATTGATACAATGTCTGGATTTACATCATTTTATTACTAAGCATCTAAATATGCATGTTTCATTCTATTCAAAAGCTGTTTAGTGAGACTGACAAAACAATGAAAAATGTGAGTGACAACAAATCTTCAACCACCATCTTGAGAATTGCAACACACAGAAAATGGCATAGGATGGATTACGCTACTTATGGAAGTTTCTAGGTTAATTTTATCTAGAGGCTTTGTAATTGCAAATATTTCATGTGTTATGCACAGGAACAAGACCCAAGTGTATCAACTGCAGTGACATAAAAAAACATCAGTGACAGAACAGAATCCAACTGCAGGTTAAATTACCTTAGGTTTTGCAAGTGTTGAATCATAACTGCACATTGAATACATTCAATCAATGCAGTTGCTTTCCCAGAAAACCTGGCTCAACATGACAGCAACCAGAGACATTTCTCTTTAGCAGTCCGATGAAGTTTATGCTGAGTTCTCTCTTAGTGGAAGTGGCTGTGGAATCCCTTCATTCCTTCAATTGGTCTCAGTGCACTGAGTTACAGTGATGAAGATTGATCTGTGTCCCTGCACCAAACTACTTTCCAGCAATATTTGAGAAGATCACATGCAGACCAAGTGAAAGCAAGATGCGTCCAGCAGCCAAATAGTCAGCTGTTACTCACTGTCAAGGCTCACACATGAATTATGAGCGCAATATTGAAAAACAACCAGAACTGCAGTTTATTCAAGTAAAGTGAGGCAGTGGGAGGTCAGTGGTGGGGCAGCGATAGGAGATGAGAATTGGTATTAAAGGATACAATCATTATAAATTTGATCTGTTGACAAAACTAATATTTATTTATTTGCTGAAATTAATCATAGTTTGTTTTCTGCTCAATTAACAGACCACAGTTTCTCACAGTCATGTAATTTGTGGATTTTTGATTAAATTTGTGAAATCAGATTTATGCAAGTACCTGTACACATGCAAATGAATCAACCATCTTGGCAATTTGCCTGCTTCAAAAAATTCCCTCTTTATTTATGAAAATCACAGACACAACTTCTCCACATTTAATTTTAGGTCATCCCGAACATTGCATTAATCATTCTATTTTAAAAATAGTTTTTATAGTTAAATGAAGGACAATAAAAGAGGTACTTTAACATCCTCTTGATCGAGATCTGCATCGACGAAAGATGATGGCAAGTAATGAGAAGGATACAGAAAAAAACGAACACAGACAGCTGTGGCCAGGCCGGGGGCTAGTGTAGTCATTACCACAGAGATTGTGCTGTGGGTTTTTACAAAAGAAAGGGTCATAATGGTACAATGTCACCCAGCATGTGTGAAAAGGATAACATCTGGATCCATACTAAGCCTCAAAGGAAGTGAAGAAATTTAACCAAGGTTGATATGATAGTTTTGTTTTAAATCCTCAGTCAAGATTTTTCTTCAGTGACCAACGTGCCCCGTTAAAAAATAAATTAAACTAAGAAGATACTGCAGCTACTTGTTCAAAACAAGGGATGTAGTGTAAAAGAGGAGTACCACATGACAAAAAGTACTGTGTTCTGATATTTATACAACAGATGTCTCACCCAGGGACACAGCACTGCTGAAACGGCAGGAAGCCCCACTATGTTCACTTTACACAGGATTTTTGTTTCTACCAGCTGCCTTTTTTTTCTTTAACACTGTAGGAAGTCTTCTACTCTGGGGGTTATATGCCAGTTTAAGTAAAATGCCCAAGCTATACTTTGTAGGTCACAAAATTTATAACATGCTACAGAAAACAAGCCCATCTCTTTTGGTGTGATCAAAATAAGGAATTGCTGTACATTATACAATGTGCCAAATTGAAGGTGACAATTTGTATGCAGTGTGCTTTCATAATGTTAAATAGTTAATTTGTTGCTTTATTCTATCACACAAGCTACTGTCTAAAGGTAGGATGCTTACATTGGATGACAGGCAATTAAAATCGTACATTATCAATATGATGCAAATATTAGATGCAAAAATCTCTAGAATGTTACCTCTGAAATGCTGATGGTTTCTCTGACATTACAAATCTAACACACTTCCCAGAATCAGCCTATACATCATCACTATGTCCAAAATCAATGACATACTATGCAAGGCACAGAAAATAAATAGCCAACTTATTCTTGTCACTTAAGCATGAATATTGGAGACAAATTCTTTACTTATGACAGTTTGTTGTTTGCAATATCAGGAACCTCTCTGATGCAAGAAAATGTCAGGTATGTATGAGCAACAAGGCAGAATGGATGAAGTAAAAACACAAAAAGCCATAAAAATCAATGTAGTTGGAGAATTTTCAACACTGGCAGTGACATGATTAACAACAAATTTATTCAGTGTGGCCTAAAGCAGGCTGAATTAATCGGTCTGAGACCCGTTTTAACACTACACCTTCTATTATGAATTCTCATCTCAGTATTCAATACTCTTGATATTCAAACCTGCTCCTGTGTTATAACTCAGAGAATTTGTGTTTCATATCCAAGTAAATCAGAAGGTTTCTTTGTAGTAATATGGTGGCATGGCAGAAACGTCACTGGGCTAGCATTTATGAAGCTCAGTATGGGGACATGAAATCAAATCCTGTTAGTGCAGCTCATAGAATTTGAATTCAATTAATAAATCTGGAATAAAGTGAAGTTCAAGAATAGTGACTATGAAACTTACTGATTGTCATAAAAACACAATTGATTCGCTAATGTCCTTTAAGGAATAAAATGTGACATCCTTGCTTGGTAAGGCTGACATGTTACTCCAGATCCATAACAGTATGTTGACTCTTCATGACCCTCAATGGCTGAGTAAGCCATTCAGGTTAAGGGCAATCAGGGATAGACAACAAATACTGGCCTTGCCAGCAGCACTCACATCCATTAAAAGAACAAAATAAAGTTAGTGACAGATAATTTAACACTTATGTATAACATTTATCCATGTACAATTTTAACATATTGTTAAATTTTTAAAGAAACCAATTAATGAATGCACTAAAGCATACAAATTAAGGCACGGTTTTTTTCTCATGCATGTTTTTGGTAACTGCAAGATCTTGTGTGACAGAGGTCTTGGCTGTTGGTTGGAGAGCTGGCAAATCTCTTTAAGGCATTTCTTCCACACTGGCCCTTGCTAGATTGCAATAGGTCTTCTACTGGGGTGAAGGACTCCAGAGGCAGATCACCAACTCACCAAAAGTTGTCAACCACTCAGAGACTGGCATCTCTGTGGTAGGGCTGTGCTACCAGAAAGGTGGTGGATGCACAATTATGCCACCCATTTGAAACTCAGGATTGTTGCTGAATCCCAGGCTAGAGGTGAGTGATAGCGGGAAGGGGGAGGGAACCAGGAGGTTGACTGTGGCTTAGGGTTCACATGGTGGAGTGTCACACCAAGGAAGCAGGAGGAAATTTGGCAGCATAGGCAGGGAGCTGGCTCTCCCTATCTAGGCACTAAATGCCTTTGATCAAGGCTTCCCAATAAATACATATGAATTATATTGCCAGCTATGGCAATTTTAGTCGAGGTGGGACAATGCAGGATTCTCACCTGATTAATCAACTGGCCAACTATCAAGCTCAAAATTGGGTGTGGGAGGGAAGCAAAACATTCTATACAACAGGAACAGTGTGTTCATAAAATGAGCTTAATTTCAAACTAGCTGCATACACTGATGTCCTTACCTAAGTTTCATCAGGAATGTATCTTTGAAAGTAGGGAGTGGGCTTTCAGAAAACCAATTCGCTGAATGAGCAGAAATGCTGGAAGTTAAAGCTGCCCAAGCACAATGATAGACACGTGGAACCCACCTATGTGCCAGTAAAATACATCACAGAAATAGGACAATTGACAAAAACCCGAGCACTGACAATCTTGGAAGATTTGCGGGTAGCAACTTTTTACCTTGTAGGATTAATCCTGAGGTTGTGCCTTGTAGAATACTGGTGCACAAAGTCTGAAGAGCTGCAATGAAATGTTCCTGGAATGTGCAGAACTGGTATAAAGCATATTCACCACCCGCTGCAAGGAATGATACCCAGCTGTGGGTTGACTGAAGTACAATGTCCTCACCACACTTACCTTTTGCTGCTGCATGCCCATTTTGCCAGCCATTGGTATGGCATGTACCCACCCCCACATTGGGTGTTCTTTCAGTTCATTTACATCTGTTATTCTTACAAACAGCATTGGTAGAATGGCCTCCTTCCATCCTGTAAAATTCTATAATTTGCTGATTCTATGATTTGCTGATTCTTCCTTCTTTTCCTGTTCCCAGCCATGGCACACACTGGCTATCTAAAATGACATTTTAAAACATTATTTGCCCACAAATGCAGCCATTTGTCTATAAAATGTGCATGTTCCATTTCAACTAGCTGGCCAGAGCTTCATAACGGACAACTACAAACAAAAAAACCTAAATGTTGTTATTACTAATATCACAGGAAGGCGGTGGTATAGCGGTAATGATCCTGGACTCGTATTTCATTATCCCAGCTAATACCTAGTGGAAGAAAAGTTCTTGTTGACTTTGGAGGCAGAGGTGAAAAGGTGTTTGTTAAGTGAAGTAGTTGGGGGTAAGTAAGCATGCGTGTCTGTGTTAGAACCAGGTAAGTGATAATCTCATTGAATGGCATTACAGGCTTAATGGACTGAATGGCTTTCTCCTGCTCCTAATTTGTATGCTTCTCTGTAAATTTGTATCCATGTCCCCCTTTATTTCTTAATATGCAGCAATAACTGATGCACAGTAGACTTACTGACTCAGAAAATCTGCCATTCTGATACTTGTAGCAACTACTTGACATTCATAATCATTCAATTGGGTTTGAATAACATGCATCCTGGATAACTTATACTTGTATAGTTTCCATGTTTTTAGGAAATCAAATATTTGACTTCTAAGTCAAATAAAATAAATCAACCCATCTTCTTACATGCCAAAATAAATATGAGTGAGACAGCATGAAAACAAAATGAATAACTGATGAATGACCAGGACTTAAAGGGCAGAACTCCCCTTTGTTGATAACTTACTAAAATGTCATGGAGCACAAAACAAGCTTTCCCTGTTGCAAGCTACGTAACAAGTGTTGCATAACTCTGCAATGCACTTTAATTCTATAGAGGTGTACGATGAAGATACGATGAGAAAGATGGCCTCAGTTTTAATCAATTCTCTTGCTGCCCTATCAAGCTTCTTGCTTCTTCTTGACATCATGCATTTGTTTGTGGCTGAGAAAAGAGGCAATGTGCAATAGATCCCTGCCAGTGTTGTTCTTGAACCAACTGTTGGGAGGGGAATTGGAATGTCCCAGGGTTACTCACTCACCACTGTGCCTTTCCTATTGAAAAGCTGGCCCCACACTGACTTGTGACTGGTCCCTGACCATTGAACAAATAGGAGCTTTCTGAATGATGAATTGTTGCAACAATCGGCATTCTATCACTTAAAAGCAAATGCACTTACACGATACACTACGAAACCCATATGTCTGAGTGTTTTAAACTTTAAGTAAAATATATCGCTGTATTCCTTTATCCATGGTCAAAATAATAGGACTGAGAAGCATTATCAATAAAATGCAGACTGTTATAGTGTGGCCCTGTTTCTGCCTCCCTAAATCGATGATAGATAGTGCTTTCCTTCAGAAAAATCCCACGTTTCTATTAAACAAACAAATCTAGAATTTAAAGTATCAGTGAATAAGAATATTAAGCTTTAGGATTAACAAATATATTCATTTTTTCTGCACTGGACAAGTACAGTACACTCAATGTGTCTTACTCCTGTTCAAGCATCAGAGTGTTTCAATTTACAGGACCAAATATAGCCAACAACAGTTACCATTGCTGATTGGATTAAATACTGCCTGAACTAAATCCAAACTGTAATTGTTCAGGTGACAATTCTCTTTTAATCAGAGCTTCAATCCATAGAACACAAGCTATGTCAGTGTAAACTTCTCTCAGGTGCCCAATGAGATGCTAGAAAATCCCAAAATGCCAAGTGACTTTCTCCCGTTCCCTTATGTGACATGTCTTTTCAGAGATTTGAGAGATGACTAGACATTAACTTGTGAAATAATTAATCACAATCTGTAATGGAGTTAACTTTTCAGCTTATGTGGAAATGTCAATGTCAAGGACAAGAACAGGTGGCAACCCTCAGAGGGTCAGCAGTTCTTGATAGCACCACGACTCGTGGTGAGCACTACTCAGACCACAGTGCCATGGTGAGGATGCTTTAATGGTAAAGCACATTCGGATACTAGTTGTTGTTTGGGGACAAGGTTGGGCCAGACAGGACTGTCCTGATAATCAAGTGGCTGTGGAGATCGGAAGCACACTCCACCAGCTACGTCACTCCCATTGTGGGATGGGTGGGCCAGTCATCACTGGCTCAGGCCTCTTCCATGGAACATGCACTGCCCATAATGTTTAATCTCTCTGATGAACTTACTGGAAGGCTACCAGAGTTTATCTATCAATAACAATGGGCTCTTTGACTATAACAGAAATGGCTCTTAATAGAGTTATTAAGTGTCTTAATTGGCTGTCTGGAGGGCACTAAGCCACTAAGGTTCCCACCGCTGGCAATATACAATTGGCATTCCCTAGCCCTAATGCTTTCCTCTACCATAATACTAGCCCTTCTGCCTTCTCAGCCCTATTCCAGTGTATCAAAAAATACATTCCAGTATTCAGTATTCTTTCATTACAGTAGCATTTCAGCATTTTATGCTATGTCCTGCATTTACCATTAATTCTTTTGTGGATTATGTAAATGCTAAATATAGTTGCTATGGTTACTTTTAATTTCCATTAGTGTACATTGTCATTTTTTGAAGGTATATTGTCCATCAGATTTCCTAGCAAATTGGTTGCAGAATATTTATTTTATCAGCTTACACTAATAGCATCACAACTGTAAACTCTGTTTCATTGTAATCATCACCTGGCTGTCAACACCTCAAGTGTCAAACAAGCTCAGCACAAGAAATGGGCAAAAGCCTGAATTAAACAATGTGCAAAACTTTATGATTGTATTGCATATAAAGCAACAGATAGTCCAGAGTAAGTTCCAAGTCAGTAATCTAACACTTGTGTTTAAAATGACAAGTTACAAACTGCACAAGCATTGTTCCCATGCTTTATGACATCATACTAACCCTTGGTTTGATGACTGCCTCATATTCACTCCTCATTATTCTGAATTTATATTCACTGGTATCACTGTGAATATAATGTTAATGTAAAAGAAAATGAAAAGGATTAAATGTTATATGTATTCAGCTGTTACCTCATTTTTAAAAGCATGCAATGACTTTCAAATGGAAGCCATAGCGAGTTAAAGCTGCTGATTTAACTGAGGCCGAACCTCACCTATTTTACCATGTTGTACTCATTCTGTGACATAGCCCTTTGACACATAGATAACAACTTTCTTCATATTCCTGTGGTGAATTCTTGACTAACAATCTCTTTTAAAAAGCCATCAGATTCACTTTTAATTACTATTGTTGAAGAGTTCAGACTGATGTCTGAAGCATTAATTTAAAATGACTATAATGAATGCTCAAACCAAGCTGAAAGTTACATTTTGGTCAAATTAAAAAATAAAAAGACAAACAATACGCCCTTCTATTTACCAACAGTTATCATTTTATTTATTGAAATTATATGCATGGAAGGAGCAAAGCTTTTTTGATTGTTTACACTGATATTGATGTCAAATGAAACCTGAGCCAATGGCAGGGTATTAAAAATAATCTCTCAAACCTCCAAAAGCTGTTTCCAAATTGAAATAAAAATAACTTGTGAAATTTTGTCCTGTTAGGATCTAAAAATTATACACTTTGCTCACAATCAAAACTCAGCTTTGAATTTTATGAATATGAGCATTGGGGAATTCCTACTGTTTGTAAAAAGCCCTCATAACAATTGTTGTTCATTGTGGTTGTGTTATTTTCATTGTGTTTGTCCTAAACATTGAAGTGCTCACTGTATCCCTTAATCAGGTCAAACAGATATTTTCCTGTCGTTACACTTCTTCAGTGGATGAATCTGTCTTTATGTTGAATGCCAGTTGGAACAAGTGTTAACAGTAACAAGAACTGTAGTGGGGTATGGTGATGTCCTTCACCAAAAGTATTAATTAACAACACGACCAACTGAGCTAGCTGAATCTTGACATAATTACTAATGTGAGAATGAGGAAAGACTAATTTGACATTGCTTTCGCTAGTATACCTGTAGCTGATGCTTCCAGCCAGGTCAGTATTGGTAGAAATTATTTCATAAATCCTCATTGAAGCAAAGTCCCATATTTGTATTGGGGACATCTTCCCTTTCTATCCTGTGACATAATGCTATACGAGGTGAGTCAGCTTAAGAACAGATCAAGCAGCTCAAAACTGATAAGTCACAGTGGGCCATCAGCAGCAGTATAACTGCGTAGCATCAAATTGTGTGTAGAATTCCATTCCCTCCTTGTGGTAGCTTAGGAGGTGGAGGGGCTCATTTATCTGATTAAGATGAGATGGTATGGTGTAGACACTCACTGCCACATTCCTGATGAAGGGCTTTTGCCTGAAATGTCGATTTTCCTGCTCCTCGGATGCTGCCTGACCTGCTGTGCTTTTCCAGCACCACTCTAATCTAGACTCACTGCCACATTTCAGTCTGGTGCAGGAAGACTCTAGAACAGCCATCTTGTCAAGAAACCAATCATGAAACCCTTCGAAGTTGTGCCAATATTGCTAGTATTCAACCAGCAATGAGCAAGGCCCATGCCATAAGGCCAACCCACCATGTAAAGCCTCATAGGCGTGCCTTCAACCTGGTAGTGGTGGATTGGGGTTTTTTGTCAACTTAGAAACCTTACTCAAAGGAGATACATGGCATGGGTGACCTCCAGGTGAAGATTCCTGCCTGACCTTATTATCAATCTCTCTGCCACCGAATGGAATCTACAGCTCTCAGAGGCAGGAGATACCCCAGGGATGCTGAGACCTTCAGACTCTGAGCAGCTAAGTAGCACTAAATTGGGTTGAAGGGATGCAGAGTGGCTGAGGATGGGCCCATGACCATGATCTCTAAAACTGCTTTGTAACCTCATATCCTGGTATATTGCTCACTTCTCTATCACCAGAAAGCCAGACATTGGCTCAATGACGAATGTAGATGAGCATGCCATACGTAGTACCATATTATCTGAAAGAGGTGCCAACCTCCTGAAGCTCCCATGCAAGTCAGTAGACCTATTAACCAGTTGAAACAAAAGACAACAGACAGAAACAGAAATACCAAAACTAACTGGTCTGACTAAACTCTGCCATACTGTAATTGGTGGTGGACAATTAAGCAACTAACTTGATAAAATAATTCCATGAATAACCCCATCAGTAATACTTGATTCCAGTACACATGAGCAAGATATATTACTGAAGCAATTGTAACCAGGCTCATAAGTGCAAAGTAGATGATTTCCTACTGAAGTCCCACCCACAGATGTCCATCATCCACAAATTCAATACGAAATTAGGAAACATCTGATCTGCACCGGACACAGCAAATGCAATATCCCAGCTACAGCACTGAGGACAATATGTGGCCTTGTCTCTATCCAATCTGTAACAGTATAGCCACAAATCTAGTATTTTCCCAAAACTGTAGCAAGGTCCTGTCAGTAAAAAAAGTAGGACCAACTCAATAGTCTATTATCAACCCATCTGCTTATTTTCAACAATTAAAATGATGGAAGATTTCATCAACTGCACTTTCAAGTGACACCAAGTCACTACTAACTCACCGATATTTAGTTCAGGTTTTCCAGGGCCACTCAGCTCCATCCTTTATTATAGCCTGAGTCCCAGCTTGGAAAAAACAGAATTCCACAGCACAGCTGGGGGCAGAGTATGATTCCTCAATTTCTTTTTCTCTCTCTTTTTGTGGTTTTCTTTCCTTCTTCCTTTTTGCCTCCTCTCTTTGAGCCTCACCTGAAGTCATCACAGCCTCCCAACCTTGAAAGCGTTGAGTAAAGTAATCTCGGACTCCCAGCCTCAGCACAGGCTCGCAGACTTAGCACAGGCTCCAAGCCTCAGCACAGACCCTCGATCACAGCACGGAATCAAGATGTCAGCATGGAGTCCCCATCTTAGCACGGATTCCCAGTCACAGCACGAACTCCTGATGTCAGCACGGAATCCCCATCTCAGCACGGATTTCCAAACATAGCACGGATACCCAATCACAGCATGGACACCCAGCCTCAGCACGGAATCCCAGCCTCAGCATGGACTTCCAGTCTCGGCACGTACTCCCAGTTTCAGCACGGACTCCCCGTCACAGCACGGACTCCCCATCTCAGCACAGACACCACATCTCAGCACGGACCCCTGATCTCAGCATGGACACCCAGCCTCAGCACTGACTCACCATCTCAGCATGGACTCCCCATCTCAGCACGGACCTCTGATCTCAGCATGGAATCCCTGCCTCAGCACGGACTCCCAGCCTCAGCACAGAATCCCAGCCTCAGCACAGACTCCCAGCCTCAGCATGGAATCCCAGCCTCAGCACGGACTCCCAGCCTCAGCACGGAATCCCAGCCTCAGCATGGACTCCACATCTCAGCATGGACTCCCAGCCTCAGCTCGGACTCACCATCTCAGCACAGGCTCCAAGCTTCAGCAAGGACTCCCAGCCTCAGCATGGACACCCAGCCTCAGAATGGACTCCTGATCTCAGCACGGAATCCCCATCTCAGCACGGATTCCCAAAACCAGCACTGATTCCCGAGTACAGTATGGACTCCTGATCTCAGTATGAACTCCCCACCTCAGCACAGATTCCCAGCCTCAGCACAGGTTCCCAGCCTCAGCACAGACTCCCAGCCTCAGCACGGACTCCCAGCCTCAGCACAGATTCCCAGCCTCAGCACAGACTCCCATCCTCAGCACGGAATTCCCATCCAGCATGGACTCCTGATCTCAGCACGGACTTCCATCTCAGCATGGGCTCCCAGCCTCATCACGGACTCCTGTTCTCAGCAAGGACTCCCCATCTCTGCACGGAAACCCAGCCTCAGCACAGAATCCCAGCCTCAGCCTTGACTCCTGATCTCAGCATGGACTCCCAGACTCAGCACGGACTCCCAGCCACAGCACGGACTCCCAGCCTCAGTACAGATTCCAAGCCTCAGCATGGACTCCCCATCTCAGAACGGATTCCCAAAACCAGCACTGATTCCCGAGCAGAGCATGATCTCCTGATCTCAGTATGAACTCCCCACCTCAGCACAGACTCCCGGCCTCAGCGCGGACTCCCCATCTCAGCATGGACTCCCTATCTCAGCATGGACTCCCAGCCTCAGCACAGAATCCCAGCCTCAGCATGGACTCCTGATCTCAGCAAGAACTCCCCATCTCAACACGGATTGCTAAAACCAGCACTGATTCCCGAGCAGTATGAATTCCCCACCTCAGCATGAACTCCCAGCATCAGCACAGACTCCCGGTCTCAGCACGGACTCCTGATCTCAGCACGGACTCCCAGCCTCAGCACGGACTCCCAGCCTCAGCACAGAATCCCAGCCTCAGCATGAACTCCTGATCTCAGCAAGGACTCCCCATCTCAGCACGGACTCCCCGTCTCAGCACGGACTTCACATCTCAACATGGACTCCCAGCCTCAGCACATGCTCCAAGTTTCAGCACGTGCTCCCAGCCTCAGCATGGACTCCAAGCCTCAGCACGGACTCCCACCCTCAGCAGGAACTCCTGATTTCAGCAAGGACTCCCCATCACAGCACAGACTCCCAGCCTCAGCACAGACTCCCAATCTCAGCACAGACTCCCAATCTCAGCACGGAAACCCAGCCTCAGCACAGAATCCCAGCCTCAGCCTTGACTCCTGATCTCAGCATGGACTCCCAGTCTCAGCACGGACTCCCAGCCACAGCACGGACTCCCAGCCTCAGTACAGATTCCAAGCCTCAGCATGGACTCCCCATCTCAGAACGGATTCCCAAAACCAGTACTGATTCCCGAGCAGAGCATGGTCTCCTGATCTCAGTATGAACTCCCCACCTCAGCACAGACTCCTGGCCTCAGCACGGACTCCCTATCTCAGCGCAGACTCCCTATCTCAGCATGGACACCCCACCTCAGCATGAACTCCCAGCACCAGCACAGACTCCTGGCCTCAGCACGGACTCCTGATCTCAGCACGGACTCCCAGCCTTAGCACGGACTCCCAGCCTCAGCACAGAATCCCAGCCACAGCATGAACTCCCTATCTCAGCACGGACTCCCCATCTCAGCATGGTCTCCCAGCCTCAGCATAAACTCCAAGCTTCAGCTGGGGTTCCCTGCTTCAGCACGAACTCCCAGTCTCAGCATGGTCTCCCCATCTCAGCATGGACTCCCAGCCTCAGCAGAGGCTCCCAGTCTCAGCAAGGACTCCCCATCTCAGCATGGACTCTTAGCCTTAGCACGGATTTCCAGCCTCAGCATGGTCTCCCCATCTCAGCATGATCGCCAAGCCTCAGCAGGGACTCCCAGTCTCAGCGCGGACTTCCAGACTCATCACGGACACCCAGCCTCAGCACTGATTCCTGATCACAGCATGGACTCCCAGCCACAGCATGGACCCCCGATCTCAGTATGAACTCCCCATTCTCAGCACAGACTCCCAGCCTCAGAACAGATTCCTGGTCTCAGCACAGACTCCCAGCCTCAGCACGGACTCCCCATCTCAGAATGGACTCCTAGCCTCAGCACGGAATCCCAGCCTCAGCACAGAATCCCAGCCTCAGCACAGAATCCCAGCCCCAGCATGGACTCCTGATCTCAGCAAGAACTCCCCATCTCAGCAAGAACTCCCCATCTCAGACTGGACTCCCAGACTCAGCACGGTCCCCCAGCCACAGCACGGACTCTCAGCCTCAGTATGGACTCCTGATCTCAATGTGAACTCCCCATCTCAGCACAGACTCCCAGCCTCAGCATGGACCCCCAACCTCAACACGGACTCCCCGTCTCAGCATGGACTCCCCATCTCAGCAAGGTCTCCCAGCCTCAGCATGGACTCCCAGTCTCAGCACGGATTGCTAAAACCAGCACTGATTCCCAGGCAGTATGAATTCCCCACCTCAGCATGAACTCCCAGCATCAGCACAGACTCCCGGCCTCAGCACGGACTCCTGATCTCAGCACGGACTCCCAGCCTCAGCACGGACTCCCGGCCTCAGCACAGAATCCCAGCCTCAGCATGAACTCCTGATCTCAGCAAGGACTCCCCATCTCAGCACGGACTCCCCGTCTCAGCACGGACTTCCCATCTCAACATGGACTCCCAGTCTCAGCACAGGCTCCAGGCTTCAGCACGTGCTCCCAGCCTCAGCATGGACTCCAAGCCTCAGCACGGACTCCCACCCTCAGCAGGAACTCCTGATTTCAGCAAGGACACCCCATCACAGCACGGACTCCCAGCCTCAGCACAGACTCCCAATCTCAGCACGGACTCCCGATCTCAGCATGGACTCCAGGCCTAGGCACGGACTCCCCATCTCAGCACGGACTTCCCATTGAGCACAGGCTCCCAGCCTCAGCACGGACTCCCAGTCTCAGAACGGAATCTGCATCTCAGCACGGACACCCAGCCTCAGCATGGACTGCTGATCTCAGGAAGGACTCCCGATCTCAGCACGGATTCCTGAAAACAGCACGGATTCCAGATCACAGCACGGATTCCAGATCTCAGCAAGGACTCTCCGTCACAGCACGGAATCCCAATCTCAGCACGGATTCCCAAACCCAGCACTGATTCCTGATCACAGCATGAACTCCCAGCCACGGCATGGATCCCCGATCTCAGTATGAACTCCCCATTCTCAGCGTGAACTCCCAGCATCAGCACAGATTCCCAGTCTCAGCACGGACTCCCAGCTCAGCACGGACTCCCCATCTCAGCATGGACTCCCAGCCTCAGCACGGACTCCCAGTCTCAGCACGGACACCCAACCACAGCATGGACTCCTGATCTCAGCAAGGGCTCTCCGTCTCAGCATGGACCCCCAGTCACAGTACAGATTCCCGGCCTTAGCACAGACTCCTGATCTCAGCAAGGACTATCCATCTCAGCATGGACTCCCAGCCTCAGCACGGACTCCCTGTCTCAGCATGAACTCCTGATCTCAGCACGGACTCCCCGTCTCAGCACGGACTTCCCATCTCAACATGGACTCCCAGCCTCAGCACAGGCTCCAGGCTTCAGCACGTGCTCCCAGCCTCAGCATGGACTCCAAGCCTCAGCACGGACTCCCACCCTCAGCAGGAACTCCTGATTTCAGCAAGGACACCCCATCACAGCACGGACTCCCAGCCTCAGCACAGACTCCCAATCTCAGCACGGACTCCCGATCTCAGCATGGACTCCAGGCCTAGGCACGGACTCCCCATCTCAGCACGGACTTCCCATTGAGCACAGGCTCCCAGCCTCAGCACGGACTCCCAGTCTCAGAACGGAATCTGCATCTCAGCACGGACACCCAGCCTCAGCATGGACTGCTGATCTCAGGAAGGACTCCCGATCTCAGCACGGATTCCTGAAAACAGCACGGATTCCAGATCACAGCACGGATTCCAGATCTCAGCAAGGACTCTCCGTCACAGCACGGAATCCCAATCTCAGCACGGATTCCCAAACCCAGCACTGATTCCTGATCACAGCATGAACTCCCAGCCACGGCATGGATCCCCGATCTCAGTATGAACTCCCCATTCTCAGCGTGAACTCCCAGCATCAGCACAGATTCCCAGTCTCAGCACGGACTCCCAGCTCAGCACGGACTCCCCATCTCAGCATGGACTCCCAGCCTCAGCACGGACTCCCCATCTCAGCACGGACACCCAACCACAGCATGGACTCCTGATCTCAGCAAGGGCTCTCCGTCTCAGCATGGACCCCCAGTCACAGTACAGATTCCCGGCCTTAGCACAGACTCCTGATCTCAGCAAGGACTATCCATCTCAGCATGGAATCCCAATCTCAGCACTGATTCCCGAACATAGCACGGATCCCAATCACAGCACGGATTCCCGATGTCAGCACGGAATCCCCAGTCAGCACGGATTCCCGAAACCAGCACTGATTCCTGATCACAGCACGGACTCCCAGCCACGGCATGGACCCCCGATCTCAGTATGAACTCCCCATTCTCAACATGGATTGCCAGCCTCAGCACGGACTCCCCGTCTCAGCACAGACTCCCCATCTCAGCATGGACTCCCAGCCTCAGCACAGACTCCCCATCTCAGCATGGACTCCCAGCCTCAGCACGGACTCCCTGTCTCAGCACGAACTCCCCAACTCAGCATGGAATCCTGATCTCAGCATGGACTCCCCATCTCATCATGGACTCCCAGCCTCAGCATGAACTCTAAGCTTCAGCTGGGGTTCCCTGCTTCAGCACGAACTCCAAGTCTCAGCATGGTCTCCCCATCTCAGCATGGACTCCCAGTCTCTGCAGAGGGTCCCAGTCTCAGCACGGACTCCCCATCTCAGCATGGACTCCTAGCCTTAGCACGGATTTCCAGCCTCAGCATGGTCTCCCCATCTAAGCATGATCGCCAAACCTCAGCAGGGACTCCCAGTCTCAGCACAGGCTCCAAGCTTCAGCATGGACTCCTAGCCTCAGCGCGGACTTCCAGGCTCATCACGGACACCCAGCCTCAGCACTGATTCCTGAACGCAGCATGGACTCCCAGCCACGGCATGGACCCCCGATCTCAGTATGAACTCCCCATTCTCAGCACAGCCTCCCAGCCTCAGAACAGATTCCTGGTCTCAGCACAGACTCCCAGCCTCAGCACGGACTCCCCATCTCAGCATGGACTCCCAGCCTCAGCACAGAATCCCAGCCTCAGCACAGAATCCCAGCCCCAGCATGGACTCCTGATCTCAGCAAGAACTCCCCATCTCAGCAAGAACTCCCCATCTCAGCATGGCCTCCCAGACTCAGCACGGTCCCCCAGCCTCAGCACGGACTCATAGCCTCAGTATGGACTCCAGATCTCAATGTGAACTCCCCATCTCAGCACAGACTCCCAGCCTCAGCATGGACCCCCAACCTCAACACGGACTCCGCGTCTCAGCACGGACTCCCCATATCAGCAAGGTCTCCCAGCCTCAGCATGGATTCCCAGTCTCAGCACGGACTCCCCATCGCAGAATGGTCACCTAGTCTCAGCCCAGACTCCCAGCCTCAGGACAGACTCCCCATCTCAACACGGACACCCAACCTCAGCATGGACTCCTGATCTCAGCAAGGGCTCTCCGTCTCAGCATGGACCCCCAGTCACAGTACAGTTTCCCGGCCTCAGCACAGACGCCTGATCTCAGCAAGGACTCTCCATCACAGCACGGAATCCCAATCTCAGCACGGATTCCCGAACATAGCACGGATCCCAATCACAGCATGGATTCCCGATGTCAGCACGGAATCCCCATTCAGCATGGATTCCCAAAACCAGCACTGATTCCTGATCACAGCACGGATTCCCAGCCACGGCATGGACCCCCAATCTCAGTGTGAACTCCCCATTCTCAACATGGATTCCCAGCCTCAGCACAGACTCCTGATCTCAGCACAGACTCCCAGCCTCAGCACAGATTCCCAGTCTCAGCACGGACACCCAGCCTCAGCACGGACTCCCCATCTCAGCATGGACTCCCAGCCTCAGCACGGAATCCCAGCCTCAGCACGGAATCCCAGCCTTAGAATGGACTTCTGATCTCAATGTGAACTCCCCATCTCAGCACAGACTCCTGATCTCAGCAAGGACTCCCAGCCTCAGCACAGATTCCCGGTCTCAGCACAGATTCCCGGTCTCAGCACAGACTCCCGGCCTCAGCACAGACTCCCCATCTCAGCATGGACTCCCAGCCTCAGCACGGAATCCCAGCCTCAGCACAGAATCCCAGACCCAGCATGGACTCCTGATCTCAGCAAGAACTCCCCATCTCAGCATGGACTCCCAGACTCAGCATGGTCCCCCAGCCTCAGCGCGGACTCTCCGCATCAGTATAGACTCCTGATCTCAATGTGAACTCCCCATCTCAGTACGGACACCCAGCCTCAGCACGGACCCCCAGCCTCAGCACGGACTCCCCGTCTCAGCACGGACTCCCCATCTCAGCAAGGTCTCCCAGCCTCAGCATGGACTCCCCATCGCAGAATGGACTCCTAGTCTCAGCCCAGACTCCCACCCTCAGCACGGACTCCCTGTCTCAGCACGAATTCCCCATCTCAGCACAGACTCCCCATCTCAGCATGGACTCCCAGCCTCAGCACGGACTCCCTGTCTCAGCACGAACTCCCCATCTCAGCATGGACTCCCCATCTCAGCACAGACTCCCCATCTCAGCACGGACACCCAACCTCAGCATGGACTCCTGATCTCAGCAAGGGCTATCCATCTCAGCATGGACCCCCAGTCACAGTACAGATTCCCGGCCTTAGCACAGACTCCTGATCTCAGCAAGGACTCTCCATCTCAGCACGGAATCCCAATCTCAGCACTGATTCCCGAACATAGCACGGATCCCAATCACAGCACGGATTCCCGATGTCAGCATGGAATCCCCATTCAGCACGGATTCCCAAAACCAGCACTGATTCCTGATCACAGCACGGACTCCCAGCCACGGCATGGACCCCCGATCTCAGTATGAACTCCCCATTCTCAACATGGATTGCCAGCCTCAGCACAGACTCCCGGCCTCAGCACAGACTCCTGATCTCAGCACAGACTCCCAGCCTCAGCACAGATTCCCACTTTCAGCACGGACTCCCAGCCTCAGCACGGACTCCCCATCTCAGCGTGGACTCCCAGCCTCAGCACGGACCCCCAGCCTCAGCACGGACTCCCATCTCAGCACGGACTCCACATCTCAGCAAGGTCTCCCAGCCTCAGCATGGACTCCCAGTCTCAGCATGTACTCCAAGTCTCAACATGGACTCCCCGTCTCAGCACGGACTCCCCATCTCAGCATGGACTACCAGCCTCAGCACGGACTCCTCATCTCAGCATGGACTCCCAGCCTCAGCACGGAAACCCAGCCTCAGCACAGAATCCCAGCCTCAGCATTGACTCCTGATCTCAGCATGGACTCCCAGTCTCAGCATGGACTCCTAGACACAGCACGGACTCCCAGCCTCAGTACAGATTCCAAGCCTCAGCATGGACTCCCCATCTCAGAACGGATTCCCAAAACCAGCACTGATTCCCAAGCAGAGCATGGACTCCTGATCTCAGTATGAACTCCCCACCTCAGCACAGACTCCCGGCCTCAGCACGGACTCCCTATCTCAGCACGGACTCCCCGTCTCAGCATGGACTCCCCATCTCAGCATGGACTCCCAGCCTCAGCACAGAATCCCAGCCTCAGCATGGACTCCTGATCTCAGCAAGGACTCCCCATCTCAACACGGATTGCTAAAACCAGCACTGATTCCCGAGCTGTATGAATTCCCCACCTCAGCATGAATTCCCAGCATCAGTACAGACTCCCAGCCTCAGCACGGACTCCTGATCTCAGCACGGACTCCCAGCCTCAGCACGGACTCCCAGCCTCAGCACAGAATCCCAGCCTCAGCATGAACTCCTGATGTCAGCAAGGACTCCCCATCTCAGCACGGATTCCCAAAACCAGCACTGATTCCTGATCACAGCATGGACTCCCAGCCACGGCATGGACCCCCGATCTCAGTATGAACTCCCCATTCTCAGCACGGACTCCCAGCCTCAGCACGGATTCCCCATCTCAGCATGGACTCCCAGCCTCAGCACGGACTCCCAGCCTCAGCACAGAATCCCAGCCCCAGCATGGACTCCTGATCTCAGCAAGAACTCCCCATCTCAGCAAGAAATTCCCATCTCAGCATGGACTCCCAGCCTCAGCACGGACTCCCCATCTCAGCACGGACACCCAACCTCAGCATGGACTCCTGATCTCAGCAAGGGCTCTCCGTCTCAGCATGGACCCCCAGTCACAGTACAGATTCCCGGCCTTAGCACAGACTCCTGATCTCAGCAAGGACTATCCATCTCAGCACGGAATCCCAATCTCAGCACTGATTCCCGAACATAGCACGGATCCCAATCACCGCACGGATTCCCGATGTCAGCACGGAATCCCCATTCAGCACGGATTCCCGAAACCAGCACTGATTCCTGATCACAGCACGGACTCCCAGCCACGGCATGGACACCCGATCTCAGTATGAACTCCCCATTCTCAACATGGATTGCCAGCCTCAGCACGGACTCCCCGTCTCAGCACAGACTCCCCATCTCAGCATGGACTCCCAGCCTCAGCACGGACTCCCTGTCTCAGCACGAACTCCCCAACTCAGCATGGAATCCTGATCTCAGCATGGACTCCCCATCTCAGCATGGACTCCCAGCCTCAGCATGAACTCCAAGCTTCAGCTGGGGTTCCCTGCTTCAGCACGAACTCCCAGTCTCAGCATGGTCTCCCCATCTCAGCATGGACTCCCAGTCTCTGCAGAGGGTCCCAGTCTCAGCACGGACTCCCCATCTCAGCATGGACTCCTAGCCTTAGCACGGATTTCCAGCCTCAGCATGGTCTCCCCATCTAAGCATGATCGCCAAACCTCAGCAGGGACTCCCAGTCTCAGCACAGGCTCCAAGCTTCAGCATGGACTCCTAGCCTCAGCGCGGACTTCCAGGCTCATCACGGACACCCAGCCTCAGCACTGATTCCTGAACGCAGCATGGACTCCCAGCCACGGCATGGACCCCTGATCTCAGTATGAACTCCCCATTCTCAGCACAGCCTCCCAGCCTCAGCACAGATTCCCAGTCTCAGCACGGACATCCAGCCTCAGCACGGACTCCCCATCTCAGCATGGACTCCCAGCCTCAGCACGGAATCCCAGCCTCAGCACGGAATCCCAGCCTTAGAATGGACTTCTGATCTCAATGTGAACTCCCCATCTCAGCACAGACTCCTGATCTCAGCAAGGACTCCCAGCCTCAGCACAGATTCCCGGTCTCAGCACAGATTCCCGGTCTCAGCACAGACTCCCGGCCTCAGCACAGACCCCCCATCTCAGCATGGACTCCCAGCCTCAGCACGGAATCCCAGCCTCAGCACAGAATCCCAGACCCAGCATGGACTCCTGATCTCAGCAAGAACTCCCCATCTCAGCATGGACTCCCAGACTCAACATGGTCCCCCAGCCTCAGGGCGGACTCTCCGCATCAGTATAGACTCCTGATCTCAATGTGAACTCCCCATCTCAGTACGGACACCCAGCCTCAGCACGGACCCCCAGCCTCAGCACGGACTCCCCGTCTCAGCACGGACTCCCCATCTCAGCAAGGTCTCCCAGCCTCAGCATGGACTCCCCATCGCAGAATGGACTCCTAGTCTCAGCCCAGACTCCCACCCTCAGCACGGACTCCCTGTCTCAGCACGAATTCCCCATCTCAGCACAGACTCCCCATCTCAGCATGGACTCCGAGCCTCAGCACGGACTCCCTGTCTCAGCACGAACTCCCCATCTCAGCACGGACTCCCCATCTCAGCACGGACACCCAACCTCAGCATGGACTCCTGATCTCAGCAAGGGCTATCCATCTCAGCATGGACCCCCAGTCACAGTACAGATTCCCGGCCTCAGCACAGACTCCTGATCTCAGCAAGGACTCTCCATCTCAGCACGGAATCCCAATCTCAGCACTGATTCCCGAACATAGCACGGATCCCAATCACAGCACGGATTCCCGATGTCAGCATGGAATCCCCATTCAGCACGGATTCCCAAAACCAGCACTGATTCCTGATCACAGCACGGACTCCCAGCCACGGCATGGACCCCCGATCTCAGTATGAACTCCCCATTCTCAACATGGATTGCCAGCCTCAGCACAGACTCCCGGCCTCAGCACAGACTCCTGATCTCAGCACAGACTCCCAGCCTCAGCACAGATTCCCACTTTCAGCACGGACTCCCAGCCTCAGCACGGACCCCCAGCCTCAGCACGGACTCCCATCTCAGCACGGACTCCACATCTCAGCAAGGTCTCCCAGCCTCAGCATGGACTCCCAGTCTCAGCATGTACTCCAAGTCTCAACATGGACTCCCCGTCTCAGCACGGACTCCCCATCTCAGCATGGACTACCAGCCTCAGCACGGACTCCCCATCTCAGCACGGACTCCTCATCTCAGCATGGACTCCCAGCCTCAGCACGGAAACCCAGCCTCAGCACAGAATCCCAGCCTCAGCATTGACTCCTGATCTCAGCATGGACTCCCAGTCTCAGCACGGACTCCTAGCCACAGCACGGACTCCCAGCCTCAGTACAGATTCCAAGCCTCAGCATGGACTCCCCATCTCAGAACGGATTCCCAAAACCAGCACTGATTCCCAAGCAGAGCATGGACTCCTGATCTCAGTATGAACTCCCCACCTCAGCACAGACTCCCGGCCTCAGCACGGACTCCCTATCTCAGCACGGACTCCCCGTCTCAGCATGGACTCCCCATCTCAGCATGGACTCCCAGCCTCAGCACAGAATCCCAGCCTCAGCATGGACTCCTGATCTCAGCAAGGACTCCCCATCTCAACACGGATTGCTAAAACCAGCACTGATTCCCGAGCTGTATGAATTCCCCACCTCAGCATGAATTCCCAGCATCAGTACAGACTCCCGGCCTCAGCACGGACTCCTGATCTCAGCACGGACTCCCAGCCTCAGCACGGACTCCCAGCCTCAGCACAGAATCCCAGCCTCAGCATGAACTCCTGATGTCAGCAAGGACTCCCCATCTCAGCACGGATTCCCAAAACCAGCACTGATTCCTGATCACAGCATGGACTCCCAGCCACGGCATGGACCCCCGATCTCAGTATGAACTCCCCATTCTCAGCACGGACTCCCAGCCTCAGCACGGATTCCCCATCTCAGCATGGACTCCCAGCCTCAGCACGGAATCCCAGCCTCAGCACAGAATCCCAGCCCCAGCATGGACTCCTGATCTCAGCAAGAACTCCCCATCTCAGCAAGAAATTCCTATCTCAGCATGGACTCCCAGACTCAGCACGGTCCCCCAGCCTCAGCACGGACTCTCAGCCTCAGTATGGACTCCTGATCTCAATGTGAACTCCCCATCTCAGCACCGACTCCAAGCCTCAGCATGGACCCCCAGCCTCAGCACGGACTCCCTGTCTCAGCACGGACTCCCCATCTCGGCAAGGTCCCCCAGCTTCAGCATGGACTCCAAGTCTCAACATCGACTCCCTATCGCAGAATGGACTCCTAGTCTCAGCCCAGACTCCCAGCCTCAGGACAGACTCCCCATCTCAGCACGGACTCTTCATCTCAGCACAGACTCCCACCCTCAGCACGGACTTCCTGTCTCAGCATGAACTCCCCATCTCAGCACGGACTCCCCATCTCAGCATGGACTCCCAGCCTCAGCACAGACTCCAAGCCTCAGCACAGATTCCTGGTCTCAGCACGGACTCCCAGCCTCAGCACGGATTCCCCATCTTAGCATGGACTCCCAGCCTCAGCACGGAATCCCAGCCTCAGCACAGAATCTCAGCCCCAGCATGGACTCCTGATCTCAGCAAGAACTCCCCAATTGTGGGCGGCACGGTGGCACAGTGGTTAGCACTGCTGCCTCACAGCGCCTGTAGACCCGGGTTCAATTCCCGACTCAGGCGACTGACTGTGTGGAGTTTGCACGTTCTCCCCGTGTCTGCGTGGGTTTCCTCCGGGTGCTCCGGTTTCCTCCCACAGTCCAAAGATGTGCGGGTCAGGTGAATTGGCCAAGCTAAATTGCCCGTAGTGTTAGGTAAGGGGTGGGTGTAGGGGTATGGGTGGGTTGCGCTTCGGCGGGTCGGTGTGGACTTGTTGGGCCAAAGGGCCTGTTTCCACACTGTAAGTCTAATCTAATCTCAGCAAGAAATCCCCATCTCAGCATGGACTCCCAGACTCAGCACGGTCCCCCATCCTCAGCACGGACTCTCAGCCTCAGTATGGACTCCTGATCTCAATGTGAACTCCCCATCTCAGCACCGACTCCAAGCCTCAGCACAGTCCCCCAGCCTCAACACGGACTCTCAGCCTCAATATGGACTCTTGATCTCAATGTGAATTCCCCATCTCAGCACAGACTCCCACCCTCAGCACGGACCCCCAGTCTCAACATGGACTCCCCATCTCAGCACGGACACCCAACCTCAGCATGGACTCCTGATCTCAGCAAGGGCTATCTGTCTCAGCATGGACCCCCAGTCACAGTACAGATTCCCGGCCTCAGCACAGACTCCTGATCTCAGCAACGACTCTCCATCTCAGCACGGAATCCCAATCTCAGCACGGATTCCCGAACATAGCACGGATCCCAATCACAGCACGGATTCCCGGTGTCATGACGGAATCGCCATTCAGCACGGATTCCCAAAACCAGCACTGATTCCTGATCACAGCTCGGACTCCCAGCCACGGCATGGACCCCCAATCTCAGTATGAACTCCCCATTCTCAACATGGATTCCCAGCCTCAGCACAGACTCCCGGCCTCAGCACAGACTCCTGATCTCAGCACAGACTCCCAGCCTCAGCGCAGATTCCCACTCTCAGCACGGACTCCCAGCCTCAGCACCGACTCCCCATCTCAGTGTGGACTCCCAGCCTCAGCACGGAATCCCAGGCTCAGCATGGACTCCTGATCTCAATGTGAAATCCCCATCTCAGCACGGATTCCCAGCCTCAGCACGGACACCCAGCCTCAGCACGGACTCCCCGTCTCAACACGGATTGCTAAAACCAGCTGTCTGAATTCCCCACCTCAGCATGAACTCCCAGCATCAGCGCAGACTCCCGGCCTCAGCACGGACTCCTGATCTCAGCACGGATTCCCCATCTCAGCAAGGACTCCCAGCCTCAGCACGGAATCCCAGCCTCAGCACAGAATCCCAGCCCCAGCATGGACTCCTGATCTCAGCAAGAACTCCCCATCTCAGCAAGAAATCCCCATCTCAGCATGGACTCCCAGACTCAGCACGGTCCCCCAGCCTCAACACGGACTCTCAGCCTCAATATGGACTCTTGATCTCAATGTGAATTCCCCATCTCAGCACAGACTCCCACCCTCAGCACGGACCCCCAGTCTCAACATGGACTCCCCATCTCAGCACGGACACCCAACCTCAGCATGGACTCCTGATCTCAGCAAGGGCTATCTGTCTCAGCATGGACCCCCAGTCACAGTACAGATTCCCGGCCTCAGCACAGACTCCTGATCTCAGCAACGACTCTCCATCTCAGCACGGAATCCCAATCTCAGCACGGATTCCCGAACATAGCACGGATCCCAATCACAGCACGGATTCCCGGTGTCATGACGGAATCGCCATTCAGCACGGATTCCCAAAACCAGCACTGATTCCTGATCACAGCTCGGACTCCCAGCCACGGCATGGACCCCCAATCTCAGTATGAACTCCCCATTCTCAACATGGATTCCCAGCCTCAGCACAGACTCCCGGCCTCAGCACAGACTCCTGATCTCAGCACAGACTCCCAGCCTCAGCGCAGATTCCCACTCTCAGCACGGACTCCCAGCCTCAGCACCGACTCCCCATCTCAGTGTGGACTCCCAGCCTCAGCACGGAATCCCAGGCTCAGCATGGACTCCTGATCTCAATGTGAAATCCCCATCTCAGCACGGATTCCCAGCCTCAGCACGGACACCCAGCCTCAGCACGGACTCCCCGTCTCAACACGGATTGCTAAAACCAGCTGTCTGAATTCCCCACCTCAGCATGAACTCCCAGCATCAGCGCAGACTCCCGGCCTCAGCACGGACTCCTGATCTCAGCACGGATTCCCCATCTCAGCAAGGACTCCCAGCCTCAGCACGGAATCCCAGCCTCAGCACAGAATCCCAGCCCCAGCATGGACTCCTGATCTCAGCAAGAACTCCCCATCTCAGCAAGAAATCCCCATCTCAGCATGGACTCCCAGACTCAGCACGGTCCCCCAGCCTCAGCACGGACTCTCAGCCTCAGTATGGACTCCTGATCTCAATGTGAACTCCCCATCTCAGCACCGACTCCAAGCCTCAGCACGGTCCCCCAGCCTCAACACGGACTCTCAGCCTCAGTATGGACTCCTGATCTCAATGTGAACTCCCAACCTCAGCACAGACTCCCACCCTCAGCACGGACCCCCAACCTCAACACGGACTCCCCGTCTCAGCACGGACTCCCCATATCAGCAAGGTCTCCCAGCCTCAGCACGGACTCCCAGTCTCGGCATGGACTCCCAGTCTCAACATGGACTCCCCATCTCAGCACGGACACCCAACCTCAGCATGGACTCCTGATCTCAGCAAGGGCTCTCCGTCTCAGCATGGACCCCCAGTCACAGTACAGATTCCCGGCCTCAGCACAGACTCCTGATCTCAGCAACGACTCTCCATCTCAGCACGGAATCCCAATCTCAGCACGGATTCCCGAACATAGCACGGATCCCAATCACAGCACGGATTCCCGATGTCAGCACGGAATCGCCATTCAGCACGGATTCCCAAAACCAGCACTGATTCCTGATCACAGCTCGGACTCCCAGCCACGGCATGGACCCCCGATCTCAGTATGAACTCCCCATTCTCAACATGGATTGCCAGCCTCAGCACAGACTCCCGGCCTCAGCACAGACTCATGATCTCAGCACAGACTCCCAGCCTCAGCACAGTTTCCCACTCTCAGCACGGACTCCCATCCTCAGCACCGACTCCCCATCTCAGCGTGGACTCCCAGCCTCAGCACGGAATCCCAGGCTCAGCACAGAATCCCAGCCTCAGCATGGACTCCTGATCTCAATGTGAAATCCCCATCTCAGCATGGATTCCCAGCCTCAGCACGGACCCCCAGCCTCAGCACGGACTCCCCGTCTCAGCACGGACTCTCCATCTCAGCAAGGTCTCCCAGCCTCAGCATGGACTCCAAGTCTCAACATGGACTCCCCGTCTCAGCACGGACTCCCCATCTCAGCATGGACTCCCAGCCTCAGCACGGACTCCTGGCCTCAGCACAGAATCCCAGCCTCAGCATGAACTCCTGATCTCAGCAAGGACTCCCCATTTCAGCACGGACTCCCCGTCTCAGCACGGACTTCCCATCTCAACATGAGCTCCCAGCCTCAGCGCAGGCTCCAAGCTTCAGCACGTGCTCCTAGCCTCAGCATGGACTCCAAGCCTCAGCACGGACTCCCACCCTCAGCAGGAACTCCTGATTTCAGCAAGGACTCCCCATCACAGCACGGACTCCCAGCCACAGCACTGACTCCCAATCTCAGCACGGACTCCCTGTCTCAGCACGAACTCCTCATCTCAGCATGGACTCCTGATCTCAGCACAGACTCCACATCTCAGCATGGACTCCCAGCCTCAGCACGGAAACCCAGCCTCAGCACAGAATCCCAGCCTCAGCCTTGACTCCTGATCTCAGCATGGACTCCCAGTCTCAGCACGGACTCCCAGCCACAGCACGGACTCCCAGCCTCAGTACAGATTCCAAGCCTCAGCATGGACTCCCCATCTCAGAACGGATTCCCAAAACCAGTACTGATTCCCAAGCAGAGCATGGACTCCTGATCTCAGTATGAACTCCCCACCTCAGCACAGACTCCCGGCCTCAGCACGGACTCCCCGTCTCAGCATGGACTCCCCATCTCAGCATGGACTCCCAGCCTCAGCACAGAATCCTAGCCTCAGCACAGAATCCCAGCCCCAGCATGGACTCCTGATCTCAGCAAGAACTCCCCATCTCAGCAAGAAATCCCCATCTCAGCCTGGACTCCCAGACACAGCACGGTCCCCCAGGCTCAGCACGGACTCTCAGCCTCAGTATGGACTCCTGATGTCAATGTGAACTCCCCACTTCAGCACAGATTCCCACCCTCAGCACGGACCCCCAACCTCAACACGGTCTCCCCGTCTCAGCACGGACCCCCAACCTAAACACGGACTCCCCGTCAATCAGCACGGACTCCCCATATCAGCAAGGACTCCCAGCCTAAGCACGGACTCCGATTCTCAGCATGGACTCCCAGTCTCAACATGGACTCCCCATCTCAGCACGGACTCCCCATCTCAACATGGACTCCTGATCTCAGCACGGACTTCCCATCTCAGCACGGACACCCAACCTCAGCATGGACTCCTGATCTCAGCAAGGGCTCTCCGTCTCAGCATGGACCCCCAGGCACAGTACAGATTCCCGGCCTCAGCACAGACTCCTGATCTCAGCAACGACTCTCCATCTCAGCACGGAATCCCAATCTTAGCACGGATCCCCGAACATAGCACGGATCCCAATCACAGCACGGATTCCCGATGTCAGCACGGAATCCCCATTCTGCACTGATTCCCAAAACCGGCACTGATTCCTGATCACAGCTCGGACTCCCAGCCACGGCATGGATCCCCAATCTCAGTATGAACTCCCCATTCTCAACAAGGATTCCCAGCCTCAGCACAGACTCCCAGCCTCAGCACAGATTCCCACTTTCAGCACGGACTCCCAGCCTCAGCACGGACTCCCCATCTCAGTGTGGACTCCCAGCCTCAGCACGGAATCCCAGCCTCAGCACAGAATCCCAGCCTCAGTATGGACTCCTGATCTCAATGTGAAATCCCCATCTCAGCACGGATTCCCAGCCTCAGCACGGACCCCCAGCCTCAGCATGGACCCCCCGTCTCAGCACAGACTCCCCATCTCAGCAAGGTCTCCCAGCCTCAGCACGGACTCCCTGTCTCAACTTGGACTCCCCGTCTCAGCACGGACTCCCCATCTCAGCATGGACTCCCAGCCTCAGCACGGAATCCCAGCCTCAGTACAGAAACCCAGCCCCAGCATGGACTCCTGATCTCAACATGAACTCCCCATCTCAGCAAGAAATCCCCATCTCAGCCTGGACTCCCAGACACAGCACGGTCCCCCTGGCTCAGCACGGACTCTCAGCCTCAGTATGGACTCCTGATCTCAATGTGAACTCCCCACTTCAGCACAGATTCCCACCCTCAGCACGGACCCCCAACCTCAACACGGTCTCCCCGTCTCAGCACGGACCCCCAACCTCAACACGGACTCCCCGTCAATCAGCACGGACTCCCCATATCAGCAAGGACTCCCAGCCTAAGCACGGACTCCGATTCTCAGCATGGACTCCCAGTCTCAACATGGACTCCCCATCTCAGCACGGACTCCCCATCTCAACATGGACTCCTGATCTCAGCACGGACTTCCCATCTCAGCACGGACACCCAACCTCAGCATGGACTCCTGATCTCAGCAAGGGCTCTCCGTCTCAGCATGGACCCCCAGGCACAGTACAGATTCCCGGCCTCAGCACAGACTCCTGATCTCAGCAACGACTCTCCATCTCAGCACGGAATCCCAATCTTAGCACGGATCCCCGAACATAGCACGGATCCCAATCACAGCACGGATTCCCGATGTCAGCACGGAATCCCCATTCTGCACTGATTCCCAAAACCGGCACTGATTCCTGATCACAGCTCGGACTCCCAGCCACGGCATGGATCCCCAATCTCAGTATGAACTCCCCATTCTCAACAAGGATTCCCAGCCTCAGCACAGACTCCCAGCCTCAGCACAGATTCCCACTTTCAGCACGGACTCCCAGCCTCAGCACGGACTCCCCATCTCAGTGTGGACTCCCAGCCTCAGCACGGAATCCCAGCCTCAGCACAGAATCCCAGCCTCAGTATGGACTCCTGATCTCAATGTGAAATCCCCATCTCAGCACGGATTCCCAGCCTCAGCACGGACCCCCAGCCTCAGCATGGACCCCCCGTCTCAGCACAGACTCCCCATCTCAGCAAGGTCTCCCAGCCTCAGCACGGACTCCCTGTCTCAACTTGGACTCCCCGTCTCAGCACGGACTCCCCATCTCAGCATGGACTCCCAGCCTCAGCACGGAATCCCAGCCTCAGTACAGAATCCCAGCCCCAGCATGGACTCCTGATCTCAACATGAACTCCCCATCTCAGCAAGAACTCCCCATCTCAGCATGGACTCCCAGACTCAGCACGGTCCCCCAGCCTCAACACGGACTCTCAGCCTCAGTATGGACTCCTGATCTCAATGTGAACTCCCTATCTCAGTACAGACTCCCAGCCTCAGCACGGACCCCCAGCCTCAGCAAGGTCCCCCAGTTTCAGCATGGATTCAGCATGGATTCCCAGTCTCAGCATGCACTCCCCATCTCAGCAAGGTCTCCCAACCTCAGCCTGGACTCCCAGACTCAGCACTGTCCCCCAGACTCAGCACAGACTCTCAGCCTCAATATGGACTCCTGATCTCAATGTGAACTCCCCATCTCAGCAAGAACTCCCCATCTCAGCACGGACTCCCAGCCTCAGCACGCACCCCCAGCCTCAGCACGGACTCCCCGTCTCAGCATGGACTCCCCATCTCAGCAAGGTCCCCCAGCTTCAGCATGGATTCCCAGTCTCAGCATGCACTCCCAGTCTCAGCAAGGTCTCCCAGCCTCAGCACGGACCCCCAACCTCAGCACAGACTCCCCATCTCAGCACGGACTCCCCATCTCAGCAAGGTCCCCCAGCTTCAGCATGGATTCCCAGTCTCAGCATGGACTCCCAGTCTCAGCATGGACTCCCCATTGCAGAATGGACTCCTAGCAACAGCACGGAATCCCAGTCTCAGCTTGGTCCCAACATCTCAGCACAGACTCCAGTCTCAGCCCAGACTCCCACCCTCAGCACGGACTCCCCATCTCAGCACGGCCTCCCATCTCAGCACAGACGCCCACCCTCAGCATGGACTCTCAGCCTCAGCACGGACTCCCTGTGTCAGCACGAACTCCCCATCTCAGCATGGACTCCTGATCTCAGCACGGACTCCCCATCTCAGCATGGACTCCCAGCCTCAGCATGAACTCCAAGCTTCAGCTGGGGTTCCCTGCTTCAGCACGAACTCCCAGTCTCAGCATGGTCTCCCCATCTCAGCATGGACTCCCAGCCTAAGCAGAGGCTCCCAGTCTCAGCACGGACTCCTCATCTCAGCATGGACTCCTAGCCTTAGCACGGATTTCCAGTCTCAGCACGGACTCCCCATCACAGCATGGAGTCCCAGCCTCAGCACGGACTCCCGGCCTCAGCACAGAATCCCAGCCTCAGCATGAACTCCTGATCTCAGCAAGGACTCCCCATCTCAGCACGGACTCCCAGCCTCAGCACGGACTTCCCATCTCAACATGAACTCCCAGTCTCAGCACAGGCTCCAAGCTTCAGCACGTGCTCCCAGCCTCAGCATGGACTCCAAGCCTCAGCACGGACTCCCACCCTCAGCAGGAACTCCTAATTTCAGCAAGGACTCCCCATCACAGCACGGACTCCCAGCCTCAGCACAGACTCCCAATCTCAGCACGGACTCCCGATCTAAGCAAGGACTCTCCATCTCAGCACGGAATCCCAATCAAAGCACGGATTCCCGATGTCAGCACGGAATCCCCATTCAGCACGGATTCCCAAAACCAGCACTGATTCCTGATCACAGCTCGGACTCCCAGCCACGGCATGGACCCCCGATCTCAGTATGAACTCCCCATTCTCAACATGGACTCCCAGCCTCAGCACAGACTCCCGGCCTCAGCACAGACTCCTAATCTCAGCACAGACTCCCAGCCTCAGCACAGATTCCCACTCTCAGCACGGACTCCCATCCTCAGCACCGACTCCCCATCTCAGCGTGGACTCCCGGCCTCAGCACAGAATCCCAGCCTCAGCATGAACTCCTGATCTCAGCAAGGACTCCCCATCTCAGCACGGACTTCCCATCTCAACATGAACTCCCAGTCTCAGCACAGGCTCCAGGCTTCAGCATGTGCTCCCAGCATCAGCATGGACTCCAAGCCTCAGCACGGACTCCCACCCTCAGCAGGAACTCCTGATTTCAGCAAGGACTCCCCATCACAGCACGGACTCCCAGCCTCAGCACAGACTCCCAATCTCAGCACGGACTCCCGATCTCAGCATGGACTCCAGGCCTAGGCACGGACTCCCCATCTCAGCACGGACTCCCCATTGAGCACAGGCTCCCAGCCTCAGCACGGACTCCCCATCTCAGTATGGAATCCCAATCAAAGCACGGATTCCCGATGTCAGCACGGAATCCCCATTCAGCACGGATTCCCAAAACCAGCACTGATTCCTGATCACAGCTCGGACTCCCAGCCATGGCATGGACCCCCGATCTCAGTATGAACTCCCCATTCTCAACATGGATTCCCAGCCTCAGAACAGACTCCCGGCCTCAGCACAGACTCCTGATCTCAGCACAGACTCCCAGCCTCAGCACAGATTCCCACTCTCAGCACAGACTCCCAGCCTCAGCACAGATTCCCACTCTCAGCACGGACTCCCAGCCTCAGCACGGACTCCCCATCTCAGCGTGGACTCCCAGCCTCAGCACGGAATCCCAGCCTCAGCACAGAATCCCAGCCTCAGTATGGACTCCTGATCTGAATGTGAAATCCCCATCTCAGCACGGATTCCCAGCCTCAGCACGGACTCCCCGTCTTAGCACGGACTCCCCATCTCAGCAAGGACTCCCAGTCTCAGCATGGACTCCCAGTCTCAACATGGACTCCCCGTCTCAGCACGGACTCCCCATCTCAGCATGGACTCCCAGCCTCAGCACGGACTCCCGGCCTCAGCACGGACTCCCGGCCTCAGCACAGAATCCCAGCCTCAGCATGAACTCCTGATCTCAGCAAAGACTCCCCATCTCAGCACGGACTCCCCGTCTCAGCACGGACTTCCCATCTCAACATGAACTCCCAGCCTCAGCACGATCTCCAGGCTTCAGCACGTGCTCCCAATCTCAGCATGGACTCCAAGCCTCAGCACGGACTCCCACCCTCAGCAGGAACTCCTGATTTCAGCAAGGACTCCCCATCACAGCACGGACTCCCAGCCTCAGCACAGACTCCCAATCTCAGCACGGACTCCCGATCTCAGCATGGACTCCAGGCCTAGGCACGGACTCCCGATCTCAGCGCGGACTCCCCATTGAACACAGGCTCCCAGCCTCAGCACGAACTCCCCATCTCAGTATGGACTCCCAGACTCAGCACTGTTTCCCAGCCTCAGCACGGACTCCCAGTCTCAGAATGGAATCTGCATCTCAGCACGGACACCCAGCCTCAGCATGGACTGCTGATCTCAGCAAGGACTCCCGATCTCAGCACGGATTCCTGAAAACAGCACGGATTTCAGATCACAGCACGGATTCCAGATCTCAGCAAGGACTCTCCGTCACAGCACGGAATCCCAATCTCAGCACGGATTCCCGAACATAGCACTGATCCCAATCAAAGCACGGATTCCCGATGTCGGCACGGAATCCCCATCTCAGCACGGATTCCCAAAACCAGCACTGATTCCTGAACACAGCATGGACTCCCAGCCACGGCATGGACCCCCGCTCTCAGTATGAACTCCCCATTCTCAGCACAGACTCCCATCCTCAGCACAGATTCCCAGTCTCAGCACGGACTCCCAGCCTCAGCACGGACTCCCCATCTCAGCATGGACTCCCAGCCTCAGCACAGAATCCCAGCCTCAGCACAGAATCCCAGCCCCAGCATGGACTCCTGATCTCAGCAAGAACTCCCCATCTCGGCAAGAACTCCCCATCTCAGCATGGACTCCCAGACTCAGCACGGTCCCCCAGCCTCAACACGGACTCTCAGCCTCAGTATGGACTCCTGATCTCAATGTGAACTCCCCATCTCAGCACAGACTCCCAGCCTCAGCATGGACCCCCAACCTCAACACGGACTCCCCGTCTCAGCACGGACTCCCCATATCAGCAAGGTCTCCCAGCCTCAGCATGTACTCCCAGTCTCAGCATGGACTCCCCATCGCAGAATGGACTCCTCGTCTCAGCCCAGACTCCCAGCCTCAGGACAGACTCCCCATCTCAGCACGGACTCCCCATCTCAGCACAGACTCCTACCCTCAGCACGGATTCCCACCCTCAGCACGAACTCTCCATCTCAGCACGGACTCCCCATCTCAGCACGGACTCCCATTCTCAGCATGGACTCCCAGCCTCAGCACAGACTCCCTGTCTCAGCACGGACACCCCATCTCAGCACGGACACCCAAACTCAGCATGGAATCCTGATCTCAGCAAGGGCTCTCCGTCTCAGCATGGACCCCCAGGCACAGTACAGATTCCCGGCCTCAGCACAGACTCCTGATCTCAGCAACGACTCTCCATCTCAGCACGGAATCCCAATCTTAGCACGGATCCCCGAACATAGCACGGATCCCAATCACAGCACGGATTCCCGATGTCAGCACGGAATCCCCATTCTGCACTGATTCCCAAAACCGGCACTGATTCCTGATCACAGCTCGGACTCCCAGCCACGGCATGGATCCCCAATCTCAGTATGAACTCCCCATTCTCAACAAGGATTCCCAGCCTCAGCACAGACTCCCAGCCTCAGCACAGATTCCCACTTTCAGCACGGACTCCCAGCCTCAGCACGGACTCCCCATCTCAGTGTGGACTCCCAGCCTCAGCACGGAATCCCAGCCTCAGCACAGAATCCCAGCCTCAGTATGGACTCCTGATCTCAATGTGAAATCCCCATCTCAGCACGGATTCCCAGCCTCAGCACGGACCCCCAGCCTCAGCATGGACCCCCCGTCTCAGCACAGACTCCCCATCTCAGCAAGGTCTCCCAGCCTCAGCACGGACTCCCTGTCTCAACTTGGACTCCCCGTCTCAGCACGGACTCCCCATCTCAGCATGGACTCCCAGCCTCAGCACGGAATCCCAGCCTCAGTACAGAAACCCAGCCCCAGCATGGACTCCTGATCTCAACATGAACTCCCCATCTCAGCAAGAAATCCCCATCTCAGCCTGGACTCCCAGACACAGCACGGTCCCCCTGGCTCAGCACGGACTCTCAGCCTCAGTATGGACTCCTGATCTCAATGTGAACTCCCCACTTCAGCACAGATTCCCACCCTCAGCACGGACCCCCAACCTCAACACGGTCTCCCCGTCTCAGCACGGACCCCCAACCTCAACACGGACTCCCCGTCAATCAGCACGGACTCCCCATATCAGCAAGGACTCCCAGCCTAAGCACGGACTCCGATTCTCAGCATGGACTCCCAGTCTCAACATGGACTCCCCATCTCAGCACGGACTCCCCATCTCAACATGGACTCCTGATCTCAGCACGGACTTCCCATCTCAGCACGGACACCCAACCTCAGCATGGACTCCTGATCTCAGCAAGGGCTCTCCGTCTCAGCATGGACCCCCAGGCACAGTACAGATTCCCGGCCTCAGCACAGACTCCTGATCTCAGCAACGACTCTCCATCTCAGCACGGAATCCCAATCTTAGCACGGATCCCCGAACATAGCACGGATCCCAATCACAGCACGGATTCCCGATGTCAGCACGGAATCCCCATTCTGCACTGATTCCCAAAACCGGCACTGATTCCTGATCACAGCTCGGACTCCCAGCCACGGCATGGATCCCCAATCTCAGTATGAACTCCCCATTCTCAACAAGGATTCCCAGCCTCAGCACAGACTCCCAGCCTCAGCACAGATTCCCACTTTCAGCACGGACTCCCAGCCTCAGCACGGACTCCCCATCTCAGTGTGGACTCCCAGCCTCAGCACGGAATCCCAGCCTCAGCACAGAATCCCAGCCTCAGTATGGACTCCTGATCTCAATGTGAAATCCCCATCTCAGCACGGATTCCCAGCCTCAGCACGGACCCCCAGCCTCAGCATGGACCCCCCGTCTCAGCACAGACTCCCCATCTCAGCAAGGTCTCCCAGCCTCAGCACGGACTCCCTGTCTCAACTTGGACTCCCCGTCTCAGCACGGACTCCCCATCTCAGCATGGACTCCCAGCCTCAGCACGGAATCCCAGCCTCAGTACAGAATCCCAGCCCCAGCATGGACTCCTGATCTCAACATGAACTCCCCATCTCAGCAAGAACTCCCCATCTCAGCATGGACTCCCAGACTCAGCACGGTCCCCCAGCCTCAACACGGACTCTCAGCCTCAGTATGGACTCCTGATCTCAATGTGAACTCCCTATCTCAGTACAGACTCCCAGCCTCAGCACGGACCCCCAGCCTCAGCAAGGTCCCCCAGTTTCAGCATGGATTCAGCATGGATTCCCAGTCTCAGCATGCACTCCCCATCTCAGCAAGGTCTCCCAACCTCAGCCTGGACTCCCAGACTCAGCACTGTCCCCCAGACTCAGCACAGACTCTCAGCCTCAATATGGACTCCTGATCTCAATGTGAACTCCCCATCTCAGCAAGAACTCCCCATCTCAGCACGGACTCCCAGCCTCAGCACGCACCCCCAGCCTCAGCACGGACTCCCCGTCTCAGCATGGACTCCCCATCTCAGCAAGGTCCCCCAGCTTCAGCATGGATTCCCAGTCTCAGCATGCACTCCCAGTCTCAGCAAGGTCTCCCAGCCTCAGCACGGACCCCCAACCTCAGCACAGACTCCCCATCTCAGCACGGACTCCCCATCTCAGCAAGGTCCCCCAGCTTCAGCATGGATTCCCAGTCTCAGCATGGACTCCCAGTCTCAGCATGGACTCCCCATTGCAGAATGGACTCCTAGCAACAGCACGGAATCCCAGTCTCAGCTTGGTCCCAACATCTCAGCACAGACTCCAGTCTCAGCCCAGACTCCCACCCTCAGCACGGACTCCCCATCTCAGCACGGCCTCCCATCTCAGCACAGACGCCCACCCTCAGCATGGACTCTCAGCCTCAGCACGGACTCCCTGTGTCAGCACGAACTCCCCATCTCAGCATGGACTCCTGATCTCAGCACGGACTCCCCATCTCAGCATGGACTCCCAGCCTCAGCATGAACTCCAAGCTTCAGCTGGGGTTCCCTGCTTCAGCACGAACTCCCAGTCTCAGCATGGTCTCCCCATCTCAGCATGGACTCCCAGCCTAAGCAGAGGCTCCCAGTCTCAGCACGGACTCCTCATCTCAGCATGGACTCCTAGCCTTAGCACGGATTTCCAGTCTCAGCACGGACTCCCCATCACAGCATGGAGTCCCAGCCTCAGCACGGACTCCCGGCCTCAGCACAGAATCCCAGCCTCAGCATGAACTCCTGATCTCAGCAAGGACTCCCCATCTCAGCACGGACTCCCAGCCTCAGCACGGACTTCCCATCTCAACATGAACTCCCAGTCTCAGCACAGGCTCCAAGCTTCAGCACGTGCTCCCAGCCTCAGCATGGACTCCAAGCCTCAGCACGGACTCCCACCCTCAGCAGGAACTCCTAATTTCAGCAAGGACTCCCCATCACAGCACGGACTCCCAGCCTCAGCACAGACTCCCAATCTCAGCACGGACTCCCGATCTAAGCAAGGACTCTCCATCTCAGCACGGAATCCCAATCAAAGCACGGATTCCCGATGTCAGCACGGAATCCCCATTCAGCACGGATTCCCAAAACCAGCACTGATTCCTGATCACAGCTCGGACTCCCAGCCACGGCATGGACCCCCGATCTCAGTATGAACTCCCCATTCTCAACATGGACTCCCAGCCTCAGCACAGACTCCCGGCCTCAGCACAGACTCCTAATCTCAGCACAGACTCCCAGCCTCAGCACAGATTCCCACTCTCAGCACGGACTCCCAGCCTCAGCACCGACTCCCCATCTCAGCGTGGACTCCCGGCCTCAGCACAGAATCCCAGCCTCAGCATGAACTCCTGATCTCAGCAAGGACTCCCCATCTCAGCACGGACTTCCCATCTCAACATGAACTCCCAGTCTCAGCACAGGCTCCAGGCTTCAGCATGTGCTCCCAGCATCAGCATGGACTCCAAGCCTCAGCACGGACTCCCACCCTCAGCAGGAACTCCTGATTTCAGCAAGGACTCCCCATCACAGCATGGACTCCCAGCCTCAGCACAGACTCCCAATCTCAGCACGGACTCCCGATCTCAGCATGGACTCCAGGCCTAGGCACGGACTCCCCATCTCAGCACGGACTCCCCATTGAGCACAGGCTCCCAGCCTCAGCACGGACTCCCCATCTCAGTATGGAATCCCAATCAAAGCACGGATTCCCGATGTCAGCACGGAATCCCCATTCAGCACGGATTCCCAAAACCAGCACTGATTCCTGATCACAGCTCGGACTCCCAGCCATGGCATGGACCCCCGATCTCAGTATGAACTCCCCATTCTCAACATGGATTCCCAGCCTCAGAACAGACTCCCGGCCTCAGCACAGACTCCTGATCTCAGCACAGACTCCCAGCCTCAGCACAGATTCCCACTCTCAGCACAGACTCCCAGCCTCAGCACAGATTCCCACTCTCAGCACGGACTCCCAGCCTCAGCACGGACTCCCCATCTCAGCGTGGACTCCCAGCCTCAGCACGGAATCCCAGCCTCAGCACAGAATCCCAGCCTCAGTATGGACTCCTGATCTGAATGTGAAATCCCCATCTCAGCACGGATTCCCAGCCTCAGCACGGACTCCCCGTCTTAGCACGGACTCCCCATCTCAGCAAGGACTCCCAGTCTCAGCATGGACTCCCAGTCTCAACATGGACTCCCCGTCTCAGCACGGACTCCCCATCTCAGCATGGACTCCCAGCCTCAGCACGGACTCCCGGCCTCAGCACGGACTCCCGGCCTCAGCACAGAATCCCAGCCTCAGCATGAACTCCTGATCTCAGCAAAGACTCCCCATCTCAGCACGGACTCCCCGTCTCAGCACGGACTTCCCATCTCAACATGAACTCCCAGCCTCAGCACGATCTCCAGGCTTCAGCACGTGCTCCCAATCTCAGCATGGACTCCAAGCCTCAGCACGGACTCCCACCCTCAGCAGGAACTCCTGATTTCAGCAAGGACTCCCCATCACAGCACGGACTCCCAGCCTCAGCACAGACTCCCAATCTCAGCACGGACTCCCGATCTCAGCATGGACTCCAGGCCTAGGCACGGACTCCCGATCTCAGCGCGGACTCCCCATTGAACACAGGCTCCCAGCCTCAGCACGAACTCCCCATCTCAGTATGGACTCCCAGACTCAGCACTGTTTCCCAGCCTCAGCACGGACTCCCAGTCTCAGAATGGAATCTGCATCTCAGCACGGACACCCAGCCTCAGCATGGACTGCTGATCTCAGCAAGGACTCCCGATCTCAGCACGGATTCCTGAAAACAGCACGGATTTCAGATCACAGCACGGATTCCAGATCTCAGCAAGGACTCTCCGTCACAGCACGGAATCCCAATCTCAGCACGGATTCCCGAACATAGCACTGATCCCAATCAAAGCACGGATTCCCGATGTCGGCACGGAATCCCCATCTCAGCACGGATTCCCAAAACCAGCACTGATTCCTGAACACAGCATGGACTCCCAGCCACGGCATGGACCCCCGCTCTCAGTATGAACTCCCCATTCTCAGCACAGACTCCCAGCCTCAGCACAGATTCCCAGTCTCAGCACGGACTCCCAGCCTCAGCACGGACTCCCCATCTCAGCATGGACTCCCAGCCTCAGCACAGAATCCCAGCCTCAGCACAGAATCCCAGCCCCAGCATGGACTCCTGATCTCAGCAAGAACTCCCCATCTCGGCAAGAACTCCCCATCTCAGCATGGACTCCCAGACTCAGCACGGTCCCCCAGCCTCAACACGGACTCTCAGCCTCAGTATGGACTCCTGATCTCAATGTGAACTCCCCATCTCAGCACAGACTCCCAGCCTCAGCATGGACCCCCAACCTCAACACGGACTCCCCGTCTCAGCACGGACTCCCCATATCAGCAAGGTCTCCCAGCCTCAGCATGTACTCCCAGTCTCAGCATGGACTCCCCATCGCAGAATGGACTCCTCGTCTCAGCCCAGACTCCCAGCCTCAGGACAGACTCCCCATCTCAGCACGGACTCCCCATCTCAGCACAGACTCCTACCCTCAGCACGGATTCCCACCCTCAGCACGAACTCTCCATCTCAGCACGGACTCCCCATCTCAGCACGGACTCCCATTCTCAGCATGGACTCCCAGCCTCAGCACAGACTCCCTGTCTCAGCACGGACACCCCATCTCAGCACGGACACCCAAACTCAGCATGGAATCCTGATCTCAGCAAGGGCTCTCCGTCTCAGCATGGACCCCCAGTCACAGTACAGATTCCCGGCCTCAGCACAGACTCCTGATCTCAGCAAGGACTCTCCATCTCAGCATGGAATCCCAATCTCAGCACGGATTCCCGAACATAGCACGGATCCCAATCACAGCACGGATTCCCGATGTCAGCACGGAATCGCCATTCAGCACGGATTCCCAAAACCAGCACTTATTCCTGATCACAGCTCGGACTCCCAGCCACGGCATGGACCCCCGATCTCAGTATGAACTCCCCATTCTCAGCACAGACTCCCAGCCTCAGCATAGATTCCCAGTCTCAGCACAGACTCCCAGCCTCAGCACGGACTCCCCATCTCAGCATGGACTCCCAGCCTCAGCACGGAGTCCCAGCCTCAGCACAGAATCCCAGCCCCAGCATGGACTCCTGATCTCAGCAAGAACTCCCCATCTCGGCAAGAACTCCCCATCTCAGCATGGACTCCCAGATTCAGCCCGGTCCCCCAGCCTCAACACGGACTCTCAGCCTCAGTATGGACGCCTGATCTCAATGTGAACTCCCCATTTCAGCACAGACTCCCAGCCTCAGCATGGACCCCCAACCTCAACACGGACTCCCCGTCTCAGCACGGACTCCCCATATCAGCAAGGTCTCCCAGCCTCAGCATGGACTCCCAGTCTCAGCATGGACTCCCCATCGCAGAATGGACTCCTCGTCTCAGCCCAGACTCCCAGCCTCAGGACAGACACCCCATCTCAGCACGGACTCCCCTTCTCAGCACAGACTCCTACCCTCAGCACGGATTCCCACCCTCAGCACGAACTCTCCATCTCAGCACGGACTCCCCATCTCAGCACGGACTCCCATTCTCAGCATGGACTCCCAACCTCAGCACAGACTCCCTGTCTCAGCACGAACTCCCCATCTCAGCATGGACTCCTGATCTCAGCACGGACACCCCATCTCAGCACGGACACCCAACCTCAGCATGGACTCCTGATCACAGCAAGGGCTCTCCGTCTCAGCATGGACCCCCAGTCACAGCACAGATTCCCAGCCTCAGCACAGACTCCTGATCTCAGCAAGGACTCTCCATCTCAGCACGGAATCCCAATCTCAGCACGGATTCCCGAACATAGCACGGATCCCAATCACAGCACGGATTCCCGATGTCAGCACGGAATTCCCATTCAGCACGGATTTCCAAAACCAGCACTGATTCCTGCTCACAGCATGGACTCCCAGCCACGGCATGGACCCCCGATCTCAGTATGAACTCCCCATTCTCAGCATGGATTCCCAGCCTCAGCACAGACTCCTGATCTCAGCACAGACTCCCAGCCTCAGCACAGATTCCGAGTCTCAGCACGGACTCCCAGCCTCAGCACGGACTCCCCATCTCAGCACAGACTCCCCATCTCAGCACGGACACCCAACCTCAGCATGGACTCCTGATCTCAGCAAGGGCTCTCCGTCTCAGCATGGACCCCCAGTCACAGTACAGATTTCCGGCCTCAGCACAGACTCCTGATCTCAGCAAGGACTCTCCATCTCAGCACGGAATCCCAATCTCAGCACGGATTCCCGAACATAGCACGGATCCCAATCACAGCACGGATTCCCGATGTCAGCACGGAATTGCCATTCAGCACGGATTCCCAAAACCAGCACTGATTCCTGATCACAGCTCGGACTCCCAGCCACGGCATGGACCCCCGATCTCAGTATGAACTCCCCATTCTCAACATGGATTCCCAGCCTCAGCACAGACTCCCGGCCTCAGCACAGACTCCTGATCTCAGCACAGACTCCCAGCCTCAGCACAGATTCCCACTCTTAGCACGGACTCCCAGCCTCAGCACGGACTGTCCATCTCAGTGTGGACTCCCAGCCTCAGCACGGAATCCCAGCCTCAGCACAGAATCCCAGCCTCAGTATGGACTCCTGATCTGAATGTGTAATCCCCATCTCAGCACGGATTCCCAGCCTCAGCACGGACCCCCAGCCTCAGCACAGAATCCCAGCCCCAGCATGGACTCCTGATCTCAACAAGAACTCCCCATCTCAGCAAGAACTCCCCATCTCAGCATGGACTCCCAGACTCAGCACGGTCCCCCAGCCTCAGCACGGACTCTCAGCCTCAGTATGGACTCCTGATCTCAATGTGAACTCCCCATATCAGCACGGACTCCTAGCCTCAGCACGGACCCCCAGCCTCAGCACGGTCTCCCCGTCTCAGCACGGACTCCCTATCTCAGCAAGTCTCCCAGCCTCAGCATGGACTCCCAGTCTCAGCATGGACTCCCCATCGCAGAATGGACACCTAGCCTCAGCACAGAATCCCAGCCTCAGCTTGGTCTCCCCATCTCAGCACAGACTCCAGTCTCAGCCCAGACTCCCAGCCTCAGGACACACTCCCCATCTCAGCACGGACTCCCCATCTCAGCACAGACTCCCACCCTCAGCACGGACTCCCTGTCTCAGCACGAACTCCCCACCTCAGCATGGACTCTCAGCCTCAGCACGGACTTCCTGTCTCAGCACGAACTCCTCATCTCAGCATGGACTCCTGATCTCAGCACAAACTCCCCATCTCAGCATGGACTCCCAGCCTCAGCATGGACTCCCAGTCTCAGCATGGACTCCCCATCGCAGAATGGACTCCTCGTCTCAGCCCAGACTCCCAGCCTCAGGACAGACTCCCCATCTCAGCACGGACTCCCCTTCTCAGCACAGACTCCTACCCTCAGCACGGATTCCCACCCTCAGCACGAACTCTCCATCTCAGCACGGACTCCCCATCTCAGCACGGACTCCCATTCTCAGCATGGACTCCCAACCTCAGCACAGACTCCCTGTCTCAGCACGAACTCCCCATCTCAGCATGGACTCCTGATCTCAGCACGGACACCCCATCTCAGCATGGACTCCCAGCCTCAGCATGGACTTCCTGTCTCAGCACGAACTCCTCATCTCAGCATGGACTCCCAGCCTCAGCACGGAATCCCAGCCTCAGCACAGACTCCCCATCTCAGCACGTTCTCCCCATCTCAGCACGGACCCCTAGCATGAGCACAGACCCCCAGCCTCAGCATGTACCCCAAGCTTCAGCATGGGTTCCCTGCTTCAACAGGAACTCCCAGCCTCAGCATGGTCTCCCCATCTCAGCATGGACTCCCAGCCTCTGCAGAGGCTCCCAGTCTCAGCACGGACTCCCCACCTCAGCATGGTCTCCCCATCTCAGCATGGACTCCCAGCCTCAGCATGGTCTCCCCATCTCAGCATGGACTCCCAGCCTCTGCAGAGGCTCCCAGTCTCAGCACGGACTCCCCACCTCAGCATGGTCTCCTAGCCTTAGCACCGAGTTCCAGCCTCAGCATGGTCTCCCCATCTCAGCATGGTCGCCAAGCCTCAGAAGAGGCTCCCAGTCTCAGCACGGACTCCCCATCTCAGCATGGACTCCTAGCCTTAGCACGGAGTTCCACCCTCAGCGTGGTCTCCCCATCTCAGCATGGTCACCAAGACTCAGCAGGGACTCCCAGTCTCAGCACAGGCTCCAAGCTTCAGCACGGGCTCCCAGCCTCAGCACGGACTTCAGCCTCAGCATGGTCCTCCAGCTTCACCAAGGACACCCAGCCTCAGCATGGACTCCTGTTCTCAGCAAGGACTCCCCATCTCAGAACGGAATCCCCATCTCAGCACGGATTCCCAAAACCAGCACTGACTCCCGAACACAGCATGGAATCCCAGCCTCAGCATGGACTCCCAGCCTCACCATGGACTCCTGATCTCAGCACAGAATCCCAGCCTCAGCACAGACTCCCAGCCTCAGCATGGAATCCCAGCCTCAGCAGGGACTCCCAGCCAGAGCACGGACTCATGATCTCAATATGAACTCCCCATCTCAGCGCGGACTCCCCATCTTTGCACAAACTCCCCATCTCAGCATGGACTCCTGATCTCAGCACGGACTCCCTGTCTCAGCACGAAATCCCCATCTCAGCATGGACTCCTCATCTCAGCATGGACTCCCAGCCTCACCATGGAATCCCAGCCTCAGCACGGACTCCCCATCTCAGCACGTTCTCCCCACCTCAGCACGGACTCCCAGCATAAGCACGAAATCCCAGCCTCAGCATGGACTCCCCATCTCAGCACGGACTCCCAGCCTCAGCATTAACTCCAAGCTTCAGCTTGGGTTCCCTGCTTCAGCATGAACTCCCAGCCTCAGCATGGACTCCCCATCTCAGCACGGACTCCCAGCCTCAGCATTAACTCCAAGCTTCAGCTTGGGTTCCCTGCTTCAGCACGAAATCCCAGCCTCAGCATGGTCTCCCCATCTCAGCATAGACTCCCAGCCTCAGCACGGACTCCCCATCTCAGCATGGACTCCTAGCCTTAGCACGGACCCCCAACCTCAGCATGGACTCCAGATCTCAGCAAGGGCTCCCCATCTCTGCACGGAATCTCAATCTCAGTACAGATTCCCGAACATAGCACGGGTCCCAATCACAGCACGGATTCCCGATGTCAGCACGGAATCCCCATCTCAGCACGGATTCCCAAAAACAGAATTGATTCCCGATCACAGCATGGACTCCCAGCCTCAGCATGGACTACCGGCCTCAGCAGGGACTCCCCATCTCAGCAGGGACTCCTGATCTTAATATGAACTCCCCATCTCAGCACGGACTACCCATCTCAGCACGGACTCCCCATCTCAGCATGGACTCCCAGCCTCAGCACGGACTCCCTGTTTCAGCACGAACTCCCCATCTCAGCATGGACTCCCAGCCTCAGCACGTTCTCCCCACCTCAGCATGGACTCCCAGCATGAGCACGGAATCCCAGCCTCAGCATGGACTCCCCATCTCAGCACGGACTCCCAGCCTCAGCATGGTCTCCCCATCTCAGCAGGGACTCCTGATCTTAATATGAACACCCCATCGCAGCATGGACTCGCAGCCTCAGCACGGTCTCCCAGTCTCAGCACGGACTCTCCATCTCAGCACGGACTCCCCATCTCAGCACAGACCCCCACACTCAGCACGCACTCCCCATCTCAGCATGGACTCCCTATCTCAGCGCGGACTGCCAGACTCAGAATGGACCTTCAGCTTCAGCACGGTCCCCCAGCCTCATAACAGACACCCAGCCTTAGCATGGACTCCTGATCTCAGCAAGGACTCCCCATCTCAGCATGGAATCCCCATCTCAGCAGGGATTCCCGAACTCCGCACGGATTCCCAATCACAGCACGGACTCTCCATGTCAGCACGGAATTCCAATCTCAGCACGGAATCCCCATCTCAGCACGGATTCCCAAAGACAGCACTGACTCCCGAACACAGCATGGAATCCCAGCCTCAGCATGGACTCCCGGCCTCAGCAGGGACTCCTGATCTCAGCATGGACTCACAGCCTCAGCACAGACTCCCGAGCTCAGCACGCAGTCCCCATCTCAGCATGGACTCCCTATCTCAGCGCGGACTGCCAGACTCAGAGTGGACCTTCAGCTTCAGCACAGTCCCCCAGCCTCATAACAGACACCCAGCCTCAGCATGAATCCCTGATCTCAGCGAGGACGCCCCATCTCAGCATGGACTCCTAGCCTTAGCACGGACACCCAACCTCAGCATGGACTCCAGATCTCAGCAAGGGCTCCCCATCTCTGCACGGAATCTCAATCTCAGTACAGATTCCCGAACATAGCACGGATCCCAATCACAGCACGAATTCCCGATGTCAGCACGGAATCCCCATCTCAGCACGGATTCCCAAAAACAGAATTGATTCCCGAGCACAGCATGGACTCCCAGCCTCAGCATGGACTACCGGCCTCAGCAGGAACTCCTGATCTCAGCATGGACTCACAGCCTCAGCACAGACTCCCGGGCTCAGCACGGACTCCCAGCCTCAGCACGGACTCCCCATCTCAGCAGGGACTCCTGATCTTAATATGAACTCCCCATCTCAGCACGGACTCCCCATCTCAGAACGGACTCCCCATCTCAGCATGGACTCCCAGCCTCAGCACGGACTCCCTGTCTCAGCACGAACTCCCCATCTCAGCATGGACTCCTGATCTCAGAACAGACTCCCCATCTCACCATGGACTCCCAGCCTCTGCACGTTCTCCCCACCTCAGCACGGACTCCCAGCATGAGCACGGAATCCCAGCCTCAGTATGGACTCCCCATCTCAGCACGGACTCCCAGCCTCAGCATGATATCCCCATCTCAGCAGGGACTCCTGATCTTAATATGAACACCCCATCGCAGCATGGACTCCAGCCTCAGCACGGACTCCCAGTCTCAGCACGGACTCCCCATCTCAGCATGGACTCCCCATCTCAACACAGATTCCAGTCTCAGCCCAGACACCCAGCCTCAGCACAGACTCCCCATCTCAGCACGGACTCCCTATCTCAGCGCGGACTGCCAGACTCAGCATGGACTCCCTATCTCAGCGCGGCCTGCCAGACTCAGCATGGACCTTCAGCTTCAGCACAGTCCCCCAGCCTCATAACAGACACCCAGCCTCAGCATGAACCCCTGATCTCAGCGAGGACTCCCCATCTCAGCATGTAATCCCCATCTCAGTACGGATTCCCAATCACAGCACGGACTCTCCATGTCAGCACGGAATTCCCATCTTAGCACGGATTCCCAAAAACAGCACTCACTCCCAATCACAGCACGGAATCCCAGCCTCAGCACAGACTCCCGACTTCAGCACAGACTCCCAGCCTTAGCAGGGACTCCCAGCCTCAGGACGGACTCCTGATCTCAATATGAACTCCCCAACTCAGCATGGACTCCTGATCTCAGCAAGTAGTCCCCATCTCAGCTCGGACTCCCAGCTTCAGCACGGACTCCTGATCTCAGCACGGTCCCCCAGCCTCAGCACGGACTCTCAGCCTCAGTATGGACTCCTGATCTGAATGCAAACTCCCCAGCTCAGCACGGAATCCCAGCCTCAGCATGGTATCCCCATCTCAGCACGGACTCCTGATCTTAATATGAACACCCCATCGCAGCATGGACTCGCAGCCTCAGCACGGTCTCCCAGTCTCAGCACGGACTCTCCATCTCAGCACGCACTCCCCATCTCAGCATGGACTCCCTATCTCAGCGCGGACTGCCAGACTCAGCATGGACCTTCAGCTTCGGCACAGTCCCCCAGCCTCATAACAGACACCCAGCCTCAGCATGAACCCCTGATCTCAGCGAGGACGCCCCATCTCAGCATGTAATCCCCATCTCAGTACGGATTCCCAATCACAGCACGGACTCTCCATGTCAGCACGGAATTCCCATCTTAGCACGGATTCCCAAAAAGAGCACTCACTCCCAATCACAGCACGGAATCCCAGCCTCAGCACAGACTCACGACTTCAGCACAGACTCCCAGCCTTAGCAGGGACTCCCAGCCTCAGCACGGACTCCCCATCTCAGCATGGACTCCTAGCCTTAGCACGGACACCCAACCTCAGCATGGACTCCTGATCTCAGCAAGGGCTCCCCATCTCTGCACGGAATCTCAAACTCAGTACAGATTCCCGAACATAGCACGGATCCCAATCACAGCACGAATTCCCGATGTCAGCACGGAATCCCCATCTCAGCACGGATTCCCAAAAACAGAATTGATTCCCGAGCACAGCATGGACTCCCAGCCTCAGCATGGACTACCGGCCTCAGCAGGGACTCCTGATCTCAGCATGGACTCACAGCCTCAGCACAGACTCCCGGGCTCAGCACGGACTCCCAGCCTCAGCACGGACTCCCCATCTCAGCAGGGACTCCTGATCTTAATATGAACTCCCCATCTCAGCACGGACTCCCCATCTCAGCACGGACTCCCCATCTCAGCATGGACTCCCAGCCTCAGCACGGACTCCCTGTCTCAGCACGAACTCCCCATCTCAGCATGGACTCCCAGCCTCAGCACGTTCTCCCCACCTCAGCATGGACTCCCAGCATGAGCACGGAATCCCAGCCTCAGCATGGACTCCCCATCTCAGCACGGACTCCCAGCCTCAGCATGGTCTCCCCATCTCAGCAGGGACTCCTGATCTTAATATGAACACCCCATCGCAGCATGGACTCGCAGCCTCAGCACGGTCTCCCAGTCTCAGCACGGACTCTCCATCTCAGCATGGACTCCCCATCTCAGCACAGACTCCCACACTCAGCACGCACTCCCCATCTCAGCATGGACTCCCTATCTCAGCGCGGACTCCCAGCCTCAGCATGGACTCCCCATCTCAGCAGGGACTCCTGATCTTAATATGAACTCCCCATCTCAGCACGGACTCCCCATCTCAGAACGGACTCCCCATCTCAGCATGGACTCCCAGCCTCAGCACGGACTCCCTGTCTCAGCACGAACTCCCCATCTCAGCATGGACTCCTGATCTCAGAACGGACTCCCCATCTCACCATGGACTCCCAGCCTCTGCACGTTCTCCCCACCTCAGCACGGACTCCCAGCATGAGCACGGATTCCCAGCCTCATCATAGACTCCCTATCTCAGCACGGACTCCCAGCCGCAGCATGGTATCCCCATCTCAGCAGGGACTCCTGATCTTAATATGAACACCCCATCGCAGCATGGACTCGCAGCCTCAGCACGGTCTCCCAGTCTCAGCACGGACTCCCCATCTCAGCACGGTCTCCCAGTCTCAGCATGCACTCCCCATCTCAGCACGCACTCCCCATCTCAGCATGGACTCCCTATCTCAGCGCGGACTGCCAGACTCAGCATGGACCTTCAGCTTCAGCACAGTCCCCCAGCCTCATAACAGACACCCAGCCTTAGCATGGACTCCTGATCTCAGCAAGGACTCCCCATCTCAGCACGGAATCCCCATCTCAGCAGGGATTCCCGAACTCCGCACGGATTCCCAATCACAGCACGGACTCTCCATGTCAGCACGGAATTCCAATCTCAGCACGGAATCCCCATCTCAGCACGGATTCCCAAAGACAGCACCGACTCCCGAACACAGCATGGAATCCCAGCCTCAGCATGGACTCCCGGCCTCAGCAGGGACTCCTGATCTCAGCATAGACTCACAGCCTCAGCACAGACTCCCGAGCTCAGCACGGACTCCCATTCTCAGTACGGACTCTCCATCTCAGCAGGGACTCCTGATCTTAATATGAACACCCCATCGCAGCATGGACTCCCCATCTCAACACAGATTCCAGTCTCAGCCCAGACACCCAGCCTCAGCACAGACTCCCCATCTCAGCACGGACTCCCCATCTCAGCACAGACTCCCACACTCAGCACGCACTCCCCATCTCAGCATGGACTCCCTATCTCAGCGCGGACTGCCAGACTCAGCATGGACCTTCAGCTTCAGCACAGTCCCCCAGCCTCATAACAGACACCCAGCCTCAGCATGAACCCCTGATCTCAGCGAGGACTCCCCATCTCAGCATGTAATCCCCATCTCAGTACGGATTCCCAATCACAGCACGGACTCTCCATGTCAGCACGGAATTCCCATCTTAGCACGGATTCCCAAAAACAGCACTCACTCCCAATCACAGCACGGAATCCCAGCCTCAGCACAGACTCCCGACTTCAGCACAGACTCCCAGCCTTAGCAGGGACTCCCAGCCTCAGCACGGACTCCCCATCTCAGCATGGACTCCTAGCCTTAGCACGGACACCCAACCTCAGCATGGACTCCTGATCTCAATATGAACTCCCCAACTCAGCATGGACTCCTGATCTCAGCAAGTAGTCCCCATCTCAGCTCGGACTCCCAGCTTCAGCACGGACTCCTGATCTCAGCACGGTCCCCCAGCCTCAGCAAGGACTCTCAGCCTCAGTATGGACTCCTGATCTCAATATGAACTCCCCAACTCAGCATGGACTCCTGATCTCAGCAAGTAGTCCCCATCTCAGCTCGGACTCCCAGCTTCAGCACGGACTCCTGATCTCAGCACGGTCCCCCAGCCTCAGCACGGACTCTCAGCCTCAGTATGGACTCCTGATCTCAGCAAGGGCTCTCCATCTCAACACAGACTCCCAGCCACAGCACAGATTCCCAGCTTCGGCATGGACTCCCGATCTCAGCATGGACTCCTGATCTCAGCAAGGGCTCTCCATCTCAGCATGGACGCCCCGTCACAGCACAGATTCCCGGCCTCAGCACAGACTCCCCATCTCAGCAGGGACTCCTGATCTTAATATGAACTCCCCATCGCAGCATGGACTCCCAGCCTTAGCAAGAACTCCTGATCTCAGCATGGACTCACCGCCTCAGCACAGACACCCAGCCTCAGTAAGGACTCCTGATCTCAGCATGGACTCACCGCCTCAGCACAGACTCCCGACATCAGCAAGGACTCCTGGTCTCAGCATGGACTCACAGCCTAAGCACAGACACCCGACCTCAGCACAGACTCCCAGCCTCAGCACGGACTTCAGTCTCAGCACGGACTCCCAGCCTCAGCACTGACCCCAGCCTCAGCACGGACACCCAACCTCAGCATGGACTCTTGAGCTCAGCAAGGACTCTCCATCTCAGCATGGACGCCCAGTCACAGTACAGATTCCCGGCCTCAGCATAGAGTCCTGATCTCAGCAAGGACTCTCCATCTCAGCACGGATTCCCAAACGTAGCACGGATCCCAATCACAGCACGGATTCCCAATGTCAGCACGGAATCCCCATCTCAGCACGGATTCCCAAAAACAGAATTGATTAACGATCACAGCATGGACTCCCAGCCTCAGCATGAATTCCCGGCCTCAGCAGGGACTCCCCATCTCAGCACGGACTCCCCATCTCAGCACGGACACCAGCCTCCGCACGGACTACTGATCTCAGCATGGACTCCCCATCTCAGCATGGACTCCCAGCCTCAGCACGGAATCCCAGCCTCAGCACGGACTCCCCATCTCAGCACGTTCTCCCCATCTCAGCATGTTCTCCCCATCTCAGCACAGAATCCCAGCATGAGCACGAAATCCCAGCCTCAGCATGAACTTCCCATCTCAGCACAGACTCACCGCCTCAGCATGAACTCCAAGCTTCAGCTTGGTTTCCCTGCCTCAGCACGGACTCCCAGTCTCAGCATGGTCTCCCCATCTCAGCACGGACTCCAAGCCTCAGCACAGAGACCCAGCCTCAGCACGGACTCCCCATCTGAGCATGAACTCCCAGCCTCAGCAGAGGCTCCCAGTCTCAGCACGGACTCTTCATCTCAGCATGGACTCCTCGCCTTAGCACGGAGTTCCAGCCTCAGCATGGTCTCCCCATCTCAGCATTGTCACCCCGCCTCAGCAGGGACCTCAGCCTCAGAACGGAATCCCAGCCTCAGCACGGACTCCCCGTCTCAGCACGGACTCCCAATCTCAGCATTGTCTCCAAGCTTCAGCATGGATACTCAGCCTCAGCATGGGCTCCCAGCCTCGCATGGAATCCCAGCCTCAGCAGTGACTCCCCATCTCAGCATGGGCTCCCATCCTCAGCATGGAATCCCAGCCTCAGCACGGACGCCCCATCTCAGCACGTCCTCCCCATCTCAGCACGGACTCGCCATCTAAGCACGGACTCCCCATCTCAGCACGAACCCCCAGTCTCAGCACGGGCTCCCTGTCTCAGCACGGACATCCAACCTCAGCATGGATTCCTAATGTCAGCAAGGATTCCCCACCTCAGCACGGACTCCCACTCTTATCACAGATTCCTGATCTCAGCACAGACTCCCGATGTCAGCACAGAATCCCCATCTCAGCACAGATTCCCAAAAACAGCACTGAATCCCGATCACAGCATGGACTCCCAGCCACAGCATGAACTCCTGATCTCAGCATGAACTCCCCATCTCAGCACAGAATTCCCATCTCAGCACAGATTCCCAAAAACAGCACTGAATCCCGATCACACCATGGGCTCCCAGCCTCAGCACGGAATCCGAGCCTCAGCACGGACTCCCCATCCCAGCATGGACTCCTGATCTCTGTATAAACACCCCATCTCAGCACAGATTCCCAAAAACAGCACTGATTCCCAATCACAGCATGGAATCCCAGCCACAGCATGGACTCCTGATCTCAGCATGAACTCCCCATCTCAGCACAGAATCCCCATCTCAGCACAGATTCCCAAAAACAGCCCTGATTCCCGTTCACACCATGGGGTCCCAGCCTCAGCACGGACTCCCCATCTCAGCACGGACTCCTGATCTCAGTATGAACACCCCATCTCAGCACAGACTCCCGACCTCAGCACAGACTCCCAGCCTCAGCAGGGACTCCTGATCTCAATATGAACTCCCCATCTCAGCACGGACTACTGATCTCAGCAAGGACTGCCCATCTCAGCATGGACTCCCAGCCTCAGCACAGAATCCGAGCCGCAGTGCAGAATCCCAGCCTCAGCATTGTCTCCCCATCTCAGCACGAACTCCTCAACTCAGCATGGACTCCTGATCTCAGCACAGACTCCAATCTTCAGCACGGGCTCCCAGCCTCAGCACAGACCCTCAGCCTCAGCACGGACTCCCAGCCTCAGCATGGACTCCCCATCTCAGCATTTACTCCCAGCCTCAGCATGGAATCCCAGCCTCAGCATGGACTCCCCATCTCAGCACGTTCTCCCCATCTCAGCACAGGCTCCCAGCATGAGCACGAAATCCCAGCCTCAGCATGGAGTCCCCATCTCAGCACAGACTCCAAGCCTCAGCACAGAGTCTCAGCCTCAGCATGGTCTCCCCATCTCAGCACGGACTCTCAGCCTCAGCAGAGGCTCCCAGTCTCAGCACGGACTCCCCATTTCAGCACGTTCTCCCCATCTCAGCACGTTCTCCCCATCTCAGCATGGACCCATAGCCTTAGCACGGAGTTCCAGCCTCAGCACGGTCTCCCTTTCTCAGCATGGTCGTCCAGCCTCAGCAGGGACGCCCAGTCTCAGCACAGGCTCCAAGCTTCAGCACGGGCTCCCAGCCTTAGCGCGGACTCCCAGACTCAGCACGGACCTTCACCCTCAGCACGGTCCCCCAGCCTCATCACGGACACCCAGCCTCAGCATGGACTCCTGATCTCAGCAAGGATTCCCCATCTCAGCATGTAATCCCCATCTCAGCACAGATTCCCGACCTCAGCACGGATTCCCAATCACAGCATAGATTCTCCATGTCAGCACGGAATCCCCATCTCAGCAGGGATTCCCAAAAACAGAACTGATTCTCGATCACAGCACAGACTCCCGACCTCAGCAGGCACTCTTGATCTCAGCATGGACTCACCGCCTCAGCACAGACACCCGACCTCAGCACAGACTCCCAACCTCAGCACGGACTCCTGATCTTAATATGAACTCCTCATCTCAGCACGGACTCCTGATGTCTGCAGGGAATCCCCATCTCAGCACGGACTCCCAGCCTCAGCACAGTCTCCAGTCTCAGTACAGACTCCCTGCCTCAGCACAGACCCCCAGCCTCAGCACGGACACACAACCTCAGCATGGACTCCTGATCTCAGCAAGGTCTCTCCATCTCAGCACGGAATCCCAATCTCAGCACGGATTCCCAAAAACAAAATTGATTCCCGATCACAGCATGGACTCCCAGCCTCAGCATGAATTCCCGGCCTCAGCAGGGACTCCTGATCTCAGCATCGACTCACAGCCTCAGCACAGACTCCCAGCCTCAGCATGGACTCCCATCCCAGCATGGACTCCCAGCCTCAGCATGGAATCCCAGCCTCAGCATGGACTCCCCATCTCAGCATATACTCCCCAATCTCAGCAGGGACTCCTCATCACAGCATGGACTCCAGGGCTCAGCACAGATGCCACATCTCAGCATGGACTCCCCATCTCAACATGGAGTCCCCATCTCAGCACGGACTCCCAGCCTCAGCACGGACTCCCAGCCTCAGCTCGGACTCTCAGCCTCAGCACGGACTCCCAGCCTCAGCCCGGACTCTCAGCCTCAGCACGACTCCCAATATCAGCATGGACTCTCCATCTCAGCATAGACTCCCAACCTCTGTACAGACTCCAAGCTTCAGAATGGGCTCACAGCCTCAGCACGGATCCCGAGCCTCAGCACGGACTCCCAGCCTCAGCGCGGACTCCTGATCTTAATATGAACTCCCCATTTCAGCACGGACTCCCAGCATGAGCACGGAATCCCAATCTCAGCACGTTCTCCCCATCTCAGCACGGACTCCCAGCATGAGCACGGAATCCCAGCCTCAGCACGTTCTCCCCATCTCAGCATGGACTCCCAGCCTCAGCACGGATTCCCCATCTCAGCATGGACTCCCCATCTCAGCACGGACTCCCAGTCTCAGACAGACTCCCAGCCTCAGCACGGAGTCCAACCCTCAGCACGACTCCCAGCCTCAGCACGGACGCACAGCCTCAGCATGGACACCCAACCTCAGCATGGACACATGATTTCAGCAAGGGCTCTCCATCTCAGCACGGAATCCCAATCTCAGCACGGATTCCCAAAAACGGAATTGATTCCCAATCCCAGCATGGTCTCCCAGCCTTAGCATGAATTCCCGGCCTCAGCAGGGACACCTGATCTCAGCATGGACTCATACCCTCAGCACAGACTACCGGGCTCAACACAAACTCACAGGCTCAGCACGGACTCCCAATCGCAGCACGGACTCCTGATCTTAATATGAACACCCCATCGCAGCATGGACTCCCAGCCCCAGCAGGAACTCCTGATCTCAGCATTGACTCACAGCCTCGGCACAGACTCCCAGCCTCAGCACAAACTCCCAGCCTCAGCACGGACTCCCAGTCTCAGCGCAGACTCCCCATCTCAGCATGAACTCTCCATCTCAGTACAGACTCCCCACCTCAGCATGGACTCCCAGCCTCAGCACGGAATCCCAGCCTCAGCACGGACTCCCCATCTCAGCACGTTCTCCCCATCTCAGCACGGACTCCCAGCATGAGCACGGAATCCCAATCTCAGCACTTTCTCCCCATCTCAGCACGAACTCCCAGCATGAGCACGGAATCCCAGCCTCAGCATGGACTCCCCATCTCTGCACGGACTCCCAGTGTCAGCATGAACTCCAAGCTTCAGCTTGGGTTCCCTGCTTCAGCACGGACCCCCATCTCAGCACAGACTCCCAGTGTCAGCACAGACTCCCAGCCTCAGCACGGACTCCCAGCCTCAGCACCGACTCCCAGTCTCAGCATGGACTCCCCATCTCAGCACGGACTCCCAGAGTCAACATAGACTCCCAGCCTCAGCATGGACCACCCATCTCAGCACGGACTCCCAGTGTCAGCACAGACTCCCCATCTCAGCACGGACACCCAATCTCAGCATGGACTCCCAGCTTCAGCACGGAATCCCAGCCTCAGCACGTTCTCCCCATCTCAGCACGGACTCCCAGCATGAGCACGGATTCCCATCCTCAGCACGGACTCCCCATCTCAGCACGGACACCCAATCTCAGCATGGACTCCCAGCTTCAGCACGGACTCCCCATCTCAGCACGTTCTCCCCATCTCAGCACAGACTCCCAGCATGAGCACGGAATCCCAATCTCAGCACGTTCTCCCCATCTCAGCACGGACTCCCAGCATGAGCACGGACCCCCCATCTCAGCACGGACTCCCAGTGTCAGCACAGACTCCCCATCTCAGCACGGACACCCTATCTCAGCACGGACTCCCAGCATGAGCACGGAATCCCAATCTCAGCACGTTCTCCCCATCTCAGCACGGACTCCCAGCATGAGCACGGAATCCCAGCCTCAGCATGTTCTCCCCATCTCAGCATGGACTCCCAGCCTCAGCACGGATTCCCCATCTCAGCATGAACTCCCCATCTCAGCATGGACTCCCAGTCTCAGACAGACTCCCAGCCTCAGCACGGATACCCACCCTCAGCACGACTCCCAGCCTCAGCACGGACGCACAGCCTCAGCACGGACGCACAGCCTCAGCACGGACACCCAACCTCAGCATGGACACCTGATTTCAGCAAAGGCTCTGCATCTCAGCATGGACGCCCAGTCACAGCACAGATTCCCAGCCTCAGCACAGACGCCTGATCTCAACAAGGACTCTCCCTCTCAGCATGGAATCCTAATCTCAGCACGGATTCCTGAACATAGCACGGATCCCAATCACAGCATGGATTCCCGAGGTCAGCAAGGAATGCCCATCTCAGCACGGATTCCCAAAAACAGAATTGATTCCCAATCACAGCATGGACTCCCAGCCTTAGCATGAATTCCCGGCCTCAGCAGGGACACCGGATCTCAGCATAGACTCATAGCCTCAGCACAGACTCCCAGGCTCAGCACAGACTCCTAATCGCAGCACGGACTCCTGATCTTAATATGAACACCCCATCGCAGCATGGACTCCCAGTCTCAGCAGGAACTACTGATCTCAGCATGGACTCACAGCCTCGGCACAGACTCCCAGCCTCAGCACAACCTCCCAGCCTCAGCACAGACTCCCAGCCTCAGCACAGACTCCCAGCCTCAGCACAGACTCCCAGCCTCAGCACAAACTCCCAGCCTCAGCACGGACTCCCAGCCTCAGCACGGACTCCCCATCTCAGCACGGACTCCCAGTCTCAGCACAGACTCCCAGTCTCAGCATGGACTCCCAGTGGCAGCACGGACTCCCAGTCTCAGCACGGACTCCCCATCTCAGCATGAACTCCCAGCCTCAGCACGGATTCCCCATCTCAGCATGAACTCCCCATCTCAGCACGGACTCCCAGTCTCAGACAGACTCCCGGCCTCAGCACGGACTCCCAGCCTCAGCACGGACTCCCAGCCTCAGCACGGACTCCCAGTCTTAGCACAGACTCCCAGTCTCAGCACGACTCCCAGTCTCAGCACGGACTCCCCATCTCAGCACTGACTCCCAATCTCAGCACGGACTCCCAGTGTCAGCACAGACTCCCAGTCTCAGCACGACTCCCGGTCTCAGCATGGACTCCCAGTGGCAGCACGGACTCCCAGTCTCAGCACGGACTCCCCATCTCAGCACGGACTCCCCATGTCAGCATAGACTCCCAGCCTCAGCACGACTCCCAGCCTCAGCACGGACCCCCCATCTCAGCACGGACTGCCAGTGTCAGCACAGACTCCCAGCCTCAGCACGGACTCCCAGCCTCAGCACGGACTCCCAGTCTCAGCACGGACCCCCCATCTCAGCACGGACCTCCAGTGTCAGCATAGACTCCCAGCCTCAGCACGGACCCCTCATCTCAGCACGGACTCCCAGTGTCAGCACAGACTCCGCATCTCAGCACGGACTCCCCATCTCAGCATGGACTCCCAGCCACAGCACAGAATCCCAGCCACAGCACGGAATCCCAGCCTCAGCACGGAATCCCCATCTCAGCACGTTCTCCCCATCTCAGCACGGACTCCCAGCATGAGCACGGAATCCCAGCCTCAGCATGGACTCCCCATCTCTGCACGGACTCCCAGTGTCAGCATGAACTCCAAGCTTCAGCTTGGGTTCCCTGCTTCAGCACGGACCCCCATCTCAGCACCGACTCCCAGTCTCAGCATGGACTCCCCATCTCAGCACGGACTCCCAGAGTCAACATAGACTCCCAGCCTCAGCATGGACCACCCATCTCAGCACGGACACCCAATCTCAGCATGGACTCCCAGCTTCAGCACGGAATCCCAGCCTCAGCACGTTCTCCCCATCTCAGCACGGACTCCCAGCATGAGCACGGATTCCCATCCTCAGCACGGACTCCCCATCTCAGCACGGACACCCAATCTCAGCATGGACTCCCAGCTTCAGCACGGACTCCCCATCTCAGCACGTTCTCCCCATCTCAGCACAGACTCCCAGCATGAGCACGGAATCCCAATCTCAGCACGTTCTCCCCATCTCAGCACGGACTCCCAGCATGAGCACGGACCCCCCATCTCAGCACGGACTCCCAGTGTCAGCACAGACTCCCCATCTCAGCACGGACACCCTATCTCAGCACGGACTCCTAGCATGAGCACGGAATCCCAATCTCAGCACGTTCTCCCCATCTCAGCACGGACTCCCAGCATGAGCACGGAATCCCAGCCTCAGCATGTTCTCCCCATCTCAGCATGGACTCCCAGCCTCAGCACGGATTCCCCATCTCAGCATGAACTCCCCATCTCAGCATGGACTCCCAGTCTCAGACAGACTCCCAGCCTCAGCACGGACACCCACCCTCAGCACGACTCCCAGCCTCAGCACGGACGCACAGCCTCAGCACGGACGCACAGCCTCAGCACGGACACCCAACCTCAGCATGGACACCTGATTTCAGCAAAGGCTCTGCATCTCAGCATGGACGCCCAGTCACAGCACAGATTCCCAGCCTCAGCATCTGCCTGATCTCAACAAGGACTCTCCCTCTCAGCATGGAATCCTAATCTCAGCACGGATTCCTGAACATAGCACGGATCCCAATCACAGCATGGATTCCCGAGGTCAGCATGGAATGCCCATCTCAGCACGGATTCCCAAAAACAGAATTGATTCCCAATCACAGCATGGACTCCCAGCCTTAGCATGAATTCCCGGCCTCAGCAGGGACACCGGATCTCAGCATAGACTCATAGCCTCAGCACAGACTCCCAGGCTCAGCACGGACTCCTAATCGCAGCACGGACTCCTGATCTTAATATGAACACCCCATCGCAGCATGGACTCCCAGTCTCAGCAGGAACTACTGATCTCAGCATGGACTCACAGCCTCGGCACAGACTCCCAGCCTCAGCACAAACTCCCAGCCTCAGCACAGACTCCCAGCCTCAGCACAGACTCCCAGCCTCAGCACAAACTCCCAGCCTCAGCACGGACTCCCAGCCTCAGCACGGACTCCCAGTCTTAGCACAGACTCCCAGTCTCAGCACGACTCCCAGTCTCAGCACGGACTCCCCATCTCAGCATGAACTCCCAGCCTCAGCACGGATTCCCCATCTCAGCATGAACTCCCCATCTCAGCACGGACTCCCAGTCTCAGACAGACTCCCAGCCTCAGCACGGACTCCCAGCCTCAGCACGGACTCCCAGCCTCAGCACGGACTCCCAGTCTTAGCACAGACTCCCAGTCTCAGCACGACTCCCAGTCTCAGCACGGACTCCCCATCTCAGCACTGACTCCCAATCTCAGCACGGACTCCCAGTGTCAGCACAGACTCCCAGTCTCAGCACGACTCCCGGTCTCAGCATGGACTCCCAGTGGCAGCACGGACTCCCAGTCTCAGCATGGACTCCCCATCTCAGCATGGACTCCCAGCCACAGCACAGAATCCCAGCCACAGCACGGAATCCCAGCCTCAGCATGGACTCCCCATCTCTGTGTGGACTCCCAGCCTCAGCATGAACTCCAAGCTTCAGCTTGGGTTCCCTACTTCAGCACGGACTCCCAGTCCTAGCATGGACTCCCCATCTCAGCACAGACTCCAAGCCTCAGCACAGAGTCCCAGCTTCAGCATGGTCTCCCAATCTCAGCATGGATTCCCAGCCTCAGCAGAGGCTCCCAGTCTCAGCACGGACTCCCCATCTCAGCATGGACTCCTAGCCTTAGCACGGAGTTCCAGCCTCAGCATGGTCTCCCCATCTCAGCATTGTCGTCCAGCCTCGGCAGGTACTCCCAGTCTCAGCACTGGCTCCCAGCCTCAGCAGAGAGTCCCAGTGTCAGCACGGACTCCCCATCTCAGCACAGACTCCCACACTCAGCACGCACTCCTCATCTCAGCATGGACTCCCTGTCTCAGCGCGGACTCCCAGGCTCAGCGTGGACCTTCAGCCTCAGCACGTTCCCCCAGCCTCATTACAGACACCCAGCCTCAGCATGGACTCCTGATCTCAGCAAGGACTCCCCATCTCAGCACGGAATCCCCATCTCAGCACAGATTCCCGACCTCAGCACGGATTCCCAATCACAGCACGGATTCCCAAAAACAGAACTGATTCCCGATCACAGCACGGACTCCCCATCTCAGCATGGACTCCAGGACTCAGCACAGACTCCCCATCTCAGCAAGGGCTCCCCATCTCAGCATGGAGTCCCAGTCTCAGCACGGACTCCCTGCCTCAGCATGAACTACCAGCCTTAGCAAGTACTCTCAGTCTCAGCACGGACTCCCCGCCTCAGCACGGACTCCCAGCCTCAGCACAGATTCCCCATCTCAGCACGGACTCCCAGTCTCAGCACGACTCCGAGTCTCAGCATGGACTCCCCACCTCAGCACGGACTCCCAGTCTTAGCACAGACTCCCAGTCTCAACATGACTCCCAGTCTCAGCATGGACTCCCCATCTCAGCACGGACTCCCCGTGTCAGCATAGACTCCCAGCCTCAGCACGACTCCCAGCCTCAGCACGGATCCCCCATCTCAGCACGGACTCCCAGTGTCAGCACAGACTCCCAGCCTCAGCACGGATTCCCCATCTCAGCATGGACTTCCCAATCTCAGCATGGACTCCCAGCCTCAGCATGGATTTCCAATCTCAGCATGGACTCCCCATCTCAGCATGTACTCCCCAATCTCAGCAGGGACTCCTCATCACAGCATGGACTCCAGGGCTCAGCACAGACTCCCCATCTCAGCAAGGGCTCTCCATCTCAGCATGGACGCCCAGTCACAGCACAGATTCCCAGCCTCAGCACAGACTCCTGATCTCAACAAGGACTCTCCATCTCAGCACGGAATCCTAATCTCAGCATGAATTCCTGAACATAGCACGGATCCCAATCCGCACGCACTCCCCATCTCAGCATGGACTCCCTATCTCAGCGCGGACTCCCAACTCAGCATGGACCTTCAGCCTCAGCACGGTCCCCCAGCCTCATAACAGACACCCAGCCTCAGCATGGACTCCTGATCTCAGCACAGAATCCCCATCTCAGCACAGATTCCCGACTTCAGCACGGATTTCCAATCACAGCACGGATTCCCAAAAACAGAACTGATTCCCGATCTCAGCATGGACTCCCAGCCTCAGCACAGACTCCTGATCTGAATATGAACTCCCCATCTCAGCACGGACTCCTGATCTCTGCAGGGAATCCCCATCTCAGCACGGACTCCCAGCCTCAGCACAGACTCCCAGCTTCAGCATGGACTCCCCATCTCAGCATGTACTCCCCAATCTCAGCATGGACTCCCCATCTCAGCACGGACTCCCAGCCTCAGCACGAACTACCAGCCTTAGCAAGTACTCTCAGTCTCAGCACGGACTCCCCGTCCCAGCACGGACTCCCAGCCTCAGCACAGATTCCCCATCTCAGCACGGACTCCCAGTCTCAGCACGACTCCGAGTCTCAGCATGGACTCCCCATCTCAGCACGGACTCCCAGTCTTAGCACAGACTCCCAGTCTCAACACGACTCCCAGTCTCAGCATGGACTCCCCATCTCAGCACGGACTCCCCGTGTCAGCATAGACTCCCAGCCTCAGCACGACTCCCAGCCTCAGCACGGATTCCCCATCTCAGCATGGACTCCCCAATCTCAGCAGGGACTCCCCATCTCAGCATGGACTCCAGGACTCAGCACGGAGTCCCCATCTCAGCAAGGACTCCCCATCTCAGCACGGACTCCCCATCTCAGCACGGACTCCCAGCCTCAGCACGAACTACCAGCCTTAGCAAGTACTCTCAGTCTCAGCACGGACTCCCCGTCCCAGCACGGACTCCCAGCCTCAGCACAGATTCCCCATCTCAGCACGGACTCCCAGTCTCAGCACGACTCCGAGTCTCAGCATGGACTCCCCATCTCAGCACGGACTCCCAGTCTTAGCACAGACTCCCAGTCTCAACACGACTCCCAGTCTCAGCATGGACTCCCCATCTCAGCACGGACTCCCCGTGTCAGCATAGACTCCCAGCCTCAGCACGACTCCCAGCCTCAGCACGGATCCCCCATCTCAGCACGGACTCCCAGTCTTAGCACAGACTCCCAGCCTCAGCCCAGACTCCCAGTCTTAGCACAGACTCTCAGTCTCAGCACGACTCCCAGTCTCAGCATGGACTCCCCATCTCAGCACAGACTCCCAGTGTCAGCACGGACTCCCAGCCTCAGCACAGGCTCCAAACTTCAGCATAGACTCCCAGCCTCAGCACGGATTCCCCATCTCAGCATGGACTCCCAGCCACAGCACAGACTCCCAGCCTCAGCACAAACTCCCAGCTTCAGCACAGACTCCCGGCCTCTGCACGGACTCCTGGCCTCTGCACGGACTCCTGGCCTCTGCACAGACTCCCAGCCTCAGCACGGACTCCCAGCCTCAGCACAGACTCCCAACCCCAGCACAGACTCCCGGCCTCTTCACGGACTCCCAGCCTCTGCACGGACTCCCAGCCTCAGCACAGACTCCCGGCCTCAGCACAGACTCCCGGCCTCAGCACAGACTCCCGGCCTCTGCACGGACTCCCAGCCTCAGCACGGACTCCCAGCCTCTGCACGGACTCCCAGCCTCAGCACGGACTCCCAGCCTCAGCATTTACTTCCCATCACAGCACGGACTCGTGATCACAGTATGGACTTCCCATCTCAGCACGGACTCCCAGACTCAGCACGGACCCCTAGCCTCAGATGGACACCTAGCCTCTGCACAGACTCCTGATCTCAGCAAGGACTCCACATCTCAGCACGGAATCCCCATCTCAGTGCAGATTCCCGAACACAGCACGGATTCCCAATTCCTGCTCGGACTCCCCACGTCAGCACAGAATCCCCATCTCAGCACGGATTCCCAAATACAGCACTGATTCTCGATCACAACATGGACTCCCAGCCTCAGCATGGACTCCCGACCTCAGCACAGACGCCTGGCCTCAGCACAAACTCCCGGCCTCAGCACGGACTCTCAGCCTCAGCATAGACTCCCCATCTCAGCACGGACTGCAGATCTCAGCATGGACTCAGCATGGAATACCAGCTTCAGCATGAACTCCCAACCTTAGCACGGACTCCCCATCTCAGCACGGACTCCCAGCCTCAGCATGGACTCACAGCCTCAGCAAGGAATCCCAGCTTCAGCAGGGACTCCCCATCTCAGCATGGACTCCCCATCTCAGCATGGAGTTCCAGTCTCAGCACGGACTCCCAGCCTCAGCACAGACTCCCAGCCTCAGCACAGACTCCCAGCCTCAGCACGGACTCCCAGCCTCAGCACGGACTCCCACTCTCTGCACGGACTCCCACTCTCTGCACGGACTCCCCATCTCAGCATGGACTCCCAGTCTCAGCATGGACTCCCAGTCTCAGCACAGACTCCCAGTCTCAGCACAGGCTCCAAGCTTTAGTATGGGCTCCCAGTCTCAGCATGGACACCCCATCTCAGCACGGACTCCCAGACTCAGCACAGACTCCCAGCCTCAGCATGGACTCCCCATCTCAGCATGGACTCCCAGTCTCAGCATGGACTCCCCATCTCAGCATGGAGTCCCAGTCTCAGCACGGACTCCCAGCCTCAGCACGGACTCCCAGCCTCAGCACAGATTCCCCATCTCAGCACGGACTCCCAGTCTCAGCACGACTCCGAGTCTCAGCATGGACTCCCCATCTCAGCACGGACTCCCAGTCTTAGCACAGACTCCCAGTCTCAACACGACTCCCAGTCTCAGCATGGACTCCCCATCTCAGCACGGACTCCCCGTGTCAGCATAGACTCCCAGCCTCAGCACGACTCCCAGCCTCAGCACGGATTCCCCATCTCAGCATGGACTCCCCAATCTCAGCAGGGACTCCCCATCTCAGCATGGACTCCAGGACTCAGCACGGAGTCCCCATCTCAGCAAGGACTCCCCATCTCAGCACGGACTCCCCATCTCAGCACGGACTCCCAGCCTCAGCACGAACTACCAGCCTTAGCAAGTACTCTCAGTCTCAGCACGGACTCCCCGTCCCAGCACGGACTCCCAGCCTCAGCACAGATTCCCCATCTCAGCACGGACTCCCAGTCTCAGCACGACTCCGAGTCTCAGCATGGACTCCCCATCTCAGCACGGACTCCCAGTCTTAGCACAGACTCCCAGTCTCAACACGACTCCCAGTCTCAGCATGGACTCCCCATCTCAGCACGGACTCCCCGTGTCAGCATAGACTCCCAGCCTCAGCACGACTCCCAGCCTCAGCACGGATCCCCCATCTCAGCACGGACTCCCAGTCTTAGCACAGACTCCCAGCCTCAGCCCAGACTCCCAGTCTTAGCACAGACTCTCAGTCTCAGCACGACTCCCAGTCTCAGCATGGACTCCCCATCTCAGCACAGACTCCCAGTGTCAGCACGGACTCCCAGCCTCAGCACAGGCTCCAAACTTCAGCATAGACTCCCAGCCTCAGCACGAATTCCCCATCTCAGCATGGACTCCCAGCCACAGCACAGACTCCCAGCCTCAGCACAAACTCCCAGCTTCAGCACAGACTCCCGGCCTCTGCACGGACTCCTGGCCTCTGCACGGACTCCTGGCCTCTGCACAGACTCCCAGCCTCAGCACGGACTCCCAGCCTCAGCACAGACTCCCAACCCCAGCACAGACTCCCGGCCTCTTCACGGACTCCCAGCCTCTGCACGGACTCCCAGCCTCAGCACAGACTCCCGGCCTCAGCACAGACTCCCGGCCTCAGCACAGACTCCCGGCCTCTGCACGGACTCCCAGCCTCAGCACGGACTCCCAGCCTCTGCACGGACTCCCAGCCTCAGCACGGACTCCCAGCCTCAGCATTTACTTCCCATCACAGCACGGACTCGTGATCACAGTATGGACTTCCCATCTCAGCACGGACTCCCAGACTCAGCACGGACCCCTAGCCTCAGATGGACACCTAGCCTCTGCACAGACTCCTGATCTCAGCAAGGACTCCACATCTCAGCACGGAATCCCCATCTCATTGCAGATTCCCGAACACAGCACGGATTCCCAATTCCTGCTCGGACTCCCCACGTCAGCACAGAATCCCCATCTCAGCACGGATTCCCAAATACAGCACTGATTCTCGATCACAACATGGACTCCCAGCCTCAGCATGGACTCCCGACCTCAGCACAGACGCCTGGCCTCAGCACAAACTCCCGGCCTCAGCACGGACTCTCAGCCTCAGCATAGACTCCCCATCTCAGCACGGACTGCAGATCTCAGCATGGACTCAGCATGGAATACCAGCTTCAGCATGAACTCCCAACCTTAGCACGGACTCCCCATCTCAGCACGGACTCCCAGCCTCAGCATGGACTCACAGCCTCAGCAAGGAATCCCAGCTTCAGCAGGGACTCCCCATCTCAGCATGGACTCCCCATCTCAGCATGGAGTTCCAGTCTCAGCACGGACTCCCAGCCTCAGCACAGACTCCCAGCCTCAGCACAGACTCCCAGCCTCAGCACGGACTCCCAGCCTCAGCACGGACTCCCACTCTCTGCACGGACTCCCACTCTCTGCACGGACTCCCCATCTCAGCATGGACTCCCAGTCTCAGCATGGACTCCCAGTCTCAGCACAGACTCCCAGTCTCAGCACAGGCTCCAAGCTTTAGTATGGGCTCCCAGTCTCAGCATGGACACCCCATCTCAGCACGGACTCCCAGACTCAGCACAGACTCCCAGCCTCAGCACGGACTCCCCATCTCAGCATGGACTCCCAGTCTCAGCATGGACTCCCCATCTCAGCATGGAGTCCCAGTCTCAGCACGGACTCCCAGCCTCAGCACAGACTCCTAGCCTCAGCATGGACTCCCAGACTCAGCACAGACTCCCAGCCTCAGCACGGACTCCCCATCTCAGCATGGACTCCCCATCTCAGCACGGACTCCCAGTCTTAGCACAGACTCCCAGTCTCAACACGACTCCCAGTCTCAGCATGGACTCCCCATCTCAGCACGGACTCCCCGTGTCAGCATAGACTCCCAGCCTCAGCACGACTCCCAGCCTCAGCACGGATTCCCCATCTCAGCATGGACTCCCCAATCTCAGCAGGGACTCCCCATCTCAGCATGGACTCCAGGACTCAGCACGGAGTCCCCATCTCAGCAAGGACTCCCCATCTCAGCACGGACTCCCCATCTCAGCACGGACTCCCAGCCTCAGCACGAACTACCAGCCTTAGCAAGTACTCTCAGTCTCAGCACGGACTCCCCGTCCCAGCACGGACTCCCAGCCTCAGCACAGATTCCCCATCTCAGCACGGACTCCCAGTCTCAGCACGACTCCGAGTCTCAGCATGGACTCCCCATCTCAGCACGGACTCCCAGTCTTAGCACAGACTCCCAGTCTCAACACGACTCCCAGTCTCAGCATGGACTCCCCATCTCAGCACGGACTCCCCGTGTCAGCATAGACTCCCAGCCTCAGCACGACTCCCAGCCTCAGCACGGATCCCCCATCTCAGCACGGACTCCCAGTCTTAGCACAGACTCCCAGCCTCAGCCCAGACTCCCAGTCTTAGCACAGACTCTCAGTCTCAGCACGACTCCCAGTCTCAGCATGGACTCCCCATCTCAGCACAGACTCCCAGTGTCAGCACGGACTCCCAGCCTCAGCACAGGCTCCAAACTTCAGCATAGACTCCCAGCCTCAGCACGAATTCCCCATCTCAGCATGGACTCCCAGCCACAGCACAGACTCCCAGCCTCAGCACAAACTCCCAGCTTCAGCACAGACTCCCGGCCTCTGCACGGACTCCTGGCCTCTGCACGGACTCCTGGCCTCTGCACAGACTCCCAGCCTCAGCACGGACTCCCAGCCTCAGCACAGACTCCCAACCCCAGCACAGACTCCCGGCCTCTTCACGGACTCCCAGCCTCTGCACGGACTCCCAGCCTCAGCACAGACTCCCGGCCTCAGCACAGACTCCCGGCCTCAGCACAGACTCCCGGCCTCAGCACGGACTCCCAGCCTCAGCACGGACTCCCAGCCTCTGCACGGACTCCCAGCCTCAGCACGGACTCCCAGCCTCAGCATTTACTTCCCATCACAGCACGGACTCGTGATCACAGTATGGACTTCCCATCTCAGCACGGACTCCCAGACTCAGCACGGACCCCTAGCCTCAGATGGACACCTAGCCTCTGCACAGACTCCTGATCTCAGCAAGGACTCCACATCTCAGCACGGAATCCCCATCTCAGTGCAGATTCCCGAACACAGCACGGATTCCCAATTCCTGCTCGGACTCCCCACGTCAGCACAGAATCCCCATCTCAGCACGGATTCCCAAATACAGCACTGATTCTCGATCACAACATGGACTCCCAGCCTCAGCATGGACTCCCGACCTCAGCACAGACGCCTGGCCTCAGCACAAACTCCCGGCCTCAGCACGGACTCTCAGCCTCAGCATAGACTCCCCATCTCAGCACGGACTGCAGATCTCAGCATGGACTCAGCATGGAATACCAGCTTCAGCATGAACTCCCAACCTTAGCACGGACTCCCCATCTCAGCACGGACTCCCAGCCTCAGCATGGACTCACAGCCTCAGCAAGGAATCCCAGCTTCAGCAGGGACTCCCCATCTCAGCATGGACTCCCCATCTCAGCATGGAGTTCCAGTCTCAGCACGGACTCCCAGCCTCAGCACAGACTCCCAGCCTCAGCACAGACTCCCAGCCTCAGCACGGACTCCCAGCCTCAGCACGGACTCCCACTCTCTGCACGGACTCCCACTCTCTGCACGGACTCACCATCTCAGCATGGACTCCCAGTCTCAGCATGGACTCCCAGTCTCAGCACAGACTCCCAGTCTCAGCACAGGCTCCAAGCTTTAGTATGGGCTCCCAGTCTCAGCATGGACACCCCATCTCAGCACGGACTCCCAGACTCAGCACAGACTCCCAGCCTCAGCACGGACTCCCCATCTCAGCATGGACTCCCAGTCTCAGCATGGACTCCCCATCTCAGCATGGAGTCCCAGTCTCAGCACGGACTCCCAGCCTCAGCACAGACTCCTAGCCTCAGCATGGACTCCCAGACTCAGCACAGACTCCCAGCCTCAGCACGGACTCCCCATCTCAGCATGGACTCCCCATCTCAGCACGGACTCCCAGTCTTAGCACAGACTCCCAGTCTCAACACGACTCCCAGTCTCAGCATGGACTCCCCATCTCAGCACGGACTCCCCGTGTCAGCATAGACTCCCAGCCTCAGCACGACTCCCAGCCTCAGCACGGATTCCCCATCTCAGCATGGACTCCCCAATCTCAGCAGGGACTCCCCATCTCAGCATGGACTCCAGGACTCAGCACGGAGTCCCCATCTCAGCAAGGACTCCCCATCTCAGCACGGACTCCCCATCTCAGCACGGACTCCCAGCCTCAGCACGAACTACCAGCCTTAGCAAGTACTCTCAGTCTCAGCACGGACTCCCCGTCCCAGCACGGACTCCCAGCCTCAGCACAGATTCCCCATCTCAGCACGGACTCCCAGTCTCAGCACGACTCCGAGTCTCAGCATGGACTCCCCATCTCAGCACGGACTCCCAGTCTTAGCACAGACTCCCAGTCTCAACACGACTCCCAGTCTCAGCATGGACTCCCCATCTCAGCACGGACTCCCCGTGTCAGCATAGACTCCCAGCCTCAGCACGACTCCCAGCCTCAGCACGGATCCCCCATCTCAGCACGGACTCCCAGTCTTAGCACAGACTCCCAGCCTCAGCCCAGACTCCCAGTCTTAGCACAGACTCTCAGTCTCAGCACGACTCCCAGTCTCAGCATGGACTCCCCATCTCAGCACAGACTCCCAGTGTCAGCACGGACTCCCAGCCTCAGCACAGGCTCCAAACTTCAGCATAGACTCCCAGCCTCAGCACGAATTCCCCATCTCAGCATGGACTCCCAGCCACAGCACAGACTCCCAGCCTCAGCACAAACTCCCAGCTTCAGCACAGACTCCCGGCCTCTGCACGGACTCCTGGCCTCTGCACGGACTCCTGGCCTCTGCACAGACTCCTGATCTCAGCAAGGACTCCACATCTCAGCACGGAATCCCCATCTCAGTGCAGATTCCCGAACACAGCACGGATTCCCAATTCCTGCTCGGACTCCCCACGTCAGCACAGAATCCCCATCTCAGCACGGATTCCCAAATACAGCACTGATTCTCGATCACAACATGGACTCCCAGCCTCAGCATGGACTCCCGACCTCAGCACAGACGCCTGGCCTCAGCACAAACTCCCGGCCTCAGCACGGACTCTCAGCCTCAGCATAGACTCCCCATCTCAGCACGGACTGCAGATCTCAGCATGGACTCAGCATGGAATACCAGCTTCAGCATGAACTCCCAACCTTAGCACGGACTCCCCATCTCAGCACGGACTCCCAGCCTCAGCATGGACTCACAGCCTCAGCAAGGAATCCCAGCTTCAGCAGGGACTCCCCATCTCAGCATGGACTCCCCATCTCAGCATGGAGTTCCAGTCTCAGCACGGACTCCCAGCCTCAGCACAGACTCCCAGCCTCAGCACAGACTCCCAGCCTCAGCACGGACTCCCAGCCTCAGCACGGACTCCCACTCTCTGCACGGACTCCCACTCTCTGCACGGACTCCCCATCTCAGCATGGACTCCCAGTCTCAGCATGGACTCCCAGTCTCAGCACAGACTCCCAGTCTCAGCACAGGCTCCAAGCTTTAGTATGGGCTCCCAGTCTCAGCATGGACACCCCATCTCAGCACGGACTCCCAGACTCAGCACAGACTCCCAGCCTCAGCACGGACTCCCCATCTCAGCATGGACTCCCAGTCTCAGCATGGACTCCCCATCTCAGCATGGTGTCCCAGTCTCAGCACGGACTCCCAGCCTCAGCACAGACTCCTAGCCTCAGCATGGACTCCCAGACTCAGCACAGACTCCCAGCCTCAGCACGGACTCCCCATCTCAGCATGGACTCCCCATCTCAGCACGGACTCCCAGTCTTAGCACAGACTCCCAGTCTCAACACGACTCCCAGTCTCAGCATGGACTCCCCATCTCAGCACGGACTCCCCGTGTCAGCATAGACTCCCAGCCTCAGCACGACTCCCAGCCTCAGCACGGATTCCCCATCTCAGCATGGACTCCCCAATCTCAGCAGGGACTCCCCATCTCAGCATGGACTCCAGGACTCAGCACGGAGTCCCCATCTCAGCAAGGACTCCCCATCTCAGCACGGACTCCCCATCTCAGCACGGACTCCCAGCCTCAGCACGAACTACCAGCCTTAGCAAGTACTCTCAGTCTCAGCACGGACTCCCCGTCCCAGCACGGACTCCCAGCCTCAGCACAGATTCCCCATCTCAGCACGGACTCCCAGTCTCAGCACGACTCCGAGTCTCAGCATGGACTCCCCATCTCAGCACGGACTCCCAGTCTTAGCACAGACTCCCAGTCTCAACACGACTCCCAGTCTCAGCATGGACTCCCCATCTCAGCACGGACTCCCCGTGTCAGCATAGACTCCCAGCCTCAGCACGACTCCCAGCCTCAGCACGGATCCCCCATCTCAGCACGGACTCCCAGTCTTAGCACAGACTCCCAGCCTCAGCCCAGACTCCCAGTCTTAGCACAGACTCTCAGTCTCAGCACGACTCCCAGTCTCAGCATGGACTCCCCATCTCAGCACAGACTCCCAGTGTCAGCACGGACTCCCAGCCTCAGCACAGGCTCCAAACTTCAGCATAGACTCCCAGCCTCAGCACGAATTCCCCATCTCAGCATGGACTCCCAGCCACAGCACAGACTCCCAGCCTCAGCACAAACTCCCAGCTTCAGCACAGACTCCCGGCCTCTGCACGGACTCCTGGCCTCTGCACGGACTCCTGGCCTCTGCACAGACTCCCAGCCTCAGCACGGACTCCCAGCCTCAGCACAGACTCCCAACCCCAGCACAGACTCCCGGCCTCTTCACGGACTCCCAGCCTCTGCACGGACTCCCAGCCTCAGCACAGACTCCCGGCCTCAGCACAGACTCCCGGCCTCAGCACAGACTCCCGGCCTCTGCACGGACTCCCAGCCTCAGCACGGACTCCCAGCCTCTGCACGGACTCCCAGCCTCAGCACGGACTCCCAGCCTCAGCATTTACTTCCCATCACAGCACGGACTCGTGATCACAGTATGGACTTCCCATCTCAGCACGGACTCCCAGACTCAGCACGGACCCCTAGCCTCAGATGGACACCTAGCCTCTGCACAGACTCCTGATCTCAGCAAGGACTCCACATCTCAGCACGGAATCCCCATCTCAGTGCAGATTCCCGAACACAGCACGGATTCCCAATTCCTGCTCGGACTCCCCACGTCAGCACAGAATCCCCATCTCAGCACGGATTCCCAAATACAGCACTGATTCTCGATCACAACATGGACTCCCAGCCTCAGCATGGACTCCCGACCTCAGCACAGACGCCTGGCCTCAGCACAAACTCCCGGCCTCAGCACGGACTCTCAGCCTCAGCATAGACTCCCCATCTCAGCACGGACTGCAGATCTCAGCATGGACTCAGCATGGAATACCAGCTTCAGCATGAACTCCCAACCTTAGCACGGACTCCCCATCTCAGCACGGACTCCCAGCCTCAGCATGGACTCACAGCCTCAGCAAGGAATCCCAGCTTCAGCAGGGACTCCCCATCTCAGCATGGACTCCCCATCTCAGCATGGAGTTCCAGTCTCAGCACGGACTCCCAGCCTCAGCACAGACTCCCAGCCTCAGCACAGACTCCCAGCCTCAGCACGGACTCCCAGCCTCAGCACGGACTCCCACTCTCTGCACGGACTCCCACTCTCTGCACGGACTCCCCATCTCAGCATGGACTCCCAGTCTCAGCATGGACTCCCAGTCTCAGCACAGACTCCCAGTCTCAGCACAGGCTCCAAGCTTTAGTATGGGCTCCCAGTCTCAGCATGGACACCCCATCTCAGCACGGACTCCCAGACTCAGCACAGACTCCCAGCCTCAGCACGGACTCCCCATCTCAGCATGGACTCCCAGTCTCAGCATGGACTCCCCATCTCAGCATGGAGTCCCAGTCTCAGCACGGACTCCCAGCCTCAGCACAGACTCCTAGCCTCAGCATGGACTCCCAGACTCAGCACAGACTCCCAGCCTCAGCACGGACTCCCCATCTCAGCATGGACTCCCCATCTCAGCACGGACTCCCAGTCTTAGCACAGACTCCCAGTCTCAACACGACTCCCAGTCTCAGCATGGACTCCCCATCTCAGCACGGACTCCCCGTGTCAGCATAGACTCCCAGCCTCAGCACGACTCCCAGCCTCAGCACGGATTCCCCATCTCAGCATGGACTCCCCAATCTCAGCAGGGACTCCCCATCTCAGCATGGACTCCAGGACTCAGCACGGAGTCCCCATCTCAGCAAGGACTCCCCATCTCAGCACGGACTCCCCATCTCAGCACGGACTCCCAGCCTCAGCACGAACTACCAGCCTTAGCAAGTACTCTCAGTCTCAGCACGGACTCCCCGTCCCAGCACGGACTCCCAGCCTCAGCACAGATTCCCCATCTCAGCACGGACTCCCAGTCTCAGCACGACTCCGAGTCTCAGCATGGACTCCCCATCTCAGCACGGACTCCCAGTCTTAGCACAGACTCCCAGTCTCAACACGACTCCCAGTCTCAGCATGGACTCCCCATCTCAGCACGGACTCCCCGTGTCAGCATAGACTCCCAGCCTCAGCACGACTCCCAGCCTCAGCACGGATCCCCCATCTCAGCACGGACTCCCAGTCTTAGCACAGACTCCCAGCCTCAGCCCAGACTCCCAGTCTTAGCACAGACTCTCAGTCTCAGCACGACTCCCAGTCTCAGCATGGACTCCCCATCTCAGCACAGACTCCCAGTGTCAGCACGGACTCCCAGCCTCAGCACAGGCTCCAAACTTCAGCATAGACTCCCAGCCTCAGCACGGATTCCCCATCTCAGCATGGACTCCCAGCCACAGCACAGACTCCCAGCCTCAGCACAAACTCCCAGCTTCAGCACAGACTCCCGGCCTCTGCACGGACTCCTGGCCTCTGCACGGACTCCTGGCCTCTGCACAGACTCCCAGCCTCAGCACGGACTCCCAGCCTCAGCACAGACTCCCAACCCCAGCACAGACTCCCGGCCTCTTCACGGACTCCCAGCCTCTGCACGGACTCCCGGCCTCAGCACAGACTCCCGGCCTCAGCACAGACTCCCGGCCTCTGCACGGACTCCCAGCCTCAGCACGGACTCCCAGCCTCAGCACGGACTCCCAGCCTCAGCACGGACTCCCAGCCTCAGCACGGACTCCCAGCCTCAGCATTTACTTCCCATCACAGCACGGACTCGTGATCACAGTATGGACTTCCCATCTCAGCACGGACTCCCAGACTCAGCACGGACCCCTAGCCTCAGACGGACACCTAGCCTCTGCACAGACTCCTGATCTCAGCAAGGACTCCACATCTCAGCACGGAATCCCCATCTCAGTGCAGATTCCCGAACACAGCACGGATTCCCAATTCCTGCTCGGACTCCCCACGTCAGCACAGAATCCCCATCTCAGCACGGATTCCCAAATACAGCACTGATTCTCGATCACAACATGGACTCCCAGCCTCAGCATGGACTCCCGACCTCAGCACAGACGCCTGGCCTCAGCACAAACTCCCGGCCTCAGCACGGACTCTCAGCCTCAGCATAGACTCCCCATCTCAGCACGGACTGCAGATCTCAGCATGGACTCAGCATGGAATACCAGCTTCAGCATGAACTCCCAACCTTAGCACGGACTCCCCATCTCAGCACGGACTCCCAGCCTCAGCATGGACTCACAGCCTCAGCAAGGAATCCCAGCTTCAGCAGGGACTCCCCATCTCAGCATGGACTCCCCATCTCAGCATGGAGTTCCAGCCTCAGCACAGACTCCCAGCCTCAGCACAGACTCCCAGCCTCAGCACAGACTCCCAGCCTCAGCACGGACTCCCACTCTCTGCACGGACTCCCACTCTCTGCACGGACTCCCCATCTCAGCATGGACTCCCAGTCTCAGCATGGACTCCCAGTCTCAGCACAGACTCCCAGTCTCAGCACAGGCTCCAAGCTTTAGTATGGGCTCCCAGTCTCAGCATGGACACCCCATCTCAGCACGGACTCCCAGACTCAGCACAGACTCCCAGCCTCAGCACGGACTCCCCATCTCAGCATGGACTCCCAGTCTCAGCATGGACTCCCCATCTCAGCATGGAGTCCCAGTCTCAGCACGGACTCCCAGCCTCAGCACAGACTCCTAGCCTCAGCATGGACTCCCAGACTCAGCACAGACTCCCAGCCTCAGCACGGACTCCCCATCTCAGCATGGACTCCCCATCTCAGCACGGACTCCCAGCCTCAGCATGGACTCCCAGCCTCAGCACGGACTCCCCATCTCAGCATGGAGTCCCAGCCTCAGCACGGACTCCCCATCTCAGCATGGACTCCCAGTCTCAGCATGGACTCCCAGTCTCAGCATGGACTCCCCATCTCAGTATGGAGTCCCAGTCTCAGCACGGACTCCCAGCCTCAGCACAGACTCCCAGCCTCAGCATGGACTCCCAGACTCAGCACAGACTCCCAGCCTCAGCACGGACTCCCAGCCTCAGCACAGACTTCCAGCCTCAGCACAGACTTCCAGCCTCAGCATGGACTCCCAGCCTCAGCATGGACTCCCAGCCTCAGCATGGACTCCCACTCTCTGCACGGACTCCCCGTCTCAGCATGGACTCCCCGTCTCAGCACGGACTCCCAGTCTCAGCATGGACTCCCCATCACAGCACAGACTCCCAGTCTCAGCACAGGCTCCAAGCTTTAGTATGGGCTCCCAGTCTCAGCATGGACTTCCCATCTCAGCACGGACTCCCAGACTCAGCACGGACCCCTAGCCTCAGATGGACACCTAGCCTCTGCACAGACTCCTGATCTCAGCAAGGACTCCACATCTCAGCACGGAATCCCCATCTCAGTGCAGATTCCCGAACACAGCACGGATTCCCAATTCCTGCTCGGACTCCCCACGTCAGCACAGAATCCCCATCTCAGCACGGATTCCCAAATACAGCACTGATTCTCGATCACAACATGGACTCCCAGCCTCAGCATGGACTCCCGACCTCAGCACAGACGCCTGGCCTCAGCACAAACTCCCGGCCTCAGCACGGACTCTCAGCCTCAGCATAGACTCCCCATCTCAGCACGGACTGCAGATCTCAGCATGGACTCAGCATGGAATACCAGCTTCAGCATGAACTCCCAACCTTAGCACGGACTCCCCATCTCAGCACGGACTCCCAGCCTCAGCATGGACTCACAGCCTCAGCAAGGAATCCCAGCTTCAGCAGGGACTCCCCATCTCAGCATGGACTCCCCATCTCAGCATGGAGTTCCAGTCTCAGCACGGACTCCCAGCCTCAGCACAGACTCCCAGCCTCAGCACAGACTCCCAGCCTCAGCACGGACTCCCAGCCTCAGCACGGACTCCCACTCTCTGCACGGACTCCCACTCTCTGCACGGACTCCCCATCTCAGCATGGACTCCCAGTCTCAGCATGGACTCCCAGTCTCAGCACAGACTCCCAGTCTCAGCACAGGCTCCAAGCTTTAGTATGGGCTCCCAGTCTCAGCATGGACACCCCATCTCAGCACGGACTCCCAGACTCAGCACAGACTCCCAGCCTCAGCACGGACTCCCCATCTCAGCATGGACTCCCAGTCTCAGCATGGACTCCCCATCTCAGCATGGAGTCCCAGTCTCAGCACGGACTCCCAGCCTCAGCACAGACTCCTAGCCTCAGCATGGACTCCCAGACTCAGCACAGACTCCCAGCCTCAGCACGGACTCCCCATCTCAGCATGGACTCCCCATCTCAGCACGGACTCCCAGTCTTAGCACAGACTCCCAGTCTCAACACGACTCCCAGTCTCAGCATGGACTCCCCATCTCAGCACGGACTCCCCGTGTCAGCATAGACTCCCAGCCTCAGCACGACTCCCAGCCTCAGCACGGATTCCCCATCTCAGCATGGACTCCCCAATCTCAGCAGGGACTCCCCATCTCAGCATGGACTCCAGGACTCAGCACGGAGTCCCCATCTCAGCAAGGACTCCCCATCTCAGCACGGACTCCCCATCTCAGCACGGACTCCCAGCCTCAGCACGAACTACCAGCCTTAGCAAGTACTCTCAGTCTCAGCACGGACTCCCCGTCCCAGCACGGACTCCCAGCCTCAGCACAGATTCCCCATCTCAGCACGGACTCCCAGTCTCAGCACGACTCCGAGTCTCAGCATGGACTCCCCATCTCAGCACGGACTCCCAGTCTTAGCACAGACTCCCAGTCTCAACACGACTCCCAGTCTCAGCATGGACTCCCCATCTCAGCACGGACTCCCCGTGTCAGCATAGACTCCCAGCCTCAGCACGACTCCCAGCCTCAGCACGGATCCCCCATCTCAGCACGGACTCCCAGTCTTAGCACAGACTCCCAGCCTCAGCCCAGACTCCCAGTCTTAGCACAGACTCTCAGTCTCAGCACGACTCCCAGTCTCAGCATGGACTCCCCATCTCAGCACAGACTCCCAGTGTCAGCACGGACTCCCAGCCTCAGCACAGGCTCCAAACTTCAGCATAGACTCCCAGCCTCAGCACGAATTCCCCATCTCAGCATGGACTCCCAGCCACAGCACAGACTCCCAGCCTCAGCACAAACTCCCAGCTTCAGCACAGACTCCCGGCCTCTGCACGGACTCCTGGCCTCTGCACGGACTCCTGGCCTCTGCACAGACTCCCAGCCTCAGCACGGACTCCCAGCCTCAGCACAGACTCCCAACCCCAGCACAGACTCCCGGCCTCTTCACGGACTCCCAGCCTCTGCACGGACTCCCAGCCTCAGCACAGACTCCCGGCCTCAGCACAGACTCCCGGCCTCAGCACAGACTCCCGGCCTCTGCACGGACTCCCAGCCTCAGCACGGACTCCCAGCCTCTGCACGGACTCCCAGCCTCAGCACGGACTCCCAGCCTCAGCATTTACTTCCCATCACAGCACGGACTCGTGATCACAGTATGGACTTCCCATCTCAGCACGGACTCCCAGACTCAGCACGGACCCCTAGCCTCAGATGGACACCTAGCCTCTGCACAGACTCCTGATCTCAGCAAGGACTCCACATCTCAGCACGGAATCCCCATCTCAGTGCAGATTCCCGAACACAGCACGGATTCCCAATTCCTGCTCGGACTCCCCACGTCAGCACAGAATCCCCATCTCAGCACGGATTCCCAAATACAGCACTGATTCTCGATCACAACATGGACTCCCAGCCTCAGCATGGACTCCCGACCTCAGCACAGACGCCTGGCCTCAGCACAAACTCCCGGCCTCAGCACGGACTCTCAGCCTCAGCATAGACTCCCCATCTCAGCACGGACTGCAGATCTCAGCATGGACTCAGCATGGAATACCAGCTTCAGCATGAACTCCCAACCTTAGCACGGACTCCCCATCTCAGCACGGACTCCCAGCCTCAGCATGGACTCACAGCCTCAGCAAGGAATCCCAGCTTCAGCAGGGACTCCCCATCTCAGCATGGACTCCCCATCTCAGCATGGAGTTCCAGTCTCAGCACGGACTCCCAGCCTCAGCACAGACTCCCAGCCTCAGCACAGACTCCCAGCCTCAGCACGGACTCCCAGCCTCAGCACGGACTCCCACTCTCTGCACGGACTCCCACTCTCTGCACGGACTCCCCATCTCAGCATGGACTCCCAGTCTCAGCATGGACTCCCAGTCTCAGCACAGACTCCCAGTCTCAGCACAGGCTCCAAGCTTTAGTATGGGCTCCCAGTCTCAGCATGGACACCCCATCTCAGCACGGACTCCCAGACTCAGCACAGACTCCCAGCCTCAGCACGGACTCCCCATCTCAGCATGGACTCCCAGTCTCAGCATGGACTCCCCATCTCAGCATGGAGTCCCAGTCTCAGCACGGACTCCCAGCCTCAGCACAGACTCCTAGCCTCAGCATGGACTCCCAGACTCAGCACAGACTCCCAGCCTCAGCACGGACTCCCCATCTCAGCATGGACTCCCCATCTCAGCACGGACTCCCAGTCTTAGCACAGACTCCCAGTCTCAACACGACTCCCAGTCTCAGCATGGACTCCCCATCTCAGCACGGACTCCCCGTGTCAGCATAGACTCCCAGCCTCAGCACGACTCCCAGCCTCAGCACGGATTCCCCATCTCAGCATGGACTCCCCAATCTCAGCAGGGACTCCCCATCTCAGCATGGACTCCAGGACTCAGCACGGAGTCCCCATCTCAGCAAGGACTCCCCATCTCAGCACGGACTCCCCATCTCAGCACGGACTCCCAGCCTCAGCACGAACTACCAGCCTTAGCAAGTACTCTCAGTCTCAGCACGGACTCCCCGTCCCAGCACGGACTCCCAGCCTCAGCACAGATTCCCCATCTCAGCACGGACTCCCAGTCTCAGCACGACTCCGAGTCTCAGCATGGACTCCCCATCTCAGCACGGACTCCCAGTCTTAGCACAGACTCCCAGTCTCAACACGACTCCCAGTCTCAGCATGGACTCCCCATCTCAGCACGGACTCCCCGTGTCAGCATAGACTCCCAGCCTCAGCACGACTCCCAGCCTCAGCACGGATCCCCCATCTCAGCACGGACTCCCAGTTTTAGCACAGACTCCCAGCCTCAGCCCAGACTCCCAGTCTTAGCACAGACTCTCAGTCTCAGCACGACTCCCAGTCTCAGCATGGACTCCCCATCTCAGCACAGACTCCCAGTGTCAGCACGGACTCCCAGCCTCAGCACAGGCTCCAAACTTCAGCATAGACTCCCAGCCTCAGCACGGATTCCCCATCTCAGCATGGACTCCCAGCCACAGCACAGACTCCCAGCCTCAGCACAAACTCCCAGCTTCAGCACAGACTCCCGGCCTCTGCACGGACTCCTGGCCTCTGCACGGACTCCTGGCCTCTGCACAGACTCCCAGCCTCAGCACGGACTCCCAGCCTCAGCACAGACTCCCAACCCCAGCACAGACTCCCGGCCTCTTCACGGACTCCCAGCCTCTGCACGGACTCCCGGCCTCAGCACAGACTCCCGGCCTCAGCACAGACTCCCGGCCTCTGCACGGACTCCCAGCCTCAGCACGGACTCCCAGCCTCAGCACGGACTCCCAGCCTCAGCACGGACTCCCAGCCTCAGCATTTACTTCCCATCACAGCACGGACTCGTGATCACAGTATGGACTTCCCATCTCAGCACGGACTCCCAGACTCAGCACGGACCCCTAGCCTCAGACGGACACCTAGCCTCTGCACAGACTCCTGATCTCAGCAAGGACTCCACATCTCAGCACGGAATCCCCATCTCAGTGCAGATTCCCGAACACAGCACGGATTCCCAATTCCTGCTCGGACTCCCCACGTCAGCACAGAATCCCCATCTCAGCACGGATTCCCAAATACAGCACTGATTCTCGATCACAACATGGACTCCCAGCCTCAGCATGGACTCCCGACCTCAGCACAGACGCCTGGCCTCAGCACAAACTCCCGGCCTCAGCACGGACTCTCAGCCTCAGCATAGACTCCCCATCTCAGCACGGACTGCAGATCTCAGCATGGACTCAGCATGGAATACCAGCTTCAGCATGAACTCCCAACCTTAGCACGGACTCCCCATCTCAGCACGGACTCCCAGCCTCAGCATGGACTCACAGCCTCAGCAAGGAATCCCAGCTTCAGCAGGGACTCCCCATCTCAGCATGGACTCCCCATCTCAGCATGGAGTTCCAGCCTCAGCACAGACTCCCAGCCTCAGCACAGACTCCCAGCCTCAGCACAGACTCCCAGCCTCAGCACGGACTCCCACTCTCTGCACGGACTCCCACTCTCTGCACGGACTCCCCATCTCAGCATGGACTCCCAGTCTCAGCATGGACTCCCAGTCTCAGCACAGACTCCCAGTCTCAGCACAGGCTCCAAGCTTTAGTATGGGCTCCCAGTCTCAGCATGGACACCCCATCTCAGCACGGACTCCCAGACTCAGCACAGACTCCCAGCCTCAGCACGGACTCCCCATCTCAGCATGGACTCCCAGTCTCAGCATGGACTCCCCATCTCAGCATGGAGTCCCAGTCTCAGCACGGACTCCCAGCCTCAGCACAGACTCCTAGCCTCAGCATGGACTCCCAGACTCAGCACAGACTCCCAGCCTCAGCACGGACTCCCCATCTCAGCATGGACTCCCCATCTCAGCACGGACTCCCAGCCTCAGCATGGACTCCCAGCCTCAGCACGGACTCCCCATCTCAGCATGGAGTCCCAGCCTCAGCACGGACTCCCCATCTCAGCATGGACTCCCAGTCTCAGCATGGACTCCCAGTCTCAGCATGGACTCCCCATCTCAGTATGGAGTCCCAGTCTCAGCACGGACTCCCAGCCTCAGCACAGACTCCCAGCCTCAGCATGGACTCCCAGACTCAGCACAGACTCCCAGCCTCAGCACGGACTCCCAGCCTCAGCACAGACTTCCAGCCTCAGCACAGACTTCCAGCCTCAGCATGGACTCCCAGCCTCAGCATGGACTCCCAGCCTCAGCATGGACTCCCACTCTCTGCACGGACTCCCCGTCTCAGCATGGACTCCCCGTCTCAGCACGGACTCCCAGTCTCAGCATGGACTCCCCATCACAGCACAGACTCCCAGTCTCAGCACAGGCTCCAAGCTTTAGTATGGGCTCCCAGTCTCAGCATGGACCCCCCATCTCAGCACGGACTCCCAGCCTCAGCAGAGACTCCCAGCCTCAGCACGGTATCCCAGCCTCAGCACGAGCTCCAAACTTCAGCATGGTCTCCCAGCCTCAGCACGGACTCCCCATCTCAGCAGGGACTCCCAACCTCTGCACAGGCTCCAAGCTTCAGAACGGGCTCCCAGCCTCAGCACGAACTCCCATCCTCAGCACAGAGTCCCAGACTCAGCACGGACTCCCAGTCTCAGCATGACTCCCCAACTCAGCACGGACTGCCAGTCTCAGCATGACTCCCCAACTCAGCACAGACTCCCCATCTCAGCATAGTGTCTCAGGCTCAGCACAGGCTCCAAACTTCAGCATGGTCTCCCAGCCTCAGCACGGACTCCCAACCTCTGCACAGGCTCCAAGCTTCAGAATGGGCTCACAGCCTCAGCACGGACCCGAGCCTCAGGACGGACCCCCAGCCTTAGCATGGACTCCTGATCTCAGCAAGGATTCCCCATCTCAGCACGGGCTCTCAGTCTCAGCACAGATTCCCGGCATGAGCACAGACTCCCGATCTCAGCACAGACTCCCAGCCTCAGCATGGAATCCCAGCTTCAGCACAGGCTCCAAGCTTCAGCACAGACACTCAGCCTCAGCACAGAATCCCCATCTCAGCACGGACTCCCAGTCTTAGCACGGATTCCTGGCCTCAGCACGGACCCCCAACCTCAGCACGGACCCTCAGAATCAGCACGGACTCCCAGTCTCAGCACAGACTCCTGATCCCAGCACGATCTCCCAGTCTCAGCACGGAATCCCAGCCTCAGCTTGGACGCCCAGCCTCAGCATGGAATCCCAGCATCAGCATGGAGTCCCAATATCTGCACGGACTCCTGATCACAGCAGACTCCCAGCCTCAGCATGGGCTCCTGATCTCAGCACGGACTCCCAGCCTCAGCATGGACTCCCAGCCTCAACACAGACTCCCAGCCTCAGCACGGAATCCCCATCTCAGCACAGACTCCCAGTCTCAGCACGGAATCCGCGTCTCAGCACGGAAACCCCATCACAGCACAGACCCCCAGTCTCAGCACAGATTCCCGACCTCAGCACAGATTCCCCATCTTAGCACGGACTCCTCATCTCAGCGTGGACCCCCTGCTGCGGCATGGACTCTCAGCCTCAGCACAAACTCCCAGCCTCAGCACAGACTCCCAGCCTCAGCATGGATCCCCAGTCTCAGCATGGACCCCCAGCCTCAGCATGGACCCCCAGCCTCAGCACAAACTCCCAGTCTCAGCACGGATTCCCGGCCTCAGCACGGACCCCCAACCTCAGCATGGAACCCCAGTCTCAGCAGGAACTCCCAGTCTCAGCACAGACTCCTGTTCCCAGCACAAACTCCCAACTTCAGCATGGAGTCTCAGCCTCAGCATGGACTCCCAATATCTGCACGGACTCCTGATCACAGCACAGACTCCCAGCATCAGCACAGGCTCCCAGCTTCAAAACGGTCTCCTGGTCACAGCACAGACTCCCAGCCTCAGCATGGACTCCCGGCCTCAACACGGACTCCTGATCTCAGCACAGACTCCAAGCCTCAGCACGGACTCCCACTCTCAGCACAGGCTCCCGGCCTCAACACGGACTCCTGATCTCAGCACGGACTCCCTATCAAAGCACTGACTCTCAGACTCAGCACAGACTTCCACTCTCAGCACAGACTCCCAGCCGCAAAACAGACTCCCACACTCAGCACAGACTCCCAGTCTCAGCATGGATTCCCAATCTCAGTACGGACTCCCCACCTCAGCATGGACTCCCCATCAGAGCACAAACTCCCGGCCTCAGCACGGACTCCCAGTCTCAGCACGAACTCCCGATCTCAGCACGGACTCCCAGTCTCAGCATGGACTCCCAGTCTAAGCATGGACTCCCCAACTCAGCACAGACTCCCGATCACAGCATGGACTCCCAGCCTCAGCATGGATTCCCAGCCTCAGCATGGACTCCCAGCCTGAGCACGGACTCCCAGCCTCAGCACAGAATCCCAGCCTCAGCACGGACTCACGATCTCAGCACAGAATCCCAATCTCAGTACAGACTCCTGATCTCAGCACAAACCCCCAATCACAGCACAGACCCCCAATCTCAGCACGGACCCCTGATCACAGCACGGACCCCCGATCACAGCACAGACCCCCGATCACAGCACAGACCCCTGTTGACCCCTATGACGAGGAGTTATTCTTAGCTTAATTTCCAAGGATACAAGCTATGGACATGACCATAGAAAAGAGGCAGGCTATTGGGTGTAATGACCCCTTCACAGGTCTCTGCCTGGACCTGTTAATAAATTTCTCTTTATATACCCTCAAATTATTATCCAATGAGTTAGCCCCACTTGTATACTCTTAGCCTTACTTTATGTAATTAACACTGTCACAATTCTAAGCAACAATACATTCAACAAGAATTACAAATCCACTTGAGGAAGAAAGTAGAGGGAAAATATATGTTTTGTCATTATGTTAAAACTTGACAAAAATGCTTCTTGAAAGCAAGAATTACCACAAACTCACTATGGATAGTCAAACAAAGGTGCATTTTGTAATTTAAATTGCTTAACATCCAAAAGGTGCAAGAAGAGGAAAGCAAAATTTCTTGATGGTAACCAAGATTTATGAAGTGTTAAATACACAATACTATACCCATGGGGCCCCATATTTTGTGGTATCAGTTAGGATTGTAATATATTTGCAGTGCCAATCATGTGCGACATTATTTCAGTATATTTGCTGTTTTACAGTGATGGATTCTCACGCTACAAGAAAACTGCAATAAAAAATATCAACTACATATAAGTGACTACCTATGAACAAATCATGAATAAGCTACTCTTCTCTTTCTAAAATAGATCACTTACGAACTGAATTTGGATTGATAAAAGGAACACATAAATTGGGCGAGCACTATCATACCCTGCAAAATATTAACACATTGACAGAGAAAACAATAGCTTTCAGAGTTTATTCAAAATTCAATCAAGATAAAGCAACTCTTCAACCAACCTACCTTACTATTATTAAGAAAACAGAAATGAAAATAAAGAAAAGTAAGAACAATTGTTTTCCAACCTTATGTCCACAATAAAAAAACAAAAATCCTACTATCTGTTACTTGATTCCATTTTCTAATTGAAACTAAACCTCATGATTATGTTCTACTATATTAAGAGATAGAACCCATTATATTTTGCAATGTGACAGATGGTCATAAGTATGAGACCTCATCACCACAACACAAAACTGATATCATTAATTTAACACAGTGCAATTCTCAACCTAGGAGGTATCGTGGAATTTTGCACAAGCTTATTATCAACTTGGCATCTGCTGAAATTCAAAGCTGGAGATTACAGACACTTGATCTATCATTAACTCAAGAATTGCAAATACATCCAACTGGTAATAAACTGTGAACAGTTATTTTAATAAAACAGTTTTATGAAGCTTATACGTTTATATAATACAAAGACAAATCACTATATTTTGATCACTTGCAAATAATTAGTTACCTAACCAATATTACAAGAAAAATGCATATGTTATTGAAAGTGATGGGCAAACAGAGGAAATAACATTCTACAGATGAATAATGGTTATTCAATTAAACAAGTGTGATAGAAAGGTTGTGGGTGGTGGTTGGCTTAAGCAAGTGGTTGGTCGCTAAGGGAGTGATGGGAGCCAATTCACAAGGCCTTTAAGAGATGGAATTAAGTTGAATTATTCTTGCAGAGAGCCAGCACAGATACTACAAACTGAATCGTGCCCTTTTGCACAGTGGCTATTCTATTATTCTATGTAGCAAGGCAACAGCTGAAAAAAAAGTAATAGAATTATCTAGTGACTCTTCCCTTTAGATTTTGGGAAAGAAATTCAACTTGTACTAAAGGAATATAAAAAGGATGCTAAACAGATCAGAAAATAACATGAACTTTCACATCATAGTGTCATAAATTTAGCCAAATGGAAAATGCAAATTGATCATGTATTTCAATTGCAAACACTATTATGAACTAAATAAGGAAACTTTAAAAAATCAAATTCACGATGGTCTTTAGCTAAACGAAAGAGTTATGAACAGACCTCTTCATGAGATTTGTAAATGCACACTGGAAATTGAGAAATGTCTGTGAGCACACCTGGAATAGACAATGTTTTCTTTCTCTCTGATCATGTGGGCTCTAATAATTGTGAATAATGTGAGACCCTTCAAGAGGCAATTGCATTAATCAGGTACTTTTACAGTATCGGCTGAAGTTGTCTTAATCGTAGCACTATGCATGTGAAATGCATGCAATGTATAACAGTGTACAGTGCAAATGTTTGGAATATTTAGATTATAGAATCCTTATAGTGTGGAAACAGGCTCTTTTGCCCAACAAGTCCACACCCACTCTCCAAAGAGTATCCCACCCAAACCAGTCCCCTACCCTACTATTCTACAATTACCCCCAACTAACACATCCAGAACACTATGGGCAATTTAGCATGGCCAATATACCTAACCTGCAACATCTTTGGATTGTGGGAGAAAAGCAGAGCACTTGGAGGAAACCCAGACAAACACAGGGAGAATGTGCAAATTCCACACAGACGGTCACCTAAGGTTGAAATTGAACCCAGGTCCCTGACGCTATAAGGCAGCAGTGCTAACAACTGAGTGCTAACCCTAACACAAGTATTCTTGATCATGCCATCAGTCATTGCATATTGAAGATGGTCATCTCTGTGAAGCAGAGGTAATCACAGGCAGCAGTAAAAATGTCATCTGTGGACCACAATTCACACAGATGATGTAAGTTTTCATAGTATGGTTTGAATTGCCCGTGATGGGCTTTGCACATAAATTAATCAATTGGAAACCATGGGTGATTTTCCTTGTGGTGGTTAATAGAAGGAAATAAAAATGCCACAAAAAGGCAAACGCAGGAATGGATCTGCAGAACTGCCTGTCCTGGGCAGGGACTAGCTTATATGTGCCAAGAGTGGCAGCTGTATTCTGGTGTTCAACATTAGATGGTGCTCCTTTCCAGTCAGACTCCCTGAGTTAGATACACCACTTACTGAGAAGTACCAAATTCTAGAGGCACCATTTAGGCTATATACATATTTAAATATTCAGTTGTGAGCTTAAGATCACGTCTGGACATTAAAAAGAAGGTCTCATGTCTCTTGCAGAGAGTGGTAGTGTCCCTACCTCTGAACCAGGCTGTCTGGGTTCAAGTCTCACCTGCTCCAGAAATGTGTTATTATTGCTGTGAAGGGGTTGATTCGAAAATGCTTCAGATATCGCTGGCTACATTGGAGCAAAGGACTGATGTCATTGCAGCTTCAACTGTAAGTATTTGCCAATGCGTTCTTATATGTCTTTCTTGCATGATGTGGGGCTGGGAGGCTAAGGTCTCTGCACTCATACTGCATTTACAATCTCCCATTGCCTTGTTGTGCTATGACCTATGCTGTATTCATTGGTTTAAGGCCCCTATGTGAACCATATAGAAGCATTCATGGGCCTTCTTGTTGGAGCCTTCCATCTCCTACTGGATGAAGGTTTACACTTAACCATCATTTGTGAGCTGTGTGAAAGCTGACTGCTCACATCACGAAGGACATGCTCTTAAGCTGCCCACACACAGGTTCACAAGGAGGATGAAATGGTGGGTCCATCCACTGCGGGGATTATTGCTGGTGAAATGAAAAAGGAACAGATACATCAACAAGCCCAACACCAGCAATATCTCCAGCAAATGCCAAACAGCTATCACATGAAGAGATTGCAGGAGAAGGTCGCCTCAGGATGTGCAGGAGGCTCCATTTTCTCCAGCTGAGTGAGGCGCAGTGGCACCACAAACTGAGGATGTCCCGGGATATTGTCACAGATCTGTGCTAGCTGCTGGTGTGTGAGACCTGCAACATGAAAGAGTGGGCAGCCATTCCATCAACAAGACAGCTTCACTGCACAATATGTAAAGAAGCCACTGCACATCTGGCACTGGCAATCCTCAATCAACAAGAGGTTGTTCCCAGTATAAATTTTGCCAGGTCACATTGTTTCATTTCATTTCCCTGTGTCAAGTTCAGTGCTGTAGCCTAGGCAGTACACTTTGGAAATATAATTGGCTTGACTCAGGTGCAGGGTACTATAGACTGTCAACATGTTACATTGAGAGTATTATATTAAAGTACAGTTGACTTTATCAATAGAAAAGATCCAATTTCATCAATGCACAAGTATCTGCGTTCATTGTTACTACATCTCAGTTTGTGTCATGCACATTGGGAGCAATCTTGATGCTTATATCCTTAAGAATTTTCCTATTCTTGCTTATTTTAAGGGGTGGATGCCTTAAAAAGATAGTTCATGGCAGAAAAAGGCTATCCTCTGCAACCATGGCTTTTGACTCCACTACACAATCCCTGTAACTGAGGGCAAGTTGCAATGCAGCCCACTCTTCCATCAGGGCCATTGTGGAGCAGACAATAAGCCTGCTGAAGGTGAGGCTCTGCTACTTCAATTGACCTGGGCAGGTCTTGCTGTACACTACACTAGGTTGTGCAGCAATTTAGAATGAGAAGCCATAGTTTTAGAATGGGGGTAGAAGATTTGAAACTGATGATGAGAAATTACTTCTCTCAAAGGATCATGCATGTGCAGAATTCACCCCACCAGAGTACGGTTGTTGCTGAGGCAACGGATGAATTTACAGAGGAGATATATAGATTTTTAATTAGTAACTGGTTGAAGGGTTATGGGAAGTGGACAGGAAAGTGTGGTTGAGGCTGGGTTGATAGCAGCCGTGATTGTATTTTATTTTGTGCAGCAGGCTCAAGGGCATGAATTTCCTACTCCTACTGCTATTGTTCTTATGTTTCATGTACACTACAGACAGAATTGGTGACATCATCCAGGAATGTCATGTTCTGCACAAATGGAGCAGGCAACAAGGGAATGTCATGGACACAGAGGAGCTGGGAGAGTGAGGAAGATGAAAACTATTGAGTGAAAGGAACATCATCTTCTACATAAGAGAGTGCTGCAAGTGCATTAATCAAGACAGGACTTAACTGAAAAGCCAGTTACAGTCGATGTGAGCTGCATGCAACGATTGTTTATTGAGTGTAAATTTGTTGCAGCCTAAAAGCCAACTCATGTGCCTCTTCCCAAAGCCAAATGCAGCTTCTGTCTGTTTGTTTGTTCATTCTTCGACTTGGTTGTTGCTGAATAAAAGTGAACCTTTTGAAGGTTTTTCCGTGTGTGATGGTTCCATGTTGAACAATGAGAAGATGCTGGGCTATCCTGGGCATTGAGGAAAGAGTAGCACTCACTTAGACAGGGTGATAAAGTGCAATGAAGCTAAGGAAGGGCTAGGTGAGAGGTTTGGTTACTAAATAGTGATAGATGTAAGAACATGTCACTATGTCCTCAGAACCTTGGATTTGTGGTTACTTTACCACAATTTTGATTTTACTTATTCATTTGTGGGCATTGCTGGCTGACCAGCATTTATTGCCGGTCACTTGTTGTCCTTGAGAAGGTAGTGGTCAGCTGCCTCTTTGAATAGCTGCAGTCTAGTGGTTGATCCACAGTGCCCTAAGGGAGGGAATTCCAGGATTTTGACCCAGCAACAAAGGAATGTGAGCAGTGAAGGGCAACTGTAGCCTGCCAGTGCTTGTCTGGTGTATGGCTAAGCTTTTAAAGAATTTGCAAGGATCCAGTTTCTTCTGTTAGGGTCGAGTACATGGCAAGTGAGGGTATGCACAATCAGGGTGCCATAAGAGTGCGGTGCATGGGTAATGGGCAAGTCTGGGACGATACAACTCTCTCAGCCTCACAGAGTTAGAATCCCTCTATGAAACTCACCAAAATTGGCACTTAACCAATTTCTGGTAAGATTCGTCCCAAAGAGAGAAGGGGAATATTCTCCACTGGTTAGAGTCAAATTGAGGTTGTGGTTGTTTTGAGGTCCATCAATGTGGCACCAGGCCATCACGGTAGGAGATCCTCAAGATTGTGTCCTAGCCAAATTATCTTCATTTCTCCTCCTCCATCATAAGGTTAAAAGTGGGATGTTTGTTGATGACTACACAATGTTCAGCATTATTCGTAACTCCTCAGATAATGATACTGTCCATGTCCATATGCAGCAACAACAGTGGACCTGGATCTGTTAATTAGCAAGTAATTTTCATGTCTTACAAATATCAGGCAATGACCATATCCCACAAGAAAGAATTTGACAATCACCCTTTAACATTTAATTGGATTATCATAACTGCACTTTACCATCATCAACATGGGAACTGTCATTGACCAGAAGCTAAACTGGAACACAGAGCACAAAGCAAATAGGAGTGGAAGCAGGTCTTGGGCCTTTGAGTCTGCTCTGCACTGGCTACAGGTCAAAGGCTGGAGTTTCTATGTTGAGTAATTCTGTCCATCATTTACAAGTCAAGTGTCTGATGGAATATTCTTCATTTGCCTCACCTCCAACAAGACTCTTAAGCTCAACACCATCCAAAACAAAACAGCTCACTTTATTAGCTCCTCATCCTTCACCTTCAACTGTCATTTTCTTCACAGCTGTGTGAGGTTTATAAACTCCTGAGGGGTATGGATAGGGTATAGACAAGGTCTTTTACCCAGGGTGGAGAAACCAAAATGGGGGGTGGGGCACAAGTTTAAAATGAGAGGGGAAAAATATAAAAGGGACCTAAGAGGCAACATTTTCATGCACAGGATGGTGCATGTGTGGAATGAGCTGCTAGAGGAACTGATGGAGGCTGGTGTAATGACAACATTTAAATGGCATTTGAATGAGTTTATGAATAGGAAGGGTTTAGAGGGATATGGGCCAAATGCTTGCAAATGAGACCAGATTAATTTAGGATATCTGGTCGGCATGGATGAGTTGGAGCGAAGGGTATGTTTCCGTGCTGTACATGTCAATGATTCTATGACTCCATGACTCGCCAAAGGTCCTCTGACTGTATGTTTCAAACTTGTAAACTCTATCACCTAGAAGGGCAAAAAATTAGTTGCAAGGGAATGTTACCATTTGCAGGTTCCCCTCTAAACCACACACCACACTGACTTAGAATTCCACTGCCATTCCTTCACCTGTCACTGGGTCAAAATCCTGCATGTCTCTTCCTAACAGCAATGGGATGGTCTTTGTTTAATTCGCTATTAAACTTTTCTAATTGAGCCAATCATTTTTAACAATAGTTTCATCTCCCACTCATTACCATTATCTTAGACGGCTTACAAAAATCCTTAGCTCCTGCACTTTCTCATTGTATAAAATCCAATCATATATATTTGACTGCTTATGCATATACGTAGTTCTATTTGTCTACTATATTACCCAACATCTGACCCTGCCCACCCACCCCCTAACCTTTCTGCAATATCTCTATGCCACAGACTACATCTCTGATATCCATTCTTAGTTGACTGGTCATTTTATCCAATGCAAACCCTTTGCCTGCTGTTAATTATTCCATAACTCTGCTACTCACTTCAGTACAATCTAACCTACTGTATTAGTTTAATCTAAACTCAATCACGCCTCAATATCCTATATGATCCAAAGTTGAGCTTCTGACCTATACCTTATCATCACAAAAATCAACAGTCAGTAAGGACAGGTGACAACACTTCCTTCACAACAAGCCTGAACACTGGTGCCCCACAAGGCTGCATACTCAACTCCCTATTGTGCTCCTTGTACACACATGATTCTGTGACCAAATTCTATACTAACTCCATTACAATTTTGCTGACAACTCCGTCGTATGTTGAATCTCAAACAATGACTAGACTGAGTACAGAAAGGAGAAAGTGACAGCTTAATGTCATGGTGTAAAGCAACAGTCTCTCCATCATTGTCAGCAAAATGAAGAAGCTGGGCACTGACTTCAGGAAGCATAGTAGTGGGCATGCCCTTGTCTACATCAATGGTGCTGAGGTGGAGGTGGTCAAGATCATTAAGTTCCTGGGAGTGACAATTACCAACAATCTGTCCTCATCCACCCATGTTGACACTATGCTCAAGAAAGCACAACAGTATCTCTACTTCCTCAAGATTTGATTTGATTTGATTTATTGAGGTCACATGTACCTAAGTATAGCGAAAAGCTTTGTTTGCGAACAGTATATGCAGATCATAGCAAACAAGGACATACAGATCATACGGTGCTTAGACAGAGCGAGGCATACAGGTTACACTGCACAGGAGGTGCACAAATCAACATCAGCAAGATCAACATTATTTGAAGTTAGAGAGGTCCATTCTGCAGTCTAATAACAGCAGATAAGAAGCTATTCTTGAACCTGTTAATACATGCGTTCAAGCTTCAATATCTTCTGTCTGAAGGAATAAGTTGGAAGAGAGCATTGCCCAGGTAGGAGGGATATTTAATGATGTTGACAGTCTTTCCATGGCAGTGAGAAGTGTAAATGGAGTCCATGGATGGGAGTTGGCTTCCATGATGGTCTGGGCTGTGCACACAACTGTCTGTAGTTTACTTTTCTGCTTCTGAGCAGAGCAGTTGCCATACCAGGACATTGTGCACCTGGATAGAATGCTTCCTATGGTGCATTTGTAAAAATTGGTGAGGGTCCTGATGGACATGCTGAAATTCTGAAACCACCTGAGGAAGAGAAGGCATTGTTGTGCCTTCTTGACCGTCACATCTATGTGAGAAGTCCAGGATGGATTGTTGGTTATTGTTACTCCTAGGAACTTCGTGCTCTTGACCCTCTCCACCCCAACTCCAATGATGTAGATATGGGCATGTCCTTTTTCTTTGTTTCAGAAGTCAATAATCGGTTCTTTAGTTTTACCAACATTGAGAAAGAGATTGTTATAATTGCACCGCGACATCAAGAACTCAATCTCCTTTCTGTATTCTGACTCATCATTGTTTGCTATCTGGCCTACCACTGTGGTGTCATCAACAAACTTGGGGATGGCGTTCATACGGAATTAGGCTGCACAGTTGTGGGTGTACAGGCAAAATAGTAGGGGGCTGAGAACGCATTCTTTCAGAGTGCCAGTGTTGAGGATTATTGTGAAGGAAGTGCAGTCATCAATCTTCATTGATTGCGATCTGAGGGTCAGGAAGCTGAGGATCCAGTTGCAGAGGGAGGAGCTGAGATCCAGGTCTCAGAGTTTTAAGATCAGTCTGGAGGAAATTATGGCAGAACTGTGGTAGATGAGTAAGAGCTTGACTTAGACTTCCTTGTTATCCAGATGTTACAGGAATAAATGCAGGGCAAGAGAAATGGCTTCGTCGTGGACCTGTTTTGCCACAGGCTAAGGAAATTCGCATGTCCATAAAAACTCTTACAAATTTTTATAGATGCACCCTAGAAAGAATTCTATCTGGATGCATCAGAGAATGGTATAGCAACTCTTCTTCCTAAGCCTGCAAGAAACTACAGAGAGTTGTAAACACAGCCTAGTCCATCACACAAACCAGCCTCTCATCCATGGATGTCGTTTATATTTCCTGTTGCATTGCGAAAGCAACCAACGTAATCAGAGACTTCTCCCATCCTGGGTTATACTCCCTTCCACCCTCTTCTGTTGGGCAGAAGATATAAAAGTTTGACTACACATACAAACAGATTTAAGAACAGCTTCTTCCCTGTTGTTATCAGATTTTTGATTAGTCCTTTTTAATGTTAATGTTGTTCTCTCTCTGCACCTTCTCAGCAGCTGTAACATTGCATCCTGCACTCTGTTCTGATAAATGGGTATAGTATGATCGGCCTTTAAAGAACATAGGATGACATTTTTCACTTTGCCTCAGTACATGAGACAGCAATAAATCAAATCAAATATTTCTACCACCCCGCATCAAACCAAATATATTCCGAAACCTTATCCAGTTTGACTTAATTTCAAATATTCTCCTGGTTGTCTCATGTTTTTCAACTATCAAAAACTTCACCTATTCATAGATATTTTCCTGTCAGTATCCTACCCTGCATAGCATCACACTTACCCATTGTCCCTGTCTTCATTGGATCATTGTGCCCAACATCTTAATTTTACTTTAAGATCTGAATTCTAAATTTTAAATGTATTATTTTCATTTCTAAGTTTGAATCTATTCACAGCATTATCTGTCTAGGGTTCTGCCGCTCTTTATCTGTGCAATGTTTCTTAGTGTGACAACCTATTTGTCCCTGACTCTCTCCTGACCACCTCAGTACTTGTTTGACCTTAGATAGCTGTGCCTTCAGTCACCTTGGATAAACTGTCCAGAATTTCTTCCCAAAACAATCCACCTACTCCTCCTTATTTAAAGCCACTCTTAAATCCAATTAATCATTCCTCTCAATATCTTATTCCATACACCTCTGTTAAATACATTGAGATGTTGCAAGCAATATGCAAATGTAAGTTGTTGTTACATATAGTAGAAACAGTTGATATTGCCTAATTTCTCTGTTGGACAGAAGACTAAAAGTTCCTCAGGCATCCTTTTATGATTACACTTTGAATATTTGAATCAATGGCTATGATATAATAACAATACATTATTCATTTTACTGTACATAAAATGATGTGCTCAATATTCAGCCTCAATGAACATCTATTAAAACATATTGGTTGAGAAATGAGGAGGAGAGAGTCGGGATGCCCTGAAACATTTTCAGGCAGACCTCCATTTTGCTCCAGGAACTCCACCAACTTATATCTTCACATTTACTCATTTCCCCACCTGACCTTCTGAATACGCATCTGGTTGTTTGATGCCTGTCACCTCAGCTTCAAGATATCACAACAGGAGATGCTCAGAGAATGACCTACATCATCCGCTCCTTCAATCCTCCCGTCATAAGATCAGAAGTGGAGATGTTTGTTGATGATTTGGACACTGTTCAGCACCATTCCTCTGTTTCAAGTCAACTAGGAACTGAAATTAATGCCCTCATTGGGCCAGGCTAGGCTCCTTCACTGCTATGCCTACAGTTGAATTTCTATTAAGTGAATTAGAGCCAGACATAGACCATTCAGCCCATTGAACCTGCTCCCCTATTCAATAGGTACACAGCTGATCAAAACATCAATGCCGTTTACCCAACCCATCCCTAACCCCATTTATGTCACTCATAATCAGAAATCTATTAATATCTATATTAAACATACTCAATGACTGAACTCCTATGGCCCTCTGGGGTGAAGAATTCCAAAAACTCTTCTGAGTAAAAACTGTCTCCTCATCTCAAGCCAAAGTAACATTCCCCTTATGTTGATATTATGTCCCCTGGTTCTCGACTCCCTAACTAAAGAAAACACCTTACCTGCATTTACCTATCTATTCCTTTAAGTAAGTTTAAATGAGATCACCTCTCATTCTTCAAAACTCTAGCAAATACAATCCCAGTTACTCAATCTGTCTTTATAAAACAATACCACCATCCTAAGAACCTGTCTGGTAACCTGTACGTCAAGAATATATGCCTTGAGATAAGGAGATGAAAACTGTTCTCAGTACTACAGGTGCAGTCTAACTAAACTTCTATACAATTGAAGCAAGACTTCACTATTCCTGTTCTCAAATCCAATTGCAATAGAACCTGATATTCCAAAGCCTTCTTAATAGATTGCTGGAAAATACCACATGTCAGGGCTGGTCCTTGAATGTAGCAACGGTACATAGTAACAATGCATATACATGGTGGCCCAGATGTTATTTCTTGGTTTTTCTTAGCTTCTCAAATAACACTGGCACATTAACTTGCATAGGATAGAATCATTATGGGAACTGCCAGAGTAACAGGTACCACATGCACAATTTTGTTCCTACTATCCATCTAGCATTCATGGAGCGATGTCCCTTTCCACTAATTTATGCATTGAACTTATAAGAATCTAATACTCAGTATGAGTTGGAAGCACGTTCTTGCTTCTGGCTGCTTTCCAACAAGAAATTGTGAAATCCCACTCAAAATGTGACCTACTTGTATTCATTAAAGGATGGAAAATGTGATATAAATCTCCCACAAGTCTGAAAGGAGCATGTCACACAAATGCTCAATGCAGCTGTAACCTTCAAGATCCTGTGTTGGAACTGTTTGTCTTGTTTGGCTGCAGGTTCATTCATAGTTTTCTTTCAACATTCATCAGGAACCATCATCATTGGCTGTCTAGATTGAAGCGTTGGTACAAGGACGAATCTAATGGGCAAATATACTTGCTTTGGTATGTGTTCCCTGATTCTACACCTCCATACACTAGAAAAAGAGACAGCAGGAAAATGAGAGATTCAGGGTGATTCCACAGAAATAACTGTACAAATCTAGAATGAGAAAAGACGCAGTACAGTTTCAATGGTTTACCCTACTCCCATATGTAACTATGTCATTATGGTTTGGAACTATAATATCCTTTTTCTAATAATCATATGCTAGCAAAATGTCTCCTGCTAGATTATATGTTTGGATAACTACTGCTGATACACCTATCAACAGAAGGAAATGTTTGGACTGCATCAAAGACAGTAGAAGTATGTATGCCTTAGGCTCGCACAGCAAACTCTGGTCTCCAGTTATCTTGGATATCCTTACATCTGGACCAAGCCCACATAGTAGCTGGTGTGCAATGGCCATCACACATGAACAGAATTTGCACACAGGCATTTTTCATGAGTGTGACCATAGCTATACCAGCAATCAATTTAAGATGATCAGTCAAGAATATAATATGGTTCACTTATACTTGCTAGAAGCAACATGTAATCATACACAAGAATCAGTTAAATGCAAATAGAAATAATATGTACAAGCCATGCATAATTTTTTTGAATTACCTGGGAGTTTGAGAAGCCTATAGTTCACTGTTGCCATCTCCACAGCAATGCCTAAACCAAGTAGTGATTCTTTCCTTCTTTAATAAAAATGTTCATGATGATTTGAAATTTGTTCCACTTGTGTTTGAATACAAGAGAAAAAAACTTCGGCAACACGTTTACCTTTTCAGCAATACTGTACAGTTTGAATATAGAGCTGCCAAAATGTACATCAAGAAAAGCAAACTAGATTTAATAAGTAGGAACTAATTAAGGGAAACAAGTCTGCCTTGAAGTCTTTTTTTGACAAAATATGACAACTTAGCTGAGAAAATGCTGTTCAGGTCTTATTATCAGGCACCATTCTTGTTGATATTGGTTTCCAATAACATTAACAGCCCATGTAATTAAAAACGGCCTGAACTTTTTGAATTTCAGCTGCATGTTTCAGGCATTTAGTTGGAGTTAGCAAATCTTCACAGCTTGATTTCCATAGGATTTTCCAAATTGTTCACTGTAACTTTGGCAGAAGATCTATTGACAGTCTATTTTTATTATTCTTCCCAAAGGTCTTCCAGAAATGCTTATAGTAAAAAATTGGGAGAACATGTCTTCCCAATTTGCCTGCATTTAAATGCAATGGTTACATATTTTAGCTTCATAGTCTGGGTGGAATGTTGGCTCCCCAGGTTAAAATGCTGCTAAGACTTTCCCACTTGCTATGCCAATCTCTCTGCATACGTTCCACATGTTGTAAAAGATGCCTGCATTGGCACTTGGTTCTTTTATGATCTCCTTTGGGTAGGTATGCTACCACCAACTGTTCCTATAATAAATCTGTGGGACTCATGAGTGGTAAAGGAAGAGTCATCATGCAGAATCTGAGGGAAAAGTATTGCATTATGTACTAACTAAGGTTATGAGTTCTATTAGCTTAAGACTGATACTTGACACTTGAGATATCATGCGAATCTAAATTACATAATTTTAATGATAAACATAAGGCAAACAGACATACACAACATAATGACCAGCTCCTCACAGAGGCAGTCCTATATAACTCATGTAAATGTTTTATATATAGCCCTTCAAGCCAACTATCTTATGTAACATCACAATCCCATTTCGATGGTGCATTAACAATTCAAATGTCCAATAAACCCCATGATGTAATTTTCAAATTTAAATTCAAAATAGAATAGATCAATTGAATACATAATTTATCAAATCGTGAACGTGTTGAGCCATCCTTTAAGGATGCATTAGAGGAAATCTACTACTTTGATACTTGGAATGAGTGGATTGTTTTATGGGGATAGATTAGACAAGATGAGCTTGTTTCCATTGCAGTCAGGAAAAGTGAGGGGATACTTGGCCGAAGTGCATACGATCCTAAAAGGTCTTGACAAGGTGGGCATGAAAAGAAGTTTTCTTCTATGGTCAGTCCAGAACTGAGCAGCGCTGTTTTAAAACGAAGGGTTGCCCTTTCAGAACAGAAATGAGGAAAATTTCTTTCTCTCAGAGACTTGCGCAACTTTGGAAGCCTCTGCCTCAAAAGGCAGTGGAGGTATGGAAGTTTAATATTTTTAATAAATTCTAGTTATTTGGGGAAGCCAAGATCTATGGGAACATGGAATTCAAAACACGGTCAAATTAGCCATGATCTTATTGAATGGCACTGCCAAGGGGCTGAATGGCCTACATCTGATCTTATTTCAATGTTCATTTACATGCCTACATTCACCTGGATCTTATTTATCATGAAATATCCACCATTGTGTGTTTATGGGTCTGTGCTTCATTTTCCCCCATCCTCAACATGCTGCTACTTTTACCCCTTTTCACGAGCCATTCTCACTTCATCTTGGGTTTGCAGTGGTACATGCCTCAAACGTTCTTTCCCTCTTCTAGTTAAAGGACTTCTAATTAAATATGTTCTTTCTCCATTTGCTTCTTCCATTGAACCAGGCCAACTCAGCTCATGGTCTGCATTACTTATTCTCATTTTAGATCATGCTGTTTTCTATTACTCAATTTACTCTGAATGCTACGAATCTAAATAACTTCTTTTTGTTTTGTAATTGACACCTAACCCCAATTTCCTCTCATTGCTGATGCTTTTTAGGATTCCTAAATTTTTCTTATATTTAAATGGCACTTGTATCAACAAGCCCTTGCTCCCTGTGTTCCAAAGTATATTTTTGCAAAGCCAGTACTTAGTAATATTGTGAGTGCAAGCATTGAGTTGAAATCCTCTTCCTGACCTCTCCACCCCCACCCCACTCCGGCCTATCACCCTCACCTTGACCTCCTTCCACCTATCCCACCTCCATCGCCCCTCCCCCTAGTCCCTCCTCCCTACCTTTTATCTCAGCCTGCTTGGCTCTCTCTCTCTTATTCCTGATGAAGGGCTTATGCTCGAAACGTCGAATTCTCTATTCCTGAGATGCTGCCTAACCTGCTGTGCTTTGACCAGCAACACATTTGCTACTGTTATTAGCAAATGAGGTGGGATACTTTTATCATTTCATTCCATGTGGTGGTAAAAGTAGACTATGATTACATTTTACATGTTGGATTGAAGCCTTTAATTATGAGACAAGTAATACCAAAGATAACAGAGAGGTTTGCATTACTTCGACAGAATATTTTACATTTACTCCCACTTTGGACACAAAATAACAAACTAAATCACACTTTTCCAAAGTTACTGACAACAAGCCTGTATCGGAATACTGAATTGATTTCTTTTTGGGTTAGTGGGACACTTAGAAGCTCAAATCTTTACCTGAGTAACCTCAGAAGACCTGGTAAACTGGAACTGCATTTCCTCGATGTGTCACTGGTAGTGCTTGACCTGCAATTAGGAAAAACAGAAAGTAATAAACTCTCAAAAGTCAGTGATGGTACCAAACATATAACTTAACTGAATTAGGACTATGATTTCCAATTAAATCTCATTACATCATTGATAATGATTTCATTGCATCATTAAGTTCCTTGCCTATTTTGAGTTTGTCATTAAAATTTCATTGAGATATAAAAGAGGAAAGGGAAATTATTTTTAAGCTACCTTTTAGAATTGTATTTGCTTGGATATCAACAACAGAACTTTGAACATTAACTCATGCTTGTAGAAGGAATGGCTGAAAATCTTACTGAAGTGGGTGGCCCTGTTTACCACAATAAGGCATCCTCTTAGGACTTTATGGTCAAGATTAGAGTAGCGCAGGAAAAGCACAGCAGGTCAAGCAGCATCCAAGGTGCAGGAAAATGAAGGCCTTTTGCCAGAAACGTCTATTTTCCTGCTCCTCAGATGCTGCTTGACCACTGTGCTTTTCCAGCACTACTCTAATCTTGACTCTAATCTCCAGCATCTGCAGTACTCACTTTCGCCTCTTAGGACTTGATGTCAACTTGATGTCAACATGAGTTCTCACCAGCATGGCTCTTCAAGCAAACAGCCTTGCACTGAACCTGACTTATTTGGGGCCTGTGTGACCAAACTCAAACTGTCACTACCAGTCAATTAAACGTCAATCTGTAAATGTTGGTTAAAGAGAGGTACAACGCGTATCTGCTGCGCAGGCAACTATCTATTCATCTTCAAAAACAAGAAGCAAAGAATTATTCCACTTGGTGAAACCATCATTATTGGCATTTTTTTTATGCAAATGATGGGCATGCATCAAATTAAATGCTTGGGGATAGTTCAGCTTCATATGGTGCACTATTGCTGATGACTGAAGAAACTATAGCATGAGAGGCAGGTTCTAGCACAGGTACTATATGTGAAGTGGTAACCAAGTGTCAGTACGGGTCGCTGTTTTTGGTCTTGACATTGCTTGTTTGGGAACTCATCATCCTTATATGAGTGGCATTCAAAAGAAGCAGCAGCACAAGAAATGTGAAATGACTAAGAGGGTGTCCTGCACCATTCCATTCACCAGGATCTCCAGGTCCCTGGCCCTAAAGCAGGGCATCAATTTTCCCTTGTCTGCCATATCCAGAGTAATGTCAGGAACTGTGCAGGGCAGCTCTGGGCTAACAGTGTTTTTAATGCTGGCATCAGCCTCAGGGTTGGCAATCCATTCTGGAATATCCCAGCAGTGGTGAGTTGTTCCAGCTATGACAAGTGGCAGAATGAGGATGGGAAGGGTGCCATTGGGGTGGGGCAAATAGTTCATAAGGTGAGTTTAGTAAGATGTGATGAGAGGCCTCATGGGGAGAAACCCTACATTACTGCAGGTACAAGAATGAAGCTAGATAAGCTACCCTTCCTCAATGCCATTTCATGTCTAATGAACTGTCATACTTCCCTCAACACCACGAGTAGCCTAACATCTCATCATTGTTGAGGACTGACTGTGGCCCACTACCTGAAATGTAATGAAATGGAACCATTGACCCTAACTAGCCTATGGAGAAAGTGAGGGCTGCAGATGCTGGAGATCAGAATCAAGAGTGTGGCTTTGGAAAAGCATTGCAGGTCAGGCAGCATCCGAGGAGCAGAAGAATCAATGTTTCGGGCATAAGCCCTTCATCAGGAATGAGGCTTGTGGTCCAAGGGGGCAGAGAGATAAATGGAAAGGGAGGTGGGGCTGGGGGGGGGGGAGGAAGCTGAGAATGCAATAAGTAGAGGAAGGTGAGGGCAAAGGTGATAGGTTGGAGAGGAGGGTGGAGTAGATGGATGGAAAAGATGACAGACAGGTCAAGAGTGCAGTGCCGAGTTGAAGGCTTGGGGCCAGGTATAAGATAAGGGAAGGGAAATGAGGAAACTGATGAAATTCACATTAATCCCATGGGGTTGCAGGGTTCCAAGGCGGAAGATGAGGCATTCTTCCTCCAGGCGTCAGGTGGTTATGGTTTGGCGAAAAACACTGCTCCCCTTAGACTTGCAGATGTGACCATTTTTTTTGAAACACATTTACTATGTTTGCCACATAGGCTGCTGGCACATGCTATAGGTATGATATTAAATGGCATGATGCCATAAAGCAATAAATATATCCATCCTGTCAACTGATCACACTGGCAAATGTAATAAGCTAAGTGGCATTTTACCTGTGTTAAAAGACAAGAGAAGACAGAAATATGGTGAGCCTCTAATTTCTGAATGATGAGGCATTGCACAAAATGGCAAGACAAGGAAAGGCAGAGATTCGGTGAGCTTCCAAGTAGGTACAGAGTAAGTGGGCATTGAAAGACTAATCCAACATCCATGCACCCTGCTCCAATTGATATAACGTGTCTCTATCCTACACTGCCAGTGGCCTGGCAGTAGCCTTTAATTACAAGGTGTTGATGAGCTCCAAAGTTCAGTATTGAATTGGATAACTGCATTCTAAGAGATTCAGAGATATGCCATGTTGATATGGTCAGGCTGATGTGTGTTTGATGCCAGTTTCCATGGACAAAGGTTGCAGCCAGTCACTGGCTAAGGATCATAGCTTGAAACCAAGCTGGTGGCCCAAGGAGCATATGGAAAGTTGGAGCCACTGAGTATCTGCTCTGACTTTCATGATGAGAATTATCACTGAATAATGTCTCTTGATCATGCGGGAGAATAGCAAACTGCATATAAATGAGATGAGAATGGAACTAATGAAATGTAAATGCATGCAAAGGGTCTTTGTCACTCACTAGCAAGATTTTTCATTCCATTGTTCAAACCTGGGGTGGAAAATCAGACTTTGCTGTTGCAACATCAGGAATTTCATTTTTTTTGATGTTGCATATATTCCTACTGACTCACCATTGCCTGTGTCAGTCAGGGGCTGGAAAACCTCAGCCTAACTTTTCAGGTCGATAATCTTTCATCAGAACAGAAGAAGCCAGAGATATAATTGAATGAATAATGTTTATACGAAGAACGTTGATTGAAATAAAAGGGAAGGATGTCCTTTCCTTTCAGAGGAATACAAAAGCAATGCATCTTATCCAGAATGACTTGCATAATTGGAGTTGAAGACTGACTGTGGGTATTAACCAAAATTTAAAGTGACTATCAATATCTCATGATTTTCCTAAGCAATTTATCCTGCTGAATGCTACTCTGGCTTACTCTTGTAAATGTGATACCTGGCCAACTTCACTGACTGGAAAAAATTTGTAAAAAGCCATTACTTGCCAGGAACCCTGCAAATGATTTTGGACTTTATTTGCTGGTATCTGGCTATTTAGATTGTGATGTTTTCTTTGCAGTCAGGGGTTTATTTTACCATCATAATGAATCAATTAAATGCAATTTTATAATGAATGAAGCAGAAGGTTGGGGGGGGGGGTTGCATTTTAACAGTACTCACTGGCCAGGATATAGAAGCTGGCAAGCTGAAAGGAAAACAAAAGAATAGCCGATACAGTGTAAATCAGATGACCAACATGCTGTTGCCCACTTCCCTACTCGCAGGGCAGTCAATATTGTTTGGCAGATGTTTGTAAAATTCTGTTTTCACTAAGAAGAGACTATCATTAACTGATGGCATTTTCTCAAATAGTTGCACTTTAAAAAGTTGGAAAATGATATTTGATGAGATACAGAAAAGAACAAGACATTTCTCCATCCATAAAATTACATGCAGGTGCTTATTTATAATTCAGTGATTATGGAACTATGGAAAATAGTCACTGACCAACTTTGTTGGAAATAGATGTGTAGTGATACAGATGGAACTTAAATAAACATCTATCTGTGCACAATTTCAATGCAGTCACTTTTAGTGTACATGAATTACATGTATTTATAGAAGAGCATGTGTATTTCAGATATATTATCATGCTGACACAAAGAATTCACATTATCATTCAATACAAAAAGTAGCAGCCAAGGTTGCAATGACATTCATAGGTTGCATATTAAGCTCGGCATATGGATACCATGTCAAACACAATTGTCCATTATAAATAGAACTGTATTGTTATTTTCTCTCCTGAGCAGAGTCAGTCAGGGGCATTTCAGCATTATTTTAATACATTTCCTTCAATATTCTGGAGCTTGTCTGGCACATATGTAAGCATGGTTGTTATCCTGACACACAGGGAATTGGCAGCAAAGAAATTGAATGGAGGTTAGACACATGTTGGGAGGAAATCTGAAATGGATTTCGAAATGTCTGTTTCTGAACAGTATATTGTTTTGTAGAAAATCAATTTATGATTGTATAATTATTCAGAAAAAATTTTGGAGTAGAGTATATAGGTTTACAGACTGAAATTTTGCCTTATGTGTTGTACTAAATTGTGGGAAAATTATATCTGCAGTTAATTAATGAGTTGGTTATGCTGCCCAGTTATACACTGATCAAGATGTTGTCTAAGGTTTACAACTGTCATGATGGTGTTATGTTTTCCACGAGAGCAGGAGCTACACATTGCAACCACAACATGAGCAAGTTGAAAAAACCTGATACAAGCTGGGCAAGTGTACGCAACAGAACCATAATATGGGTACTTTCTGTTACTCGCACATCATCTAACAATGAACATCCAGAGGCAGTGAAGGTCAATGTGTACATTGTAGTTGCATGTAATTCAATCCATGCTTCTGTACAATTCAGATACTCCAGTTTTTTTTTCAAAATCCATGACGGATGAAAAGGCTTATTTAATTTAATCTATCACAGAGCTTGAAGCTCCTTTCAAGCTTATTCCTATGCTGTACTAATATAAAGAAAAGTGGACAAATGTTCAATGCGATCACTCGAAAAGATTTAGGCCTAACCCCACAAACACAACTTCTATTAATCCCTTGTTTAATTTGATTTATAGTTTAGTTCATTATCTTTTTTATATTAGTAATTATTTCTAAAATACAGGAGAGCCACCTTTTTCCAGAGTTCTTCTAAGCATTTGATTTAAGGCCAGACAGCACAAAATCATGAGGT